>NC_088408.1:44194639-44800889 GCF_034236695.1 Oncorhynchus nerka | reverse complement strand
ATCGATGAGCACATGATGATGTGCAAGTAGTGATACTGGTGTGCAAAAGAGCAGAAAAGTAAATAAAAACAATATGGGGATGAGGTAGGTAGATTGGGTGGGCTATTTACAGATGGACTATGTACAGCTGCAGTGATCGATTAGCTGCTCAGATAGCTGATGTTTAAAGTTAGTGAGGGAAATGTAGGTCTCCAGTTTCAGCGATTTTTGCAATTCGTTCCAGTCACTGGCAGCAGAGAACTGCAAGGAAAGGCGGCCAAGGTAGCTGCTGGCTTTGGGGACGACCAGTGAGATATACCTGCTGGAGCGCGTGCTATGGGTGGGTGTTGTTATCGTGACCAGTGCTTTGGTAGCAAAACAGATGGCACTGTGATAGACTGCATCCAGTGAGCTGAGTAGAATATTGGAAGCTATTTTGTAGATGACATTGCTGAAGTCGAGGATTGGTAGGATAGTCAGTTTTACTAGGGTAAGTTTGGCGGCGGGAGTGAAGGAGGCTTTGTTGTGAAATAGAAAGCCGATTCTAGATTTGACTTTGGACTGGAGATGTTTGAAATGAGTCTGGAAGGAGAGTTTACAGTCTAGCCAGACACCTAGGTATTTGTAGTTGTCCATTGAAGTTCGTTTGGAGGTTCGTTAACACAGTGTCCAAAGAAGGGTCAGATGTATACAGAATAGTGTCGTCTGCGTAGAGGTGGATCAGGGAAACACCCGCAGCAAGAGCGACATCGTTGATATATGCAGAGAAAAGAGTCGGCCCGAGAATTGAACCCTGTGGCACCCCCATAGAGACTGCCAGAGGTCCAGACAACAGACCCTCCGATTTGACACACTGAACTCTCTGCGAAGTAGTTGGTGAACGAGGCGAAGCAGTCATTTGAGAAACCAAGGCTATTGAGTCTGCCCATAAGTATACAGTGATTGACAGAGTTGAAAGCCTTGGCCAGGTCGATGAAGACGGCTGCAAGGTACTGTCTTCTATCGATGGCGGTTATGATATCATTTAGTACCTTGAGCGTGGCTGAGATGCACCCCTGACCAGCTCGGAAACCGGATTGCACAGAGGAGAAGGTACGGTGGGATTCGAAATCGTCAGTGATCGGTTTATTAACTTGGCTTTAGAAGACTTTAGATAGGGCAGGATGGATATAGGTCTATAACAGTTTGGGTCTAGAGTGTCACCCCCTTTGAAGAGGGGGATGATCGCGACAGCTTTCCAATCTTTTGGGATCTCGGACGACGTGAAAGAGAGGTTGAACAGACTGGTAATAGGGGTCGCAACAATGGCGGTGGATATTTTTAGAAAGAGAGGATCCAGATTGTCTAGCCCAGCTGATTTGCATGGGTCCAGGTTTTGCAGCTATTTCAGAACATCTGCTATCTGGATTTGGGTGAAGGAGAACCTGGGGAGGCTTGGGCAAGTTGCTGCGGGGGTGCGGAGCTGTTGGCCGGGTTGGGGTAGCCAGGAGCAAAGCATGTCCAGCCGGAGAGAAATGCTTATTGAAATGTTCGATTATCTTGGATTTATCGTTGGTGACCGGGTTACCTAGCCTCAATTTAGTGGGCATCTGGGAGGAGGTGCTCTTGTTCTCCATGGACTTTATAGTGTCCCACACTTTGTGAAGATAGAGCTACGGGATGCAAATTTCTGTTTCAAGAAGCTAGCCTTTGCTTTCCTGACTGACTGCGTGTATTGTTTTCTGACTTCTCTGAACAGTTGCATATCGTGGGGACTATTCGATGCTAATGCAGAACGCCACAGGATGTTTTTGTGCTGTTCAAGGGCAGTCAGGTCTGGAGTGAACCAAGGGCTATATCTGTTCTTAGTTCTACCTTTTTTGAATGTGGCATGCTTATTTAAGATGGTGAGGAAATTACTTTTAAAGAACGACCAAGCATCCTCGACTGACGGGATGAGGTCAATATCCTTCCAGGATACCCGGGCCAGGTTGATTAGGAAGGCCTGCTCGCAGAAGTATTTTAGGGAGCGTTTGATAGTGATGATGGGTGGTCGTTTGACCTCAGACCCATAGCGAATGCAGGCAATGAGGCAGTGATCGCTGAGATCCTGATTGAAAACAGCAGAGGTGTATTTAGAGGGCAAGTTGGTCAGGATAATATCTATGAGGGTGCCCATATTTACGGATTTCGGGTTGTACCTGGTTGTTTCTTTGATAATTTGTGTGAGATTGAGGGCATCTAGCCTAGAATGTAGGACTGCTGGGGTGTAAACACATCCCAGTTTTGGTCACCTAACAGAACAAACTCTGAAGATCGATGGGGGGCAATCAATTCACATATGGTGTCCAGGGTACAGCTGGGAGCTGGGGGGGGGGAAAGACAGTGAAATACTTATTTCTGGAGAGATATATTTTTTAAATTAGAAGTTCAAGCTGTTTGGACGTAGACCTGGAAAGTATGACAGAACTTTGCAAGCTATCTCTGCAGTAGATTGCAACTCATCCCCCTTTGGCAGTTCTGTCTTGATGGAAAATGTTGTAGTTGGGTATGGAAATCTCCGAATTTTTGGTGGCCTTCCTAAGCCAGGATTCAGACACGGCAAGGACATCAGAGTTAGCGGAGTGTGCTAAAGCAGTGAGTAAAACAAACTTAGGGAGGAGGCTTCTAATGATAACATTCATGAAACCATGTTTACAGAAGTAAACAAATGAGTGCTCCTGGGACATGCAGTGCCTGAGTTAGGGATGAAGGTACGGCTAAAGGCAAGCAAAACTGGTCGTCTAGTGCGTTGGGGACACAGAATAAAAGAAGCACATTTCTGGGAGTGGTAGAATAGATTCAGGGCATAATGTGCAGTCAGGGGTATGGTGTGGTGCGGGTACAGTGGAGGAAAGCCCAGGCACTGAGTGATGATAAGAGAGGTTGCATCTCTGGACACGCTGGTTATACTGGGTGAGGTGGGAACCATACCAGGTGGGAGGTGGGACAAAGGAGGAATCTGATGTGTGTAGAGTGGGACTAGGGGCTCCGCAGTAAACTAAAACAATGATAACTAACTTAAACAACAGTAAACAAGGTATATTTACATTTGAGAGATATATATAAAGCGAGGCATAAAGCAATCACAGGTTTTGATTGGGAGAGCTAGCTAAGACAACAATGGGTAAGACAACAACAGCTAATCAGCTAAGACAACAACAACAGGTCAAATGGCGATGAATGGGCAGAGAGGTTCTGTTAACTACACACAGGTCCTGAGTTCGGTGCTAGGGCTGACAAATAAACAAAAGTAAACAAAGTGGAGTACCGTGATAAATGAACAGTCCAGCAGGCATCAGCTATGTTGCCAAGTAATCATAGGGTCCAGTGAACAGCAATATATGGAACAGGGAAGCTGCGGGGTAGTCGTGCTACGCTAGCACGCGGGAGACATGGCGTTTAAAGTTAGCAGGCTGGGGCTAGTAGAAGCGTCTGTTCTGACGTCTAGGTAGCTGTGATGATCAGGAGTAAGGCAGGTATTATCCAGGCTAAAAAAACGTCTGGTGCCTGTGCAGAGGGTAAAGGCCGCTAGCAGCGGCTAACAATGACTAAGTAGATAGTAGCTAATTAGCTGGTTAGCTTCTGATGGCTAACTCCTGATAGAGGTTTTGGCTATAAGGTCTAAAAAAAATTGCGGATCTCTTTCACATTGAGTTAGGCGGGTTGCCGGAAGGTATATTTAATTTAAAAATTGAAAAAAGATTGAAAAATAAATCTAAATATATATATAAAAAATACAAAAAAGTAAACGAGAGGATGACAGACCACGTATGCACTGCTATGCCATCTTGGGGAAAAAAGGGCTTTATAAATAAATTTGATTGATTGACCTGCCCTGTCTGAACTGCGAGAAGTAACCGTTGAGGACAGTGGTGTCTCTCTATCACAGGCGAAGAATATTTTAGAGAAATGAAAAGTTAAACAAGCAGTTGTTACATCAACAAGAAAATAGCTGTCACGCCCTGATCATAGAGTGCCTTTTTTTCTCTATTTTGGTTAGGTCGGGGTGTGACTAGGGTGGGTGATCTAGTGGATTTATTTCTATGTTGGCCTGGTATGGTTCCCAATCAGAGGCAGCTGTTTATCATTGTCTCTGATTGGGGATCATATTTAGGCAGCCATTTCACCACTGTTTTTTGTGGGATCTTGTTCTTGTGAAGTTGCCTAGGAGCAATGCATTTTCTACACGTTTCATTTGCTGTTTATTGTTTTGTGAGTTTCATTTAATAAACATGTGGAACTCTACGTACACTGCGCCTTGGTCTGAGTATGATTACTACAACGATCGTGACGATAGCTTCAAGTGTTGTATCCATTACTGGTGGAGTCAACTTACAAAATAATGGACAACCTGACCAGAGAAGTCCAGGACCTGAAGAATAGTTTGCAGTTCTCCCAGGGTCCGCTTGATTACTTTAAACAGGAGAACATCAAGATGACAGCAATCTGTGAATCATTCATATCAAATAACATTTTAATTGTCACATGCGCTGAATACAAGTGAAATGCTTACTTATAAGCCCTTAACCAACAATGCAGTTTTAAGAAAATACAAAACAAGTAAGAAAAACAAATAATTAAAGAGCAGCAGTAAATGACAATAGCGGTACTATATAGAAGGGTTACCGGTACAGAGTCGATGTGCGGGGACAACTGTGTCGAGGTAATTGAGGTAATATGTACATGTAGTTAGAGTTAAAGTGACCATGCATAGATAATAACATGGTAGCAGCAGCATAGAAGGGGGGGGGAACAATGCAAATAGTCTCGATAGCCATTCAATTAGCTGTTCAGGAGTCTTATGGCTTGGGGGTAGAAGCTCTTTAGAAGCCTCTTGGACAGTACCGCTTGCCGTGCGGGAGCAGAAAGAAAAGTCTATGACTCGGGTGGCAGAAGTCTTTGACCATTTTTAGGGCCTTCCTCTGAAACTGCCTGGTATAGAGGTCCTGGATAGTAGGAAGCATGGCCCAGGGGATGTACTGGGGGTACGCACTACCCTCTGTAATGCCTTGCTGTCGGAGGCCGAGCAGTTGCCATACCAGGCAGTGATGCAACCCGTCAGGATGCTCTCGATGGTGCAGAGGTAAAACATTTTGAGGATCTGAGCACCCATGCCAAATCTTTTCAGTCTCCTGGGGGGAATAGGTTTTGTTGTGCCCTCTTCATGACTGTCTTGGTGTGCTTGGACCATGTTAGTTTGATGGTGATGTGGATGCCAAGGAACTTGAAGATCTCAACTTGCTCCACTACAGCCCTGTCGATGAGAATGAGGGCCTGCTCGGTCCTCCTTTTCCTGTAGTCCACAATCATCTCCTTTGTCTTGATCACGTTGAGGGCGAGGTTGTTGTCCTTGCACCACGTGGTCAGGTACCTGACCTCCTCCCTATAGGCTGTCTCATTGTTGTCAGTGATCAGGCCTACCACTGTTGTGTCATCAGCAAACTTAATGATGGTGTTGGAGTCGTGCCTGGCCGTGCAGTCATGAGTGAACAGGGAGTACAGGAGGGAACTGTTGAGGATCATCGTGGTGGATGTGTTTTTACCTGCCCTTACCACCTGGGGGTGGCCCATTTGGAAGTCCAGGATCCAGTTGCAGAGAAAGGTGTTTAGTCCCAGGGTCCTTAGGTATGTGATAGCTTTGAGGGGGCTGAATGCTGAGCTGTACTCAATGAATAGCATTCTCAGATAGTTACACTCGTCGATGGAAGGATCGGACCAAGGTGCTGCGTGGTAGGCGTACGTCTTACTTTATTCAATGCACACCGAAAAAACAACAAATACAAACTAAACTTAAAGTTTAGTGGGGCTAAACAGCGCAGTACCAAAACAAGATCCCACAATCTAGAGGTGGGAAAAAGCTGTCTAAATATGATCCCCAATCAGAGACAACGCTAGACAGCTGCCTCTGATTGGGAACCATACCCAGCCAACAAAGAAATATAAAACATAGATTTACCCACCCTAGTCACACCCTGATCTAACCAAAATAGAGAATAAAAGGGCTCTCTAAGGTCAGGGCGTGACAGTACCCCCCCCCCCCCCCCGCCCAAAGGTGCGGACGTAGGCCGCAAAACCTGACTCTATGGGGGAAGGGTTTGGGTGGGCATGTAGCCTCAGTGGCGGCTCCGGTTCAGGACGTAGACCCCGCTCCACTCGCGGATCCCTCTGATTCTGTGGAACCGGACTGTGGATCGTTGCTGGAGGCTCCGAACCGTGGATCGCCGCCGGAGGCTCTGGACCGTGGATCATCACTGGAGGCTCCGGGCGTCCTGGACAAATGACCACCTTCGCACTTCAAGTGCAGGGAGCTGGCACAGGACACACTGGGCTGTGAAGGCTCACTGGAGACACAGTACGTATGGCCAGCGCAGGATATACTGGGCCGTGGAGGCACACTGGAGGTCTGGAGCATAGAGCTGGCACAACGCGTCCTAGACAAAGGACCACCTTCGCACGGCAAGTGCGGGGAGCTGGCACAGGACGCACTGGGCTGTGAAGGTGCACCGGAGATACAGCGCATAGAGCCGGCACAGGATATCCTGGACCGAGGAGGCGCACTGGAGACCAGGCGTGCTAAGCTGGCACCACCCGTCCTGGACAGATGCCCACTTTCGCACGGCAAGTGCGGGGAGCTGGCACAGAACACACCGGGCTGTGGATGCGCACTGGAGACAGTGCGTATCCCCGCAAAACATGGTGCCTGACTTTCACACGCTCCCCACAGTGAGTACGGGGAGTTGGCTCTGGTTCAAACCCTGGGTCCGCCAACCACCCCGTGTCCCCCCCATACATTTTTTGGGGGGGCTGCCTCTCGGGCTTCCGTCGTGGTCGCGAACCCCGGTGTCGTCGTTGCTCCCTCGCTGCTTCCGCCTGCTTCCCAGCAGGCTTTCGTGTCTTGCCAAGACTTCCTCCCAAATCCAGGATATTCTCTCCTCGACCTCCTCCAAAGACCAGGATGCCATCTCCTCCCAGGCATGCTGCTTGGTCCAGTTGTGGTGGGATCTTCTGTTACGCTTGACGATCGGACCAAGGTGCAGCGTGGTAGGCCTACATCTTACTTTATTCAAAACACACCGAAAAAACAACAAATACAAACTAAACAGCGCAGTACCAAAACAAGATCCCACAAGCTATAGGTGGAAAAAGCTGCCTAAGTATGATCCCCAATCAGAGACAACGGTAGACAGCTGCCTCTGATTGGGAACCATACCCGGCCAACAAAGAAATATAAAACATAGATTTGCCCACCCTAGTCACACCCTGACCTAACCAAAATAGAGAATAAAAGGGCTCTCTAAGGTCAGGGCGTGACACACATACTGTAGGTCTTCCTTTTGTCCAGGTGTGAAAGGGCAGTGTGGAGAGCAATGCTTTGAGGGTGCTGAACGCTGAGCTGTAGTCAATGAATAGCATTCTAACATACTGTAGGTCTTACTTTTATCCAGGTGTGAAAGGGCTGTGTGGAGGGCAATAAAGATTGCATCATCTGTGGATTTTTGGTGCGGTATGCAAATTAAAGTGGGCCTAGGGTTTCTGGGATAATGCTGTTGATGAGAGCCTTGACCAGCCCTTCAATGCATTTCATGGCAGACGTGAGTGCTATGGGTCGGTTGTCATTTAGGCAGGCTACATTCATATTCTTGGCAAAGGGACTATGGTGGTCTACTTGAAAATGTTGGTAGTACAGACATATACAGGTAGAGGTTGAATATGTCAGTGAAGACACTTGCCAGTTGGTCAGCGCACGCTTGGAGTACACATCCCGGTAATCCATCTGGCCCTGCGGCCTTGTGAATGTTGACCCGTTTCAAGGTCTTACTCACATCGGCTGCGGAGAGTGTGATCACAGTCATCCGGAACAGCTGATGCTCTCATTGCATGTTTCAGTGTTACTTGCCTTGAAGTAAGTATTATCAGTTATTTAGCTTGTCTGGTAGGCTTGTGTCACTTGGCACCTCTCGGCTGTGCTTCCCTTTGTAGTCTGTAGTAGTTTGCAAGCCCTGCCACATCTGACGAGCGTCGGACCCGGTGTAGTAAGATTTGATCTTGGTCCTGTATTGAAGCTTTGCCTGTTTTATGGTTCGTCAGAGGGCATAGTGGGATTTCTTATAAGCTTCCGGGTTAGAGACCCGCTCCTTGAAAGTGACAGTTCTACCTGCCTGTAATCGATGGCTTTCGGTTGGGGTATGTGCGTACAGCCTGTGGGGACAACGTCCTCGATGCACTTACTGATATTCCTGGAAAATATTCCAGTCTGTGCTAGCAAAACAGCCCTGTAGTTTAGCATCGGCTTCATCTGACCACATTTTTATAGGCCGAGTCATTGTTGCTTCCTGCTTTAATTTTTGCATGTAAGCAGGCATCAGGAGGATAAAATTATGGTGAGAATTGCCAAATGGAGGGCTAGGGTTGGTTGCACATTTAACATGCTGATAGAAATGAGGTAAAAGTGATTTAAGTTTCCCTGTGTTAAAGTTCCCGGCCACTAGGAGCGCCGCCTGTTTTCCTGTTAGCTTATGGTGGTATACAGCTCATTGAGTGCAGTTTTAGTTCCAACATCGGTCTGTGGTGGTACAGTGAGGCAAAAAAGTATTTAGTCAGCCACCAATTGTGCACGTTCTCCCACTTAAAAAGATGCGAGAGGCCTGTAATTTACATCATAGGTACACTTCAACTATGACAGACAAAATCAGGAAAAAAAATCCAGAAAATCACATTGTAGGCTTTTTAATGTATTTATTTGCAAATTATGGTGGAAAACAAGTATTTGGTCACCTACAAAAAAGCAAGATTTCTGGCTCTCACAGACCTGTAAGTTCTTCTTTAGAGGCTCCTCTGTCCTCCACTCGTTACCTGTATTAATGGCACCTGTTTGAACTTGTTATCAGTATAAAAGACACCTGTCCACAACCTCAAACAGTCACACTCCAAACTCCACTATTGCCAATGGAGTCTATAACCCGCCATCTGTATGTTCTCAATGCCATCGTTCAGCCACGACTTGGTGAAACATAAGATATTGGTAGGATATACGTGCTTTCAGTTCGTCCCATTTATTTGACAGCGATTGAACATTAGCATTCAGGATGGAACGCAAAGGCAGATTAGCCACTCGTCGCCTGATCCTCACAAGGCACCCTGATCTTTTTCCATTAAATCTCTTTTTCCTTCTCTAGCAAATGACGGGAATCGGGCCTGGTCTGGTGTCTGTAGTATATCCGTCCCCTCCGACTCATTGAAGAAAAACTCTTCATCTAATCTGAGGTGAGTAGTCGCAGTTCTGCTTTCTATAAGCTTTTTCCGGTCATAAGAGATGGTGAGGGCAACATTATGTACAAAACAAGTTACAAACAATGCGGAAAAAAAAATAGCATGGTTGGTTAAGAGCCGATAAGATGGCAGCCATCCCCTCCGGCGCCATCATGAAATCCAGCTGTTAATGACCTGAGAGATTATGTGAGATGTATGTGAATCCATGATAACATTGATAGAGAAATCTGATTATCTCGAAAGACAATCAAGGCTAAACAACATGTCTGTGAACCTGTTCTCAGAATCTCCACGAGACCTGGACGGAGTCTGAGGACAACGTGAGGGAAATTATCTCTAAGAAACTGAAGATTGAGATGGAGCACGCCCACAGGACTGGAAAACTCCACCGGCCCTTGTGACAGACCCAGGCCGATAGTGTCAAGTTCCTAAGGTTTAAGGACAAGGTAGCTGTTGTGGACAAAGCCAAGAACTTGAGAAGAATGTACATATTCCTCAATGAGGACTATCCTGAAGCTGAAGCTTCCAGAGTGGGTAGGGACATTGCTTACATCCTCTATGACAGGCTCATTGTCCACCCTCCCTCCCAAAAGCCTAGAAGGGATGAGAGAGTCAAGCCTGTGGGTTTGTAGCTTCAACTCCCACAGCACACACCAACTGATTAATGGACTGCTGAATATATATTATATTATTCTTTCTTGCTTTTCCATATTATGTATATCTCTGATAAGCTACCCAGGAAAGGGATGAAAATAGCCCAAATTAATATATGTACCCTTAAAAATAATGTTAAGGATATCAATGACTTGCTAACATCTGATAACATTCATATATTAGCCATTTCTGAGACTCACGTAGATAATACATTTGATGATACAGCAATAGCAATACAAGGATATGACATCTATAGAAGATACTAGAACGCTTGTATGGGAGGTGTTTCTCTCTATATATACACTGCTCAAAAAAATAAAGGGAACTATAAACAACACAATGTAACTCCAAGTCAACCACACTTCTGTGAAATCAAACTGTCCACTTGGGAAGCAACACTGATTGACCAAATACATTTCACATGCTGTTGTGCAAATGGAATAGACAACAGGTGGAAATTATAGGCAATTAGCAAGACACCCCCAATAAAGGAGTGATTCTGCAGGTGGTGACTACAGACCACTTCTCAGTTCCTATGCTTCCTGGCTAATGTTTTGGTCACTTTTGAATACTGGTGGTGGTTTCACGATAGTGGTAGCATGAGACGGAGTCTACAACCCACACAAGTGGCTCAGGTAGTGCAGCTCATCCAGGATGGCACATCAATGCGAGCTGTGGCAAAAAGATTTGCTGTGTCTGTCAGCGTAGTGTCCAGAGCATGGAGGTGCTACCAGGAGACAGGCCAGTACATCAAGAGACGTGGAGGAGGCCGTAGGAGGGCAACAACCCAGCAACAGGACCGCTACCTCCGCCTTTGTGCAAGGAGGAGCAGGAGGAGCACTGCCAGAGCCCTGCAAAATGACCTCCAGCAGGCCACAAATGTGCATATGTCTGCTCAAACGGTCAGAAACAGACTCCATGACGGTGGTATGAGGGGCCGACGTCCACAGGTGGGGGTTGTGCTTACAGCCCAACACCGTGCAGGACGTTTGGCATTTTCCAGAGAACACCAAGATTGGCAAATTCGCCACTGAGCACATGTGACAGACGTGACAGTCTGGAGACGCCGTGGAGAACATTCTGCTGCCTGCAACATCCTCCATCATGAACGGTTTGGCGGTGGGTCAGTCATGGTGTGGGGTGGCATTTCTTTGGGGGGCCGCACAGCCCTCCATGTGCTCGCCAGAGGTAGCCTGACTGCCATTAGGTACCGAGATGAGATCCTCAGACCCCTTGTGAGACCATATGCTGGTGCGGTTGGCCCTGGGTTCCTCCTAATGCAAGACAATGCTAGACCTCATGTGACTGGAGTGTGTCAGCAGTTCTTGCAAGAGGAAGGCATTGATGCTATGGACTGGCCCGCCCGTTCCCCAGACCTGAATCCAATTGAGCACATCTGGGACATCATGTCTCGCTCCATCCACCAACGCCACATTGCACCACAGACTGTCCAGGAGTTGGTGGATGCTTTAGTCCAGGTCTGGGAGGAGATCCCTCAGGAGACCATCCGCCACCTCATCAGGAGCATGCCCAGGCGTTGTAGGGAGGTCATACAGGCACGTAGAGGCCACACACACTACTGAGCCTCATTTTGACTTGTTTAAAGGACATTACATCAAAGTTGGATCAGCCTGTAGTGTGGTTTTCCACTTTAATTTTGAGTGTGACTCCAAATCCAGACCTCTATGGGTTGATCAATTTGATTTCCATTGATAATTTGTATGATTTTGTTGTCAGCACATTCAACTATGTAAAGAAAAAAGTATTTAATAAAAATATTTAATTCATTCAGATCTAGGATGTGTTATTTTAGTGTTCCCTTTATTTTTTTGAGCAGTGTATACATATTCAGAGGCATATCCCTGTAATACTTAGAGAAGATCTTATGTCAAGTGCTATTGAAGTTTTGTAATTGCAGGTTCACCTATTACATCTAAAGCCTTTTTTTTATATATTGATGTGTTATAGGCCACCAAGTGCGTACAGTCAGTATCTAAATAATATGTATGAAACACTTGATGGTGTATGTGATGTGAACAGACTGGACCTACTTTGTTGGGGACCTGAAAATTGACTGGTTTCCGTTAATCTTGCGACGAGCAATCCCAGATCCGAGATCGTAATCATAGCCTCAAATGAATTAGCATAACGCAGCGGACCTAAATATCCCTAGAAACTTTTCCTATTCATGAAAATCGCAAATGAAATGAAATAAATATATTCAAACACAAGCTTAGCCTTTTGTTAACAACACTGTCATCTCAGATTTTCAAAATATGCATTACAGCCAACGCTAGACAAGCATTTGTGTAAGTTTATCATGGCATAATGCTATGCTAGGCTCTGCTGGCAGCAGGCAACATGTTCACTAAAATAAGAAAAGCAACCAAATTACATAATTTACCTTTGAAGAACTTCGGATGCTTTCACTCAGGAGACTCCCAGTTAGATAGCAAATGTTTCTTTTTTCCAAAAATATTATTTTTGTAGGAGAAATAGCTCCCGTTTCTTCATCATGCTTGGCTGAGAAATCGACCGGAAAATGGTACCTATACAACGCTACCTATACAATGCTACAACTATAACGGCAAACTTTTTTCAAAATTAGCTACATAATATCGACAGAAACACGGCAAACGTTGTTTAGGATCCATCCTCAAGGTGGTTTTAACATATATATTCAATAATATATCCATCGAGGCAATTGGCTTCTCATAAGAAGCGATTGGAAAAATGGCTACCGCAGTATTTTACGCAAGATTTTCTGCGGGAGACACCATGTGACCACTTGCTATATATGGTCCCTTACGGCTATTCTTCAATGGAAATGCGTAGAAAGACGTCACAATGCTGTAGACAACTTGGGGAATAAGCTCATTCGTAACGTAAGCTCATTCGTAGCTCATTCACAGCCATATAAGGAATCATTGGCACGAGGCGGTTTCAAAAAATGCGGCACTTCCTGGTTGGATTTTATCTGGGTTTCGCCTGTAACATCAGTTCTGTACTCACAGACAATATCTTTGCAGTTTTGGAAACGTCAGTGTTTTCTTTCCAAAGCTGTCAATTATATGCATAGTCAAGCATCTTTTCTGGACAAAATATCTTGTTTAAAACGGGAATGTTTTTCATCCCCAAATTTTAATAGCGCCGCCTAATGCATAGTTGTCCGCTCAAGAGGAAGCTTCTCACTGTAGCCTGTGCCTGTAATCTGTTTCAGGTTATTAATCAACATACCAGGCTGTTTACAAACACTACAGGAACAAGATCATGCACATGTATTGGTCACATTTTTACTAATACTGTAGTACTGTGTTCTAAAGCTGTATCCATACCCATTTGATGCAGTGATCACAATATAGTGGCTATATCCAGGAAAGCCAAATCTCCAAAAGCTGGGCCTAAAATAGTGTATAAGAGATCTTGCAAAACACTCTTGTGGATGATGTTTAGAATCATCTTAAACATGTTTGTTTGTCTGATGTGAGTAATACGGATCATCCAGACTCTGCACTTGATGAACTTATGAAATTGCTTCATCAAATTATTGATAAACATGCACTAACGGAATGTTAGAACTGTTAAGGCTCCATGGATTGATGAATAATTGAAAAACTGTATGGTTGAAAGAGATGGGGCAAAAGGAGTGGCTAGTAAGTCGGACTCACATCTGACTGGAGAAATGATGTGACTAAACTCAACAAAAATAAGAAGAAACTGTATTATGAACCAAAGATAAATGATATTAAAGAATGATTGAAAAACACTTTGGAGTACTTTAAATGAAATTATGGGCAGAAAGACAACTTCAACTCCATCTTTCATCGAATCAGATGGCTTATTCTTTACAAAACCATTTGATATCGACAATTATTTTTAATGATTACTTAATTGACAAAGTGGACGAACTTAGGCAGAAAAGGCCAACAATGAAGAATTGTACTCATGCGTTTAAAAAAAACTAATAATGAAAGAAAAGCATTGTAAGTTTGAATTTTGTAAAGTTAGTGTGGGAGAGGTGGAAAAATTATCATTCCAAAATCATGGTCAATAATATGGAGTTGTTTACCCTTTTGCTGCTATGACAGCCTCCACTCTTCTGGGAAGGATTTCCAATAGATGTTGGACCATTGCTGGGGGGACTTGCCTCCGTCAGCCACAAGAGCATTAGTGAGGTCGAACACTGATGTTGAGCGATTAGGCTCGCCGTTGGTGTTCCAGTTCATCCCAAAGTTGTTTGATGGGGTTGAGGCCAGTGCTCTGTGCAGGCCAGTCAAGTTCTTCCACACCGATCTCAACAAACCATTTCTGTATGGACCTCGCTTTGTGCACGGGGTCATTGTCATGCTGAAACATGAAAGGGCCTTCCCCAAACTGTTGCCACAAAGTTGGAAGTACAGAATTGTCTAGAATATCATTGTATGCAGTAGCTTTAAGATTTCCCTTCACTGGAACAAAGGGAACTAGCCCAAACCATGAAAAAAAGCCCCCTCCTCCACCAAACTTTACAGTTGGCACTAAGCTTTGGGGCAGCGTTCTCCTGGCATCCCCCAAACCCAGATTGTTTCATCGGACTGCCAGATGGTGAAGCCTGATTAATCACTCCAGATAATGGGATTCCAATGCTCCAGAGTCCAATGGTGGTGAGTATTATACTTCTCCAGCCGACGCTTGGCATTGCGCATTCCGATCTTAGGCTAGTGTGAGACTGATCGGCCATGGAAACCCACGACTCTCTCTATAAACTGACGTAATTTTAGACCCTGACCTCTCAGTAAATATATATGTCATAATGTATGATGATAAGAATAAGCTTTTGTCCAAAGCATCTGCCTTTGTGTATTCAATCCTTACAGGAATTGAAGCCACAACTTTGCCACAACTGAGACACACAGGACCACACCACCTAGTTAAAATTGTTTCAGCATGAATCTGAAGAGACATCTTGTGGTGATGGTGAGACACTGACAACTGTTGGGAAATACCGGTTGGTCTTAAAAAAATACAGAATGTGTAAGTTGCATAATGAATCACTGGGTGGCGCTAGATCCTAATCTTAAAATGGTTTAGGTTAAGTACTTCAATGCGATCAAATAGTATTAACGCCTGAAATAAAAATATTCTAGCAGTATAGCAGTATTATTAGGGACAGCATTGGAGGCGTCACCAGCTTTTCATAACATTCAGGGCTCAGCTCCGAAGACCAGGGGCTTCACCTTTAAAATATAGCACTGCGTGCATATCATCTTATTTACGGGTCTGATAAATATTTAATTCAAACACACAAATATCAGGCTTCTCTGACACTGACGTATTGAGATCTATAAATAGAAAGGCCCGGTCTTAAATGCAACTAATAGCATAGGCCAATATGAGGAGGAAATTCAAGTCCACCAACTTTCCAGTGGCATTCACTCATCCAAACAGTTTTCTCCTGCTGTTGTATTTTGAAATATTGTGGAAGGCCTTTTAGCTGCTGCCTGCTGTTCATTGACAGCCACGTTGACTGCCACAACTCAACAATCAGCTGTTTGTTATTTGCGTGCAGACTGCCCAATTGCAGGCTTCCCAACTGTAGGCCTGATGTGAGAAAACATTTATTTTTTAAAGAAGCTACTGATCCTCTGTTGCTAAATTATGCTCTCTGATGTAGAATGTTCAATGATTTCATGTATTTCTGTACTGACTTCATTTTATAATTTGGCAACTGTATTGCAATTTATTCTGCAGCACTTCCAGCACCCATTTCTGCAGCTATGTTTTCTTCCGTGCAGTGTGCTCTTCCCAAGCCCAAATAATCAACAGTTCATTTTATTACTTTAATGGATTGTGGACAGTAACACCATATGAGGTCATTGCGTAGGTAGGCCTACTGTTACGATAACATTTCAAATAAAATAAGTGGCCAACAATTTCAAGAGTATTGGAAAGTTCAGGAAAACATCAGGGAAGCTCATTAGGTATAGGCAATATATGCCTAGTGTGTGTGTAGAGAATGTCTGCATTGCTTTTCAGTTACTAAACTAATGATCATGAGCATTCAACTTAACTGAACCAACATTTTCCAGCCTAATTGTAACCAAATGTCAATACCGAGATCTGACATTGATTGATTTATCAAGACAAGTTCCCATGCTTGTCTCAAAGCAGCTTAATGGCGCAGTCCCTATCAAAACGGTGCTGAAATTACCATCTAGTAGACCACATATGGCAATTGCTATATACTTATAACGGTGGGATGACTTTGGGAGTTTCACGTAACCACGGCTCTATGAAGTAAGTGGGGCATTCACCTGACAATTCGTTTCTTTACCCCATCGTAGTAGTGCAAAAGATTTGGGGCTGAACCAAAAGCCTGGTCCTGGTGATGGTGCTGGAGAGCATAATGTATATCATTTTACAGGCCTATTATATTGTAAAATGTGAGAGCGATATATCTAAGATGTATGCATGAATGCATTTATCCAAGTAGCTTTGGATAAAAGCATCTGGTAAATGGCATATACTGTATATTATGAATGATGATGAACAGTACCTTGATGGTTGCAATTTGGTTTAATGAACACCTCATATTTACAACCTTGGCTAAATTGTGTGGCCTGGCCTTCATTGTCCAGTGGATAACCGGATTCCTCATTTCTGATCTACAGTGCATTCAGAAAGAATTCAGACCACTTGAATTTTCAATTTTTTTTTGATGTTACAGACTTATTCTAAAATTGATTAAATAAAAACATTTAAAAACTCAATCTACACACAATACCCCATAATGACAAAGCAAACAGGTTGAGAGATTTTTTTATATATTTTTTTATAAATGTTTATATAAACTCAGCAAAAAAAAGAAACGTCCTCTCACAGTCAATGGCGTTTATTTTCAGCAAACGTAACGTGTAAATATTTGTATGAACTTAACAAGATTCAACAACTGAGACATAAACTGAACAAGTTCCACAGACATGTGACTAACAGAAATTGAATAATGTGTCCCTGAACAAAGGGGGGTCAAAATCAAAAGTAACAGTCAGTATCTGGTGTGGCCATCAACTGCATTAAGTACTGCACTGCATCTCCTCCTCATGGACTGCACCAGATTTGCCAGTTCTTGCTGTGAGATGTTACCCCACTCTTCCACCAAGGCACCTGCAAGTTTATTTCTGGGTGTAATGGCCCTAGCCCTCACCCTCCGATCCAACAGGTCCCAGACGTGCTCAATGGGATTGAGATCGGGGCTCTTCTCTGGCCATGACAGAACACCGACATTCCAGTCTTGCAGGAAATCACGCACAGAACAAGCAGTATGGCTGGTGGCATTGTCATGATGGAGGGTGATGTCAGGATGAGCCTGCAGGAAGGGTACCACATGAGGGAGGAGGATGTCTTCCATGAAACGCACAGCATTGAGATTGCCTGCAATGACTACAAGCTCAGTCCGATGATGCTGTGACACACCGCCCCAGACCATGACAGACCCTCCACCTCCAAATCGATCCCACTCCAGAGTACAGGCCTCGGTGTAACGCTGATTCCTTCAATGATAAACGCAAATCCGACCATCACCCCTGATGAGACAAAACCGCAACTCGTCAGTGAAGAGCACTTTTTGCCCATCCTGTCTGGTCCAGCAACGGTGGGTTTGTGACCATAGGCGATATTATTGCCGGTGATGTCTGTTGAGGACCTGCCTTACAACAGGCCTACAAGGCCTCAGTCCAGCCACTCTCAGCCTATTGCGGACAGTCTGAGAAATGTTGGAGGGATTGTGCATTCCTCGGGTAACTCGCGCAGTTGTTGTTGCCATCCTGTACCTGTCCCGCAGGTGTGATGTTCGGATGTACCGATTCTGTGCAGGTGTTGTTACACGTGGTCTGCCACTGCGAGGACAATCGGCTGTCCATCCTGTCTCCCTGTAGCGCTGTCTTAGGCGTCTCACAGTACGGACATCGGCAGTCCTCATGCCTCCTTTTTTATTTTTTATTTTACCTTTATTTAACCAGTTAGGCTAGTTGAGAACAAGTTCTCATTTGCAATTGCGACCTGGCCAAGATAAAGCAAAGCAGTGTGACACAGACAACAACACAGAGTTACACATGGAGTAAACAATAAACAAGCCAATGACACAAACAAGTCAATGACACAGTAGAGAAAAGAAAGTCTATATACAATGTGTGCAAAAGGCATGAGGTAGGCAATAAATAGGCCGTAGAGGCGAATAATTACAATTTAGCAGATTAACACTGGAGTAAAACATGAGCAGATGATGATGTGCAAGTAGAGATACTGGTGTGCAAAAGAGCAGAAAAGTACATTTAAATAAAAACAGTATGGGGATGAGGTAGGTAGATTGGGTGGGCTATTTACAGATGGACTATGTACAGCTGCAGTGATCGGTTAGCTGTTCAGATAGTTGATCTTTAAAGTTGGTGAGGGAAATAAAAGTCTCCAACTTCAGCTATTTTTGCAATTCGTTCCAGTCACTGGCAGCAGAGAACTGGAAGGAAAGGCGGCCAAATGAGGTGTTGGCTTTGGGGATGATCCGTGAGATATACCTGCTGGAACGTGTGCTACGGGTGGGTGTTGTTATCGTGATCAGTGAACTGAGATAAGGCGGAGCTTTACCTAGCATAGACTTATAGATGACCCGGAGCCAGTGGGTCTGGCGACGAATATGTAGCGATGGCCAGCCGACTAGAGCATACAGGTCACAGTGGTGGGTGGTATGAGGTGATTTGGTAACCAAACGGATGGCACTGTGATAGACTGCATCCAGTTTGCTGAGTAGAGTGTTGGAAGCTATTTTGTGGAAGACATCGCCGAAGTCGAGGATCAGTAGGGTAGTCAGTTTTGCTAGGGTAAGTTTGGCGGTGTGAGTGAAGGAGGCTTTGTTGCGAAATAGAAAGCTGATTCTAGACTTGATTTTGGATTGGAGATGTTTAATATGAGTCTGGAAGGAGAGTTTACAGTCTAGCCAGACACCTTGGTATTTATAGTTGTCCACATATTCTAGGTCGGAACCGTCCAGGGTGGTGATGCTAGTCGGGCGGGTGGGTGCGGGCAGCGAACGGTTGAAAAGCATGCATTTGGTTTTACTAGCATTTAAGAGCAGTTGGAGGCCACGGTGTGTTGTATGGCATTGAAGCTCGTTTGGAGGTTAGTTAGCACAGTGTCCAAGGAAGGGCCAGAAGTATACAGAATGGTGTCGTCTGCGTAGAGGTGGATCAGGGAATCGCCCGCAGCAAGAGCGATATCATTGATACATACAGAGAAAAGAGTCGGCCTGAGAATTGAACCCTGTGGAACCCCATAGAGACTGCCAGAGGTCCGGACAACATGCCCTCCGATTTGACACACTGAACTCTGTCTACAAAGTAGTTGGTGAACCAGGCGAGTCAGTCATTTGAAAAACTAAGGCTATTGAGTCTGCCGATAAGAATACAGTGATTGACAGAGTCGAAAGCCTTGGCCAGGTTGATGAAGACGGCTGCACAGTACTGTCTTCTATCGATGCCGGTTATGATATCGTTTAATACCTTAACCAGTTGGATTTAGGGGGCGCTATTTTAATTTTTGGATGAAAAACGTTCCCGTTTTAAACAAGCTATTTTGTCACGAAAAGATGCTTGACTATGCATATAATTGACAGCTTTGGAAAGAAGACACTCTGACGTTTCCAGAACTGCAAATATATTGTCTGTGAGTGCCACAGAACTGATGTTACAGGCGAAACCCAGGTAAAAAATCCAACCAGGAAGTGCCGTATTTCTTAAAACCGTCTCATGCCAATGATTCCTTATATGGCTGTGAATGAGCTACGAATTAGCTTACATTTTCCACGTTTTCCCCAAGGTGTCTACAGCATTGTGACGTCTTTTTAGGCATTCCCCTTGAAGAATGGCTGTAAGGGACCATATATGGCATGTGGTCACATGATGTCTCCCGCAGAAAACTTTGCGTAAAATACTGAGGTAGCCATTTTTCCAATCGCTTCTTATGAGAAACCAACTGCCTCGACCGATATATTATCGAATATATTTGTTAACACCTTGAGGATGGATCCTAAATAACGTTTGCCGTGTTTCTGACGATATTATGTAGCTAATTTTGAAAAAAGTTTGGCGTTATAGTTGTCGCATTTTTCGGTCGATTTCTCAGCCAAGCATGGTGAAGAAACGGGAGCTTTTTCACCTACAAAAATAATATTTTTGGAAAAAAGGAACATTTGCTATCTAACTGGGAGACTCCTGAGTGAAAGCATCCGAAGTTCTTCAAAGGTAAATGATTTAATTTGGATGCTTTTCTTATTTTTGAGAAAATGTTGCCTGCTGCCAGCAGAGCCTAGCATAGCATTATGCCATGATACACTTACACAAATGCTTGTCTAGCGTTGGCTGTAACGCATTTTGAAAATCTGAGATGACAGTGTTGTTAACAAAAGGCTAAGCTTGTGTTTGAATATATTTATTTAATTTCATATGCGTTTTTCATGAATAGGAAAAGTTTCTAGGGGTATTTATGTCCGTTGCGTTATGCTAATGCATTTGAGGCTATGATTATGCTCCCGGATACGGGTTTGCTCATCGCAAGAAGTTAATTAAGCGTGGCTGAGGTGCACCCCGTGACCATCTCGGAAGCCGGATTGCACAGCGGAGAAGAAATACATAAGTATTCAGACCCTTTGCTATGAGACTCGAATTCGAGCTCAGGTGCAACCTGTTTCCATTGATAATCGTTGAGATGTTTCTTCAACTTGATTGGAGTCCACCTGTGGTAAATTCAATTGATTGGACATGATCTGGAAAGACACACACCTGTCTGTATAAAGGTCCCACAGGTGACAGTACATCAAATCATATCAAGCCATGAAATCAAAGGAATTGTCCATAGAGCTCCGAGACAGGATTGTGTCGATGGAGAAATGTACCAAAACATTTCTGCAGCATTGAAGGTCCTCAAGAACACGGTGGCCTCCATTATTCTTAAATGCAAGACATTTTGGAACCACCAAGAATCTTCCTAGAGCTGGCTGCCAAACTGAGCAATCGGGGGAGAAGGGCCTTGGTCAGGGAGATGACCAAGAACCCTATAGTCCCTCTGATAGACCTCCAGCGTTCCTCTGTGGACATGGTTGTCCCTCTGGAAGGTTTTCCCATCTCTGCAGCACTTCTCTGGCCTAATGAAACCAAGATATAACTATTTTAGCCTGCATGCTGTGTCAAGTCCGAAAGAAACCTGGCACCCCCCTATGGTGAAGCATGATGGTGGAATCATCATGCTGTGGGGATGTTTTTCAGCAGCAGGGACTGGGAGACTAGTCAGGATTGAGGAAAAGATGAACGGAGAAAAATACAGAGAGATCCTTGATGAAAACCTGCTCCAGAGCACTCAGGACCTCGGATTGGGGCGAAGGTTCAACTTCCAACAGGACAACGACCCTAATCACACAGCCAAGACAACGAGGGGATGTTCGGGGATGTGCCAGGAGTGGCTTCGGGACAAGTCTCTGACTGTCCTTGAGTGGCCCAGCCAGAGCCCGGACTTGAACCCGATTGAACATCTCTGGAGAGACCTGGAAACAGCTGTGCAGCGACGCTCCCAATCCAACCTGGCAGAGCTTGAGAGGATCTGCAGAGAAGAATGGGAGAAACTCCCCAAATACAGGTGTGCCAAGCATACCCAAGAAGACTCGAGGCTGTAATCACTGCCAAAGTTGCTTCAACAAGGTACTGAGTTAAGTCTGAGTACTTATGTAAACATTTTTGCCACGCAATATTCCATCTACGATGTTTGGTGCAGTATATCTCAAGTGAAAAAAATTGCATAAACTATTCTTGAATGACAACAAACACTTGAAGAGATTCTCCAGTACTTTTGCATACTTTTTAGCCAGTAGTTCTGAGAGTAGCAACTCATTAGCCAAAAGTGGCCCCCGAAAAATGGTGTACTACGTCACATATCTGCAGATATGTTCACCACGTTATTGCTGTCTTTCTCGCTCTGCTGTGTCGATTGAGCTGTTGGCCAACTTCATTGGATAACGCTGGGCAGACCTCTTGCTATCTGTCACTCAAATGCGAGGGGCTGATGCTCATTGGATGGAACTCGATTTGCTAGTGGGCTGGCCAACGTGGGGGGAAATGTCAGGAAAATGGTGGGGCACAACTTAAAGAAAACAGTTGCTTGCTGAAACTATTAAACTATTAAACTACTAACTAATTTGGCTTTTAATTGAGGGAAGACAGTAATTCTACTCACAGATTCTGCATGTAAGCACTACACAGACACATCCAGCCAAAAGCGAAAGGTTTAACAAATACTTTCCTAGCTGCCAAAGTACCATCTTTAATTGAAGAATCCTGTCCGTAGTTTCCACTCTTCCTATGAGTAGTACTGTTGACCATTTGCAGACGAATGGGCGTAGACTTCGACTACCGAACTTCGACTTGCCTCAAGAAGAAAATGTTGTGTGCGCAAACAGAAAAAACATCATAATATATGCGTGAATTGACAGTCCACGTTTCGACTGGGAAGAATGCGACAGGATTTAGGATGGACCACTCACCAGTCCACATCATATACCCCTCCCAAACCATTGTGCCTCGTCCTTTCCAGTATTGTTCCAGAAAATGTGACAGCTATGTAACCAGGCCAGCCAAGGACAGTAGAGCTCGGCACAGTAGTTTGAAAAGGGTAATAGATCTCCATGGTGAACATGACTCCATCAGTGTGCACACAGACGTAGCCATGCACGCACACACGCACACACACACACACACACACTTCCTGTCCCCTTCCCTCACCTGTCCCTCTGGTCACCTCTCTGCATCTTTATTGTTCATCTCTGATGTGTAGCAGCATGCGTCGGAGAATGTTCCAACGCCGACGCACGATTTGCTGAGGCCCCCTGCTGCGTCTCCTAGCTCCAGGAAGTGAATATATCTCCACCCAGGCTCCCATCTTCCTCTGTGACCTCTCAGTCAATCATGTGCATATTTACGACTGGGCAGAGCGAGAGAGAGTCACTTTAAATTCAGACAGGGGTTTAGGCCCTAATGACTGCATTGGAGGGACAGGGATGTCTGCTGAATCGTATTAGTTAAACATGGAGGCTTTGAGGGAGAATGGCAGGAGAGAGAAGGGCGGTTCCAAGAAGAAGCAAAAACGCAGGACTCTGAGTGATGTCAAATATGACAACCATGGGCTTCTTTCTACTTTAAATGCAACAGTTGGCCTTCGTAGCCCAGTGGGTCACCGGATTAGTTGGGTCATGTTCAGTAGGCACGAAACAGAAGAAAAAGGGGAGGTACACTCTAAACTCATCCAATAAGATACAATTATTTCCGTCTTCTGTTGCCAAGTGTGGCACTAATGAATTCCATTAATTGATTGGTCAAAGTGAGGAATGGCAAGGACAGACACACCAACTGATTATCGTAGTGTAAATCAATGGCTAATCCTCATTGACGTAGTGTGGTGAAACCCAACAGGCCTCTTGTTCCCTCTAGAGAGACCTCGTGATCCCACCACGGTGAACAGCTGTCCTACAGTGGGGGATATACTGTCATAGGAAGTTAAGAAAAAGGAAGTCATAGACTTCTCTCTCTTCTACCGCACAGCAAGTGATACTGATGCACCAAGTCTGGAACCAACAGGACCCCTGAACAGCTTCTACCCCCCAAGCCATAAGACTGCTAAATAATTAGTCCAGGTAGCTACTGGTTAACTATTTAACTATCTGCATTGACCCTTTTTGCACTAACTTTTTTGACTCATCACATACACTGCTGCTACTGTTTATTATCTATCCTGTTTCCGAGTCCCTTTATTCCTAGTTCTATGTACACTGCTGCTACTGTTTATTATCTATCCTGTTTCCGAGTCCCTTTATTCCTAGTTCTATGTACACTGCTGCTACTGTTTATTATCTATCCTGTTTCCGAGTCCCTTTATTCCTAGTGCTATGTACACTGCTGCTACTGTTTATCTATCCTGTTTCCGAGTCACTTTATTCCTAGTTATATGTACACTGCTGCTACTGTTTATTATCTATCCTGTTTCCGAGTCCCTTTATTCCTGGTTATATGTACACATCTACCTCAATTACCTCGTATCCCTGCACATCAACTCTGTACTGCTACCCCGTTTATATAGCCAAGTTGTATTTACTCATTGTGTATTTATTATTATATTTATTGTGTTGTACATTTTCTATTATTTCTCTATTTTCTTTCTCTCTGCGTTAATGGGAAGGGCCTGTAAAGTAAGCATTTCACTGTTAGTCTACCCCTGTGGGTGACAAAGTGTGATGAATATAATTGTATTAAATATTTGTATAT
Organism: Oncorhynchus nerka; assembly: GCF_034236695.1. Lineage (NCBI taxonomy): Eukaryota > Metazoa > Chordata > Actinopteri > Salmoniformes > Salmonidae > Oncorhynchus > Oncorhynchus nerka. The sequence goes on along the minus strand of NC_088408.1, from coordinate 44,776,632 downwards.
GATTTGAAGAGAAAGGTGGTGATTCCAGGTTATCATTTTTGTAATCATGTTGCACAAATGATCTGGAGTCCTATGTATAAAACGTTTCACATTTGACTGGCGATCTACACTCAAAGTTTCAATTGTATGACGTATTTTACTAACACCTTGAATACTTGAGCAATGATTGATTCAATTTGCCCCATACAATGGAACAAATGGAACAGAAACTTCAAGCTCAATCAAGCTCACACAAATATGTTTGTAAAATACATTCAGGTAGGCTATTTGAGGTTGTAACGACTCTCGCGGGTTGAAGGAGACCAAGGTGCAGCGTGGTAAGCGTTCATGATTTTTAATTAACTGAACACCGCAACAAAATAACAAAGTAGAAAAAACAAGAGCGAACACTGTCAGGCAACAAAACAGCTAAACAGAAAATATCTCTCCACAAAACCCAAATGGAAAATCACAACTTATAAATGATCCCCAATCAGAGACAACGATAGACAGCTGCCTCTGATTGGGAACCACACTAGGCAAAAACAACAAAGAAATAGAAAACATAGATTTTCCCACCCGAGTCACACACTGACCAAACCAAACATAGAGAATAAATATGGATCTCTAAAGTCAGGGCGTGACAGAGGTGCAGCTTGAGGTTCCATTGTACCATGTAAACTAAGTGGAGGATCACACATTGTCCACATCGCGCCATTTAAAAGTAATTGCCAAATGCAGTCGCCGCGAATGCAGGAACATTGCCTTTAAAAGCTGCATTGTCGACAAAGCACAAACGGATTGAATCCCAGCCTAAACCAATCACTGCTCAAGTATTTGAAAGTGCTTGAAAATGTATTTAACCCAGACCTGTTATGAGCCCACCCATCTCACTGGGCCATGGCAGACCTGCTCTGACTTGGAGCCAAGGCAAGGCACTGGGTACTTATGAGCAGTCATTAACATAACAATGGCTATCTGTTAACTTTGACACCTTCTCACAAGTCTTGAATGATGCAGAGGTTGTTGATTCTGCTCATCACAAGTATATCAAATCAAATTGAATTGGTCACACGCGCTGAATACAATAGGTGTAGACTTTACAGTGAAATGCTTACTTATGAGCCCATTCTCAACAATGCACAGTTAAAAACAAATACAAATATTTGCTAAATATAAAAGGAAATAGTAACACAAAAACAATAAGGAGGCTATATACAAGGAGTAATTGTAGCGAGTCAATGTGCAGAGGTACGAGGTGGTGGAGGTGATTGAGGTAATACAGTATTTACATGTGGGTAGGAGTAAAAGTGACTAGGCAATCAGGATATATAATAAACAGAGTAGGAGCAGTGTATGTGACTGTTAAAGTGTTTGTGTGTGGCGTCAATATGCATTTGTGTCCATTTTGTGTGTGTGTGTATGTGTTGGGGTGTCAGTGTAGTATGTGTGAGTGTGTGGGTAGAGTCTAGTGAGTGTGCATAGAGCCAGTGCAAGAGAGTCAGTGCAAAAACAATTAAGATAAATAAATAAATAATAAATGGTCAATGTAAATGGTCCAGGTGGCCATTTGATTAACTGTTCAGCAGTCTTATGGCTTGGCGGAAGAAGCTTTACAGGTGCCTTTTGGTCCCAGTATCAAGGCACAAGGCGAGACCCAGATGCCGACACATGAAGCAGATGGTTGGAGTCTTACAATGTTTATTAATCCAAAGGGGTAGGCAAGAGAATGGTTGTGGACAGGCAAAAAGGTCAAAACCATATCAGAGTCCAGGAGGTACAGAGTGGCAGACAGGCTCGTGGTCAAGGCAGGCAGAATGGTCAGAAAAAAGTCCAGAAACTGGCAAGGGTCAAAACTGGGAGGACTAGAAAAAGGAGAATGCAAAAAGCTGGAGAACTGGAAAACCGCTGGTTGACTTGGAAACACACAAGACCTTTTGAAGATCTGAGGGCCCATGCCTCCTGAGGGGGAAGAGGAGTTGTCGTGCCCTCTTCACGACTGCTTTGGTGTGCTGGGGACATGATAGGCCCTTAGTGATGTGGACACCGATTAACTTTAAGCTCTTGACATGCTCCACTACAGCCTCGATGATTTGAATGGGAGTGTGTTCAGCCCTCTGTTTCCTGTAGTCCAAGATAATCTCCTTTGTCTTGCTCACGTTGAGGAAGAGGTTATTGTTATGTCTCTGCACTGCCAGGTCTCCGACCTCCTCCCTATAGGCCATCTCATCATTGTCGGTGAACAGGCCTACCACCACTGCTACAGGGCAGAAGTCATATAGACAGGTTACCTTGGCCTTCTTAGGCACAGGGACAATGCTGATTTGCTTAAAAACATGTAGGTATTACAGACTGGGTCAGCGAGATTGTTGAAAACGACACTTGCCAGCTGGTCAGTGCATGCTCTGACTACGTGTTATGATAATCCATCTGGCCCGACAGCCTTGAGAATTATAACCTGTTTAAAGGTCTTACTCACATTGGCTACGGAAAGCGTCATCATACTTTTTGCTTGTAAGGAATCAGGAGGATAGAGTTATGGTCGAATTTGCCTAATGGAGGGCGGGGGAGAGCTTTGTATGTGTCTCTGTGTGTGGAGTAAATGTGATCTGGAGTTTTATCCCTCTAGTTCAGTGGTTCCCAACCAGGGCTACTAGGACCCCTGGGGGTACTTGGCCTATCCACAGGGGGTACTTTGGAAGACTCCTGAGACCATAGGCCTACTGTTAAAATGTACATGAGGGGTTCTCCGGGCAAAGCTAAATTCAGTTGGTGGTAGAGTAGCCAAAAGGTTGGGAACAACTGCTCTAGTAGCACAAGTGGCATGCTGGTGGAAGTTAGGTAAAACGTGTCGTGGAAATTCACCACTAATAACTAAAACTCCATTTAAAATAATCAATCTTTATTATCACAGCCACAGAGTTTCACAAACTCAATTCAAGCTTGGTGAAAACTCTTACAAGTGCGTTCTCTTTCAGTCCTTATATCCTGCCACACAAACAAGTCATATAAGTATGATTTACATTATTCATTATTAACGTTGGTTCCTGCATGTGACTGACTGACACATCACAAGGCTTCTTCTCTCAAAGCTGAGAACTTGAAACTGAGATACTCTTTTTGGTTGCCAGAGCAATGTTCTGGGCATAAGGCCAAATTGCAATATTATATTAACCTTAATATTGCTGATATATAGCTTTCTCCCATGTACAATCAATCATTCACTCGCATGTTACCAAACCAAGAGATATAATTACAGAGCAGCATTATTCTAAACATACAATCTGATACAGAAAGAGAACATTTTAATCACAAATGGATTTCATTTTTCATGCTTTAAAATCACTGGCCACCACAAGCGCCGCTTCTGGATCAGCTTTTTTTTTGTTTGCTAATGGCCATATACAGCCCATTGAGAGTGGTCTTAGTGCCAGCCTCCGTTAGCTGTGGTAAATAAACAACTACGAAAGATACAGATGAAAACACTTTGCACATAGTATGATCTACAGCTCATGAGGTATTCTAACTCAGGTGAGCAGAAAATCTTAAAAGGTTAAGATCAGCACAAAAAAATATACAAACTAGCACAATTGGTCAGGAGCACATAAAATATCCACCATTCCCTCTGGCACCATTCTTCATTAGTTTCACACTCCTGATGGAAACAATAACACTAGAGCATTAACATAAAACACTGTCAACACCCTGGTATGGGGCTAAGTCTAGATGGAAAACCACAATTAGCACCTACTAGGAGTTTTACCTCATATCCCCTTCCCATGAGAACCTGGCGCTCAGGGAAAACCCTACAGACAGACCTCCCTCCCATCTCTCCATCTTCCCTCTCTTTCTTCCTCTTCCCAGCCTTAAGGATCCATGCCCATATCGTGCTTATTGGGGAAGAAGAGGGAAGGAAAAGGGGCCTGAGTCACTAGGAGGAAGGAGGATAAATATTGGTTTTGTGGCCTCTCCGTGGAGCCCTGGACCTCTAAGAAAACTTACTCGAGAGCAACCAAAGCAAATAGTCCCGCATCAGTGAGGTCTGACTCGCCTCCGCTCGTGTGTTTGTTTACACAGACACGGAGGATGGCCACCATGACAGACGGAGACCAGAGAGAGTGAGCGAGAGAGAGAGAGAGGTTTATACATACATACACACACACACACTTGTCGATCTTAGGGTTCCATACATGTATAAATGATGCTTTTGTTTGAGTAGCTCAGGGTGCTACACAGAACGATAATAAGGACATATGGCGCTTCCGATGCAACCTGCTTCTATCCTTCTTTTTCTCCACCTCCCTCTGCCCCAATCGGTCCATCTGTATGTCTGTGATTGCGCTGCTCCCCTCAGCTCTGTCAGCTCTGTGCGTTGCGTTGTGTAGGTGGGATCAGTGGCTTAAAGGAGCAGACCAAAGGATGCTGCTATGGATCACCAAGGGCTGTGTCCCAAATGGCACCCTGTTCCTTATATGCTGCACTACTTTTGACCAGATCACTATGGGCCCAGGTCAAATGTAGTGCACTGCATAGGGAATGGGGTGCCCTTTGGAATACAGACAGGGTGTTGGAGTGAGATTAGTTCACTCACAGGAGAAGAATCAACCAACCAAACAACCAACCAGGCAACCTGGGAGAGTGGGAGTAATGCCATCAGAGGGACAGATGGGTGAGAGCCGTTGACCTGCTGACCTGTATGAGAATCTGGCTAGCTACTGCTAACACACACGTGCAACAAGCGCACTAACGCGCAAGCGCACACACATATGCATTCACAAACACACTGACCCACAGAAATACACCCACACTCAAATATTCAATCTCTCTTTCTCACACACACACACACACACACACACACACACACACACACACAAAGAGAGAGAAACACACACCCTCCTTTGTGGCCTGCCCTCATGGTGGTCGGTCGCACTTCTAAAGGCTTAATCTGTCGGACCTTCCCCTCTGGTTAAGAGCACAAAGGCCCCTCTCGCCTGACACAATGACACAAAGCCTGCTCACATACCTCTGTACACATGTCCCGTTCCAGCCGAGACAAACAGACCACCCGTTCCCTGGAAACCAGCCCTCAGTCCGTCACAGGGGAGGGAAGGGCTAAGGGAGTGTCCTAAAATGGAACACTATCCCCTAGTGCACTACTTTCGACCAGGGCCCATTGGAGTGACAGGTAGGAGTGACAGGATGCATCCCAAATAGTACCGTATTCCCCATGTAGTGCACTACTTTTGACCAGGGTCCATACGGGAGGGAAGGGCTAAATCATTGACAAGCTGTCCCAGATAGTAACCTATTCCATGTAGTGAACTGCTTTTGACTACTCGCCTTATTTAGCCCCGCCCACTTGACACAGTTCCAAACGAACACGTTTGTGTTTTTGTTTCCATTTCACAACTTCCGGCAACGCTAGCAAATTACCTCCGAGCAGTGGCTAGCTAATAATACAAAAATGTACATTATTAACACATCTTAACACATAAACAAAACAGCTCACATTTGGGAACACACACGAATGGATCTTCGGAGGTCGGACTTACCCCATCCGTCCATGGACGTACCCTATCCGTCCATGATTAATACATGGATGGATGACTTGATAAAATGGCGGACATTTTTAATAACTTCGTGCTCTCTTTGGAAGTGGATGGTTCCACTATGAAAAATGACAGGAGTGCAGAGGCCTATCAGTACCTCCACAGTGGTAAAGTGGGCCAAGTTCTTCTTCACCAGGAAGAGGGGAAATTATTTTTGAAGCCAATCAACCAGCTCTTACAACTCGGCTTGGGTGCTTGTATCCAACAACGGATCAGTAGAGACGGCTGGATGCATTTGCATTTCTGGCCGTGGAAAGTCATACAGCCATGTCGCCTCAGTTTTGTGGAAGGTGGGTTGATAAGCAAAGTCACTTGCATTTCTATGTCTAACGTGACTTGACATAAGCGATTACAGCATGCAAGCAACATACATGTGTTGTGGTGAGAGTTACTATAATCCATAGGCTAATGTTATGATAGAGTTCTCAGATTATATCTACGATCAATCTCCGCATTACTTGCTCTTGTAATTTACAGTGGGGCAAAAAAGTATTTAGTCAACCACCAATTGTGCAAGTTCTCCGATTTAAAAAGATGAGAGAGGCCTGTAATTTTCATCATAGGTACACTTCAACTATGACAGACAAAATGAGGGAATGACTGATCCGTGTAAAGGAAAGAATGAATGAGGCCATGTATCGTGAGATTTTGAGTGAAAACCTCCTTCCATCAACAAGGGCATTGACGATGAAACGTGGCTGGGTCTTTCAGCATGACAATGATCCCAAACACACCGCCCGGGCATCGAAGGAGTGGCTTCGTAAGAAGCATTTCAAGGTCCTGGAGTGGCCTAGCCAGTCTCCAGATCTCAACCCCATAGAAAATCTTTGGAGGGAGTTGAAAGTCCGTGTTGCCCAGCAACAGCCCCAAAACATCACTGCTCTAGAGGAGATCTGCATGGAGGAATGGGCCAAAATACCAGCAACAGTGTGTGAAAACCTTGTGAAGACTTACAGAAAACGTTTGACCTCTGTCATTGCCAACAAAGGGTATATAACAAAGTATTGAGGTAAACTTTTGTTATTGACCAAATACTTATTTTCCACCATAATTTGCAAATAAATTCATTAAAAATCCAATGTGATTTTCTGGATTTTTTTTCTCATTTTGTCTGTCAAAGTTGAAGTGTACCTATGATGAAAATTACAGGCGTCTCATCTTTTTAAGTGGGAGAACTTGCACAATTGGTGGCTGACTAAATACTTTTTTGCCCCACTGTATGTTTATGGCCTATTTTCTTAGTTCCTTTTAGACATGAAAGTGCACATTACTACCCTATCTAGACACAGAATGATAAAATAGTCATGTTTAACATAGCAGTTAGACCAAGCGCTTTGTAGGACGAAAGCTGACTTGAGAATGTCATGATTCACTGGTTTTGAACTGTATTTGTGGATCAACAGAACTGTGGTATTAACGTGGGGAATCTGTAAGTATCCTGTCAAATCTCATGTTGCCGAAGCAAGGTAGGTTTATGGAGTCCCAGGTGAGTAGGGTATAAAATGTATTTAAACATGTCAGCATCACGTATTTATTTAGTGTTATTGTTTTTCTGCGTGAATAAGGCTTGTAAAATATCTTGAATAAGGCTTGTAATGCCTAATGTATAAGTGGTATAATCTCATTGGGAACAATATCAAGGTAAGTTTATGATGAAACGTGCATGTGTTTTGATTAAATTGATCACATAGTCCTGTCACACAATTCTTAATTGTTAATCATGGGATTTTCTCAGAATATCTTTTTGTTACAAACTTTCTATCACAGGTGCAGAATGCAGTGTCCAGTGGGCTAACTGGTATAGCCTGCACAGATGGGCAGCGACAATGGAATGCTGGGACTCGGAGGAACCTTGAGCCAAAGCGGTTAATAAACAGCATTGACTTCACACACCATAAGGCCAGTGACCAATATGCAGAAAAGCGTCATGAATGTCCACCCCTGCCTCCCACTCCTGCATTCCACTCACAGGGGGAATTTAATAGGAGCCTGAGACACCTGAATCTGTCTGTGGGGAGTCTGCTCTATCAGTCTGTTAATGCTGAACCGACAGTAATATCACAGCCAGTAGCATCCCAGGTAAAATTGGACTGAAAGGAATATTTATTTGTGGCTGTACAATTTTAATGTATTTGAACTGATGTGTGTCTCTTCTGTCCAATGCTTTCTAACTCCATATAATAACTTAATATAGATTCTCTACTCTTTCACAGCCACATGGAGAGCATGTCAATTACAACTGCCAGAAGTGCATGTCCTTTTACAATTCATTTGTGAAACATGACCCAACCCAGTCGACTGCTTTGGAACAGATCCCAAAGGTCAGAGTACCTCACACTTGTGGCATGACTCAAGGAAGCTTAAAGTTACTGCAAGCTCAGCCAAGAAGCCAAGCATCTGTATCCCAGGTTCCGAGGGAATGCACCCACACACTACAGGAAAGATAATGAGCTGATGGCCTCCCAGTGGCTGGAAGACTGGATACTCTGTGAACCACAGAGGCACTGTTGTCAGTGTTGAAGAGCCATGGCTGTCAGCAAGCCCTGACCGAGTGCTGAACTCCAAGGAGCTGTTGGAGATCAAGTGTCCTGACATGGGGAAGGGCTGTGATCTCTGGATGATGTCTTCAATGGGAAAACACTGGGCCACATGGCTACTACATGCAGGTGCAAATTGGTATGTTTTGCACAGGACTGAGAGAAGGTAAGGTGCTCATCTGGACTCCATCCCAGCAACTTGTCATCCCTGTTCCCTATGATGCACAGTTCTGTGCAGAAGCTGTCCTGAGGTTGAAGGCATTCTACTTTACCCACAAGCTGTCATTTATTGTTGACGAGCATAAGGCAGGCAGATTTTCACAGAGTGACAAATATATGCAGCTCTGTAGAAGTATGTAGTCAGATGTCTCTCCTGTTTGTAGTTACTGTTAACACATTGTTTTTCAATTGAAAAGCCTGACAATGCATCAACAGTCACAGTATTGTGTAAATTAATTTTTTGGCTTTGTTTTTTATTAATATTTTAAAAAATATATAATTTAGTCTAGTTGTTATATAGTCTAGTTGTTATATAATTTAGTCTAGTTGTTATATAATGAATTGAAATTTATTTAACGTAATTTTGACAACTTTAATTCATATTGTGAAATTGACCCAGTGAATTGCGTTTGACTGGTCAGTTCATTCAGCATTTTCATGAATGATATCACCACGCAGGTTACTCAGGGCAGCACAGATTCAAAGTATTTTGTCCATTTTAGATGAGAGGTTGATTGGCACAGTCTGTGAGATGATTCTAAACCGTTTGAGCCTTTGAATTACGCGTTCCACATGAACCCTCACGTTAGCTATCCGTCTTGTAGATGTGGTGACCCCCTCCGACATCTGTGTGCTTCTTTTTGTGAAGGCTGGAATTGTTCATTTGACCTTCCTCTCATGTAGCAGATCACGGATTGCGAAGCCCCAGTCAGCCATGAGCTCATCACCTGGACAGAGGTACTCCAGGAACCCAGAATCCGATGTTATATATTTGTCGCTAAATCTACCTCCATATGCTGAGGAGTTGAACATCACTCGACCACAAGGTGCAATGACCACCAGCTACGTGATAGTGTTCGGGGCGTAGTAATGGCTGAATGACTCCCCCCTTGAATCCAGATTCTTGTTCTTCTGTAAAGCCGTTTCTGAGCAATCAATTCTTCATATTCAACGCTTTGAGACAAAGCTTCAAAGACTCTGTGTCTTTAGGAGGTGGATGCAGGTTGTATTGGGGCTCCTCAGGTACATTCAGATCGACGTGGATGTTGGTGTTCAAAACATTGCCGTTATAAAAACTGCCTCCTCTTCATCCACTTATTCTGACAGCCTCGAAATGAATATATAACGTCTATTATGGTGATAGATTTTAAGATTTGTGTGGTTCTGTCAGTGTAAAACTATCGAGCCCTCAACAGAAAGTATCACTTTTGCATGTGCTAGCGTCACGCGAATGTTGCCGGCAATAGAAACACAATTGCAATGAACTCGCTGTGACCACTGTGACGTTCCAGAATAAGGAGAATAGGGCTCTGATCAAAAGCATTGCACTATATAGGGAATATAGTGCCATTTGGGATGCAACTATATGGGTAGAAAGGAACTCACCCCAGTGCTAGACAAAGAAAAAGGTTGCTTCTATGGGTAGGAAGGAACTCACCCAGTGGTAGACAAGGAAAAAGGTTGCTCCCCTGGTAACTAACATACAGTTGAAGTCGGAAGATTAAATACACTGTTGTTGGAGTCATTAAAACTCGTTTTTCAACCACTCCACAAATTTCTTGTTAATTAAGAAACTATAATTTTGGCAAGTCAGTTAGGACATCAACTTTGTGCATGACAAAAGTAATGTTTTCCAACAATTGTTTACAGACAAATTATTTCACTTATAATTCATTGTTTCACAATTCTAGTGGGTCAGAAGGTTACATACACTAAGTTGACTGTGCATTTAAACAGCTTGGAAAATTCCAGAAAATGATGTCATGGCTTTAGAAGCTTCTGATAGGCTAATTGACATCATTTGATTCAATTGGAAGTGTACCTGTGGATGTATTTCAAGGCCTACCTTCAAACTCAGTGCCTCATTGCTTGACAGCATGGGAAAATCAAAAGAAAGCAAAGACCTCAGAAAAAAAATTGTAGACCTCCACAAGTCTGGCTCATCCTTGGGATCAATTTCCACATGCATCTGCACAAACAATAGTATGCAAGTATAAACACCATGTGACCACGCATGTGGACAAAGATTGTACTTTTTGGAGAAATGTCCTCTGGTCTGATGAAACAAAAATAGAACTGTTTGACCATAATGACCATCATTATGTTTGGTTGAAAAAGGGGGAGGCTTGCAAGCCGAAGAACACCATCCCAATCGTGAAGCATGGGGGTGGCAGCGTCATGTTGTGGGGGTGCTTTGCTGCAGGAGGGACTTGTGCACTTCACAAATAGATGGCATCATGAGGTTGGAAATTTATGTGGATATATTGAAGCAACATCTCAAGACATCAATCAGGAAGTTAAAGCTTGGTTGCAAATGGGTCTTCCAAATGAACAGTGACACCAAGCATACTAAGTTGTGGCAAAATGGCTTAAGGACAACAAAGTCAAGGTATTGGAGTGGCCATCACAAAGCCCTGACCTCAATCCTATCGAAAATGTGTGGGCAGAACTGACCTGACTTAGTTACACCAGCTCTGTCAGGAGGAATGGCCCAAAATTCACCCAACTTATTGTGGGAAGCTTGTGGAAGGCTACCCGAAACATTTGACCCAAGTTAAACAATTGAATGGAAATGTTACCAAATACTCATTGCGTATATGTAAGCTTCTGACCCACTGGGAATGTGATGAACGAAATAAAAGCTGAAATAAATCGTTCTCTCAACTCTTATTCTGACATTTCACATTCTTAAAATAAAGTAGTGATCCTAACTGACCTGAGACAGGGCATTTTTACTAGGATTAAATGTCAGGAATGGTGAAAAACTGAGTTTAAATGCATTTGGCTAAGGTGTTGCCAAGACTTCCGCCGAAGTCGGTCTCTCTCCTTGTTCGGACGGCGTTCGGCGGTCGACGTCACCGGCCTTCTAGCCATCGCCGATCCACTTTTCATTTTCCATTTATTTTGTCTTTGTTTTACACACCTGGTTTTAATTCCCCAACTACATGTTCATTATTTAACCCTCTGTTTTCCCCGTGGTTTTTGTGCGTGTTTGTTTTATGTATTTCGGTCCTTTTGTGTGGGCTTAGTATTACTCATGTATTTGGTCATTTTGAGTAAAGTTACTTTTGTTACTCATCTCTGCTGCCCTGAGTCTGACTCCTCTGCACCAGCTACACCCAGACTATTTACAGGTGTATGTAAACCTCCGACTTCAACTGTACTTTATTTTGTTGGTTCACACACAGAAGATTGGTGATCAAACATCTATTTCATAAATGTTGCTGTTGCGACTGTGTGGCTGGATTGTTGGGAAAACATTTTTTCCACGTTACCTACAAGACTTTGGGGAACTCACCTCAGGATCATATCTGTGGGTTGTGTTTGTCGGAGTATATAGGACTTTTTGGGGGCATAAATTGACCATAAAATTACATCAAATGACAATAATTATGTATCTTTACCAGGGTTGAATGACTGTTTTCCAGCATTACACTACCGGAGGTGTACATGTTTAAAACATCTTGGAAATACAATTGAAAAAATTATTACACAACAATAAATTGTATTGTAACACAAATGGACTTGTAACATGTTTAACATACTTTCTACCTTGTCTTTCCTTTCACAAACACCTGAAAAGTGTGTTTGGAGTTCATTTTCAGTTCCCAAATACAATTTAAATGTATTGGAAGCTGGTTATCAAGTCATTTCACATGCTGTGGAATTTTAAAATAGCAAACAGAATATATTTGCCTATTCTTGTGTGAAATAAGGGTATCCCTACACACGTTTCTTTGTGTAGGCCTATGTTTGCCACACAAACGAAGCTTCACCCAGTTAGTGGCTACTCTGTAGTCCGCACCTAGGTGATCCTCAGGGGCCTAGACTCAGTTCTTCCAATGATAAGCTCTGGGTGTTAGCATTAGCATTGTTAGCATAGTATTAGCATTTCCCCTTTGCACTTTTAGCGTTAGCATCCCAGCTAATCCCAGTTGTCTGAAGACAGTGGCTGTGTTTGAGCTAAGCTTTCCCCCCTCATGTACGCACATTCCCTGCCAAGCTGCCTCCCACATCCCCGTAATCCACAAACAATTATCATATTTGCCTCTCCAGACAACTCACAGTTTGTTTACCCATGACAAATTAACAATTTACACAGCTGTGTATTTAGTCACGCTTCGCATTGGCTGGCACAGATCCACACAGAATCAAAGCTGCAATAATTTGTTTGGATAATGTAGCCATGTACAAATAGATTAATATTGTTGTGGAAAACTTGATCCAAAGATTAGGCAGAGACTAATTTATCATTATAATAGTGAATCTTTAATACATATGAGCAGCTGCAAGGTAGATCCCTCTCTGATCAGGGAAGGGAAGAAGGTCAGATAATAAATGGTTCCATGTCCCTTATATAGTGGGAGGTGATAATACAATCATATTGTTTACGTAACAGTTAGTTTATACAAGCAACCGTTCCAGAACACAATGGACTTGTTTTAGGATGCAGACATACCAGGAGTCTATGAAATGCATAACATTACAGTCCAATACTGAACACTAACATGACCCTTGAGAAGTTATAACAGAGCAACCCAATTCTGCAATAACAATGTGTTTGATCGATGGAGAGAATAGCTCTGGTTGGTTTGGTTTGAAAAATATGTTTATGAATGTAGATCTTCTGAAACTGAAAAAGGAGAAGAAACCAGTGACTCATTCTATTTCCTCATTTCCATGTCAAAACAATTACATTTACATTTACATTTAAGTCATTTAGCAGACGCTCTTATCCAGAGCGACTTACAAATTGGTGCATTCACCTTATGACATCCAGTGGAACAGTAGTGCATCTAAATCTTTTAAGGGGGGTGAGAAGGATTACTTTATCCTATCCTAGGTATTCCTGAAAGAGGTGGGGTTTCAGGTGTCTCCGGAAGGTGGTGATTGACTCCGCTGTCCTGGCGTCGTGAGGGAGTTTGTTCCACCATTGGGGGGCCAGAGCAGCGAACAGTTTTGACTGGGCTGAGCGGGAACTGTACTTCCTCAGTGGTAGGGAGGCGAGCAGGCCAGAGGTGGATGAACGCAGTGCCCTTGTTTGGGTGTAGGGCCTGATCAGAGCCTGGAGGTACTGAGGTGCCGTTCCCCTCACAGCTCCGTAGGCAAGCACCATGGTCTTGTAGCGGATGCGAGCTTCAACTGGAAGCCAGTGGAGAGAGCGGAGGAGCGGGGTGACGTGAGAGAACTTGGGAAGGTTGAACACCAGACGGGCTGCGGCGTTCTGGATGAGTTGTAGGGGTTTAATGGCACAGGCAGGGAGCCCAGCCAACAGCGAGTTGCAGTAATCCAGACGGGAGATGACAAGTGCCTGGATTAGGACCTGCGCCGCTTCCTGTGTGAGGCAGGGTCGTACTCTGCGGATGTTGTAGAGCATGAACCTACAGGAACGGGCCACCGCCTTGATGTTAGTTGAGAACGACAGGGTGTTGTCCAGGATCACGCCAAGGTTCTTAGCGCTCTGGGAGGAGGACACAATGGAGTTGTCAACCGTGATGGCGAGATCATGGAACGGGCAGTCCTTCCCCGGGAGGAAGAGCAGCTCCGTCTTGCCGAGGTTCAGCTTGAGGTGGTGATCCGTCATCCACACTGATATGTCTGCCAGACATGCAGAGATGCGATTCGCCACCTGGTCATCAGAAGGGGGAAAGGAGAAGATTAATTGTGTGTCGTCTGCATAGCAATGATAGGAGAGACCATGTGAGGTTATGACAGAGCCAAGTGACTTGGTGTATAGCGAGAATAGGAGAGGGCCTAGAACAGAGCCCTGGGGGACACCAGTGGTGAGAGCACGTGGTGTGGAGACGGATTCTCGCCACGCCACCTGGTAGGAGCGACCTGTCAGGTAGGACGCAATCCAAGCGTGGGCCGCGCCGGAGATGCCCAACTCGGAGAGGGTGGAGAGGAGGATCTGATGGTTCACAGTATCGAAGGCAGCCGATAGGTCTAGAAGGATGAGAGCAGAGGAGAGAGAGTTAGCTTTAGCAGTGCGGAGCGCCTCCGTGATACAGAGAAGAGCAGTCTCAGTTGAATGACTAGTCTTTAAACCTGACTGATTTGGATCAAGAAGGTCATTCTGAGAAAGATAGCGGGAGAGCTGGCCAAGGACGGCACGTTCAAGAGTTTTGGAGAGAAAAGAAAGAAGGGATACTGGTCTGTAGTTGTTGACATCGGAGGGATCGAGTGTAGGTTTTTTCAGAAGGGGTGCAACTCTCGCTCTCTTGAAGACGGAAGGGACGTAGCCAGCGGTCAGGGATGAGTTGATGAGCGAGGTGAGGTAAGGGAGAAGGTCTCCGGAAATGGTCTGGAGAAGAGAGGAGGGGATAGGGTCAAGCGGGCAGGTTGTTGGGCGGCCTGCCGTCACAAGATGCGAGATTACATCTGGAGAGAGAGGGGAGAAAGAGGTCAGAGCACAGGGTAGGGCAGTGTGAGCAGAACCAGCGGTGTCGTTTGACTTAGCAAACGAGGATCGGATGTCGTCGACCTTCTTTTCAAAATGGTTGACGAAGTCATCTGCAGAGAGGGAGGAGGGGGGGGGGGATTCAGGAGGGAGGAGAAGGTTGCAAAGAGCTTCCTAGGGTTAGAGGCAGATGCTTGGAATTTAGAGTGGTAGAAAGTGGCTTTAGCAGCAGAGAGAGAAGAGGAAAATGTAGAGAGGAGGGAGTGAAAGGATGTCAGGTCCGCAGGGAGGCGAGTTTTCCTCCATTTCCGCTCGGCTGCCCGGAGCCCTGTTACCCATTCATACTCTACTATGGCAGCAGCAGGATGGGGGAAAATAGCAACAAAGCATTCCCAAAACATCAAAACTAGGAATTCTGACAATTACAAACTTGAGTGACTATTTGATATTCATGGCTAGTTGACCTTTTCCTGTTTAAGCGATTGAGGAATAATGACTTAAGAGGCATAACTGTTAAGTGAGGCATGGAGGCAGAAGTGATAAAACTGTCAGACCACAGAGAGATGCAGGCTGAAACAGACTGGCCATAGGGCAGTTTGGGCATCTGCTAAATGGGCTGGTCCATATTTATCCCAGTGGGCCTAAATGGTTTAGCATAACTCCTCGATGCCATTGAATGAATCCCCAAACTTGTTCCAGTCTGTGCTAGCCAAACTGTCCTGTAGCTTAGCATACGCCTCATAGTACCACTTCCGTATCATCCCAGACACCCTGGACCAACTCCAATTTGCATACCTCTCCAAAAGATCCACAGATGACTCACTTTTGCTCTCAACGAGAGGAACACCTATGTGAGAATCTTGTTTCGTAGACTACAGCTCAGCGTTCAACATCCTCAACTGCGTGGCCACGCACGACTCCAACACAAACCATCACGTTTGCTAATGACACAACGGTGGTATGCCTGATCACCAACCACCTACATTTTGTTACACGTTTGCCAAAATCCTTCTCTTTCACGCCACCGCCAGCTGCTGCACCGAATATTCTGGTTGTGAAAATAGCTAAAATATTTCCTACACACCCCTACCTCTAGCTCTAAGGTTTATCATTGCGTTAGGTTTGTTCAAATAGAGTCCACGTATTTGACAGATTTTGAGTAGCATTTGAACTGAGGTTTGACTGTCAAATGTAATTTCACAGAAAACAGTTGCCTTCTAAGAGATGGACCATCCTTAGCATTAGTGAAAGTGTATGGGTCACATAGAAACGGATACGTAGCTTACGTACAGTCAGGTCCCAAATTATTGCCACCCTTGATAAAGATGAGAAACAAATGCAAAAGAAAGGACAATTATATAATTGTATACTAATCCAGTTCCTAAGAGAGATTTTCTTTAACATTTTGTTTTATTTATTTAACCTTTATTTAACCAGGCAGGCTAGTTGAGAGCAAGTTCTCATTTGCAACTGCGACCTGGCAAAGATAGAGCATAGCAATTTGACACAACACAGAGTTACACATGGAATAAACAAACATACAGTCAATAATACAGTAGAAAAAAGAAAACAAAAAGTATATATACAGTGAGTGTAAATGAGGTAAGTTAAGGGAGGTAAGGCAATAAATAGGCCATGGTGGCGAAGTAATTACAATATGGCAATTAAACACTGGAATGGTAGATGTGCAGAAGATGAATGTGCAAGTAGAGATACTGGGGTGCAAAGGAGCAAGATAAGGAAATAAATACTGTATGGGGATGAGGTAGGTAGATAGATGAGCTGTTTACATATGGGCTATGTACAGATGCAGTGATCTGTGAGCTGCTCTCACAGCTGGTGCTTAAAGCTAGTGAGAGAGATATGAGTCTCCAGCTTCAGTGATTTTTGCAGTTCGTTCCAGTCATTGGCAGCAGAGAACTGGAAGGGAAGGCGGAGGAATTGGCTTTGGGGGTGACCAGTGAGATATACCTGCTGGAGCGCGTGCTACAGGTGGGTGCTGCTATGGTGACCAGTGAGCTGAGATAAAGCAGGGCTTTACCTAGCAGAGACTTGTAGATGACCTGTAGCCAGTGGGTTTGGCGACGAGTGTGAAGCGAACATGTAATTCTTTCTCAAAAAGATAGGTGTCAAAATGATTGCCAATCCTGTTTTAAATACCTTTCAATTCCTCACATTGCAAGAATAACAACACTGAGCCTTTTTCTAAAATGTTTAATGAGATTGGAGAACACAAATGGTGAGGGATCTTAGACCATTCCTCCATTTAGAATCTTTCCATACGTTGATGGATGTTGTCTTTGCTCACAGTATTCCGATTGGTGTTGTATAAGGGTTTTTGAAGTGTAAAATAGTCACACTAGAATGTGATGGGCATTCTAGTGGCAGTGCCAGTCTTATTAAGACATGTAAAACTCTGTCACTGGCAGAGCTAGGATATATAAGAGTTTTGATGACTGCATAGGAGAAATATGCTAATTCAGTATACATCACATTATCCCACCTGTCACAATTTCAAAACGTTTAAAAAAAGAATGAATGATTATTACAAAGGGTTACTAATGACACATGATTTGTATGTTTTCATGTCTGGGAAAAAATGTGGGTTTAAATGGGTTAACAAGGGCCCCAGGACCAGTGGAAGCAAAATAGCCCGTTAACATCCACTACCATATTTTGCAGTAGGGTCTGGGGTTCTTTTTTTGCATATGCATCTTTCTTTTGACACCAAACCCACCACTGGTGTGTGGCCAAAGAGCTTTATTTTCATGTCATCTGACCATAGCACCGGTTCCAATGCAAGTGCCAATGCCATTTACCAAATTACAGGCATTCACATTTTTTGGATGACATGAGCTTTTTGGCAACGCACACCAGTGGTGGTTTTGGCGTCATCAAGGGTGACAATAATTTTGGGCTTGACTGTATGTGGCTAGAGTGGATGTAGAGAGGACACGGAGCTCGGTCTATACATAAAACAGCCAACTAATCAGGAAGGGGTGATCAGTGAAGAGGAGGAATTGAAGAATGAAGGAAGGTGTGGAGGAGAGGAGAAGAAGAGCATGATCGTTAAGAACAACATGAAGAGAACAGTGGAGCAGATTACTAAACAGAAGTGGCTAAAAGCCATCATAACCCACTTAAGCCAGCAGGTCTGTAGACAAATATAAAAATGGCTGTGAAGTAGGAACCCATGAATTGTCATGCTTATGGGTGGGAGCATGTGTTTGTTGGGGATGGTCATCATCTTAAGAATGGATGGAGGGATGAGAGGGAAGTAGGATGAGGAGGCTCATCTGGGGCTAATTATTACTCCCTGTTGCTATGTCCCCTTCTCTTTCTACCCCCTCGTCCCTCTCTCCCCCTCTCTCTGGCTGGGCGCAGGCAGGGGCTGTGCGTGTTTGTACATATCTAAAAGGAAGGGTAATGGATTGGCTGGTTAGCACTGTGGCCCAGGCCAAACAGCTCTACTCTGGATTTATGAGCTAGGCCAATCAGTGCGTCTACAAAGACAGCCTTCTAATCTACTGCCCTACTCCCCCACTATCAATTCTAGCACCCATTGTCTCTCAGCAAGCTTGCCTCTTGATAGGGTAGAGTAGAAACAACACAGAGCTAATGTCTAGATTTTTTTTTTATCACTTAAAAGGGTTTTATTTGTATGACCACTTTTTTGCCATCATGTGTCAAGTTATAGGTTACACTCCAAAACAAGACCACAACCCTGACTATTCGTGAACCCACACACCTCTGCCAACAATGCCTGCGTGAAAAAAAAAAACAAGTCTGTCTCCCCTAGTCTTTCCTGAGCGGTCGACCGAAATACCTGACGTACACCGCCAAAACCTAACTCAACTGTGCGTTCAGGCCTGAAAGGGATGGATTCAGGTGCCTGTTTTTCAACCTCATCATAGGACATAAACATGCTATCGAGAAAGAAAGCTTCCAGGGACGTGGAGCACGAACAGAAAGACTTAGAGACAGAACAAGAGAAAATAGGTCATTGTTAGAATAGTCAGTAATATACTGTATGAATAAAACAAACAGTCCATATATACACTGAACAAAAATATAAACGCAACAAGCAACCATTTCAAAAAATTTACTGGGTAACAGTTCATATTAGGTAATCTGTCGATTGAAATCAATTCATTAGGCCCGAATTTATGGATTTCATGACTGGGAATACAGATATGCATCTGTTGGTCACCAGTCAGTATCTGGCGTGACCACCATTTGCCTCATGCAGCGCATGAGAGTTATCACATAGAGTTATCGTAAAACATCCTGCTTAGATTACTAAATATATTCACATCACCAAATAATTGATTAAAACACACTGTAGCCTCAGCAGCAGCCTGTAGGCTAGCATCATGGTGTAGCCGGAGGACAGCTAGCTTCCGTCCTCCTCTGGGTACATTGACTTCAATACAAAGCCTAGGAGGCTCATGGTTCTTCATTATGACAACTTCCAGAGCTCTTGCAGCATGAATTGACATGGTTTCCACCCAATCAAAGGATCAGAGAATGAATCTAGTAAATGTTTTTAAAAAATAAGTATTTATTTAACCTTTATTTAACTAGGCAAGTCAGTTAAGAACAAATTCTTATTTACAATTACAGCCTTCACTAGTACTGGTGAGTAGTTGACTCATAGAGAGAAAGACAATAGTTGAACAGTTTTGAAGAAATACATTTCATCCAAAATGAAGGAAAGGCAAGAGAGAGATACAGTGTCATTTTTTCCACTTTCAGTTTCACTTACTTAGCAAATGCAGCTAGCTAGTTTAGCCTATAGTTTAGCCTACACCCTGCTCAAACAGATGGATGCTATGTTGCTAGCTGGCTATGACTATCCAACACAACACTGGAACTCTTGCAAGTCAAGGTAAGCTTTTGGTTTCACTCATGTATTACCATGAGGCAAGTGCTAAACTGCTTAGTGATTGTACACTGTAACGTTACTGCATGATCGTAGCAGGTTTACTAATAAGTTAGTTAGATTACCTATGCTGACTATGATTACCTATGCTGACTTTAGCTAATATGGTGAGCTGCATAAGGCCATAATCAAACAAGAAAATGCTCATCGAGTCGGTGCTCCAAGTGGCTGGGGAGTTTAATGCAGGGAAACTTAAATCTGTTTACCTCATTTCTAACAGCACGTAAAATGTGAACCAGAGGGGGAAAAAAACTCTAGAACACCTTTACTCCACACACAGAGACGTATACAAAACTCTCCCTCGCCCTCCATTTGGCAAATCTGACCATAACTTACAAGCAAAAACTAAAGCAGGAATTACCAGTGAGTTACAGGAATGTTTTGCTAGCACAGACTGGAATATGTTCTGGGATTCTTCAGATGGCATTGGGAAACACACCACATTAGTCACTGGCTTCATTAATAAGTGCATCGATGACGTTGTCCCCACAGTGACAGTACATACGTACCCCATCCAGAAGCCATGGATTACAGGCAACATCCACACTGAGCTAAAGGGTAGAGCTACTGCTTTTAAGGAGCAGGACTCTAACCCGTACGCTTATAAGAAATCCCCCTATGCCCTCCAACGAACCATCAAACATGCAAAGCGTCAATATAGGACTAAGATTGAATCCTACTCCACCGGCTCCAACGCTCGTCTTGGCTTGCAAACTATTACGAACTACAAAGGGAAGCACAGCCACGAACTGCTTGGTGACGCAAACCTACCAGATGAGCTAAATAACTTCTATGCTCACTTCGAGGCAAGCAACACTGAAGCATGCATCAGAGCATCAGCTGTTCCGCACGACTGTGTGATCACGCTCTCCATAACCGATGTAAGACTTAAACAGGTCAACATTCACAGGACTGGAGGGCCAGATGTATTACAGGGACGTGTACTCTGAGCATGCGCTGACCAACTGGCAAGTTTCTTCACTGACATTTTCAACCCATCTGACCGAGTCTGTAATACCAATATGTTCAAGCAGACCACCATTGCCCCTGTGCCCAATATCACCAAGGTAACCTTCTTAAATTATTACTGACCCATAGCACTCAAGTCTGTAGCCATGAAGTGCTTTGAAAGTCAGGTCATGATTCACTTCAACACCATTATCCCAGAAACCCTAGACGCAATTTGCATACCGCCCCAACAGATCCACAGATAATGAAATCTCTATTACACTCCACACTGCCCTTTCCCACCTGGACAAAAGGAACACCTACGGGAGAATGCTGTTCATTGACTTCAGCTCAGCGTTCAACACCATAGTGTCCTCAAAGCTCATCACTAAGCTAAGGACCCTGGGACTAAACAGCTCCCTCTGTAACTGGATCCTGGACTTCCTGACGGGCCGCCCCCAGGTGGTAAGGGTAGGTACAACACATCTGCCACGCTGATCCTCAACACGGGGGCCCCTCAGTGGTGCATGCTTGATCCCCTCCTGTTCTCCCTGTTCAAGTTCCTTGGTGTCCACATCACCAACAAACTATCATGTTCCAAACACACCAAGACTGTTGTGAAGAAAGCATGACAACGCCTATTCCCCATCAGGAAAAGATTTGGCATGGGTCCTCAGATCCTCAAAGTTCTACAGCTGCACCATCGAGAGCATCCAGACTCGTATGGTATGGAAACGGCTCGGGCCTCCGACCGCATCTCACTACAGAGGGGGCCAAGCTTCCTGCCATCCAGGACCTCTATTCCAGGCAGTGTCAGAGGAAGGCCCAAAAATTTGGCAAAGACTACATCCACCCTAGTCATAGACTGTTCTCTCTGCTACCGCACGGCAAGCGGTACCAGAGCGCCAAGGCTAGGTCGAAAAGGCTTCTTAACAGCTTCTACCCCCAAGCCATAAGACTCCTGAACAGCTAATCAAATGGCTACCCGGACTATTTGCATTGCCCCCACCCCCAGTTTTTATGCTGCTGCTACTCTCTTTTTATTATCCATGCATAGTCCCTTTATCTCTATCTACATGTACTGACCAAATACTTATTTTCCACCATAATTTGCAAATAAATTCATAAAAAATCCTACAATGTGATTTTCTGGATTTCTTTTCTCATTTAGTCTGTCATAGTTGAAGTGTACCTATGATGAAAATTAAAGGCCTCTCTCATCTTTTTAAGTGGGAGAACTTTCACAATTGGTGGCTGACTAAATACTTTTTTTGCCCCACTGTATCCCTTACGCCACAGAGTGAGTGAAAGCGCCTTGGAGGAGGTGAGATATATATGGGATGGGTAATGTTTTACAAGCCTGGGACATACAGCTTCATCTACACACAAGGCAGACACAATTATCAAGGGTTCTACATCCTTGTTGTTCAATCGCCCTTTTCAGTGCAATGGAGATGGTATTAGAGCTTTGTCTTATAGAATCAGCTTACAATCTGCACATTCGGGTTGTGTTCATTAGGGCATGCAACGTAAATGTTTTAATACGTTTTGCAACAGAAAAGTTGTGTTTCTTATTGTAGAAGTCCACAGAAAGCCCCTTTCAGTCACATTTTTCCATTTGTTGCCTAATTAACACAACCCAGTTATATAGTTCACGAGACAGAATCCCTGACTGCATGTCGAAGATGAATTTGAAGATGAGACGGACAACATCCTGGCAGATTGATGCTCTGTCTTTGTGTGTGTGGTGTAACATAACTGACTACAACGCATGTAATCATAAAAGACATCTCAGTGCTATTATTAGAGCCGTCCAGCAGTGCTTGTGTCTCCACGCATCTTACAACAATGCTAAGTGTTGGGTGGAACTTTTCTACCGCTCACTTTCTTGTCAATCCCTTTCAGCCACTGTGTGTGTCAAAAACATTCACACGTACTATGAATCTACGAAATGCTAATAAGCAGGAATAGCCTCCTACATTACTAGTAAAGGATCATATGTTCAGTATGTCAGACTGTATAAGTGAGTTAACAGCTGTAGGAAGCTGGCTTAGATTTTTGTCACAGTGTAGGCTACAAAGTGGAGACATGGTTGGATGGGTGTAGTAGCCTTCTAAGTAAGCTAGCTAGGTAAGAAAGGCTTGGTTATGTGTATTAGCTGCAGTGAGCAAGCTACACTTTGTGTTTTAGCTGTAATGTTGGCACACAGGCTTGGATGTCTCTGTTCCCTGTAACAGGAAAGATATAGGCTTAAAGGATCTTTCAAGCTACGCTTGGCTTGGCAACTAAAATCTAGCATCAACCATTTTTTTGCTGCTCGAAATTGACACACAATATACAAATAAAACAATGAAAAAGGTGACATGGCCGGCGGCCCATTTAGCTGTTACGTTTCTGTTGTTGTTGTCTTGAGCCCTGTAATAGTAATTTACACTTAGGGTAGGTGTTGATTCAGGAGAACACATGACAGGCACTCATTTGCAATATAGTCTTGTTAGCTTGGCATTTATAACGTATAAGGCTTAAGCAGACAGACAGACAGACAGACAGACAGAGAACACGAAGAAGCACAGAGTGACAGCAGAGAAGATGCTGAGAAAGATAGAGAGCACAACAGGAAGGCAAATGTAATGGAGCTAAGAACATACCGTAAGCTCACTCCACAACTAGCTTGAATTGTTATCGATGGAGCCATCCAATTGGTACCTTTTGGGTGGCTCAACCCATTTGGACGTTGTCAAGGAGGGCGGTCATGTGTGTTGCGAATCAGAGGATCACTGGTTTGAGCCCAGTATGGGGCAATCGGTCAGTGGAGGAAGCTAAGTAGTACACTGACCCCCGTTACACAAACCTTAGCCTTTAACGGACATCCTTTGCGTTGACGAGAGTGCAAAGCTGGCCTACATGTGTTAGCCATAGCCTGTATGTGTTAGCTATAGCGGGTGTGCTAAGCTGGCCGGTGTGTGCTAGCCTAGCAGACATGCTCATGCCAAGGTGGGCTGTATGTGTTAGCCGTAGCAGGCGTGAGAAGGTGAGCTGTGTTAGCCGTAGCAGGTATGCTAAGCTGAGCTATGTTGTACATGTTCGCTGTAGCGGATGTGCTATCCTAGACCGTCTGTATTAGCCGTAGCATAGCAGTCGTGCTAAGCTGGGCAGTGTGTGTGCCAGTGATTTATGCAGCTCTTCTGCCATGTTTCTGCTGAATGCAATGTAGTGGCTAGAGTCCCTGCTGCTGGAATGACAGGTCTCCAGTTTGAGCTGCCAGAAACCTCAGCGGGAGAGCACCACCTCCCTGCTGGATCCCTCTCTCGTTCTGTCTGTCTATATTTGTATCTCTCTATCTCTCTCTTTTTCTCGAACAGTCTTATTCACCCTCAGCTTCTTGTTAGCTTCCTCTATCTGTCTTGGATTCACATACATGCAAACATATGTACGTACCCACACACACGTACACACACAAGCACTAACACACAATCCCACACACACACAAGTTGGCCTGATAAAACTTTCAAGATGAGTGTCGAATTGGCTCTCAAACATTTACACTTTTCCATGTATAAATCCAACCCACTTGTTTTAACCATGAAGGTTCACACTAGTGCTTGCATGTCCATTTCTTTAGCTTGAACATTCTATTCTCCTTTGACTGACAGCACTGTGCCCCTCTTTCTTCCCTCCCAACCAAACATCACTCTTAAAAGACATATCAATCACAAGTGGCCATATGTGTTGATGGTAAACCCTCATGGAGAAAGGGAGTGGCCTGGTAGGCCCATCTGCTTTGGCTCTTGGAACATTCCTAAACTCTTCCATTTGCATGGCTGTCAGGCAGACATTTAAGAGTTAGTTTCTGTCTGTCCTGGAGAAGAGAACACAAACAACACCATTATTCCAGAGCCATATATTTGGAAATACATGGCTCTGCTCTATCAGTTAAATTAGAAGACAGGGAGCATATTTTATAGGCCCACTATCTGATCTCCGATGACTCATAGGCTGAGGGCCTGAGATTGGATAACACTTTCAGTTGGACTTCTATTGAAATAAAGAATGTGTACAAACACAAAAATACATGACACGTGAAACCTAAATGCTATGCATATAAAGTTAGAGAATTAAAATGAAAAATGTAATGTTTTAATACACTTACAAGAACCCATTAATTTGATGAATGGTTATTTATTCATGGTGCCAGTCCTGACTAGTGATTTACTCTCTCTCACAGACTCTGTGAAGACTTTAAAGGAGTGTTGATGACCCTTAACTCTGGGATGCAGAGGGCACAAACTGACCTTTTACCCTAACTCCTGTAACACACACACACACACACACACACACACACACACACACACACACACACACACACACGCACCATGTCACGTCCTGACCTTAGTCCCTTTTGCATGTTTCTATTTTAGGTTGGTCAGGGCGTGAGTTGGGGTGGGCATTCTGTTTTGTTCTTGTGTTTATATTTCTGTGTTTGGCCTAGTATGGTTCTCAATCAGAGGCAGGTGTCGTTCGTTGTCTCTGATTGAGAATCATACTTAGGTAGCCTGTTTTCCCACTCTTGTTTGTAGGTGGTTATTTTCTGTTTAGTGTATGTCACCTTACAGAACTGTTTTGTTTCATTCTCTTTGTTATTTTGTTTAGTGTTCTGAGTTTAAATAAATATGAACATGGACACTTACCACGCTGCGCATTAGTCCGATATTTCATACTCGTCGTCAGACGACGAAGACAACCGTTACACACCAGCCTCCTAGGATGCTTCGTGGGACTTTCAAAGCTCCGAGCAACAGCAGTCAAACACCTCTCCTCCTGCTACATGTGCCATGAAGCAATTACCACCATTAATCTACTCACCAACTATTAACTGCCATGTAAATATTAATTCCAAGCAGGCTCAGGGTTTTTAACTACCTCCCTGCATGGAAAGCACTGGCCCAGTAAATCAAGCTGTGACAAGTCAATGGTGAACGACACAAAATGTTATTGAGCTCATGAAATGTAACATGTCTATGATACAGCAGGAAAACATAGAAAGGTTGAGGGTAGGCGGATATTGTTTGGCAAGTGGGACTATTTCAGCAGAGACATATGCATAAAATGTACTTACTCCTCATGGATAAATCTATTGCATATTGTTTGGAGTTGATCTCACTTTGGATAGCAGTTCAGTAAGGATACAGGATTAGAAACAGCTTTGTTGTTTGTTTTTGCCTCTGTACCAACCAAGGTTATAATCGTAAACAAAAACTAAATGTAAGACTAAACTAAGCCATGAAAAACTATTTAATAAACTTAAATAAAATTAACGGATCCGTTTGAGAAAATAAAACTATACTGAAACTATTATCTTTGGCAACAAAAAAAAAAATACTAAAATCAAATCAAAACCAAAGTAAATGATATAGTTTCCGTTTTTTTGGGTTATGATAGAGAAAGACATTTATGGAAAAGCTTATGAGGCATTTCTAAGTCAGGCTAGTCAGGCTCAAGAATCAACGGGTATCCTGATAAAAATTGTACTAGATTGTAGGCTAGCTTTAAAGCTACAAGCTGTAAGTGTTCCTAAATATAGGCTACTTTTTGTCCCTAACACTAAAACTACATAATATAAATATAAACTATTAAACTAAACAAAACAGGTTTGACACTAAACTGAATTACACATAAAAAAAATGTACAACTAATAGAAAGAAAAACGAATGGAAAAATAAAAAACAGTAATAACCTTGGTGTCAACCAACAACTGAAAAACAACTGGGTTTATGACTCTGGCAGGGAGCACAGCTGTTCTGCGGTTGAGTGTTTTTCATGTGGAAGTGGTTAGAAAGTGAGTATGGAAGCCGTATTTGCTGCAGCAGTGTCCTGCCTCTGTAAGTACATCAGAGGGGTATACTACGTACTGGGTTTGAGGAGTTAGCGAGGAGACTTTAGTCAACTCTGAGTTCAATTCGGCATAACCGGTCATACGAAGTGGCTCAACTTTTATCAATGGTGCATTTCTATGGCATTGAATCCTTCAGACCTAACCTGCTCCAGGGCAGGCTAACTCAGACCTAACTCCTGAAAGACAGTGTCTGAGCCACGAGTTGAGGACCAATGAAATCAGATACCCACCTTCTCTCACATCCCCTTGATCTGAGGTAGACAACTGATTCTATATTTTATTTATAAAATGTGTTTTTTTTGCATGTGAAAAAAATGTCACGTTAAATAACTATCACGTAAGACATTTAGTAATGATAGCAGTATTTTGACTTTTGCAAAAGGAAAATGACAGCCGCAACCAACAATAGATATATAATCCATAGATTGCCATTCCCATTCAAGTCAAGACCGGCAGCCATTGCTAGTGTACCCATGAGTCAAATTGACAGGTTTAGGGGTTCCAAAACTCTTCTATGGATTATACTTCTATGGCCACAATGCAACAAGCTGTTCCACAGATAAAAGAAGGAGCTATAGGAGAGGGAGCACACCAAAGAAGGCATTAACGATAAGTAATAAAATAAAGATAGCACTTCTAAAAGCCTATATTACACCATAGCCTACTGAAATTGCAAGATAACGTTTCTTTCATTTTGATTTCGGTAACAAATAAAAATGTGGCACTGACTTGCCCATGGATTAATGTTTCAGCTTTGAAGAGTTTGGCGTTATGCACATGCAGTTACACGTCTGCTGGAGTTAGCGGCAAGCGCATGAGCAATATCCACCATCGTAGTACGGATGAAGCCTGAGCTGGAATGTGAAGATAACTGAAGCTGGTTAGCTTTAGAAAACCCTGAGTAGATCTTGCTTGCTTCATATGATACCCCTCTGGCTGTGGTCTGGGAGCCATGTTGTGATAACATTTAGCGAGCCTGGCAATAAGAGGTTTTAAAAGCATTACCATAATGAAGGACTTAGCAGTTTGCCAACAGTTTGGAACCATAGCATGAAGAAGCTACTTTCAATTCAATAGTGTACTTTTTGGTATAGAGTAATTTCATTTGTTGAAATTTGGAGTCTTCATTGATAAAGTCTGCACAGGTACAGTACTTCATAGCATTTTCATTATGAATGATTTTCTAACCGTCCAAGTGCTAAGGGATTATGAAGGCTTCAGTTAGCCTTAACAGTTATGTTTTGCTCAAAGTATGATTGATCATTTGTAATGAGTGATTTGTATTTAGGCTTTTTGGACAACCCGTGTTCCACGCATAAAATTGTTCTCTCACCATCATTCCCTCCACTCTGCATTATAGCAACATGAAAAAAAATATTTTCATCACCTCTTATCAAGACATTGACACTGTATTGTGTCGCGGTAATCTATCCCTTTGTTATAAAACCGGTCCTCTACACTCTCGGTGCTACCATGTAGCTGGCTGTCTAGACATCATGACACCGTACACTTGTTGCATGTGTCTCTGTCTACCCCTACCGCCAACCCCAGTTCATTGATCCCAGTTCAAATTGCACCCTATATTCCCTTTACTTGGCACTACGTTTGACCAGGGCACTATAAAGGAAATAGAATGGGTCGTGGTCTAAAGTAGTGCACAATAAAGGGAATAGGGTGCCATTTGGGATGCACCCCCAGTTCAGCTGAGATGCAGTTTGTTAAGGGACAGATTTAACGATCTGCAACCAAACAGTGTTTTGTAAACCAATATTACATTAAAAGGTGCCGGTTTTATGTCCCACCACTTCCTGGCTTGTGTTTTACGACCAATGTGGGATTTGTACTAGACTGGAATCCAAAATTCTATGCTCCGTTTCACCATTGATCAATGCAGCGGTGGCACCACGGGTACGAAAGTGGTGTGGCAAAATGTGTAATGTGTCTTTTCTGGGGCCTGGAGTTTTTCCTGATCAAATGACCTGGCCAAGTAAAACTCTGGGTCCTATTTGTAGGCTATGACAAAATAGTATTATTGTACTATTGATATGCAACAATTTCAAAAATGTTACTGAATTACAGTTCATATATGCAAATCAGTCAATTGTAAAAAATTGATTAGGCGATTAATCTATGGATTTTACATGACTGGGAATAAAGAGACACCTTAAAAAAAAGTAGTGGCATGGATCAGAAAACCAGTCAGTATCTGGTGTTACCACCAGTTGTCTCATTCAGCACGACACATCTCCTTTGCATAGAGTTGATCAGGCTGTTGATTTGTGGCCTGTGTGGAATGTTGTCTCACTGGAATTGGAACACGTCAATCCAGAGCATACCAAACATGCTCAATGGGTTGGTGATATGTCTGGTGAGCAGTGGAGATTTTAGCATGTAAATCTTGGTGAGCAAAAAAAAAAATTGGATCCATGCCAGCAAAGCCACTACACAACACAACACTAAACAATACATGAATTGCACTATAACGGTGACAAACAGTGCCCACAAACTGTCGCAACAGCAGAGTCCCAACAGTAGCCCCAACACCTTACCACTGCTACACCTGGCTATCAACAGAGCCTTGTCTGGCAGAGAAACAGTTAATTCAGCCTCATTTACTGCCTTTTAAAAAACATAGTGAAATGGCTGACTTGCTTAAACAAATGTGGTTTCTACGGACAATAGAGATCTACAAACTATGGCATAAGGGGACAACAAGCGGATGAAAGGCAATCCACAATTTCAATTAAGACATTAATGAGCGAACAAGGATGGACGTAGTTAATATAACTATTTGTTCAGAACTTTTGAAATGTACAGTGATAGAATTCAGAACATGGGCCGTTCTTTCAGTGTTTTCTCTGTACACCAAGTCAGAATTGTAGGATAAATAAAGGGGGCATATAAGCAGACAATGAAAACTCTTAAAATATTTGATGATTGCATTTCTCAAAAACAGGTTGTAGGCTACATGTGCACCACTGAGTCAAAACAGTAACGTTAGGTGAAATTAAGTGGTGAAGATAGACCAAATTATTAGGGTGAGGAACATGGGCTACTAACAGCTTACGACACAACATACACTTAGTATTACTTTCTTAGCTACAGTATACATATCTCCCTGGAATATTACATAATTAATCCAGCAGCATATAAGGCATTTTTGGACTCACCTTGTTGTGCTCACTTGAACAGGAAGGTGACACGGTGGTCCTTCATGGGCAAATTTTGTCATCAAAGAAAGAGGAAGAGAACTCGGATTTACAATTCCGAGTTGGATGAGCGTTCAAAACATATTTTCCCAGTCTGAGCTCGTTTATTCCAAACTTCCCAGTTGCAACGCTTGTAGTTAGCCACTGTCACCGATTCCTTCCAAACCACTCATTGTTGAATTTGCAATTTCCAACTTGTTGAATAATGTTTATTTCCAATGACAGATGAGCACCGATACATTTTATCTATAATTTCTCTTCATTATTTCTCTTCATATGGTAAGGATTAAAAAGGATTTGCCAGTAAATTGTCGACTTGATTAATGATGATGACTGCTAGCTAAGATTTTGAAAGTAAGATGTTGACATGATCAGTCCAATCAAAGCTACCCTACATATAACGTGATTTGACGTAATTTTATCTGTGGCCAATAACCTTGAGCCTTCTTGGATGGGAACTACTAATGTAACTCTATGGCAGGACCCAAAGGGCTTGAATTTTTTATGTCTGCCCTTACTTAACACTTAGAATTGGCCGTGACGTAGTTGGAGTGACAGAACACTGAGCCAATCATGGGGCAATGCTCCAATTTTCTGCTGGCTTGTCCCACCACAGAAAGCACTGAGCTAGGCTGAACACCTGCATTTTGGAGCTGCCTTAGTCAAGAAAACAAAAAAGAGACCATGTTTGTATTCGGCTTCATAAGCTCAATGATATATTTTTTTACATTGTTTGCAGACTGATATGTGACTCGTATTAACGCCAAACATGCAAAAGAGGCAACCCCTGCAAAAAATATATATAAATATCTATTTTTTAAATGCAAAGAATGCTAGGAATGTGGGGCTCAAAACAGGTGGGGGCTCTGCCAAGGAAGAACTGGGACATGTTCAGCTTCCAGGAATTGTGTAGAGATTGGTGCGACATGGGGCCGTGCATTATTATGCTGGAACATGAGGTGATGGCGGCGGATCAATGGCAAGACGAGGGACCTCAGGTCATTATTTACACATGCTCATGCCCCATAAACTATATGACTGTAACGATACACAAACATGCATGGACACACGTACACACACACATGTTGTCCTTACAAATGGACACTCATGTACGATGTGCGTGGACAAACAGAGAGACACACAAGCAAACCTGTGTGTGACTGTGTACACATACAAACTCACATGGATATGGCACATTCATCCATCTTCCCCTCCCCCTACACACACATACACACACACTCTCCTATCTTACGCTTCATTCAGACATGCCTCCTTATGAGTCCCCTGACAGATCCCTGCCGAGTCGGCTCAACACATACACACACACACACACTCTCCTATCTCACGCTTCATTCAGACCTGCCTCCTTATGAGTCCCCTGACAGATCCCTGCCGAGTCGGCTCAACACATACACACACACACACACACACACACTCTCCTATCTCACGCTTCATTCAGACATGCCTCCTTATGAGTCCCCTGACAGATCCCTGCAGAGTCGGCTCAACACACACACACACACACACAGAGACACACACACACACACACACACTCTCCTATCTCACGCATCATTCAGACCTGCCTCCTTATGAGTCCCCTGACAGATCCCTGCCGAGTCGGCTCAACACATACACACACACACACACACACACACACACACACACACACACACACACACACACACACACACACACACACACACACACTCTCCTATCTCACGCTTCATTCAGACCTGCCTCCTTATGAGTCCCCTGACAGATCCCTGCCGAGTCGGCTCAACACACACACACACACACACACTCTCCTATCTCACGCTTCATTCAGACATGCCTCCTTATGAGTCACCTGACAGATCCCTGCCGAGTCGGCTCAACACACACACACACACACACACACACACACACACACAGACACACACACACTCTCCTATCTCACGCTTCATTCAGACATGCCTCCTTATGAGTCCCCTGACAGATCCCTGCCGAGTCGGCTCAACACATGCACACACACACACGCACACACAGACACACACACACACACACACAGACACACACACACACACTCTCTCCTATCTCACGCTTCATTCAGACATGCCTCCTTATGAGTCCCCTGACAGATCACTGCCGAGTCGGCTCAACACACACACACAGACATTCAATCAGCGGTTAGAGGACTCTGGACCCTGATATAAATCCATCCAGTAAGGTATCTCCCAGACTGTTTCCAATGTGAAGCCTTGCATGCATTCCAAATGGCACCCAATTCCCTTCATAATGCACTTGTTTTAACCAGGGCACATAAGGCTCCTGTAAAAAAGTTGCGCACTATATAGGGAGTAGGGTGCCATTTCAGATGCAGCCCCTGGTTCCGGGCTAAGGAGTGTCTGGAGAACAACGTCTGTGATCTAAGCCCCTGTAATTGTTAGGAGAACAGTTTGAGGCTTGTGATGTCATTGAAACGGAGACAGGCTAAAATGTAGTGTAAATCCGGCTTGTAATTTGCTGTAAATCCTGACGTGTAAATATATTTTTTTCCATTCTGTGGATCGGTCTTTGCTGTTATTAAACGTTTTCTCTTGCCTGTGAATTCTGAACCGTAGTTGCTTTTTTTCCCTCCTCAGCCTGAATGTGGAGAATAGCGCTGTCTTGTCTTCGCCCTTTCTGGTCTTCGTGCTTGTTCTCCAGAATGGCTGGTTAGCTCGTGCCCAGCAACTCACAGCTGCCAATCCACAAGCCCATGTGACCAAGGGGCCGTGTCTACCCCGCTTGGGCATCAATGTAGGGTGGCGACGGGCCTCTCTGCTTTGCCTCTTTATCAGTATTGGGAATAGCGAACTACATGTAGTTCAACTAGTAATTTAACCACATTTTGAAGGAGCTTGCTGGTAGCTGAACTAAATTCAAATCTAGGTAGTGTTTTCAGCAGATAATAACTGTTTTGCCATGTAGCAGTGTATCGAACGATTGGAACGACACACTAATAGAATAAAATCAAGCTTTATTTATACAGCACATTTCAGACATGGAATGCAAAGCAACCGTGATTTACAAGAAAAATCGAATGAAAAACCATGAAAATAAAAACAGAAATATTTATTACACTAGAGAAATTACGTAAAAGCAAAAGAATGACACAACCTGAACAACTAAAAGGCACCCTGAGGAAAAGCAAAGAAAAAAAGACGCGTTTTAAGATCTCTTTTATATATGTCCACAGTTATGGCCCCCCTCAGGTTCTCTGGCAGGCTATTCCAGAGGCTGGGAGGATAATAACTAGAGGCTGCCTCTCCATGCCTCTTGTTCCTAGGCTTTGGGATAGTTAAAAGGTCAGGACCTGACGGACCAACTGAGTACATAACTTAAAAGCATGTCTGACAATCGTGGATTGATTAAAAAACCAATAGAAGAATCTTAAAATGTATTATAAAACTCGCAAGCAGCCAGTGGAGAGACCTTAATACCGGTGTAATGTGTGCTCTCTGTCTGGTCTTGGTCAGTACCCACGCTGCAGCATTCTGTATGTTTTTCAGTTGACAATTGGCTTCCTTGGGTAGACAAGACAGGAGAGCATTACAGTAGTCAAGCCAGTTTGTAATAAAAGCATGGATGAGTCTCTCTCTATCAGCCTGAGAGAGAAACGGCCAAACCGTGGCAATGTTCCTCAGGTGGTAAAAAGCTATTTTGGTCACATTACAAATGTGTGATCCTACATTTAGTTCAGAATCTAAATTTACACCTAGGTTTTTGCCTGGTGTTCTATCTTTATTGCCCATGAATTAAAATGTGAGGCTTGATTCTCTCTCCAACAATAAGTACCTCGTCTTGTCTTGATTTAGCTGGAGGAAGTTGTGAGACATTCAAGTGCTTAAATCACTAATACAGTCTAATAATTAATCCATGGATCTAAAATCCTCTGGTGACACAGAAATGTAAGATTGTGTATTGTCTGCATAGCAGTGAAAATCAACGCTGTTCTTTCTGATAATGCTGCCAAGGGGTAACATATATAAACTGAACAGTACCGGACCCAAAATCTAGTGTTTTCTCTGAGTTACGTTCACCAACATTTTTATAAGTTGGGGGAAGGCAAACTATATTTTCAGAGTAGCTTCCCCAACACTGCTCTTTATGGAAGTGTATAGTATGTGGGTGCAGGACTAGAGCGCAGGAACAGTAGATGTCTCTAGGTACAGATCTAGGATCAGGTTCCCATCCCCCAATCCTAATTATCCATTGAGTGTAGACAGATGAGCACAATATTTTGCTGCCATGATTTACTGTATATGACAGTCACGGCACTGGGGCAATGGTTCAATATGTACAGGAGCAGAAGACTCAGAAGACCCATTAGAAAAACGTTCATATGTATAGGTCTATGGAGAGTTAGCCGTGCATCGGTCTGTGTCTTTGTCTTTGTGAGCAGAGTCGTCTGCATTTAGCCAGGTATAGTAGAATTGGACACACACACACACACACACACACACACACACACACACACACACACACGCACACACACACACGCCCAAGCACTTGGACATACATTCACACCCACTCTCTCTCTCTCTCTTTCTGTCTCTCTCTCTCTCTCACACACAGACACACACACACATTGTTTCCTCTCTGCCATCCTTCTTCTACTGCAGGCTGCCCTGTGGGTGACCTCTGGGCTGAAGGCTGGGTGTTAATGATCGCCCCCCTGGCAGGGTCAGAAAGAGTTTACTTTAACGACATGGGAGAGGGGATCCCAGTGGGGAACATGACCCCACCCATCACTCATAAGGAGGAGGAGGCGGGGGGTATCGACAGTGCTTCATTTGTAAAGCGAGAGGGTACCGGAACGCATGAGAAAAAAATCACCTTTATAATAAAGCATTGCATGCAAATCCTTTCATTTCCATAGTGGCATAGAGCAGTAGAGTAGAGGCATATACAGAAGTTGTACACATGGGGGAAATAATTAGGTCAAGGAGAATTAATGAAGATGCAACTAGAATGAACTTTGAGTGCGTTTATTCAAATTTTTACATTGCAAAATGTAACAATTATTTTTCATGCTACGAGAGGTACCGGATCCGGCCAAATAGGTTCTGGAACGAAACAGTCCAAAGCGAAGAGGTACCGGATCCGGCCAAATAGGTTCTGGAACGAAACAGTCCAAAGCAAAGAGGTACCGGATCCGGCCAAATAGGTTCTGGAACGAAACAGTCCAAAGCGAAGAGGTGCCGGATCCTTTGTGAGGAAGAATCCGGCTCAAATTAAGCACTGGTATCGAGGTGGCAAGGGCAAATGACATGGATACCCCTGCTGCTGTACTGTTCTCCTAGTAAGTATGAAAAAATGCACGAGTATCAAACATTGTCTGAACATGATGGGCTAATATGTAGGTGTCTAAATAAACTAAAACATTTCATTAGATTAAACAATAAATGCTCAAACAGGGTTGACAAGATTAAGAAAACTTGCAGCAAAACATTTCAACACTTTCACATTTATATGTTTGTGTGTGCATGCGTGCGTGGTGTGTGCTTGCATGCCTGCCGGTCGTGTGTGTTTGTCACCATTCTTATGAACACGTGCCTCACACACACACACACACTCCATCTGACACACAGGAGAGAATCCGAATCGCAGACCCCAATTCCGCTCAATTTCTCCAGGAATCTGGGTAATCCCACTGAAGGGCTGCCTCCCTCCCACAGTGACATCCCATAATGGCCCTAACGCCCAAGTGTCTTGGGCCCCCCAGTTACTTCTTCACATCCTCGGATCAGCCGGCGTTCTCAATCTCCCAACCTGTCTGTATGCAAACAGAGACCCCCGCCTCAGCCACTGATCTGACAGCCCTTTTACTGATCCCTGTGTAGACATATTTAATGCCTCAATAATGCCTCAATAACCACTGAGTGATGAAAGAAGCCCTGCCAGGAACTTCTGTTATTTTAGAATGTGTGTGTATCAGTAGTGTTTGTGCATGTCCATGTGTGTTAGAGTCAGTGGTCCCACATATAATATGTCTTTGTTTAATTACCTGTTCTGATAGGGAGCATTTTTTTGGGGGGGAAAGAAAAAGATTCCAACTAAAGAGAGCACAACATTAAGGGGATACCATTTCTCCTAGGATTACAGATGGCCT
This sequence comes from Oncorhynchus nerka, assembly GCF_034236695.1. Taxonomy (NCBI): domain Eukaryota; kingdom Metazoa; phylum Chordata; class Actinopteri; order Salmoniformes; family Salmonidae; genus Oncorhynchus; species Oncorhynchus nerka. The sequence continues at coordinate 44,740,763 of NC_088408.1, read as the reverse complement.
CCAGGCACTTCCCCCTGTTATCTAAGATTCACTGCTTTCCACTCAGCAGCTGGAAGAAAAAGGCAGAGAAGCAGCTGAGACCATAATAACAGCAGGATAACTGTGCAATGGCATCAGTATCAGGGCTTAATACACACGTGGACACTAAACAAAAAACCATAGAAACATATGCACACACACACACACACAGAAACACAGGATGCAAGTTTGTGGAGGTGATAGAAAGAGCCAAGAGTTTGGTCCTCTGGTCTGTCTTCTCTCTTTGTGTGTGTGTGTGTGTGTGTGTGTGTGTGTGTGTGTGTGTGTGTGTGTGAGAGAGAGAGAGAGAGAGAGAGAGAGAGAGAGAGAGAGAGAAAGAGAAGTGCCGTCGAGCCTGGCAGAGGGATCAATGTGCCCACCGTGCACAGAAACTGCTAAATGTTAATCACAACTTTAATTTGGACTGTATTAGCATTTTGATGAACTTGCAGTGGTTGGCTGGCGCACTCGAAGCACCTTCAAACGCGACGAGCGCAGAGGAAATTACTGTGATTAATTAAGACGCACACACACCAGATGGGCACCGTGAAGGGCCTGAGAGAGAAGTGTGTGTGTGTGTGTGTGTGTGTGTGTCTGTCTGTCAGAGAGAAAGAGAGAGAGCCAAGAGAGAAAGAGGGGGGAGTTGATATGTGGTAAAGAAAGAGAAAGAGGGAGAGAAGATTGTTGCACACAATAATTGTGTGTGATCTCCAACTGTCACTCTCTACGTCAGACGGTTGGTCTAGAAACACACACACACACGCACGTGTGTGGTCACCGTAAGGGTCTATAGTGATACCTACACACAGCCTGAACTCAATGAGAACGCAGGAGAGCTAATACAGTCTTTATCCCAGAAACAAACAGCCAATCCAATCATGTGTCAGCGTTGGCTTACTGAAAACACAACAGGCAAATCCTGATCAAACATACGCCATGTTTACACACCGTTTGAATTATATAGGACAGAATGTCTCTGAAATCATACACTCTCCCACCTTACAACCTCTTTTCCCTCTCTCTGTTTTCTATCTATCTGTTCTTATTTCCTTTTATTATGAGTAAAGGAACACACACACATTCCCTTCTCCAGCCCTTGTCTACTTCCCTCTTCTTCTTTCTCCATCTCAGATGAGGTGCAGCCAATCAAGTTATCAGGATCCTTGCCTGATAGTCCATTGCACTCAAAGTGTTATTGATGAGATGGGGTTATCAGCTTGAAGTGTAAAGGGAAGGGAAAGTCGAGAGGACTGAACAGAATGAGGAAATTAAGGAGAAAAAATAAATGACAGCGGTGAATTTCCCTCAATGAACCTTGGCAGTCACATTTCGACTTAACTCAAATGTAATTGTGCTGCTAAACCCTACATTTCAGAGAATGGAGGAAGATGGTTTGGGGGTGGAATACCCTTTGCCTGGGATCTGAAGATTTGTGCTAGTTCCCCAAACTAATGCCTAGACTTTAGCTCAAATGGCTAACACAGACCTATGACATGCATGAGAGGTATGAATCCCTGGAAGTCACATTGGCTCAGGGCACATAATGTTTACAAACACATATCCTGGTGATATTCCATTATGATAATGTAATTGTTATTATTAACATTAAATGTTCATTGGATGATCATGCTCAGTGTTTACATTTCTAGCCAACAGTTGGTTGGACCAGCCACTCCTGCTGCGTGAAAACTGTTGTGTTATTTTATAGCACCCAAGAGGAGAGATTTTATGGGCTTTAGTGAAAACTCCTATAAGCAAACACTATTAACATTCATTCTTTAAATAACCTTTACCGGTTCCGTTTGCTTGCTTTTTTCTTTTCGTACTGGAGAGAATTTCAGGTGTCCCACCGCAAAGCCTGATTTTCAAAAATATATATATATATTCAAACGGAATGACGGTCGGGCAGTGCAATGGGCCTGGGCCGGGAGGCATGGATTCCCTGCTGTGATAGCCTGCGACAGAGCAGGATGTTCAGGCAGGACAAAACCCATCGACCACGCATTGGCTGACCTCATGGGCTAATAGCTCATACCCACAGACCACTTCCTGTTTCTATTGGCCTGACAGGCTGTCAATCAATCACTGTACAATAGGAAGATGACCTTTCAAAGGGAAGTTGTCTTAAGATACTGTATAGTGTCTTTACAGTAGCTATCAGTCAATCAACTTTGCTTAACGGTATTTGAGTTTTCTACTGTACAGTACATTTAAATTTGACTCTGTGTCTTGGGGATATGAATCCAGACTTTGATATATGTGATTCAGATTTTTTTTTTCACGAAGAAGCATTATGCTACTATCTTTTCAAGCGCTGTAAACCGATGACCAAAACTCCCATTTGTTTGGTGATTGTAATATTCTGACATTTAAATCTCAAAAGAAACCAAAGAGCAAAAAACTGTCTACAGTCATGTTGTGTGTTCTTACTCAGTGGAGATGTCTATAACAAGCAAACCACCCCACTAAGACGAACTCTGACTCTGCGGGTGTCTCCGTCAACTCTGTCGACAGGTGAAAAATTGTCACAGGAAATGAGTGGATCGGTCACAGAGAGGGATGGGCTCCTCTGGAATAGTTATACCGCTTTGAACAGGGCTGCAGTCGGGCTTCAAAAGGCATCATATAGATGGTGTGGTCCACCACGTCACTAGTTGATATATGTTCTGTTACATATTACAGACTCAGAGAGATCGTATTAATGGAGGTGACTGTATCCGCACCCACAGGCTGTCTGATGTTTTGTGGGGTTTGTTTGTTTGTTTGTTTGTTTGTTTGAATAGTCCTTGTAAGTAGATCATTAAGTTGTAATTTCGGAAGTAAGGAAAGCTTTCTATTTGCCTAATGATCTCTCCTGCCATTCAAATAATCTCATCTATTTTTATGTGTGGTGCTAAATCCCTATGCAAGGTCTCTCTCTCTGTCTCTGTCTCACCCACACACACACATACAGACAGACAGAAACACACATGCACACACTCTGATTGCTACAGCGGGTTGGTGAGCTGCTCTCGGGCATCTCCAGAATCCCCAATTATCGCAGGATGCAGCATCAATTTAAGTGCTAATTGTCTGCGTAATGAGAGCGGCTGGCTCGCACCCGGGCGGTGCGTCCATGCCCCCCTCACAGCGCCGGATGTTCCATCCTGCCCAACGGAGCGCCGGTCCGCTAATTAAATAAGTGCATGCGCCGCGGCATTCTCATCTGATTCACACGATGGAGATTAATCGTCTGATGAATATGTTTGACTGATACCACTATTTTGTAATTTCAATGGCTGACCCGCAGCTACGCGGATATTCTCTGTTTCCTGCTATGTCTCTGTCAGTTGCCCTTTCTTGTGTTGTTCACCGTCTGTCTTGTTGAAACATGGTGTTCTTTGAAAGACTTTAGGCCTACTATTGAAAGAGGGAGTGATAGGGAGTCGATGTCCTTATTACATGAATTCACATGATCACAAAAGAAAGCGGCAAGAAATGTGCATCGCGAGAGGCTATGAGCACAATTGTAGAACACTGAAGAAGCTTCGATAGGAAAATAGCTCTTACTTGAGCCAGGCATTTCTCCAAATAAAATTCACTAATTTGTGTTTAATGATGTTCCATATTTATTGTAAAACGGTTATTCCAAATGCACTGTTGGTCAGATAACGCAGACGTCTACAGGATAGCCCTAATCCTACATATTTATATTTGTTCAATGTTGGCCTATTGTGCGCAATGGCTTCTGATCTAGGCTATAGTTGATTTTGTGATGTAGGCCTATAGGAATAGGAATAAATGATACAAATGAGAATATGTTTTCAATTCCTCTTATGCATAAAAAATACTTATTTTAGGGTACATGCAACCTATTCCTTAAAAAAAAGATCGTGTCACATGTGGCCAGAGAATGTGGGTTATAGGCAGCCTACAATTATCTTTGACGATCTCAACGTGTCAACACATTTTACTCAAATCTAGTCTCAAAATGCGTAGATGTATCATATATGGGTTGTGGCATATACTACATCATAACACGTAGGCCTCAAATAAAGTGTTACAAAAGTATTTTTATCATTCAAAACATAGCTGATTTTTCAATTTGTTTTGAACACCACAACATTTCAGTCAGAACGTGGATGAACGACTAATTCTGCAGCGAGACTGTGAGAGCTTGTTGTGTCAGTGCGGTGTCTACAGTTCACGGCTGATGTAACACTGCAGCCTTAAACAACAATCATTAGATTGCCTTTTAGAGAGCAATGCAACCTGAAAGTTGAATTAATCAGCATCCGATCCGTGGTCGCGTAATTTGGTGAAATTAATTAATAATTGGCAAAACAATAGGCCAAAACTTGCTCCATAACATATATAGTGTTTACTTTATCGATATATCCATTCTTTCAAATGGACTTGAAGACGTGGAGGAGACCTATGTTAAATTGTTTTATTGTCTGAAACCGTTTAATCGGCAGCACATTTCCTCATTTATCGGAGGTTAACTGCGTAATTTTGCTATTTCGTGCGCAACGTGCAACTGGGATTATTTTCTCTCCCTCTCGCGCGCCGCAGGTGGATTTCGCATTTAAAACTGGACACCCCATAACCAAAGCCAAGCGCGATGTCTATCCGGGATGAGGATAATAAGATTGCGAAATAGGCGGTCAGAATTAATTTAATTTTGGCCTCAAGTGTGTGTGTGTGTGTGTGTGTGTGTGTGTGTGTGTGTGTGTGTGTGTGTGTGAGTGTGAGAGAGAAAGAGAGAGAGAGAGAGAGAGAGAGGGTGAGAGAGAAACAGAGAGCATGATTATAGGACGTTTTGAGCAACTTGTTTGTTTCAATTTCTTCAAGTAATGTAGCTTCTAAGGTTTGTGAGATTTGTTGTTTCAATGATGCTACTAAGAAAAAATTACTAATTCGACTTTACATGTTAGTAATTTAGCAGAGCGACTATTACAGTGACATTTTAGTCATTTAGCAGATGCTGTTAGCCAGAGCTACCAGGGTTAAATCCACTGCGCAAATGGCACACCTAGTCGGCATGGGGCTTCTGGCCCAACCCTCTCAACCACTAGGCTACCTACCGCCCAGTTAGTGCGTTCCTCTTAAAGTATCGACAACCACGTATCACAGTCATATTATTGCTTGTAATACTGCTTATGTGGACGTATACTGACAGTGTTGTAGCAGCAGCCCGGGGGCTGTATTTCATGACAGAGACACCGATTGATTGCATAATATAATTATACAGCACGCTTTGCAATAAGTAAACACATTCAAGCTTTGAGATCCAGAGTAAAATAATGTATGCGTTGGCAAATCAATATGTTTCTGTTATTAGATTAAGACTACATATCGCTGATATCCATTCGTGGATTAACGAATTAATATGTTTTTTAAAGGAATGTATAAATCAATAATAGACATACTGTAGACTACAGGCCTAGTACAACTACAACACCATAGAAATGTAGCCTATAACATTTACATTTTAGTCATTTAGCAGCGCTCTTACCTAGAGCGTCGTACAGTATGAGTGCGTACATGTTCGTACTTTTCCTATAACATGTAGTCCTACACAACGTTTAAAATGCCAGTAGCATAAAACAAACATATTTTGAAATAAACATTTTAAACGATTTGGCTAATAAAAAACATTAATTAATGGCCATATGATTCAATTCCGGTAAATTAATACTCTTCGATTTGTGTAAAAAGATAAGTAATAACCTAAGGTAAAACAGCCAAGAACGATTGGCGTTATATCACTCCATGCACAGGCTACTACGCCTATAATAAAAGGTACAACCAAAAAGTTGAGGGGCAGACAAATCAATTCAGAGACAAATCAATTCAGAAAATATATATTCTGTAATGTCTTGGCTATGGGCTTATTATTGATCAATTGTAATTAAAGTAATTTGGTATGGCACAGCTGCCTATACAAAGGACATTCAATATGTGACAAAAGGAGGGAGATTAACTGTTCTATTGGAGTAAATACAACCAGATTTCGAACTAAGCAGTCCACTCAACAACATAGAAATAAAATATATGATTATTTTTTTAAGTCTACCATGCATATGTGCATTGGTGAAGTTCAGAATGATTCTGGTTGGTTTAGCTATGTAAAACACACCACCGTTAGCGTAGACTCATTCCCCCATGGATAGCCAATTGTGTTTAGATGTATAATGAGTGAATACAGCTCGCCAGACAAAACAGTCAGGTCCGGCCACGGTTTCCTCCAGGTTCGGCTAAATCTGTGTCAGACGTGAAAGTTTCACCCAAAACCACTTTCACTACGGGATCCTGTGTATTTCTTTCAAGCCTGTCCAATGAGAAAGTCGGTCTCGATACTTGCTGACCAATAAGAGCGCGAGTGGCAGTGGGCTGGTCCTGAGCAGCTCGAGAGCGAGATTGAGATAGTTTGGAGACGAAGTCTGGACACGAATTCCACTCGTTTGGCGTCCCTAATTTAGAGAAGTGTATGCGTTGAATTCCGCGAGGAACTGAGACTAAACTAACTGTCTCGAGTGGTGAACTCGCTTCAGGACAGGTGAACTCGCTTCAGGACAGGTAAAATCCCCTGCGGGCAGCGCGAGAGTAGTGAAAGTTAGAGGATCTTTTTACTCGATGAGGTAAGTAGAAAAAAAACATCGACAAAATGGGCTAAAATATTTCAATTTTCTATAGGCCTGGTCATTGTAGTAGAATTATCATTCGTTTGTTTATGATGTATTATTACATATTATTTGTTGCAATATATAATGTATAATTTGTTATCTATTATTGATATTATTAGGCAATTAGTATTATTATTATTTGTTATTATTATTAAACTATATGCTCAAACAGCCACATTGTAATAAAGCAATAATAAAGCCATATTGTCACATGGATAATCCATTTTATTTATTTTAGAAAATAGCCTACATGTTTCCATAGTTTGAAAGTAGGCGTTTTGGTATGACAATGCATTTTGTTGATCAAAAATATATTGGTAAGCCTTTAATGATAGTATGGCTTGTTCTATGCCCTGTGTTTTTCAGTGCATGGAGAAATGCCAGTATCAGTTTACACCGTGGACAGGCCCCTTACCATTCTGAGGGAGAATTTATGTCGTGTGCTTTCAAGAAATTCTTAATTTACACGAGAAGAACACGGGATATCAATTTATCCATTCGGCGCATGTTTCGGTGTAGGAATTCGGGGACCGTCTGAAGTGCATTGGAAGTGCTGCTCTCATTTCACTTGACCGTGGCCACAGCGCGCGTTTTAAGGGTGTTAGTTGAAAAGCCAAAATCATGACAAATAGACGAAACGGAAATCGTTATATATTCTGGGTTTGATGGACCGACATGACAGTAAAGGAATGATAGCCTAACATTTAACAAAAGGAGGGGCAGAGAGAGAGAACACACAATGAAGGAGAAATCCAAAACTGCCGCAAGGACTAGACGGGAAAAGGAGAACAGCGAATTCTATGAACTGGCCAAAATGTTGCCTTTACCCTCGGCTATCACGTCTCAGCTGGACAAAGCGTCTATAATAAGACTGACAACAAGTTATCTGAAGATGAGAATTGTCTTCCCTCAGGGTAAGTATATTTTAAGCTTTAACAATCCAGTCTTCTCTTATATAGGCTATGCCATTTGCCATTTATCTGTAGACTATACTTATTTGTATTTTTCTGTGGGCCCATCTCTTATCTGTTTTTTTTATTTTATTTTTTATTCACCTGCATTTTCCTACTGATTAGGTAGTCTATTGTAATTGTATATTATGGTTATTCTGCATATGTTTATTATGCTACGTTATAGGCTATATTGTGTAATTATATTTATTATATTTTATTATATTTATATATTATTATATTTATATTGCGATGACACCTAGCAGCTGCTGTCTTTCTGTTGCAGTCATTGCTGATGTTGTTGTTTTATCTTATTAGCCTTTTGATATGTTTTTTTCATCTACCAGTTATTGCTACAATAGGCTACCATGTTGCTACAGTAGGCTAGTGTAATTTCATGCGTGCGTGTGCGTGCATGCGGAGGGTGGTCGCAGGTCCACGCCTCAGCGTGCCTACATTTAGGCAATTTTCGGGGTCAGGGGATCGAAATGCGTCGAAGGCGATTAGCCACCATCTTCCCTCGATCTCAACAGGCTGCTATGCTGTGTGACTGACAATGACGGCCGCATCAATTATAAAAACGCCCTGCGTGCCACTGGCATCTGATCACCTGAGGCGCGAAACAGCGGGAGAAGACCTAATTGATCCACTCAGGTCGCTTTCGATTTTTCCAGATAAAAAATGTCTAGGCTTCTGGGGTGTGATCTCTTCATACTTCTATTCAGTCATACTCATATCTGTTTTTATCACACATGATAGCCTACTCATAGTCAGATTTACTCCATGATCAAAACCCGGAAGTGCACTTTAAATGCTGGTAAAGCCTAAAGTGCACATTACTGCTGCAAGCACTCAGAGATGCATCTTGGAGGGCATTGTTATGTTCCTTCACTCATTCACAAAGATTGTTCAAAGGTCGGTCTACCACCCCAACATATGAAAATGCACGTTTGACTTACTTCATCCTAGTCAATTGTCAACGACACGGGCTAATTAATAGCCTAATGCATGGCTGGCTACTCCTGCCAGCATTTATTTTATCTCCTGATAGGCCTACTTATGCTACAACATTTCCACAATCAAAATATATGATCTACATTAGTCATTTTATTTTCTAATGGTCTGTTGCTTGGTAAACATGCCTGGGCGAAAATAAATAATAATAGCAAGAACGACATAACGACAGACATAAAGTCAGCAATGGAATAATTATACAGACAGAAAAAGTAGGACTACTAAACAACGGCAAGTAGAAAGTCATAATAAACCCTATGGCCTCAGCAAAATCGACAGAAAATAACTAGATTGAACAACAATAACTAGCAATGGATTCTGATTCACACACAATGTTTGGAGAAGGGGAGACTTGTGTCCTGAGAGGAGTGACTGACTGTGAGTGAGTACAACAGAGCGGCGTATGTCTGTCTGGGGAAATGAGGGCTGAGAGAGAGCGGCTTGTTGTAATCCAATCATTGCAGCAGGCTCAACCTATACCCCGCCCGTTCCGGTGTTTGGAGGATATGTTGAAATTGCTGTTGTTTGGCCGGAGAAGAAGTCGAGAGGAGCCAACATATTCAAATAATGATTTACATATTTTCATGAACCCTTGTGTGGTGTTCATGTTTTTGTTATTCTCCCAATGTTCGCAGGTCTGATGGACCCACAACATTATTGGGTTTTTAAAACAATACAGCCATAACAATTAACGTAAAAAATACTTAATACTTAAATGTTGACTTACATCAGTTAGAAGCAATATAGATAGCATACATGGTTAATATTTGCCATTTACCTCTGCTAGATCACCTTTATCAATAAAAGCGCTATTCATTTTATAATCAAGACATGGGTCAAATAAATCATGCTTATCTTGAAGAAATATAAATGACACAAGGTTTTCATCAATATAGATGTTTATTGCTTTGAACTGAAAAAATTGTACATACGGTATTTTATGGAAATGATAAATGAACCCTGTTGAACACAAAATAAGGCCGGTCTATACACCACATGAGGGACAGAGTTTTACTGTGTGTGTGTTGCACATTTATTTCTTGCACTTGATGCATGTGTACTGTGTCTTCCTGTCCTTCTTGTGTTCACACACATCGCAGTGCTTCTTCTTGTTGCTACCGGCTGCAATTATATAGTGATGAAAACACTTAGTTCCGGAATTTTACTAATATCTCACTCACATATACAATTACAGCAGGCCAAAGTAGGAGAGTCACACACACACACACACACACATGCAACAATATCATTCACACTTACTTCCAGGATTGGAGTTGTTGGTTCTGTGGGTCGGGTGGATGCGGCACCAGCATCTTCCTCCTGAATCCTCCTCACGAAGGCTGCAGAAGCTGGAGTACTTAGGATATGTTGCCTCCTCTGGATTTGAGGTCTTAACAAAGCCTTGGCTCTTTCTCGTGGAGCTGGGCGTCTCCTCTGGAACTTCCCTCTGTTCCAATCTGGGTTTAACGCCATCCAGATGACAAACGCGTTTTACACTGAGATGTCGAAGATGTTGAAGTATATCACAAGTGGCCAGCTTACGGTTCTTCTTTTGCAGCTGTAGACAGTCACCAGCTTGTCTAAATTGTCCACCCCTCCTTTTGTGGCATTGTAATCCATTATGATTTCTGTTTTTTTCATGTTCCTGTCCACAAATTCTCCCATCCCTATGCAGCGTACTCAAGAGTACCATATTTTTGCCTTTCTTGGCACGTAGGACACTAGGGACGTGTCGGCTGTGAACACAAACTTAGAGGAATTGAAAGGCCTGTTCCGTGTTTTCAACAGCGGGGGAGGGAGCTCTGGCTTGTTTTTTCATACTGTTCATACCATCATCAGCTTCCTCTTGAGGAGCTCCTGTCCAAGCTTGTGCAAAGTAAAACAGTTATTGCATGTGATGTTGTGGCCACGGAGTCTCTGTGTCACTTCCAGGAAAACCCGCATCCCTTGGTTCTTCTCAGGGGCTTCCCCATATACACTTGCAAGTTCCACGCATATGATGAAGCAGCATCACAGGCAGCCCAGATCTTGATTCCATATTTTGCAGGTTTATACAGCATGTACTGCCTGAAGGGGCAGCTGCCCCTAAATGGCATAAGCTGCTCATCAACAGTATTGTTGGGTCCAGGGTTGTAAAACAGGGAAAGGCAGTCCACCCACTTGTCCCATACTGACCTGATTGCAGTTAGCTTGTCTCTCTGCACTGACCTGATTGCAGTTAGCTTGTCTCTCTGCCGCGGAGATGGTCTGGTGTCTCGGTTATTGAAGCGGATATTCTTGGAAATAATGTGGAAGTTTTCCCAGAGAACTTGTTGCACGGAAAAGTTCCCTGCCAGTTTCTGCATCCCACAGGGATTCTGTGGATTCCCCATTGGATCTGAGAACACCAGCAAGGATAAGAACCTTGAAGTATCCAAGTAAATTAGTTTGGTCCAGCTCTCTGCAAAAACACACCTTCCCTCCAAATGAGTGCAGTCCAGAATGATTTTCTGTATGGTGTCTGGGATGAACAGTTCAAAAGAAGACTTTATGTCCTCCATATGAGTGACAGCCATCTGCGTCGGCCTTGGTTGCATCCTTATCACGTTGGCATTCATGCGGGGTGGCTCATTCCTTGGGCAAGAAGACCATTAAATGTCTCTTTTTTTTTACATCCATATGTCTCCTCGTGCAGGCTGCTGATGGGCTGGTTGCTGACTGGCTGGTCCTGAGGCTGGCTGAGTGTCAGTCTCATCCTATTCTTCCATAACACTGTCAGACTATGAATTGACAGACACAGGACCCTCCTATTCTGAAATTCTTCATCTTCCAAAGTGGAAGACGCTCCTTCCACACTAGCTTTTTTCTCTGCAAAAAAAATATTTCTAAAGCCTTCTGAGCAGAGATTATTTTTGCCATACTGATTGATTGTGGTAAGGAACCACACATGCAAATATATTTATTTGTTGTGTCCCTCAACCAGTTTGCACCTGGCTGGGGTAGAGTGTGGGAAAATACAGCCCCTTTTTTTTTTTTTTTACAATATACCGAAATAATGTATTGTAATAACATTGTGCAGGTTCCCGCAAGACATTGTGTAGTTTCACACACTGCAAAAGGTAAAGAGTGCATGAAAAGAGGGAGACAAGCTATGTGCTATGTTCAAACAGCAGGCCCAGGGAGGAGGAAGACAGAGTGAAGGCACACAGGAAACCTTTTTGTTTAATTTCTACTTGTTTTCAGATAAAAATACACACTTTCCCTCACTTTTATATATGTAATATAAATGTGTAGGAGAGAGCACATGGTGCACTCAATGAAAATGCGTTCTTTTACAAGTTCTTCACAGAAAATGAGCCATTGTATCATTTTTCTTCTAGTAAACTTTGAAAATGTGTCCCACAGACCCGAACACCACACAGGGGTTAAGAATGTTATTTTCAGGAATCTCTTGACACTATTTCATCCTTCCACAAGAGGTCGTCCTGACACGAATCTAGGGTTGTTACCCAAGCAGGCTGGTTGTTCGTTCTATCAGTTCTGTTGGCAGAGACATTAGTTCTGTATCTTTAGACACCACCCAGTAGTTGGTTTTAAATGTCTACTGACTTACTGGCTGGCAACGCCTTACTTGCTAGCTAGCCAACTACGGCTAACATATAGTCGGGTCAAACAGTCAAACAGTGCAGCCATAATAACTACAAAGTAGCTGTATTTGCATTTGTTTAAGCTGTTTTCTAGTGACATTTATTTGGATTCATGCAAAACAATGATCTAATGATGCTCGATTTCACCTGACATAGAAAATGTGCTCTCTCGTCAGGACACCGTTGTTCAGAGGAGCTAGCCAACAACACAGCTAACACAATCACTTCAAACTGAAGCAGGAAATAACTAGCTGCACTTCATTTAGTTGTACCTGTTTTCTATGCTGATTCGTGATTTTGACTGGCTGAGAAAAGCTGCCTGCCTGTCTGTCTCATAGCCTACTATGCAACAGCTGGAGATCAAATTTGAATATTGAAACAATGTTGCAAATGTCGGAGAGACAGAGAGCAAGGTTTATACAAATCTCTGCTGTTGAAAACTAAATGTTAGTCTAAAAGAAATGTGAGATAATGTCTAGATGCTTTTTATAGTGGAGATCAAGTCTATTAATTGCCTGGCTGGGCTGATTAAACAGTGGATTGCACAGTCAGATAGAACAGAGTAGGCTTTTTAATGTCATATATTTAGCCAGTGGTAACTTGTGGCATAGACACCGGCAGGAATGCGGTTTTAATCAATCAGCATTTAGGATTAGACACACCCATTGTATAAACAGACAGAAGAACTAGCCAAAAGTTGTTTAGAGAACATGGCTCTTCACTTTGTTTGAGTGAAAGAGAGATGAGTACTGCCTGCTGAAAATGACTTTTTTCAGATCACCAATAATTACAAAAAATGATTGTGTCATGTCATAATCCTATTTGGAAAATTCTCCATATAGTTACATACTAGTTTTGTTCAAGTACTGGGCACACCCCTACTATCAATCAAGTTATAGTAACTAGCTTGTCTAACTATCTTAACTGCCATGCCTGCTGGCAAGGTTGGTATACTTTAGAAAATAAGCAATTACTAAATGTAGGCTACTGAATAAGACTCACCATTTGAGCAGGGATGCAGAGGGCATATTTAGTTTCTTAAAGAAAGAGCACCACCATTCAGGAGGATTACAGACAGCTCAAGTGGTATGCTTAGATATGCAGAAAAATAAACACATTTTTGACATAGAATTAAGCATAATAATTATGGCTCCAGGTTGCAGGAAAAAGCTCTTTCAGATGTTTGAAAAAGGCTTAAAAATGCTTCAAATCCCCCCCAGCAATCCTCACATAATTTGTCTGGGGTTCATGACATTCCTGTGACTGGCTGCATGGTGAATAAAAACGTGTATTTGCGTATTTGATACACATCTATTGGTTATCTAGGTCTTCACTTTATCTAAACCATAAAGTTTCCCAGCGTTGTGTTTAGGTAAGCTCATGGCAAATGCAAGGAATGACATTGCAAGAATCTAAAAAAAAGTTTAAAAAGTAAAAAAAAAATAGCTTATAGTCCTGTAGCATCTGCCATATCATGTTATGACAGTGTTATCGCAGGTCACCTAAACGGAACAGACACATTGAATTGTTTTCACTTTACGTACACAATTACCGGTGCAAGTTGCAAGAAATCACGAGGTAGGCTACTTAGATGTGACGATACACAGTGACTAATGAGAACTGATGATTACAAAATTATAATAGGCCTATGCTAATTAATTGTATGACAAAGGCCCACTGATGCAAAAACCAACACCATTATTTGGAATGCTTTCTCTGGGCTATTTGTAACTTTGCACTATTGTGTTTGCATAAGCCTATAAGCTATCAGCCATTATGTATTAGAAATCTCTGATTATTGCTAATCAGAATCATCTACAATACATTTTTATTGTGACCAAGTAATTGTGCACATTATAATCAATCAGATTATTCTACATCATATCGGACTTTACCTACTGTACCTGTATTTGAAATAGCAAACATTATATTTGATTACCATTTGTGATTATAAATGAGTTACATTGTAAAACATTTCCCGTTGATTTTACAGTAACTTACTGGTGACCAGTTACGTGTAAGTTACTGTAAAAAGCAACAGTATATTGTTTTTTTATTGTTTACTGTTGCATTAATTGACTTGCAATGTCAATAACGCTTATCAAGTTGTTTTATGGTAACAAATACTCTTACCGTGAAGCCTTCTTTGCATATTTCCCAGTGTGCCTTGCCTTTTGGGAGAATTGTACAGTCACATTTACATTACATTTAAGTCATTTAGCAGTCACCTACCATCCATGGCTGTTAGTGACAGAGACATGGTTCCATCATTTTCAGTCCTGTGGCTTTCACCAAGTGAGTTCCTAGGCGAATGTTATCATGACAATTAAACTATTTTTGACAATACATTATATATCTCATAATAACTTATTTTGATGTCTAGTTTTATCCTAATACAGCTGCCGGAAACTGATGGTTTACAGGCCACATTAGGCCTGCAAGTAGTGTTGCAAAAGTCCACTCTTTCCCAAAATTCCCAGATTTTCCAAAAATCCTGGTCAACGATTCTGGATTTCCTGCTTATTCCTTCCTGTTTCCAAGACACTTCCAACTGGGATTTCTGGAAAATATGGGAATTTTGGGAAGGTTACAAGTATTTTGCAACCCTACCTGCAAGTCACATTAAGCTGGGTTGCAGAGTAATGTGTAATTCCTGTTGGAATCCAGCCAGAGTTAGGATATCCAACCACTGGAATTTTCATTCACCCGCAATTTGCATTGAGATTGATGTCACGGTTCAGGACATTGGGAGTAGACTATATAAACCATTTAAACTGGAACAACCATTTCAATAACGGATGCAAAAAAAAATCAAACTAACTCATTGGATTAGTTTAGATTTGTATTTAATTTATCTTTGTGTAGAATGCGTTTAATCAATTAATCAATGTACATGCAAAAACACAGATAAAAAATAAACTATTTAAACAAATCTACCTGCAGCAGAGCATGCTGGGAAATGTGATACAAATGTTTTCTAAGACTGTATGGTACCAATTATAATACTGTAGTCTTTTTATGGTACCAAATTATCTTACTGTATTTTTTTTAAACTATTGTTTTACAGTAGCTTACAATTTTACGGTACCAAAAGTTATAGTATTTAATTGACGGTACCATTACTGGTATTTAATATATTGACAGGGGTGTGGGAGGGGAGGGAGAAAGTTGTTTGAACTCAGACAAAATTATGTTGCAATTCACCTAATTTCCACAGGGGGCCTGCGTTTTACAAGTAGCTCCTATTTTTTGGGTGCTTGTTTGACCTTTTATGATGGAAAATGATTTATTTTTATGATGTGCCTGATTGTATATTTTATTCTATAATATAAAACAGCATGGCCACAAACAAAGCAATGGATATAAATAACAAAACAGGTACCAATTATCTAAGAATATTGGTATATAGTTGTAATAATTATTTGCTCAAACGTTTTCTCACTTGCTTTTGATTTTGTTGCCCTGTGCTTTTAGTGTGGAATTCTATTTTGAATATTATAAGTACAGTAAGTGACCTGCTACAGTGTACGGTAAAGTCCGAAATGAATTTTTCCCAAAATACAATGTTGTTTACGGTATTCTACTGTATTCAATTTATACAGTATGTTTCTATTCACTATATATTAATTTACTAGGCCAATTACATTTTATTATTTTTTTTACAGTGTACCCATCCTTTAGAAAATCATTATTACGGAAATATGCCTAACTATTTCTTCAGCAGTTGACATAAGTTATCAATTGCTTATAGAAAACATAGCTGAAAAGTAGCCAATATAGGCACAGGATGAATTATTTTGGACTATTATTTACATGAATTGGCTAAATAAACATTTTGATTAGGCTTGTATTGAATTTGATGAATGTTTTGGTATATTTTGTATTTCTTTTTTATTTAACCTTTATTTAAAAAAGTCAGTTAAGAACAAATTCGTATTTACAATGACGGCCTAGGAACAGTGGGTTAACTGCCGTGTTCAGGGGCCTAAACACTAGGCGTTCTTTATGAAAAAAGAAAATGTGCCCAATTAAAATAGTCAAAAATGTGTCTAAAAACAGAGAAAGCCCTAAACCGCTGTCCGCCCAAACTAATGTTAGGCCTAATAGTCAACAGAATACTATTTGTTTAGGCCTACCTGTAATGGGTTATTGAAACTGGGGAACAGCTCAGCCTGTCTGAAACCTCGTAATCATCTGAAAAAATATCCCTAGAGCAGAGATGTGAGATGTTAACCCACCGGGCACACACTGGTTGTTTCCAAGTAATTTCAATGAATTGACGTCTGTGCCCAGTGGGAAGTTTCTCTGCTCACATCGACTATTCTATGGTTCAGGGCACTTGACGTCAGTTAAGTAGCACTTCAAACGCCAGGTGCATCTATTCTTTGCCTATTAGGCCTATTTGTAAGACATGTAGGCTAGCCTTAGTGCTCATTGAGTCCGCGGTTTCGCTTCTCGAATACATCAGACAAATTAGTAACCTGTACATATTGTGACCCCTGTGATATAGTAGCTGAGTTGAATTGCGAGAAAAACAGCCTCTCATCCATGATTGCAGCGGCTAGCAATTTGAATATGACGCATGCAACGAAGGGACAGACATGCATGCACAACAACATATCACATATCAATATTTTATATAATCCTTACATTCATGTCAACATTTTTTAAATAATGTGTCTATAAAGCAGGCCTACTTTCGACTGGTCATGTTTTGGAGCTAAAATTAACAGTAAATTGCCAGACAAAAAAAAAATACGTTTTTGCTAAAAGAAAATCATGGCCTAATTGCGCAAATAGCCTATAGGCCTTGCGTAAAAGAAAAAGGAAACAAATATATAAAATAGGCTATACTCTCCTTGTCCATTATTATAGGCCTAAATCACTGCGTCAAGCTCATTGCAAACCAACGCTGCATGTTGTTTTCAGAGGGAGGCTCCTTTGCATGCGTGCAGAATGTAAAATATGTTTTCCACGGCACCTGGGTTAATTTGACTTCTAAACAAATAAGGAGATAAGCTGTGCAAAAGCTATTTCAAATGTTGACCAAATCATTTGTGTATTGTTGTTGAGCTGTGTAAACGCGAAGGGATCGTTTGGACAATATTGAAATGTGAAATGGTGGTGGGTTATTCGAGTCTACTCAGACACTGATTGTTTTTGTACGATTAGCATTTTCTATATGGCGTTGCGAGAAGAGCCGCTTGTATTTATTTGCATTATCGTGTTTTGTTGGTTCCGTTGAGGATGTCATATGTTTCATGCTTTTAAAGTTTTGATGTTCACTTAATTTGTAACAACTTTCTGTAGCATTTTGTTCATCGTACTTTAAAAAAAATTGGGGACACACATAGCTGTATGTATTATTATTAAAATATATAGGCGTAGGCCGACAGAGAGAACTGGCGTAATAAAAACCAGCATAAAGAAACATTGTCACATGCGTTACGTGTATTATTGCACGACTATATGGTTTGCGAAAAGGAGCTGATATACATACTGGTGCTTTGTTTCAGGTTTGGGTGAAGCTTGGGGTCACACGAGTCGAACGAAAACTTTGGACAATGTCGGACGTGAGCTGGGATCCCATCTTCTCCAGGTAATTTAGGAAGCTTAGTCTACCAATTTAATAGAACATTCACTGCAAAAATATGATGGTTTAAATAGCCTACTAGTAATGAAAAGAATCATTCTTAAGATGTATGTAGACATGTTGCATTTGATTTGATAGGTTGGATCCCACATCCTCCAGGTAATTTAGAAAGCTTACTAATTTATATTTTCTAAATGACTTTGAAATATTATATTACAAAAAATAATGATTCTCAAAATGTAGCCTATATGTCTACCTAGTCATGTTCTGTTACATTTAGTTTGATATTTGATCTCACGAATCTGACTGTAATGCATTGAGTGCTCTTGAATAGGCCTCATATTTCTTTGATCTACGCATTAATTTATGCATTTTTTTCCTCCAGACATTGGATGGCTTCATCTTTGTAGTGGCGCCGGACGGAAAGATCATGTACATATCTGAGACAGCATCAGTCCATCTGGGACTCTCTCAGGTCAGCACCTGGTCATAGCCTATTAATCTTAGCCTATTTAGTGTTTTTGGTTTTTCAAGTTTTATTTGGTCGAGTGAGTGGAGTCTTTTTATTTGCTATGCATAAGGCTTAAGAGCTTGTGATATCCATATTGCAAATGTTTTTCATGTTCGATATTATGGAATTATGTTTGAATGGTTGAGTGATTAATACTGTTTAAATACCGAGGTAATTCTTAACAGGTAGAGCTGACCGGGAACAGTATTTACGAATATGTCCACCCCGCCGACCACGACGAAATGACTGCCGTTCTCACCCCACATCAGCCGTACCACTCACATTTTGCCCAAGGTAGGCTATATGAATATAGACCCAACTTGGAGAGAATAAAACCCCATGTAGAATACATTTTTGTACGTTGGATAATAGACTGATATTTTCAGTCTCCTCTTCCAGAATATGAGATGGAGCGCTCTTTCTTCTTGAGGATGAAATGTGTGCTGGCAAAGAGAAACGCCGGCCTCACCAGTGGAGGATATAAGGTAGACGATTTGCAATGGAAGTATATAGCCTAATGCTGCTTGAAAGTACTATCTATGTTGTATACACATTCTATTGATTTAATAAATACCAAATTAATTATAACTTAATTAAGCGTAAAGATAGGTGTAAGTATAATTTATGGAAATGTTTAAACATTTACAGTGAGCGTAAAAAAAAATGACATAAAAAGACTGGACAAAATAGCAACAAACCCCCCCCAGGTGATTCACTGCAGCGGTTACCTAAAGATCCGTCAGTACAGCCTGGACATGTTGTCTTTCGACGGCTGCTACCAGAACGTGGGCCTGGTGGCAGTGGGACACTCTTTGCCTCCCAGCGCCGTGACAGAGATCAAGCTGCACAGCAACATGTTCATGTTCAGAGCCAGCCTCGACATGAAGCTAATCTTCCTCGACTCGAGGTAGGTCTACAGCAAAACATACAAATAAAGCATGGGTTGAAGGATAGGATATGGAGGAGAATAACTGAATTACATAGTCCTTACAGCAGGTGTTTTGATGAGCCAGCCATGACATAAACCAGCTAAAGTCGTTTTTTGATGTTTTTTCCACTAGTGCTCTGTGACAGTTGTTAAATGACTATTAAGTCCCCAACTTAATGGAACAAAACAGTATTGAATTCACAAACATGAAATGCTACAATATATTCCATTATTTATGGAGTTATAATGGCTTACTGCATCTAAAAAATATAATGTCTTATTGTTTTAAAGTGGAATCCTGGACCTCAAGCCACTGGTGTCCACTTTACAGAACGTTCTGTTCCTTCTCAGCATGAAAACAAGTTTGGATCCAATAGAACTCTGAGCATATAATGATACATGGAGGGAGAACAGCGTGAACTTCAATAAATGAAAGTCCATGGCTGAAAGAGAGGACAAAAACATTTGCCTTCTCACCCCTTCCTCCCTCCTTCCCTCCCTCCTCCTCTCCCTAGGGTGGCAGAGCTGACTGGTTACGAGCCCCAGGACCTCATTGAGAAGACCCTGTACCACCACGTCCACAGCTGTGACACCTTCCACCTGCGTTGTGCCCACCACCTGTGTGAGTTAGTTACAGTAGGTTGGGCCCTGCCTCGTCAGACTACCTTTTACTGGACTTTTGGCTCTTTTCCTTAACTTTATCCCACACATTGAAATACATTTTTATCAAAGGACACAACTATAAACTACACCAGACCTTGACCTCTAACACACATACAGTATTAGCTAGCTGTGCATTTCAACACTCCAGAGGAAATCATAACTTGAGATCCACACCACATGTGGTACTCTGACTTAAAGGGTATTGATTCAAAGTTAGGATTCAGACCCTTTAGAACACACACCAGAATGCTGGTCAGCAGAGTGCAACTGAGTGCCTCAGACCAGAATATCGGCCATCATTATCAATACATTTTCCAACGGTTCGACATGTGGAATCGAGGACAAACAGCCACCGCTCGTTGGCACACAGCAGGTGGTCTCTGTAACACACCATGGGGACAGCAAGCGATGGAACGGCCCCCTGCCGCACTCAGTTGTCAATCATTCATTTAGAATGACCCATTATAGGTCAAAACAGTCCAAACTAAAATATGTCTCCTCTTCTCCTATCTTCTCCCTCCTCCCCAACTCCCACCCCTTCCATCTCCTCTCCTTTGATCCTCACAGTGCTGGTGAAGGGCCAGGTGACCACTAAGTACTACCGTTTCCTAGCCAAACAGGGAGGCTGGGTGTGGGTGCAAAGCTACGCCACCATTGTCCACAACAGCCGCTCCTCCAGACCCCACTGCATCGTCAGCGTCAACTACGTTCTTACGTGAGTCTCATTCTGTTCAATTCAACTCAATTCAATTCAGTTCCATTCAAATCGATTCAAGCTACTCCCTTTCTCTACTTCATCAACATCTGAAGTTGTGGAGGACTAAATATATAAATATATTATTATCATCATCATCATTATTATTATTAATTCAATTGAATTTGATTTGAGTTTATGAAACCCCTCGGGGCAATTAGAATGGCATTGTCAGAGCAGAAGCAACAAATAATTGAATGAATAAACATAACTATCTCCACATACAAAACATGACCTTCTCGTGGCCTGTGATATTAGTGAAATACTGACCTTGTCCCCAGGCTATTGCTGACAGTGCATATAACTATTCAAAGCTGGCCTTAGTGGGAGTCACCATAGAATTCTATTACTAAATAAAGTATTTGTCACACAGGCATAATAATGTCTGGAAGGGAAAATCTGGAATGGTATCGAACTCATCAAACACGTGGTTTCCATGTGGTTGATACCTTTACATTGACTCCATTCCAGCCATTATTATGAGCCGTCTTCCCCTTAGCAGCCTTCTGTGATTTGTCATCATTACTTTTTTGCGAATCACACCGAGGCGTGGCTCTGTGCTTGTGGTGTGCTAGCGTACAGGGAGGTGTAGGGGGAAGGTGTTGTGGGAGATGATTGTTTGGTAGATTAAGCCAAATTAGCCAATGCCTATGCGAGGGGAGGTTCTCCCGACCTTTTTGTATTGGCTAATGAAGGCCAAGTTTGACACATTGGTCCACCAGACAAGTGTCTGGGAATGAGATCAGTGAAATACCAACAAACTTTGTTCATGACCCCAGCTAGACTGATAGTGGGTAGGGCTGTGTGTACCTCTCACATTCTCAGTTTGTTCCCTTTATGGCCACCTCTATTGCTACACCCTACTTTACACAGAACATGTTTTTTCGGGTGCGATAAGACCTTTGAGACCAGGAAGATAAACAATGGGGGAAAATACCTACTTTCATTATTGACCTGGTGTCTAAGGAAAGAAAATCTATATGACGGTAAACCGGAAATCGATAGCCATCTCATACATGCTGCCCGTGTTGGATTTTCATTGTTAGGTTTGGATGATCCAGACCTAGCTCTTTAATCTCTCTCTCTCTGTGTGTGTGTGTGTGTGTGTGTGTATTCATTTAAGCAGTCTGCATTTCAGCTCTTGTGCATTTACTATTGTTATGTATTTACCGCAAACCCCAACACACTCAGAAATACAACTCAATAAGGAGTGAGGCTTCTCTAGTGTATTCATACCGCATGTTTAGCTTATATTCAGGATGAAACACGTTTAGCTTGTATTCAGGATGAAACACGTTTAGCTTGTATTCAGGATGAAACACGTTTAGCTTGTATTCAGGATGAAACACGTTTAGCTTGTATTCAGGATGAAACACGTTTAGCTTGTATGCAGGATGAAACACGTTTAGCTTGTATGCAGGATGAAACACGTTTAGCTTGTATGCAGGATGAAACACGTTTAGCTTGTATGCAGGATGAAACACGTTTAGCTTGTATGCAGGATGAAACACGTTTAGCTTGTATGCAGGATGAAACACTGAGTTACACTTGGGTTCTCCCTCTAAAAATGGTCTAAAGGTAATACAGATTTATGTGTTTTTGCGGCAGATGGAACACTTTATTCCCCCTCAGCACTGGTTTGATTGAACCCTGTGAGATACACCAACATACAGTAAATAAACATCAAATACCTTTCAAATACTGCTGAATTTTACAATGCATACTAGACCAGCAAAGCCATTTCATCACCTTAACCTACAGCATTTTATTCCATCAGTTCACATCGTTCCATTAATAAATCATGATTCTGGGATGGAGAGCCAGTGGCTTATTTCAGATGGGAGGTGGTCTGACTTTGACCCCCATGTGGAATTCAGCTAACACAGCTGAGTTTGCACAAAAGCCTATATCAGCACTATTGGCTCTCGCATAGGTCACCGAGAGAACACATAGGATGGAGAACCAGTCACTGCTACTGTACCTGCAAGAGCAATAACCATGTTTGTGTTTCAATTAACACCCTTTTCTCTATAGTGCACTACTTTTGACCATGGCCCATAGGGCTCTGGTCAAACGTAGTGTACTATGTAGGGAATAGTGTGCAATTTGGGATGCCCCCTATGTCTCACAAAACACTGACTATCCAAATATTGCCTTTCCCATTGCAAGGTGCCACACACATAAAGAGCGGGTCATATTAAGAAACATACTACAGCAACTGGTTGAGTGGGGTCAGAGACAGGGAACAGGGGTTTAAAATGCCACGTGCTAGTATTACATACGGCTGATTTGATAAGTTAAGAATAGGGCCATGTTTGCAGAGCGTTTGACACAGGAACCGCTTCATGACGTTGAAGTCTGATAGAGTTCATTCCCAAGGACAGTGGGTTAGAATGCTAAGGTGGTAGATGCATTATATGATATGTACATACAGGTGACAAATGAATAGTCAATGTTATGTTATTCAATCTGGGAGGGGGTTGTGTGTGTGTCGGGGTAGAGAATGTAAGATGAGACTGAGGGAGTAGATTCACAACAGGCACGGTGTTGACATTATGGGAATGGTTGTAATTTGTGCGTGAGTGGAAGTGCGTGTGTTCTGACAATGTTTGTGCAGTAGCAATTAATTATTAACTTTGCTTCGGGTGTTGGTTGTGTTTCTCAAAAAAGGAGGGTTAATCTCTCAACCTAGTTTATCTTATATAACCTACTCATTTCTAATTGTCATCCCATTAATAAATTAATCAAAACTCCAAAGGTGTTAGTGAATTATGTCTCTCTCACTATCAATAGTAAATATTGGCAGAGACAATGGTATATATATATATATATATATTGGAGAAATTACTTATTGTACATCATTTTATATACTGTATTGCCACAATTCTGTGAAATAACATGTTTTAAATGTGCTCACTACGTGTGCAAGTCACACCTCTGTGAAACCCTGATGAAGGTCTATTGAGCAAAATGTTGGTTGAGGGATCCATTGAATTGTTCATGGAGTATTCTGGATTACTATTGCGCCAGAGTTCCATCTTTTTTTGCTAATGTGCTCGCTGTCATCTGTGTCTGTGTGTGTAGAGATACTGAGTATAAGGGAATGCAGCTGTCCTTGGACCAGATGACCCCTAGCAAGCCAGCGTTCCACTACAGCAGCCCTCCGAGTCGTACAGAGGAGAGGAAGGGGACCAAGTCCCGTATGACACACAGCAAGGCCAAAATCAGAGTGTCTCCCTACCCACAGCAGGTAAGACAATTGGTACCGGTGTGGTGTACACAGTGATACGATTAGAACAGGTCTGATTATTTCGCCCTTAGCCACAAACTCTCTTGAGCCCGGTTCAGGTACAAGAGCCGACATAAAGCAAGACGGTGCCTCTTTACAATGACGTGATACATATTTGATACAAATGTGACACTTGTTCTAGGCAAGGTGTTGTAACAAACTAGTATCCTGAAATACATACACCAGAAACAAGGCAGACTTTGTGACTTGACAGACCAGAATACATGACTAGTGTGCAACATTCTTCATCAATAATCAGTATAATGTGTCTTTAAGGTAAACATCACAGAAGATGGAGAGGGTGTAACACCACCTTCTACTACTTTAAAACGTAGTTGAAACCTTGTACATTCCAAGTTCTAGTTTCCAAACATGTTCAACTTTTCTCCAGTTTTCAGCCTTTCACCCCGAGCGTTCCGAGTCCGACCAGGACAGCCAATGGGGAGGCAGCCCTCTGACAGAATCTGCCTCCCCTCAGCTGCTGGACCAAGGTGAGGGAGCGGAGGGCGGGGCCTGTGCCTACAGACTCTACCCAGACTCCGGCTCCCTCTGCTATGGCCTGGCTCTCTCCGAGGAGGACCTCACGCACAGCCACACCCACTCCCACCATCCTGCCACTGCCTGCGACAGCGGTGCCCTCTGCCAGGCTGGCCGTTACTTCCTGGGCGCTGCTCCCCAATCTGGACGGGAGGCCTGGTGGGACGCAACACGCTCCGTCCTCTCCCTGCCCAAGTCGTCTTTGGATAATGGCGAGGGCTACGACCTCACTTCCTACCACAGCGTGGTCCATGGTGAGGCGTTAGGGTCACAGCCATCTGGTTAGAAAATCATCAAACGTCACTTTTCCCTGGTAGCTCTTGAATATCCCAGGGGCATTATGGACCATGGGAAGTTGTTTACACTGTTTCTCGCCAGTATGCTGATTGTTACCGTCTGTTTGCAATAATTTGCCACTGTTCAAGAAAACTTATTTCATCTTTCATGTCCTCAAACTGAGAGACAACTCCCAAAGATGCTGCTGCCAGGAATGTACTGTCTATTAGGGATTTACATGACTTGTTCAGTTGTATGTACATTATCAAATATCATTTCACGCTTACTGTGCAAACAATAGTTGAAACAGGTGCCAGCTAGGCCATGTGGATGAATGAATATATGACAAAATGTAGTCCTCCATTCCAGTCCTATTTTAAGTTTGTATTAAAAAACCCTAGAGTCGATGTCTGGCGCCCCAGTGGAAAACGAATTAGCATAATACAATCTATCAGTTTAAGATGGAGATATCTGCATTGGATGTGTCTCAATCCACCGCATCTGCCCGATGTCGCACTTCCGCATCTGCGGTGAAAGGTGACAGAGCCAGAGTCAGACCCTGAGACATCCTGACAATCGGTCTGCTCCCAAAATCGTCTGCAGCATCCGAACGGTTTGGCCTACAAACCCTCACAAACACAAGGGTGTTCTCCATTTTTTTCTACGACCCCCACAAGCGTCTTGGGACTCGTCTGAAGTCGGTACAGCCGATCTGCCAACTTCTGTCTGTAGCGTCCAAGCAGTTTGGGCTCCACACTAATATGACACATTTTGGAAAGGTGAGACTCTCACGAACATGTACATGTGGGTTGTTTTGCTCGAGGACGACTCGTCAGGAGACTCATCTGAAGGTCCCCCGGTACCAGTGGAGTGCCAAAAATAAGGGGTTAAATACATGTAAAAAAAAAAATCTTCCTGATCTTTCTTAAATCTCTCAGAACAACCTTCCTTTAGATTTTTGGGGTGGGACTATCTGTTGTTTCATGTAGTGAATCTGTTATTCAATGCATTTTTATGGGCTAATAGCAGTAAGGCCCATTTCATCAAATCATTTATTTAGATTTTTTGGGGATACATCAAGGGGTCTTAACATTCTAAATCAAATAGCTAAATGATCCTCCGTCTTAAAACAATTCCATATAGATTAGGCAGGAATTCGACTGTTATGGGTTAATTGCAGTCATAGGCACTAACTCACATGAGTATTACATAAATATGCAATAAATCCATGTACTGTGAAAATCATATGTACATTTGAGTTTGGGATGTCTCTAAGAGTTTTGTTGATTAAATGGTGGTATTATTATTACATACATTTTGAGATTTTAACCTTGGATTTCTAAACGTTGCCACTTTGTCTAACAGGAAGGGGTCACTGGGACGAAGAGAGCGTGGTCAGCTCACCAGAAGGGGGCGGAGGCTCCACCAGTGACTCGGGCGAGCGCTGCCGCGATGGCACTGGCAGTGACCATTTCCGAGCGAGTCCTCAGGAGCCCAGCAAGATGGAGACTCTGATCCATGCCACGCAGCACATGATTAAGGAGGAGGAGAGCCGTTTGCAGTTGCGCAAGGGGCCACTGGACGCCCTGGGCCCAGTGGGGGGCCCCTCCAACAACAGCCCCTGCTCCTTCACCCCCTCTACCCTGCCCCTCCCTCAGGCCGCCATGCCTGGCGTGGTGTGCCGCGGGCCGGGGGTCGCCAACGGCATCAACCTCACCCTCACCTCCGAGCGCCTCTATCCCCGCGATGATGGCGGCAAGGTTTTGGATTCCCACGGCAACATCGACAACAACATAGCCAGTCCGGCGTCTCTGTCGCGCCTCAGCAGTCCCAGCACCGATGGGATCCCCAGGTCAGGCCTGTCTGTCTCAAAAGACTACCTGCAGGGTCAGACAGACGTCTCACCCCACCACCCTCTAGGGCAGCAGGGGAGCCCACTGCCTTACCAGGCCCAGGAGATGCAGCCCCTGGACAGGCATGCTGCCTACGCCCTGACCGGCTACTCCCAGGTGCACCTGTATGACGCAGAGAGCCTGAGGAACTACTCGGGGCTGGGCTGCGGAGGGGCTCAGTACGACATGGTGCCCCACATGAGGATGCAGGCCGACCAGATGCAAGGACACAAGGGCACATCAGTGATCATCACCAATGGGAGCTGACCATACATAACGGACAGATCCATCCTAGTGTCTCAATGATGGAGTGTGTATGTGGGACTTATGAACAGAATCCTCCTCATACAGTTCGGTCTTTTCTTTTTTTTTTTTTTTTGCGCCTGACATAGGACTTAGGATATTCCCCATAACACCGGTCTGCTCTGTTACACTTCACTGTGCCCTTGAGAGCCCAGACCCAGCAAGCAAAGCTGGTTGTAATGATGTCAGGCTGGCAGCTTTTGTTATGCCTTAGTCAAGTTGTATACTGATAATAAAAGGTAATTCTTTCAATGCCTTTTTACCGACCAGAAAAATATGTCTTGACCTGGTTGTAACCTACTGAAATTGTAACCAAAATATGACATCATTAAAAAGACATCGTAACTTGTCATCTTGTTATCTGACGTCTACAAACCAGTTTACAACCAGAAACTGACGTAATTATGACGTTTCATTCCAAATATTGCCCTCTGGACAATTGAATTCCTACCCTGCATTGAACTGAGACGCTGCAGAATGACTATTCAAGTTTTCAGTGAGCTTTCAGCTTGGTTAAAGATAAACCCAATGTTTTAGGCCCAACATAGTCATGCACCAGTAAGTAGGTCTATCGGAGTGAACTCTCACATTTTCTCATGGTAGTAGACAATATGCAATTCAATTGCATTTACCCCCTTGACCTCAACTGATTTAGTATTGCTTAACTTTCTCAAATTCTTCAAAATTGTATTTTTTTTAAATGAAATGCCAATGTTTTTCCATATTTATTAATTGTGTTGAATAAAATTATTTTTATTTAATCTCATTTTTTCAAAGTACAACGTTTGGTGGTAGGGTTGCTTTAGTTTCAAAGTCTGCATTATCTGTGTACCCCTTTGAAGGATTATATATATTATTTGCCCAATTTCCCCTGTTAGTAGAAGTTCTAAAAGGATACTGTGAGATTCTGGCAATGAAGCAGTTTTTCTGCTTACCCCTAGGTGTATGCTAGTGTATGCTACTGTACCTGTAGACTTCCAGTCATTACGCTAGTTAGCATTGGCTCGAGAAACTACCTCTAACTTCCTTCTTACTGCACGCAGAGGCATACAAATTGTATACACAATTTAATCTGACTCTGGGTAAATCAAATAATTCATAGACAATCTCACAGTATTCCTTTCAGGCATGACATCAATGTGTATCACTTTAAACTTCTGGTGCTTCTTCATGTGTTTCAATTGAGAAAATAATATTGTTCTGTTTCACTTTTCGTTTCCGAAAATATGTAAAGTATCTCTTGTCTAATTTTATTTATGAAGTAAATATGTTCAGAAATTGCTTTCTTTTTTTGGACAACAGGTCATAAGAGTATTTATTAACTGGGGATAAAACATATTTTGATTCTAAATACAGGTGCAATCAAACCCTCTTTGATGTTGTGGTTTTAATTTAGCCTTTAATGTGTGGGAGGACTCGGTTTGATCAAACGAGTGGATACAATTTGTTAAATAACACTTTGAGCTGCGTTGTGCGGCTCTAAAAGTAACATTTGAAGCTACAGTTATTTTGGTTGTAATTTGTTCCAGTTGACAGTTGGCCTCATATCACTCCATCACAGCACACAGCCTGTGTTACTCACTTCCGCTTTAAAACCTCTGATGTACCCATCCCGTTAGCGGGATCATTTTCGTCAACATCCGCTGAATTGCAGAGCGCCAAATTCAAATTAAATTACTAAAAAGATTTAATCTTCATGAAATCACAAGTGCAATATAGCAAAACACAGCTTAGCTTGTTGTTAATCCACCTGGCGTGTCAGATTTAAATAAAGCTTTTCGGCGAAAGCATACCAAGCGTTAATGTAAGGACATCTATCTCAGCAGACAAAACATTACAAACAGCTAGCAGCCAAGTAGATTGGTCACGAAAGTCAGAAAAGCAATTAAATGAATCGCTTACCTTTGATGATCTTCGGATGTTTGCACTCACGAGACTCCCAGTTACACAATAAATGTTCCTTTTGTTCCATAAAGATTATTTTTATATCCAAAATACCTCCATTTGGTTGGTGCGCTATGTTCAGAAATCCACAGGCTCGAGCTGTCGACATCGCAGACGAAAATTCCAAATAGTATCCGTAATGTTTGTAGAGACATTTCAAACTAATTTTATAATCAATTCTCAGGTTGTTTTTACAATATATAATCAATAATATTTAAACCGGGACTGTAGCTTCTTCAATAGTAGAGAGAGAGAAATGTCTGCTCCACTCTGTTGGCGCATGCAAAACGCTGCTGGCACCCAGCCATCCAATGAAGCGGTGGGATCTTTCTCACTCATTTTTCAAAATAAAAAGCCTGAAACTATCTCGAAAGACTGTTCACACCATGGGGTGGAGGAAAAGGAATCTGGTTGATATCCCTTTAAATAGAGCGACGGCATGCTATGGAACAGAGAGCTTTCAGGAAAAACAACACTTCCGGGTTGGATTTTCCTCAGGTTTTCACCTACAATATCAGTTCTGTTATACTCAGACAATATTTTGACAGTTTTGGAAACTTTAGAGTGTTTTCTATCCTAATCGGACAATTACATGCATATTCTAGATTCTGGGCTGGAGAAATAGGCAGTTTAATTTGGGTACATTTTTCATCCAAACATCAAAATACTGCCCCCTACACTCAAGAGGTTAAAATGTTCTTGCCTTTTCCTCTCACTTACAATAAGACAGTGCCAGGAGTATAAAAGGGAATGCATACGGTATGTTCCTGCCATAGGGTTCATTCTGACTTGCACATTTAAACACTTTGACCTCACTTCAGCTGTAATAGTCCTCTGATGTTTTTCTAATGTACTTAAGTTATTCAGATGTAGTCGTCCACTGGCCTGCCTGATTTAAAGGCCTCCTGACTCTGCCTGGCCCCTGAGAGTGGAGCTCCCATCACGCACTCTTGACGTTTGCATGTGATGGGCTGCCAGGGACTGCATGTGTCCCCCGCCAGCCAGCACTGATGTTCCAGGATGTAGAGCCTTTACACCGCTCTCTGTTGTCATCTCCAGATGAAGGCATAAGAAAGAGAGTGTGTGTGTGAGTTCATGTGTGTTTTCTAATGTATCTAAAGGGGGGTTAGGGCTGCAGTCCACTGGCCCCTTGCCTGAAGTGCATTTGAGGCATTCACATGCAGAGCAGGCCACAACTCCAGCCAAATACTGGGGCCATCGCCCAGAGCCAACACTGCTCCATTAATAACCCAGCTACAACCCGAACAGCCACCTCTATCCTCCACACTTCTTTGACATATTCAAACAGCATATCAAATCCATCGGAGCCAAGGACTGATTGTAAATGAAATTTTTTTTAGATGTCATTTTAGCGACTAGATAACAACCAAAATATGACATTGCCAGGCATCTCGATATTATCAAACAATATATACTGTAGAACTTACATTTACATTTACATTTAAGTAATTTAGCAGACGCTCTTATCCAGAGCGACTTACAAATTGGTGCATTCACCTTATGACATCCAGTGGAACAGCCACTTTACAATAGTGCATCTAAATCTTTTAAGGGGGGAGAAGGATTACTTTATCCTATCCTAGGTATTCCTTAAAGAGGTGGGGTTTCAGGTGTCTCCGGAAGGTGGTGATTGACTCCGCTGTCCTGGCGTCGTGAGGGAGTTTGTTCCACCATTGGGGGGCCAGAGCAGCGAACAGTTTTGACTGGGCTGAGCGGGAACTGTACTTCCTCAGTGGTAGGGAGGCGAGCAGGCCAGAGGTGGATGAACGCAGTGCCCTTGTTTGGGTGTAGGGCCTGATCAGAGCCTGGAGGTACTGAGGTGCCGTTCCCCTCACAGCTCCGTAGGCAAGCACCATGGTCTTGTAGCGGATGCGAGCTTCAACTGGAAGCCAGTGGAGAGAGCGGAGGAGCGGGGTGACGTGAGAGAACTTGGGAAGGTTGAACACCAGACGGGCTGCGGCATTCTGGATGAGTTGTAGGGGTTTAATGGCACAGGCAGGGAGCCCAGCCAACAGCGAGTTGCAGTAATCCAGACGGGAGATGACAAGTGCCTGGATTAGGACCTGCGCCGCTTCCTGTGTGAGGCAGGGTCGTACTCTGCGGATGTTGTAGAGCATGAACCTACAGGAACGGGCCACCGCCTTGATGTTATTTGAGAACGACAGGGTGTTGTCCAGGATCACGCCAAGGTTCTTAGCGCTCTGGGAGGAGGACACAATGGAGTTGTCAACCGTGATGGCGAGATCATGGAACGGGCAGTCCTTCCCCGGGAGGAAGAGCAGCTCCGTCTTGCCGAGGTTCAGCTTGAGGTGGTGATCCGTCATCCACACTGATATGTCTGCCAGACATGCAGAGATGCGATTCGCCACCTGGTCATCAGAAGGGGGAAAGGAGAAGATTAATTGTGTGTCGTCTGCATAGCAATGATAGGAGAGACCATGTGAGGTTATGACAGAGCCAAGTGACTTGGTGTATAGCGAGAATAGGAGAGGGCCTAGAACAGAGCCCTGGGGGACACCAGTGGTGAGAGCACGTGGTGAGGAGACAGATTCTCGCCACGCCACCTGGTAGGAGCGACCTGTCAGGTAGGACGCAATCCAAGCGTGGGCCGCGCCGGAGATGCCCAACTCGGAGAGGGTGGAGAGGAGGATCTGATGGTTCACAGTATCGAAGGCAGCCGATAGGTCTAGAAGGATGAGAGCAGAGGAGAGAGAGTTAGCTTTAGCAGTGTTGAGCGCCTCCGTGATACAGAGAAGAGCAGTCTCAGTTGAATGACTAGTCTTGAAACCTGACTGATTTGGATCAAGAAGGTCATTCTGAGAGAGATAGCGGGAGAGCTGGCCAAGGACGGCACGTTCAAGAGTTTTGGAGAGAAAAGAAAGAAGGGATACTGGTCTGTAGTTGTTGACATCGGAGGGATCGGGTGTAGGTTTTTTCAGAAGGGGTGCAACTCTCGCTCTCTTGAAGACGGAAGGGACGTAGCCAGCGGTCAGGGATGAGTTGATGAGCGAGGTGAGGTAAGGGAGAAGGTCTCCGGAAATGGTCTGGAGAAGAGAGGAGGGGATAGGGTCAAGCGGGCAGGTTGTTGGGCGGCCGGCCGTCACAAGACGCGAGATTTCATCTGGAGAGAGAGGGAGAAAGAGGTCAGAGCACAGGGTAGGGCAGTGTGAGCAGAACCAGCGGTGTCGTTTGACTTAGCAAACGAGGATCGGATGTCGTCGACCTTCTTTTCAAAATGGTTGACGAAGTCATCTGCAGAGAGGGAGGAGGGGGAGGCGGAGGAGGATTCAGGAGGGAGGAGAAGGTGGCAAAGAGCTTCCTAGGGTTAGAGGCAGATGCTTGGAATTTAGAGTGGTAGAAAGTGGCTTTAGCAGCAGAGACAGAGGAGGAAAATGTAGAGAGGAGGGAGTGAAAGGATGCCAGGTCCGCAGGGAGGCGAGTTTTCCTCCATTTCCGCTCGGCTGCCCGGAGCCCTGTTCTGTGAGCTCGCAATGAGTCGTCGAGCCACGGAGCGGGAGGGGAGGACCGAGCCGGCCTGGAGGATAGGGGACATAGAGAATTAAAGGATGCAGAAAGGGAGGAGATGAGGGTTGAGGAGGCAGAATCAGGAGATAGGTTGGAGAAGGTTTGAGCAGAGGGAAGAGATGATAGGATGGAAGAGGAGAGAGTAGCGGGGGAGAGAGCGCGAAGGTTGGGACGGCGCGATACCATCCGAGTAGGGGCAGTGTGGGAAGTGTTGGATGAGAGCGAGAGGGAAAAGGATACAAGGTAGTGGTCGGAGACTTGGAGGGGAGTTGCAATGAGGTTAGTGGAAGAACAGCATCTAGTAAAGATGAGGTCGAGCGTATTGCCTGCCTTGTGAGTAGGGGGGGAAGGTGAGAGGGTGAGGTCAAAAGAGGAGAGGAGTGGAAAGAAGGAGGCAGAGAGGAATGAGTCAAAGGTAGACGTGGGGAGGTTAAAGTCGCCCAGAACTGTGAGAGGTGAGCTGTCCTCAGGAAAGGAGCTTATCAAGGCATCAAGCTCATTGATGAACTCTCCGAGGGAACCTGGAGGGCGATAAATGATAAGGATGTTAAGCTTGAAAGGACTGGTAACTGTGACAGCATGGAATTCAAAGGAGGCGATAGACAGATGGGTAAGGGGAGAAAGAGAGAATGACCACTTGGGAGAGATGAGGATCCCGGTGCCACCACCCCGCTGACCAGAAGCTCTCGGGGTGTGCGAGAACACGTGGGCAGACGAAGAGAGAGTAGTAGGAGTAGCAGTGTTGTCTGTGGTGATCCATGTTTCCGTCAGTGCCAAGAAGTCGAGGGACTGGAGGGAGGCATAGGCTGAGATGAACTCTGCCTTGTTGGCCGCAGATCGGCAGTTTCAGAGGCTACCGGAGACCTGGAACTCCACGTGGGTCGTGCGCGCTGGGACCACCAGATTAGGGTGGCCGCGGCCACGCGGTGTGGAGCGTTTGTATGGTCTGTGCAGAGAGGAGAGAACAGGGATAGACAGACACATAGTTGACAGGCTACAGAAGAGGCTACGCTAATGCAAAGGAGATTGGAATGACAAGTGGACTACACGTCTCGAATGTTCAGAAAGTTAAGCTTACGTAGCAAGAATCTTATTGACTAAAATGATTAAAATGATACAGTACTGCTGAAGTAGGCTAGCTGGCAGTGGCTGCGTTGTTGACTTTGTAGGCTAGCTGGCAGTGGCTGCGTTGTTGACACTACACTAATCAAGTCGTTCCGTTGAGTGTAATAGTTTTTACAGTGCTGCTATTCGGGGGCTAGCTGGCTAGCTAGCAGTGTTGATTACGTTACGTTGCGTTAAAAGAACGACAATAGCTGGCTAGCTAACCTAGCAATTAACACAGTATCAAATAGCTGCCTGTCCCTTTTAATAGCCAGGGAATGGCACACATTTCAAATAAACATCTATTTCAAATAAACGCTGGATCAAAATTAATTGTTTACAATGTTAACATGAATGGTTTATGAGGTTTAATGTTTGATTTGTTACATTAAATAATTCAGTATTGCAATCATTAGATTTTATCACCAGTAAGAAACTGTCAGCCATTGGCTGCTAACAGCTGAGAACTGCTAACTAACTGACAAGCACATAAACAGTCAACAACTTCAGAAATATAGGCCCTTTAGTGGCAAAAGTAAGAACTGCTGAAAATGCAGAGCCAAAGCGCAGAAAAAAAATATTCCGTCAAGGAAAAGTCTTTTTTTTTTTATATAATTTTTTCCATCCACAGTTTTTATGCTAGTAAAGTCATTCTGTATAAAAAACAACAAGACAGCTGTGATTGAAACACGAAGTTTCTGTTAAATTGTATATATGTCGACAAATCATATGTTAAAATTAATTATGTGAGAAACGGCAGTGGAAACGCCTTGATGCGCAAATATTTTTTACAATAACCATCACATTGATGTAAAACTGATAGAGGAATTCTAAATTCCTTTATGTTTTAATTGCCAAAACCAATTTCGCACTCGTTTCTATTCATTAATGAGGTGTAAGTTCATTAATTATGCATGAAGTTGATCGAGACCAGTCTTAAAAGCCAGGTAAGAGCGTTTAATTCCAGAGAGTACTGACCCAAAATACAAAGAACATTACATTTTAAAGAAAGAGAACATAAAATGACGTCATCAGTTTCACACCCTCTCCCAGCCTTACAATAGCGTAGTATTCAGTCCTAGAGATTTTTTTACTCCCCTCATAAAACTACATTCCAACCTGTCTAAAAGATATACTTCTCTCCACTAATGGAATCCAACCAAAACATTCTTATCTGTCTGAAAAACTATCTTATTCCCCCTCCTTAAACTACCCAGGAGGCACAGACAATTAATTCGTTCTGCTTACATTTTCAGTAAGAGCTCAACCAAAAACTCATACTTTTCATATCATAACATAATAGTATTAGAATAAATGGTTCTAATCAATAATGTATACATAATTAATCATTTCAACTATAATAAAACGTAAGAGTCATGCGATGATATGGTGTGTGGTCCTTCCACTAAGACTCGAGAAACTATGCCGTTTATGGGCTACAGACTAAATCAATTCTAATGAATTTCATAGGTTGATGAAAGTGCACAGTGACCTTGATTCTCCTTTTCAATGAATATCAAGGGTCTTATTGCGGTGACATGATGATCTATGTTTTACTGCCATTTGACCCCCCAAAATAATCTCGCTCTTATCCATAATAATGTCATCATTGTAGACTTTCCTATCGGCACAACCTACCCATACTGTATCTGCCAGCTGTTGGCTAGAGCGCACGTACCAAGACCAGAGTAGGCACATTTGCTATTTAACACAAAAGTTTTGTGACAAAATTATCAGTAGAGTTGAAAATGCGATGGAAACACATTGCACTTTTGATTTGTATTCAGCACATGAAAACTTAAGCGAAAAGTACATTTGTGTACTATGTCATCGGGAATTGATTTTTATCCGCACTGATTTTCGTTTGATGGAAACACCACTGGTGGGAAAATGTGCATATTTTCTTTAACCTCTTAAGTCGACCCTCTACTTTTTTGAACATTCTGTTAAAAATCGCGCAACATTTCAGCGCCCTGCTACTCATGCCAGGAATATAGTATATGCATTTGCTTAGTCTGTGTGGATAGAAAACACTCAGACGTTTATAAAACTGGTTAAATCACTGCTGTGGCTTTACCAGAACGGCATTTACATCGAAAAGCACAGGAAAAACTGATCACTGAAAATGGGAAAATATATCCATGCGCTAATTGAACCCATTGATAAAGGTGAACCACAATTAATTGACTGAGGTTGCAGTACCTACAGCTTCCACACGGTGTCTAGAGTCTTGTCATTTCCCTTAGAGTTTTTTCTTGGTCAAACACATGCAGGGCACCGTATCTCCTATGGTCTAGGACCGGATATTTTCGTTGAGTTTCTAGCCGGACATTTTTCCAGACGGACAGCTAATGATCTTTACATCGCCTCCTGATGAATTTGATCGCTTATTAACGTTTACTAATACCTAAAGTTGCATTACAAACGTATTTCGAAGTGTTTTGTGAAAGTTTATCGTCGACTTTTTGAATTTTAAAAAATGACGTTACGTTTTGAAACGATGTTTTTTTCGTTTATCACACAGTCTACATATAACGATATCTAGGCTTTATATGGACCGATTTAATCGAAATAAAGACCCAAATAGTGTTTATGGGACATCTAGGAGTGCCAACAAAGAAGATGGTGAAAGGTAATGAATGTTTTCTATTTTATTGTGCGGTTTGTGTAACGCCGAAATGCTAATTATTTTGTTTACGTCCCCTGTGGGTCTTTTTGGGTGTTACATGCTATCAGATAATAGCTTCTTGTTACGGATACAGTTATCCTGTGTGTGTGTGTATCCTGTGTGTGTTTCTTTTCTCTCCTTCTCCCCTCACAGGTGAAAATCATCACTCTCCAATCAATCAACAATCAATCATCAATCAGAAGACACACCTCCTCCTATTTCCTACCCTATCACAGTTCCTTCCCCATGGTTTAAAAACCCCATCATTTGTTTGCTCTAGCAATCTCTAGAGCAATCTCTAGAGCAATCTCTAGAGCAATCTCTAGAGCAATCTCTAGAGCAATCTCTAGAGCAATCTCTAGAGCAATCTCTCTGTAAATGCCATGTCTGTAGGTCTCTGTGTTTCACTCTCGCTTTGTGTCTTAACCTCTCTTTTGTTTAAAGCACCTCCATAGCACTTTGTCATCACCTGTGAGTATTGTTTTTGGTTATGGTGTTTGTGTGTTGCTGCTGGGAAAAAGGGGAAACCAAGACAAGTCGCCCATGGGCATACACTACCCGTAGGTGAACTTTGTTAAATACACTAGTTAGAACTGGGCGGACCACCAACTGTATTTTTGGTTAGTTAGTTAGCTGTTGTTAAAGTAGGCTAGTCTAGCTTAGGGGTGTTTTTGAATACTTATTGTTTCTTTCCTTGGGTCCAGCTCAGCCCCTTTTTCCTGCTCCCCCCATTACCGTGTGTTTATAAATAAACCTAGAGTTTGACGGTAGATTTCTGTTGTCGTGGTTATTTCGTGCACACTTTTACTTTGTCACAATAATAATTTGCATGAGTTATGTTACGGGTCTCATTACCATCCCCCCTAGACTGTCGG
Source organism: Oncorhynchus nerka (assembly GCF_034236695.1). Lineage (NCBI taxonomy): Eukaryota > Metazoa > Chordata > Actinopteri > Salmoniformes > Salmonidae > Oncorhynchus > Oncorhynchus nerka. The sequence continues at coordinate 44,703,604 of NC_088408.1, read as the reverse complement.
GCCAAAAGGGATTCGTAACATAAGTGGGGGCTCGTCCGGGATCTGTCATAACTGACACCCATGCCGCTCATGTAGATTGTTGTAGTGGTATAGTTCAGTGTTGAGCGTCATAGCTGAAGTAGCATTAGTGTTTGCTATTTTCTTTGGCACTTGTGAAGTAGTGTAAAATGACTACTTTTGATTTGAAATCCTTTTTGGATAACCCTTCGTGGGAGGTTTTTGACAAATTTCGTAGAGTTGATTTAATGACCTTGGCTGACCATTATTCAGTATCGATTCCGCAGAGTTTAGTTAAGGCGGAGGTTAAACAACTTGTATTAAATGTATTGTTGGAAGAGCAGGTGCTTGTGTTACCGCTGCCTGAGCCTACTACCCCTGTAGGGGATGTTGCTGCTCCTGTAAGCCCATTGGTGTCTGATAATGAGGGCGAGGCTAAAACACCAGCCACATTGTCCCGTTTTGATCCACTCTCCCCACTGTCAAATGGTGATGCCAGGAGGGATGTCCGTTTAGCACAGTTCCAACTGGAGGTGGAAGAGAGAGCCCAAATTAGGCAAGAGACTCTCCAGTTGGAGATATATAAAATAGAGGCAGAAAAAGAACGAGAACAACGACATTTGGAGATGTGTAAAATTGAGGCAGACAGAGAACAAAGGCAGTTGGAGTTCAAAATGCGCCAGATGGAACTGGAGGCAGAGACAGCGAGGCTAGCCTCCGGTCCTACTGTGCCTGTTTGTGAGCCGTCCTCAACTGCTGTGTCCTCAAACACGTTTGACATTAGTAGGCAGATTGCCTTAGTACCTTTGTTCAGAGAGTCAGAGGTTGACTCCTATTTTTGTGTATTTGAGCGTATAGCCGTAGCATTGAAATGGCCTGAAGAGGTATGGTGCCTATTACTTCAGTGTAAATTAACTGGTAAAGCCCAAGAGGTTTTGTCAGCGCTACCTCTGGAGGACAGTTTGAATTATGAAGTGGTCAAAGCTACTGTTCTTCGTGCCTATGAGCTTGTGCGTGAGGCATACCGACAGAGATTTAGGTCTCATAGAAAGTCTTCTAGTAAGACTTATGTGGAATTTGCTAGAGACAAGGGAAATCTGTTTGATAAATGGCATGCTGCTAGTAAGGTAACTGATTTCAACTCTCTCCGGGAGTTAATCTTGTTGGAAGAGTTTAAAAATTGCTTACCCGAACGCATTGTAGTTTACCTAAACGAACAGAAAGTATCCTCCCTGGCAGAAGCGTCTGTGTTGGCAGACGAGTTTGTGTTGACGCACAAGAGTGTGTTTTCGGCTCAAACTGAGAGTAGAGCCACTGAGTTTCCTACCTTTAGCCCTAGTCGGCCAGCAGTAGTATATCAAGCACGCCAGAAGAATGAGCGTCCCTGTTTCTATTGTCATAAAGTAGGACATATGATTAATGATTGCTTCCTGCTTAAACGCAAACAAGGGATGCCAATTCGTGCCAAGCCACCAACAGGTGTTGCTCTAATTAAACGGTTGTGAGGTCTGCAACAAAACAGGTGCCTCAGGGTAACTGTAGTTTGAAAGTCTCAGTCCCCGACCGCAGTTATGAACCATTCATTTTCGAGGGTTTGTGTCCCTAACGAATGACGAAGCGTCTCAGCGACCGGTTAAAATCCTTAGAGATACTGGTGCGGCGCAGTCGTTTATATTGTCTGATGTGTTGCCCTTATCTGACGATACATACTGTGGTTCCAGTGTGTTAGTGCAGGGTATTGAAATGGGTTTTGTCCCAGTGCCATTGCACTTTGTGAAAGTACACTCTGAGTTAATCAGTGGAATATTCAGAGTGGGGGTACGCCCTATGTTGCCAGTGAAAGGTGTGACCTTTATAATGGGTAACGATATTGGCGGAGGAAAGGTAGTACCCGTATTGGAAGTATTGGATAAAAGTGACCACTCTCTCTCGAATGAGCTGGCACAGGGTTATCCACATGTGTTCCCCGCTTGTGCTGTCACTCGTGCTCAGGCACAACAAGAGGGTGACGAGATAGATTTGTCGAACACTGTACTGTTCAAAAAGGTTGATCAAGAAGATGGATTGTGTGATACCTCCGAGAAGCTGATCACCTCTGACAAACAGCCCAGGAAAGAATCAAAGAACATTGAACTTATTGCTGATGCAATACAGTTACCAGTCACTCGTGAGCAGCTGATTGCTAACCAAAAGGTTGACAACAAGCTTGCTAAATGTTTTTCTAGTGTTGTCTCATTGGAAGATGTGAAGAAGAAGAACGTGGCTTACTTCATTGATGGTAATCTCCTCATGCGTAAATGGAAATCCCATGTTGACGCGGATGGAGATTGGAATGCTGTTTACCAAATAGTGATTCCTACAGCCTTTCGACAAAATGTGTTATCCCTTGCTCATGATCACCAGTGGTCTGGTCATTTAGGAATCACAAAAACTTATGATCGGATCCTTCGCCATTTCTTTTGGCCGGGTTTAAAACAAGATGTGGCTCAGTTCTGTCGGACATGCCACACATGTCAGATAACAGGAAAACCAAATCAGGTTATTCCTCCCGCTCCTCTTTGTCCCATACCTGTCATAGGTGAACCATTCGAGCATGTGGTGGTTGATTGTGTCGGACCGTTACCGAAGACAAAATCGGGTAACCAGTTTTTGTTAACGATAATGTGTATGGCTACAAGATACCCCGAGGCCATTCCTCTGAGAAAGATTACAGCCCCGGTAGTGAGTAAAGCCTTAATAAAATTCTTCACGACATTCGGGTTACCTAGGGTGGTACAAAGCGATCAAGGTACCAATTTCCTATCCAAGCTCTTCAGGCAGGTGTTAAAATCCTTGTCAATTACGCACCGTGTGTCAAGCGCCTATCACCCAGAGTCTCAGGGTGCACTTGAAAGATGGCATCAGACACTGAAGTCTATGCTACGTAAATATTGTTTGGAATCTGAGAAAGATTGGGATGAGGGAGTTCCTCTAGTTTTGTTTGCTGCTCGTGAAACTGTGCAGGAGTCCCTAGGTTTCAGCCCGGCTGAACTGGTGTTTGGTCACACAGTGAGAGGACCAATGAAAGTCCTTAACTTCTTGCTCCTACCCTCTACTTTTTTGAACATTTTGTTAAAAATCGCGCAACATTTCAGCGCCCTGCTACTCATGCCAGGAATATAGTACGTTCATATGGTTAGAATGTGTGTATAGGAAACCCTCGGACGTTTTTAAAACTGGTTAAATCACGACTGTGGCTATTACATAACGTGCGTTACATCGGAAAGCGCAGGAAAACCTGATCACAGAAAATGGAAATAAATATCCTTGCGCCACTTCCAGCAATTGTTAACAGTGAGCCGAATTAGATAAGACCGAGCATTCAACTCCCACAGCATCCCCATGCAGTCAAGTATCTTGTGAATTTAATCCTCTTTGATTCTTGGTTGAACCGAAAGAGGGGCACGACTTACCTCCGGTCTCCGCCCAGATCATTCCGGAAGAGCTCTCTCCTGAAATTTTTTCCAAGACGACAGCTATTGATATGTACATCGCCTACGGTTGATTTTTATCGCTTATTAACGTTTACTAATACCTAAAGTAGCATTACAAACGTATTTCGAAGTGTTTTGTGAAAGTTTATCGTCTACTTTTTGAATTTTAAAAAATGACGTTACGTTGTGAAATCGCTGTTTTTTTCGTTTATCACACAGTCTACATATAACGATATCTTGGCTTTATATGGCCCGATTTAATCGAAATAAAGACCCAATAGTGTTTATGGGACATCTAGGAGTGCCAACAAAGAAGATGGTGAAAGGTAATGACTGTTTTCTATTTTATTGTGCGGTTTGTGTAACGCCGAAATGCTAATTATTTTGTTTACGTCCCCTGCTGTGCTTTTCTGTTGTAGTGTATTGGTGCATGCTATCAGATAATAGCTTCTCATGCTGTCGCCGAAAAGCATTTTAAAAATCTGACTTGTTGCCTGGATTCACAACGAGTGTAGCTTTAATTTGATACCCTGCATGTGTATTTTAATGAACTTTTGAGTTTTAACTAATACTATTAGCATTTAGCGTAGCACATTTGCATTTCCAGAGCTCTAGTTGGGACGCAAGCGTCCCAGGTAGAGGTAAGAGGTTAAAGAACAGTTCTTGTCCCAAGAGTTGTGTACCAGAGATGAGAATGTGTTGGACTACGTTAGTCGCTTTCGTGAGCGCCTACACCAAGCTTGTGCTCTCGCAAAGGAAGCTCTGTCTTCCTCACAGAGGAGCATGAAAAGACACTATGATAAAGAGGCTGTTTCTCGTCCACTACAGCCAGGTGACCAAGTACTGGTGTTATTACCTGTTCCAGGATCTTCACTGTCAGCTCGTTTCTCGGGTCCTTATTTAATTGAAAAGAAAATAAGTGAAACTGACTATGTGCTTCAAACTCCTGATAGACAACGCCGATCTCGTGTGTGTCACATTAACATGTTGAAAGCTTACCACACCCGACCCATCACACAGTTAGAGAGTTCAAAAACAGAGGAAGGTACTGCTGTCTCCTCTGGTACTACTGCTATGATAGTGGACTGTCATATTGATGATGTTGATGGCTTGGAGTTGCGCAATACTCAGCAGCAGTGTGTTAGATTGCCCAACTCAGAAATGCTGCTGTCTATCCAATCCGGTCTGGTTCATTTAACGGATGGACAGGCCAATGATATTGTGAGGCTACTACACAGTTTTCCATGTCTCTTTAATGACGTTCCTACTCGCACAAATGTGTTGGAACATGACATTAATGTTGGAAATGCTACACCTATCAAGCAACACCCATATCGTATCAACGCTTCCAAGAGGAAGATAATGAGGGATGAGGTGAGATATTTGTTGGAGAATGACCTGGCTAAGCCAAGTTCAAGCCCTTGGAGTTCTCCTTGCATTTTGGTTCCTAAACCTGATGGTACGTCCAGGTTATGTACAGATTATCGAAAGGTAAATTCTGTCACTATGCCAGATTCGTTCCCGTTACCCCGACTGGACGACTGTATCGACACTATTGGTGCTGCTAAGTATGTAACCAAGTTAGACCTCTTAAAAGGTTACTGGCAGGTTCCGTTAACTTCACGTGCTTCTGAGATTTCTGCCTTTGTGACCCCAGAACACTTCCTACAGTACTCAGTCATGGCTTTTGGGATGCGAAATGCACCAGCCACTTTCCAACGACTGGTTAACTCCGTATTAGCTGGCGTTCCTAATTGTAGTGCATACCTTGATGACCTAGTGATTTATTCGTCTGAGTGGTCAGATCATGTTGACTCTCTAAGGGTAGTATGTGAACGGTTGGCAGCTGCTTCTCTAACCCTGAACTTGGCAAAGTGCGAGTTTGGGAAGGCTACTGTTACCTATCTCGGTAAAGAGGTTGGCCATGGACAGGTGCGCCCTGTTGGTGCCAAGGTCTTGGCTATAACTGCATTCCCTGCACCTACCACCAGACGAGAGCTACGCCGCTTTTTAGGGATGGTTGGCTACTACCGTAGCTTCTGTAAAAATTTCTCTGCGGTAGTTGCTCCATTGACCGATTTGCTTAGTCCGGCTAGATCATTTGTGTGGTCCCCTGATTGTAAGAGAGCTTTTGAATCAGCGAAAGCACTCTTATGTAGTACACCTGTACTTGCTGCTCCAGATTTTGAACAACCGTTCAAACTTGAGGTAGATGCTAGTGCCAGAGGTGCTGGTGCTGTTCTACTGCAGCAGGACAAGAGTGGAGTGGATCATCCCGTTTGTTATTTTTCACGTAAATGTAATAAATGTCAAACAAACTATGCGACAATAGAACAAGAAGCTCTTGCTTTGTTGTTGGCTCTGCAATACTTTGAAGTATATATTGGTTCCAGTGCCCTACCCGTGATTGCATATACTGACCATAACCCCTTAGTTTTTCTCCACCGAATGTACAACCAAAACCAGCGCCTTATGCGTTGGGCGCTGATTGTACAAAATTATAATTTGGAGATCCGCCACAAAAAGGGTTCTGATAATGTGTTGGCAGATGCTTTGTCTCGTGTGTGAAAATGATTTCTGTATGTTTTGGCAAGGTTGACTTTGTTATTGTTGTGAGTATTCATTGTAATACTGTGGTCGCAATCCCTAGGGTTGCTTCTTTAAGGGTGGGAGTGTTACGGATACAGTTATCCTGTGTGTGTGTGTATCCTGTGTGTGTTTCTTTTCTCTCCTTCTCCCCTCACAGGTGAAAATCATCACTCTCCAATCAATCAACAATCAATCATCAATCAGAAGACACACCTCCTCCTATTTCCTACCCTATCACAGTTCCTTCCCCATGGTTTAAAAACCCCATCATTTGTTTGCTCTAGAGCAATCTCTAGCTCAATCTCTAGCTCAATCTCTCTGTAAATGCCATGTCTGTAGGTCTCTGTGTTTCACTCTCGCTTTGTGTCTTAACCTCTCTTTTGTTTAAAGCACCTCCATAGCACTTTGTCATCACCTGTGAGTATTGTTTTTGGTTATGGTGTTTGTGTGTTGCTGCTGGGAAAAAGGGGAAACCAAGACAAGTCGCCCATGGGCATACACTACCCGTAGGTGAACTTTGTTAAATACACTAGTTAGAACTGGGCGGACCACCAACTGTATTTTTGGTTAGTTAGTTAGCTGTTGTTAAAGTAGGCTAGTCTAGCTTAGGGGTGTTTTTGAATACTTATTGTTTCTTTCCTTGGGTCCAGCTCAGCCCCTTTTTCCTGCTCCCCCCATTACCGTGTGTTTATAAATAAACCTAGAGTTTGACGGTAGATTTCTGTTGTCGTGGTTATTTCGTGCACACTTTTACTTTGTCACAATAATCATTTGCATGAGTTATGTTACGGGTCTCATTACCATCCCCCCTAGACTGTCGGGCCAAAAGGGATTCGTAACACTTCTCATGCTTTTGCCGAAAAGCATTTTAAAAATCTGACTTGTTGCCTGGATTCACAACGAGTGTAGCTTTAATTCGATACCCTGCATGTGTATTTTAATGAACTTTTGAGTTTTAACTAATACTATTAGCATTTAGCGTAGCGCATTTGCATTTCCAGAGCTCTAGTTGGGACGCAAGCGTCCCGAGTAGAAGCAACAGGTTAAGCAGGTTTTTCAATATTTACATGAAAATCTGTCTCCAATTGGATGGAAACCTAGCCATAGAGGCATACTAAGACAAGAGAAACGTGACACAGTATGCAAATGATAACACATTATTGCAGGAAATGTATTAAAATGCTGGAAGTGAATCCTGGAATTAAACAATTAACTATGCAAATGAACAAAAGCTGCGTGCATTAAGGACATAGACGCCTGGCTCAAACAGAAGCCTGTCTCTAATAAGCGCCTGGCCTATTAATTTAAGTTTTACGGTATATTTAGTTGGTTGTATTAAAGGTATCTAAAGTCACTTCAACCAGAAAACCAAATTTCAACAAGAAAATTACATCATAATCCCCGATAACAAATATTTATCACATGAAACCAGAAGATCCATTTGTTCTTCTCGTGTTCTCACACATCACAATGGAGTACAAATAATAATCAAAAACACAACCACAACACTGCTAAATGAAATAATTCATCTAAAACAAAAGCATTGTTGTGAATTAAAACCCTGCAATGTTTACATCAAGAGGGGCACAACTGAGCGTGCCCAGATTGTGTTAGCGAGGCGGCTAAGTGTGACATGCTTTCCTATGGGAAAGGCTAACAGCTGATAAAGACCCAGAGACATAACTGCATAGCATGTGATGTGGTAAATATGCCATTAAGTATTTTATGGAAAACTACATTCAAACCGCAGCAGAGAGAGTTTCAACTTCTTCCTCTGAAATGGAGGTTGGAAAACGATAGAGGAGAAAGGAATAATCGCCACAGGGTGAGGGAGTGCACAGCACACGGCCGAGCCCAGAGAAACCCAACCGTCCACTTGATTGATTTCAGGTCGGGGATAAAAGCACGATTGCATATTCATACCTCAATTAAAGGGTTACTCTAGCGTTTTCTCTGTAATTCAACCTGGTGTCTGGTAAAGCTGCATGCTTTTCGCACATCTTTATTTACCAGGCACAGACCAGCGCTGATATGAAAATGTTTCAGTATCTTAAAGACTACATGATTAGAATGAAAACACTGCAATCTTTCATCTCTGTGCTGTTTATTATTGGAAAATACCACTAACTCTTATCTCATTGAAAAAATATGCGTGTGTGTGTGTGTACATATGTGCATGTGTGTATGTGCTTGGAGTGCGCTTACTTTAAGACACAAGCAATGACTATCCTGCTGTGAGTAAATCAGGTTTTCCGAAGTTAAAGAATGATGGCTCGTAATGGTTTTATTCCAGGATAAAAACATCACCTCTGGCTAGGAGAGACGACCCATCCAGAACCTTAATTCCTGGCTGATTTGCCATCCGTTGACAGGGAAAGTGTGCTTCTAGAACATTTGGTAACCCTTTATGAAGACTTTCAAGAATACGCATGAGTAAATTATTAATAAATAGTGGTCATTTTAAAAATATTTAACCTTTATTTAACTGGGCAAGCCAGTTAAGAAAAAAATCGTATTTACAATGATGGCCAACACTGGCCAAACCCGGATGAGGACGATTGTGCGCCGCCCTATGGGACTCCCAATCACGGCCAGTTGTGATACAGCCTGGATTTGAACCAGGGTGTCTGTAGTGATGATACTTGCACTGAGATGCAGTGCCTTAGACCGCTGCGCCACTTGGGAGCCCCCCATTGCTCCTGCAGAGTAGGTTACATACAATTAACAAATTAGTATTTTATGATTTATGGAATGTATCAATAAGCATTATTCATAGAACGCAAATTTGTAGCATTCATTTAACATTTTCTTAATATTTTCTTAAGCATGTAACCAAAACATTCTAGAGCTTTAGACTAAATTTGCACTATACCATCCACATAGGTGTACATAATCTGTTGCACTTATAGATGTATATATATATGTTATACAATCATGAACTTTACAGGTATATATTGAAAGGAGACACAACTAAGTCACTGCAGTGATTTTCAAACCTCTCCTCGGGGACCCCAGACCTTTCATAATTTGTTGTAGCCCTGAGCTAGCTCACCTGGTTCACCTTGTCAAAGGCTTGATAATTAGTTGACAAGTTGAATCTGGTGTGCTAGCTCTAGAATAGTTATAATACATGGAATAGCTGGGGAATGAAGACTTGGATGAAGTGGAATGAAGACTTGAGAAAACATCCTAGACCAACTAGTTAGAGACACCTTATTAATCTCCAAGCCAGACCTCAATGCACCTGAGCCCATTAGATGTTCTGATTGGCTGGACCAGGAGATTGGGGTCATAATTGGTCAATCTGATTGGGTGACCGTGAGCCAGGAGACTGAGGTCAGGAGGGCTGGTTAAAGGTGCGGTGGTCACAGAGGAAATTAGGTTTCTATTTGTGTCTAAGTGCTGGAGCACTGTAACAGGAACTGGTGCATGACAGCATGGAGGAGCACTTCCTTTACACACTCTCTACATGCTGATTGGATTATTTTTATCCTACGTGACCTATCCAACACACAATTATACCCTGTTCTCCACTGTTCTTTCACAAACACTAACATATGTGCACGCATGCACCCACACAATCCCTTCTCCAAAACACACCCACACAAACACCATCACTCAGATGGTGTGTGTGTGTGAGTCATAATGCTCCCCAATCACGTGAATTCCATTGTTCCTGATTTCACGCTAGGTTTGCACACAGCTTGAGCCGGACTGGTGTCATCACTCCTCTGCCTTTCACTCCTGCCAAATCTCTCTCTCTCTTTCACACACACAGACACACAGACACACACAGACACACACACTGATCCCTGGCAACTCTTCCTGGTTTTGTGCCACATGTTGGTTCCTTGTTTGTGTCCTACTCTAACACATGTTGTGGTGTTTTTCTTGTTTCTTTGTTTGTTTGCTTTTCAGTCTATTCTTGGTCCATTCTTGGTTCATTAACATCTCAATGTGAGGAAATGAATGAATCTGAACAATAGAGAGAATAAAGTAGACGGCACGGGTCAAAGTTTTGATTTATGACCCTGTGTCCATGATGACGTGTACATGTCCAAATATGGGCCTCCGGCCAGGCCATCCTGTTCCTGTGGTCACGTGTTCGAGGGTGTGTTATTTTATATCTATATTGCATCCTTTGAAGTAGTCATGCTGATTGATGTCTAGAGACCTGGTTGAACTGGGGGGGGGGTTCAGTGTTTGAACTTTTGAACGTGTATGGCCCCCACCCCCAGTTTTATTGCCCTTATGGTTGTTATCTGTTGAAGCAGGAATGTCCGGGGTATTGGCTGTGGCAGACGCATTATAAATAAATGTCCAGAACAAGCTGTGCGATCCCAGAACAGTAAACAAGATTTTTAAACATGGATTTTGCGATCAGTGGCAAAGCTGTGATGACTGTAACAATGGAAGCAGGACCGCGGCTGAAACATAGAGAAAGGGCCAAGTATAATGCCGCAATATACGATGCTCCAAAAAAGCGGTTTCTAAGTGTGTATAGAACCCAGATACCGCCCGCAACTGCGCTGAATGATCAAGTGCTGATGTCTAATGGAGAGCAATGGGGGTATCTGTTTGATTACTTGGCCTGTAGAGTGAACCTCTATACGGTAGCCGAAGGAGAAGAATATACCGACCAGACATTAGGAGTGGACTATGGGGTTGAAGACTGGACGGTTTTTCGCCAGGTTTTGTGTCCCGAACTGAGACTTATCACCAAGGGGTATAGCTTGTTCACAGGCTATGAGACCCGTTGGGAAGGTACCCCTGACTCCTCAGGAAGAGTATTTCACAGGGTGAACATACAAAGAAAGAATGGACTTCCATGTGGCTGCGTGGAGTTCTATATCAGCAATGAGGAAATCTGCAACCAAAACATTCGTGATGGAGGCCTGGCCGGGGATTTTAGGTTGCGCATGCTTATTCCTTTTAAAAGTTGGGATTTAATGGAATTGAAAATGTTGGAGTTGTTGGACGCTCTGTTTGTCCAGAGCCAACAGCGACAGAGCATTGTTCGGCTAAAGAAGTGCATAATATATACGAATCCCGAGGATTATGATTCAAAGGAGCCCCAAGAAGGTACATCGTCAGAAGGGTCACCCCCCGAAGAAACTAAGTACGCGGCTGTGTTAACCACGCCCTGATACCCCAAGGGCTGGTTCAACAATAAAAGGAGGGTCCTTAAAACCTACAGTTCTTCACTTACGCATTAACCATGGATATTCCTACCGCATACCAGAACTCCGAAACGTCATGGGGGCCCGACCCTAAGGATTGTATGCCTCGCAGCCCAACATTCTACTCCCCCCCTGGCAAGACCCACGACATCCCCTACATGTACACAGCCTGAGGACGTGTTTGATGGGGTGGTCAGTACTATTTTTGTGGACACCATCAAGGCCTCTGTAGCCACGCTTTTAGACGTGGTGATTGGAGAATATATACGAGAAAAATGCATTGGTTGTGAGATCAATCACCCCAGCCAGCGCAGGCATCCGTGCCTATACGATCCCCCAAGATACTACTTCTTCAACCATTTTGAGGCGCTGGTGAAAAGACTTTGGTCCTGCAGGTTTATACCATCGCTGGTCAGAGCCCTGGAGTCTATGGGCCTTGTGCCGTCTATCCCCAGAGTTTACGGGGTAAACAAGGCTTTCCTACATGAACTGAAGGAGGCGATCTACATCCACGAGAAACTCAAAGAAATCCGACACACCCTGATGCACGATAACAAATACAGGGAGGCTGTGGTGGCTGATGTGATGACTTTCTGGCTCAATAAACCCCAAGAGACCGAGTGACATTTTTGTTATTTAGATGTAAAGCAATGGGTAACTATGTGTATACGATGTTAGAGAGAATAAATACATTTTTTCTTTTGAGAGAACTTACAAATGTTATGCATCAAATTATTGAAAATAAAGTGAACAATGTATCGTTCTACACAACACACAATGCCTGGGTTAATGTAGAGCGTGTGCTGAAAATGGAACAAATCATGAATCATGTACGACATGCGGGCAAGAGTCTACAATGGACACAATTGGTATCCAGTCTTGGTGGTGATTCTGAAGAACTAGAAAAAAATCTGTATGGTTTGTTCCCCCTTCGCCATAAGAAAATAATAAATTTTAAATTCATTGTGGGGGACTTGGTGCGTATATCCAAGTTGAGGGGTGTTTTCGACAAAAAATATGAGCAAGGCTACAGCGATGAGTTGTTCACGGTTACCGAATGTCTGCCGTGCATACCCCCGGTCTACACATTAAAAGATTAAGACGGGGAACTTATAGAGGGATCTTTTTATGAGAAGGAATTACAGAAGGTACAGTTGGGTAAAGACAAAGTCTTTCACGTGGAGGAGATTCTAGATCAAAAGAGAGAAAAGGGTAAAAAATGAGTAAAAAATGGGTGCTGGTCCACTGGAAAAACTGGCCCCAAAAGTTCAACAGTTGGGTATTAGAGCACGATGTGGTGGAGGCATCGGGGGTTAATTTAAACCCACATGCATGATAAAATACATAATCATTTGTGTGTACACCGGAGTGCATCATGGAACACAGCGGCTTCTACCTGACTCTCCCCAGTAATGCGTCCGCACATATATATCGTAATAATCAGAGTTCGAATTATACAACCAATTTTCCAAAGCCTATAGAGTTATCAGAGGCCTGGGAAGTAGGTCTCAGTGAGATTACATACCCCCATAGCCACGCTTTTTATTTAAAAAGTATCGGTATCTCCGGGCAGTTCGTCTGGGTCACTCACAGGCTTTGATGAAAGGAAATGCCCTTTACCTTCTCCAAAGAATTACCATGAAAACCTTTAGCATACCTGTGGGCAGCCGAATCTGCAGTCAAGAAAACCTATTTCTAGGCCCTTTACCATGATACGTGGTTATAGGTTTGGTTGATCACGCCTCCAATACGGGCAGCTTAAATAAAAACCCATTTAATTTTCTACACTTCAATGCAGAGTATGTAGCTCTGTGTCAGGACGGACGTCAGGTCCCTGCTAAGGCTTTCCAACCACAATTTAATAACAACATATCTGTGTGAGAATTTCACAATCTATTCCTGGCTACCGGGAGGCATCTAAAAGATCTCTCTTTACCTATTGACAGACATTATTTTGCAGAGGGTTACACAATGTATGCTTTCAATTTATCACCTGATGATGACACCTCAGGAAATCTTTCGGTGGTGTCCCAAGGTAACCTCAGGCTGGAAATGCGTTTCCGTACACCTTTAGCCTGTACCGTTAGCATGATTGTTTATGCATGCTCTGATTCAATCTTGGAAGTGAATAGCCGAAGACAGGTTTTAGTAGATTATTATTAAGGATCGTTGAGCAAAGACATGAATACCCAAGAGTTGGAAGGGCTCATGAGCCGACTGATTGGAAAACAATTTTTTGGAGTGTTGGCTTGTGATGATTTACCTATGGAGAAATGGACGGAGTGGTCTGCCATGTTTATTGTCCATACCCATCCTAAACACATGCCGGGTAAACATTGGCTAGCTGTGACAGTAGAAGAGGAAGGAGGAAGAAAAATCTCAACTTTTGTTTATTCCTATGGTTTTTCACATTTCCCCAAATCTATTAAAGAATTTTTGACCAAAAACTGCTCAAAGATATACTACAACATCAAACAAGTGCAAGATAACCTTTCCACTACATGCGGTCACCACTGTGTATTCTACCTATGCCAAAGAGCCCGGGGAGTTTCTTTTGAAGATGTTATGTCTCTTTATAATGGTGATTTAAGAAGTAATGATAACGTTGTAGCTTGTTTTGTTAGAAAATATCAAAAGTGTTCAAATGTGTATCCTTTAAGACCGTGTAATCAAGGCGTATGCTCACGTCAAATGTTTCAAGAATGCCACAAATGTTAAATTGCTTAATTTTTCAAATAAAATGTATTGAATTTAATCATAGTCATTCAAAAGTCATTCAAAAGTCTAACCACCCAGAGAGATCGGGATTAGGGAAAGGTCCGGAGGCGTTCAGGGGGGTAAATGGGTTATCATCATTCATTTCATAGGGATGCGGGGTTGTTGGGGCATCTTTAGGGGTGCTGTATCTCGTTGAAGGTTTTTGTTTTAAAGAGTGAATCTGTTGACGAAGCTTATAGTTGGGAACACCTGAGAGGGGAATGTTGAGGATGGCCAGGGCCTTAAGAAACTGAAGCCACCCTGGAGGTCTTCTGTCATCAGCAACCTTGTGGGCCGATATGGTACTTTTAAGCAAGTCAAGCATATGTGAACCCTTGACAACAGAACCCTGAAGGATAAACTCTCCTTTGTCGTTCCAAGTAGCTGCCCCATTTTAGTCTTTTATCTTGTTCATAATGTATCTAATATTTTTCCTGTTACGTGCCGGAACATGGGTTAACAAGTCATGCATAACTTTATCTTCAACAGGCATTTGATCTTCAGACGGTAAGCTCACAGGTACAGGCATTACAGGGGCTTGGCTCTCGCTAGGCTCGTCATCTTTTAAAGGGTCCTGTAGGGAAATAGTTAAATGGCCGGTCTCTCCCTCCCCTTGTTTCACCAAGGCCAAATACCTTTGCAAGAGGTTTGTGTATTTTTGGACCTTATCATAGGGGTTCAATCCTTTTTGATTCAAAATATCCTTCATGGCCGTATCCAAATCATTTCCCGCTGTTTGTCTGATATTTTCAGGACCCTGCACTTGTTTTTAAGTCTATCCAACTCTTGTTGTGGCACCAGATACATTTTATTGGCCATCACCCTCTGTGTTCAACCCCCACGTCTGGCAGCAATAAGGCTGGTGATGAAGGGCACGGCTATACTTAGTAAAGGTAGAATAAAACCGCCAGACTGTTGTATGCTATGTCTTTTCTTCTGAAGACTGACCCTTTTATTGGCAAAGAGTTTGATCGCGTTCTTTTGTCTCTTTAATTTTTTCAATTGGGTCAGGGTGAGTGGAATGCGTCCTTTGAGAAGATTCAAAGCAATCTCACATTGGGATAATATGAGATCTGAAGAACAGTGACCCAAGATGGCCTTCCGTTCAATAGATTTAGCCCCGACTAGGCTTCTCAAGAGGGGCAGGTTTCTTTTTAAACGCAGAGACATAGCGGTTACTTTTTAGGAATGTACGCAGCCGGCCACTCCCACGGGAACAGACCTGTTCGTAGCCTCAGGTGTTCTGGAGTATTTGCTTTTAAATCCACGATTAAATAAGAAAATGGCGCTTTGGTAGCATCCTCGTAGCTTTCCATAAAGTAAGATTTCCTTCCCGGGTACATCTGCTGAGCTAGAGTGTTAATTTGTAGTTTGTCTCTAGGATTTTTTTAACAAAACCATGTAATTGGCGTTCAAACTGATGGTGTGGCTATTTTTACCTTGGTGAAACACATTCTGCACCAAGTAAAGCAGGGACAGGTTTCTATGATGAGTATATTGGGTAAACGCTCGGGAAATTTGGGGATGTTCGCTACCTGCAAATAGCATATCATCCAAAACCAGCAGATTGTTTTTATGAAGAGGTAAAAGTTCATCATCAGACAGGGATTCAGGTATTCCTTCAACAAACTTGATTTTTATTGTCTTCAACAATTCATCATACAGAGGTTGATAACAAGAATAACACCACACAACATTATCAGGCTTTTGAGATAACACATGTTCATAATTCTCTAAAATACTTTTTACAAAACAAGTTTTACCACTATTAGAAGGCCCTGCGATTAAGGCCGAAAATGGTAGTTGCAACCGGGGGTCAAAACCTTCTACAGCGGTCATTATATCTTAAGCTTTAATGACACACTGCGGCTTGTAGCATAAGTCAGTAGCCAAATGGCAATGTGGTCCCGTCAGGCAAAAGCAGTCTCTTGTCATAGACTACCATGAATCTTTTAGTAAGTGGGGCATTCCTCGGATGGAAGCCCTTTTTATCCCTAACAATCTTTTTGTAGGAGCTCAAAATCTCCAAGTCACTATTCCTGTCATTTAGGAACCCCTCGACCAAGTGTGTGATTGATTCCAAGTTTACACGCGGGGCATTTTCATAGTTTTGAGTCACGCCTTTGGCTTTCAACACCACATGATTCTTTTTAGTCCTAAAAGCATAGCTTTTGGGACCACAGGAGGACCATTCTGTGATATGGTCACCCTCTTCGAGTTCACTCGTTAAGCCACCCAGATAGTTGCTGAGTGGGGGGCTCCAATCCCCCTGTTTGCTTACATAGACCACAGAGTCTGTGTCATGGTAAAGAACCCGCCTCTGAAGCTGCTCCATGAGCGTGTACAGTTCAAGTCGGCCATAGGCCGTGGTAAATGCTGCAAGAAACACATTTACATTACCCGGGGGTAGAACCCACTTCTTGTTACGTCGCCATTGCACCAAGGCAATGTCTTGACTCAAGAATGAAAAATGTGAAATTTCGTATTGGTCCGAAAAAACATATTCCCTAAATTCTTCGGGGTCTTTAATAATCGACGTTGTTAGCACATTACAGCTCCGATAATTTGCCCCAAAGCGAATTTAAGTACAGTTTCGACACATTTTGTTTGGTTTTGTTGACCTCTATTTTGTCAGGGTCAAGTATGCCTTCTTTGTCGTGATAGTCTTGAATGTACCTGTCTTTGCTCTCTTGATCTGTGACCGATGCAGGATAGCCTGAAGCCATTTGCTTGCATTTCAAGAAGGTCTTGATGTACTCTTTAAAAAGAGTGTCTGATTTCTTGGAAAAGTTACACACTTCAAAGATTTTGGCCACACAATACCCCATCTCTAAAGCCTTAGATAATTCAACTGTGACCCAAACCCCTGTCAGGGCTCTTTCTTGATCTGAGTGATCACATGGGGTTTGTTGTTTGTTTTCACTGCAGGTGCGACAAAGGGGAAAGAAAACTTTTCCTTGAGGGCCCCTGTAAGGCAACACTGGTATAAACAAAACCCTAGGAGGGTAGACAGTTGCTTTGATCAGACCAAAATAGTTTTGAGGTAAGTCAAAATCACGATGAATAATTTCCAGATGCCCCATAGGATAGCATGAGGAACTCATTGAATGAGGATAAAGGGATGTAAAATCTACATATCCTATTGTCTCGTCGGGTTGCGCTACATACCGCAAGGTCAAAGCATTGGTGCGGCCGCCATACAAGGCCTGTCGGGGTTCCAGGGGTTCTGGGGTGTCATAGCTGGAAAGGAAGGCTTGAACATGAGGATCAGACTTTTTGAGGGCGGCCCAGTCGTGCTCCCACAAAACCTCCACTTTTAGCCCGTAAGTAGCCTGTAAAGAATCAAATTTGTCTTGAAACTCTTGGTACATTTCCCCAAAAGTCTTTTGGGTTAGGACACACATGGCCTGGGGCACAAAGCAAGATTTACAACCATGGAAGAAACAACCATTGTACTCATACACGGTCTCAACCCCATCAATCTGGGTGTAGCCATCTACATGGTAAGAGCCAAACGCCTTCTCCCCCCGATTCAAAGCATGTTGAATAAAAATGTCTTTATCTTGGGCCACATACTCCAACCATTGAATGAGTATGACTTGAATTGGCGTCGGTAGTTGTCAGGCGAGGGGATAGCTATAGAGGATGTAGGCAGATAGTGTGTACGATAGGTTTTCATGCATGCCGATGCAATAGTTGTACAACTCCAGGGGTCAATGCCTGCATCTTTGATGACCTCTTCTCTGAATCTGAGGCATCCTTCACGAAGTATAACCACATCATTGTCACAGTATGATTCCATCTCTTTATGGAAATCAAAGGTGCCATGTCTTACTGTCTCGTACCACGTCATGAATCTCTCATCTCTCAAATTCACCATCGCATAGTCGTTTGCCTGCTCCATCGAAGCTCTGGACGTTTTCACTCCAGGGAAAGATCTGCCTTCGGCCTTGTGGGTCCTGGGTATGTCTCAATGATAACCTCGGCCATCGCCGTAATTGTTCACGATTTTCGAAAAGACTGTCCAGCTTATTCATCAGTGTTCGGAAAATATGGTAATCGCGCCATTTAAAACTGAACATTGTTGTAAAGTAGTTTACATCCTTGCATGCTTTGGAAAATACATATGAACTGACAGTTTTCGTCGCATTTGCACTATCAAATTGTTCACATGCTAAAATTGTCACTCTGGAGTCAGGGGTATACGCCATTGAAGCGATTCTTAGGGCCATCAGATCACTTCGTCCGCAGACCAGTTCTTCCAACGCATATCCGGGTAGACTTGAAGCACTCAGGGCCTGTTCAATTTGACACAGCACAAGTCTTATTTTAAGCCATTCTCTCATCCTTAGCGCTGGAGAAAAACTCTCGGGTTCTGCCCGATAAAGGGGTTTGGGGCCGCTGTCTGTGAATATCTTAACCGTAGATTCCTCAGGTTGGAATATGTAAGACATATGTCCCTCACTCGTACCCAAAACTCCTTTAAAACATTCTGGAGCCTCACGCAAAACATCCTCCAGGCTTTTGTCATTGGGTTCATGACATGAGCTGCAGAGCACCCCGAGAATTGGCCTAGGAGACATATTTTTATGTTTAATATTCTGGGCTTTGTTTTGAAAATCGCATGCCTTGTTCTGGACATTTATTTATAATGCGTCTACCACAGCCAATACCCCGGACATTCCTGCTTCATCAGATAACAACCAGAAGGGCAATAAAACTGGGGGTGGGGGCCATACACGTTCAAAAGTTCAAACACTGAACCCCCCCCAGTTCAACCAGGTCCCTAGACATCAATCAGCATGACTACTTCAAAGGATGCAATATAGATATAAAATAACACACCCTCTAACACGCGACCACAGGAACAGGATGGCCTGGCCGGAGGACCATATTTGGACATGTACACGTCATCATGGACACAGGGTCATAAATCAAAACTTTGACCTGTGCCGTCTACTTTATTCTCTCTAACATTAATCTGTCACTTGATTAACTTCTAAGCAGATATACAATGAATTATGCAAGACTGGTTTTACTTACATGGTTACCATCATTCAAGTGACTTTGATAGATACTGTAGGTCTATGCAAAATTAAGTATATGTTGTGGGAAACCTGCCTCAGAAGTAAACAGAGAAACCATGCAAATAAACACAAACAAACGTGACATACAATATCCCAGTGTAGGTTCTGCCCATCCAAGCACTGGCTTAGTGCCATTCACCTGTAAGAAGAGATGTGAGCCGTAGCTCAAGTTTGACATTTCTTGGAAGATCATCTCTCCACTGAGGTTTTCTCACTTAAAAGTGAATTCAAATGCCAATGAATTTGCTTTGTTCATTCATATCCATTATAAACTAGTTTTAATGAGGATGACTGTGCAATAGCAATGGTAATTGTACATATGAGCCCTCTCATGTTCTTAGTTCTGATCAGATAAACAAATAAAGCACTGCTGGAGCCAGGAGCAAGAGAAAGGAGAGAAAGGGAGAGAGAAGGAGGGAAAAGGATGAAAGAGAGAGCGAGAGAGAGTCCCAAGAGAGACGGTCCCAATGCACAGTAGCTTTTAGACATGGCTTGCATCCCAATGAGGAGATTCCCTTGCAACAGAGAAGCAGGAGGGCCTGTGAACAGACACTGCACAGTGCCAGAATGTTAGTAGAACATTACCAGAATGTTACTATATTGTTACTAGAATGTTGCCTGACAGTCGCACCTAAACCCATTATCGGAACTGGCCACAAACCTAAGGCGAATGTAACTACTGTAGATTTGATAGTATCATTGTGTATTTATAATACACCTGTCCTTCTGTGCTTCTCTCACTCTTCAGTCTACTCTTTCACCCTCCGTCTCCCCTCTTCTCTCTCTCTCTCGCTCTCTCTGTTCCTCCATCTTCCTCCATATATTTCTCACTTTGTTTTTATCAATTTATCTCTCTCTTCTGTCTACGATTTCATCCTCTGTCTCCCTTCCCTCCCTCTTATTCCATCTTCCTACATCTATTTCTCCCTCTCTTTCTCTCTGGTTCTCTGGCTCTGTGAATGGCTCTGGTAGCAGCAGTTTCCTTCATCTTTCTCCTATTTCTCCCTCTCTTTCTCTCTGGTTCTCTGGCTCTGTGAATGGCTCTGGTAGCAGCAGTTTCCTTCATCTTTCTCCTATTTCTCCCTCTCTTTCTCTCTGGTTCTCTGGCTCTGTGAATGGCTCTGGTAGCAGCAGTTTCCTTCATCTTTCTCCTATTTCTCCCACTCTGTCTCTGATTGGGCTCATTGGCTGGCAGCAGTGAGTGTTAACGTATGCCGGGCCACCTCCACTGTCCTCTCTCTCCCCGAGGAGGATTAATAACTAATTATGTCAGGTCACTCATCCAGATGGGTCTTTCAGATGGGTCCACTGTCTGCTCCTCACCTCCGACAAGCACCTCCGACCCCAAGGTCACTGTCGCCCCTGGCAACATGAAGTCTCGGGCCAATGGCAGGGGCCCGCTCTTGAGGGGGGGGCGACAGTGGGGTTGGGGGAGATGAGTTGGGAGTGTCTGTCCATCCGCCCATGACTGGTTAAAACCCTATGAATACAGGATTCTCCCTCTGGGCTATGGTTGGGTGTTTGATCTCCATGGTCTTGATTTTGGTATTAATAGTTGCATCCTCCTCTCTGTGATCAAGCAGATGGCTGAGCGCGTGGAGACATGCATTCACACACATTCAACACACGCCTCAGCGGCCGGCAGATCGACCGCTGCCACCTTGAATGGACCCGACACAAGCCGATCCTCCCCTTTCTATCTCATTATAACGCTATAGAAACATAAGAACATAATAGGGAGGGAATTAAGTGCCTGCATGGATGTCAAAGGGGGGAGGGGGCGGGTGGTTCAGGGAGGCAGGGAGAGAAAACTGGGACACGAGCTAACAAGCAAAAAGCTTCGCGGCTCACCCCCTCCGCTTTGTGTCGTGATTAGCACTCTCTACAGGGGCTGATGGGTAAAAGACGAGCCCTCTGGGATTCGGGGGCTTATAAAATGGGCACTTAAACAGCCAGGCAGAGTGGCAGCAGCGATGAAACAGAGACAGGCGTCTGAGCATCTGCCTGATAGGAAAACCTGTGGTGCACCATGTGAAAGGGGATATGGGTTTAGCATATAGATATGGCCAAAGCGAGTGATTGATGTCTGTTTAAAATGTGATGAACCATTCAATTGTAATTGAAATGTAGCGATATCAAAGAAATGTTGAATCACGCTGTGACCATTGCACACAATGCAATCTCGAAGACAAAAAATGGACCAGGGCTCATTTTTTACTCATTAGCCCTGTGCAGTGTCCATAGCTATGACAATTAGCCTTAATCTGTCAAAATATGGCATGTTAGAGAAATAATGATTGATTAATGAATGAATGTGTATCTATTTTCCCTGTCTAATAAACCTAATAAAGGGTTGTGTGACAAAAAAAGCATTTAGTAGATTCTTGATAGACATGTACGGTTAAAACACTGAATGCAGTCATGGTTAGCCTCTCCCATCTGTCGAGCCAAAGTGTTTTAATCCGCAAGCAAAGCCCACTAAACTCTTGAGGAAACAGAGTATTTGCGCAAGCAAGCCCCCATACAACTGTCTCTCTTCCCCCATATGGCATCACCGGTCCTCAGGATCCAACTAGAAGACAAAGCACCTCAGATCAGAGGAGACAAAAGATGCTCCTCTACAAAGGAATGAAGGGTCATCTCCAAGACACGTCTCATTCTTTTCTCCATTTAGTCCATTCATCCGTCCATCCTCTCTTTCTCTCTCTGAACATAGATAAGGTACTTTCAGAGCCTATCTATCTAGCTGTTTGTCTGTATGTCTATTTATCTAGTCACACTAACAATCATCTAGGTATCTCACCAATGCTATTTGAGTAACTATTCACAATAAAGAGTTTTCTGACAATATGACTACCATTCAGTGAGCTTCTTCCCAGCACAGATTGGTTAGTGACTAGGGTGGCTTCTTTTAGAAATACACTTGGAAAGTACTTCAAACACTCAAATACACTCCCATGCATTTAACCCAGATATTTGAAAATGCTGTCAAATACAATTTGTCAGACTATTTGGTTTGTACAAATAACCATTTAAATACTCAAATGAAAGTACCTGCTTTGTGTATTTGAACATTCTCTAATACAGAGAAAAAGTATTTTAAATCCCAGATACTCAAATACAGGTCTGATCGGTGACTTGGGTCTACTGTTAACACCCAACACTTAAATCAATGGAATTACTCATGTCATTGTTAAAATTGGTAGCTATCACTCACTCAATTACAGTAACTGGACTGTTGCGTGTGGATAAACACAGCTAATTGCTCCTGAAAAGGTTCATTATGATCATCCGACAATTACTTTAGTATTGTTGTGCTGTAATGAGATTATCTCTGCTGGTCACGTTTCTCCTCTCCATCTCCCAGACAATGGGCTGCAATTCAAGCTGCCGCTCTCTCTTTGCTCTCTGTCTCTCACTGTTTCGGTCCATCTTTCTATCTCTCTCCATCTCTTTTTCTCTATTTCTATTTCTCTCTACGCTTCTCTCTCTGTCTCTCTCCATCGATCTATCTTTCTCTCTCTCTCTCCATCTCTTTTTCTATTTCTCTCTCCATCTCTTTTCTATTTCTCTCTACACTTCTCTGTCTCTCTCCGTCTATCTTTCTCTCTCTCTCTTCATCTCTTTTTCCATTTCTCTCTACACTTCTATCTTTCTCTCTCTCTTTCTATATTTCTATTTCTCTCTACACTTCTCTCTCTGTCTCTCTCCGTCTAGCTTTCTCTCTCCATCTCTTTTTCTATATTTCTATTTCTCTCTACACATCTTTCTCTCTCTCTTCATCTCTTTTTCTATATTTCTATAACTCATTTTTCAAAAGTTATTTTTCTTCCTCTCGATCTTCCTGTCTCTGTCAGTTTCACTTTTCCTCTCCATCTCTTTCCCTTTGTCTCCATCTCTTTTAATCTTTCTCCCTTATTATCGGAGTCTTTCTCAACATGCAGTGTTTCGGCAAATAGTAGTTGTGATTCCTGAGTAAAGGCTCAAAGAAGCTGTTTATGCAGTTACTGGCTGCTCAACCGCTATTTGTTTGAGGTCATCAGAAGCAATCCACTACATAACTATTGTAGGTCTCCTCATTCATATTTATAAATGTACTATATTGACACAATGTTACAGCAGGAATGAAATATTGGCCTCTTGAAGAGCAACCTCACACCATCAGGTAGATGTATTCCTCAGCTGCTTAACGAATCAGGAAAATTAACCTCCATACACACACCTCATTACCCAACACACGCCACCTTTCATTTCACAGCAGGCGTGTGATGTCATTACCACGCACCAAGGCCTCCCATTGGCCAGAGCCCTGGATTTTCCCTGTTCATATATTAGCACAATGCATTGATTGGCCCATTGATTACCCTATAATCCAATCACACGGCTGTTATTGATCTATTATAGAGCCCCCAGACAATAAGCACTCTGCCACAGACTCTGAATCAATAGGCACAGAGGGAGAGGAGTTTCCTCACAGCTAATTGGCTTATGAAATAAGACAAACATTTTGTTTTGTCCGTGCATGCCGGGATTAATGCAGAGTTTAGGTGATCAATTCAAATCAATTGTCTTGAGTCGTACTGTGAGTCTTATTCTATGTTCTTTTGTTCTGTTGATTATTGTGCATAGTGCTTTGGTTACTCACTCTCTCTCCATGTCTTCCTAGATTGTTGTTGTTATGTTTTGTATTTCCCTCTTCCACTTTCACACTTTCTTTTTTGTGTCTCCCTATTTCTCTCACCTACATCTCCATCAATTTCTTCTCGTCTGCTCTCTTGTTCTCGCTTTCCTTCTCTCTCTCTGCCTTTGTTTCCCTCTCTCTACCCTCTTTGCTCGGGGCGCTGAAGATGTGGGATGTCGATTATGACAGCCCCCCGTACCTCTCTGATTCAGAGGGTTTGGGTTAAATGCGGAAGACACATTTCAGTTGAATGCATTCAGTTGTACAACTGAGTCTGTCTGTCTGGTCTGTCTGGTCTGTCTCAAGGTTGCCAGGTTTGGCGTTCTGGCTCCCAGCTGTGAGGTCACAGGTTTCCAGATTGTGCAGCTGCTGGTCATACATCACTCCGAGTCTTGACGAGTTTCTGGCACTCCTTCTGTCAGGCATGAAACAAAGATGTAGAGTAACAGGGGCTCAGAGGTACCCTGACCGTACTGTACCGCATGACAGAGCACAACAGTATGACAGCAAAGTGCCATACCATACGGTGAAAAAGCTATACGGATAATTAGACTGTATGAAGTGAATTCAGAGCCCCATGTATATGACCAAGGACGTAGTGACCGCAACCGCAGAATGCGACCATATTGTTCCATTTGACCGCACAACGCAACCCTATTATAAATCATACTGTTTAAAGTGAAGTCAGTGTATCTACATGACACAACCTGCTTCAGGGCCGCTAATGCTGCAATTGAACTACTGCATTACAGGTTGACCATGTACCTTACGCGTAATTTCGTATGCAAGCAATTACCACGGCACAGCAGAGGAGGCTGGTGGGAGGAGCTATCGGAGGACAGGCTCGTCGTAATGGCTGGAATAGAATATATGGGACCGTATCAAACATATGGAAACCAGATGTCTGACTCCGTTCCATTTGTTTCATTCCAGCCATTAAAATGAGTCTGTCCTAAAGCTCCACCCACCAGCCTCCACTGCTACACAGGAGTGCCTGCAAGATGTTGCCAGTAAGGCACAGAGATTTTGTGTCCGAAAATGGATGGATGATAGACAGAGATGTCTATTTATCTAGTCACACTAGGTAACAGAGATGATTGTCCGGAAAAAAAAGGCATACTATGTCTGCCTTTGCGCCGTATGCCACTCGTCCGGAAAAAAATTTGGACAGACAAAAACAGACAATTGATGAATACATCCCATCTGGTTTGCGCTTAGTGGGACAATCATTTGTCTTTCAACAGGACAATGACCCAACACACCTCCAGGCTGTGTAAGGGCTATTTGACCAAAAAGGAGATTGATTTGAGTGCTGCATCGAATGACCTGGCCTGAACAATCCCCCGACCTCAACCCAGTTGAGATGGTTAGGGATGAGTTGGACAGCAGAGCGAAGGAAAAGCAGCCAGCAAGTGATCAGCATATGTGGGAACTCCTTCAAGACTGTTGGAAAAGCATTCCAGGTGAACCTGGTTGAGAGAATGCTAAGAGTGTGCAAGGCTGTCATCAAGGCAAAGGGTGTCTACTTTGAAGAATCTAAAATCTATTTGTTTAACACTTTTTTGGTTACTACATGATTCCATATGTGTTATTTCATGGTTTTGATGCCTTCACTGTTATTCTACAATGCAGAAAATAGTAAAAATAAAGAAAATCATTGAATGAGCAGCTGTGTCCAAACTTTTGGCTGGTACTGTATATAGAATTTAATCCGTGTCCACACGTCTCTCTGTGGCCGTAGCCACAAAGAGAGACATAGGAGGAGATGAAGGTTTATATGGCAACATTACAAGAGCATCGCTTTTTTGTAGTGCTTGGAAACACGCGCCATTGTGTCAAGATGTGTCAAGGTAACAACAAATAGTGATCATATAGGATGAGCTGTCTCTTGAATCAAGGTGGAGTTTCTCCAGCAAACTATTTACAAGGAGCCACCACCCAAGTAGAAGACCAGAGCCCAAAACTCTTTAAAGGTCAACTGCCCCTTATAGAACCAACTTCTCTGGTTTTAAACGGCCTATGTGTCATCAATATGAGTCAGAAACATAAATTCTAGTGTCAAAATTGACTACAAAGTGTAAATAGCATAATTTTGGTCATAAAGTCTGTCTCGTAAAAAAAGAACGTCAAACTACACCCCCAAGACAACTATTTTTTTGCTTCAGTCATGGCCACTAGCATTTCTTAATGAGCAATCTTCAAAATGAGGCCATATCAGGAAGTGCCCTTTAAGACGACAGGCTAGATTTCCCTTAACATCAGTCACAATCCTCTATACTTTCTATTCCTTCAGGTTGTGGGTATGTACGGGGGTGGAGGGTGCGTGCATGGGAATGTGAATCTCTATGTGTGTGCATGTGTGTTTGTTATTCAGTGTTATCTAAGCACGCCACTATTTGTAATTCAATACCTGCCTCCCATTCAAATGGCACCTCATCGTAGGTTTACAGTTTAGGCCTACCCCACACAAGGCAGTGTACTTTCACAGAGATTAGGCCAATAAATTGGGTGTTATTTTACTAGACATTGAATCCCTGGAAAGGTAGAAAGAAAAAGAGGCAGAGAGGAGAGATTGAGTATGTGTGTTTGAGAAAGAAAGAGAGAGAGCACTTTAAGACATTTCCCTATATCCATCTAGATACTTGTGTTACTAGTTTTTAGAGGCTATGCAGAATGACAGACTGGAGCCTGTTGAACCACTAACACTATCGCCACAACACTGTACGTACATTAAACACAAAAACCAACACTTTCACCCACATACAGTACAGCCTAGCCGGGTTTAAATTGAACTCATCAACACAACTAATTGCTCCTAATTTTTTTGTGTAACAGTATGATAAGACAGAGGTGAGTAAAAATAACAGAGATGACAGAAAAGAAAAGAGCATTAAGTAATTAATTAAATAATTGAAGAGCAGTGGAAGATAGGAGAGGAGAAGAGACGAAACAAAAGAAAATGAAGCAAAGCAAAGGGAGATGGTAGAAGAGAGGAGGGAAGGCTTGCAGTTCTCTATTCTGTGCTGTGAGGTCCGATCGATATCTCAGTAATGAAGGTGATATTAGACGGGGTGCAGAGGGACCGGAGCAGGGTAGGTGGATGCAGGAGGCCAGGGTAGGTGAGGAGAGAGACTGGAGCTGATTCCCCATAGCAAACAATATCCTCACAGGACTCATCAGAGCCAACACCTGAGAACAACGCATTTAAGGCCAGATTACCCTCTCTAGTCTTTCTGAAATCAGGAAGAGCACACACACGCACACACAGAGATGTATACATGCTCACAGGCACACACACCCATGTTCGCATACACACACACATGCTCACACGCATATACTTGCATACACACCAATATGAACACGCACCCACGCACTTACACACACATACACACAAACATACTTGCACACACATACCACGATCAATCACGTTTCTTCCAAACATTCAGTGCTGTAACTGTGTTGCACAGCCATCTCCAACATGCTATGCCAAGCTTCTGTCACAGTCCTTCAGCCCTGCGCTGAATGTGTCTGTCATCAATAGGACAAGTCGTACAAGAAAAGAAGCCTCGCTAATCCGGAGTTAGAAAATGACAGCACTCGACATCACTTTGTTCTTTCAAGCGCAGTTTACCCACCAGCGCCTCCCCACCAGCTTACCCCCCAGTTTACCCACCAGCGCCTCCCCACCAGCTTACCCAACAGTTTACCCACCAGCGCCTCCCCACCAGCTTACCCCCCAGTTTACCCACCAGCGCCTCCCCACCAGCTTACCCAACAGTTTACCCACCAGCGCCTCCCCACCAGCTTACCCACCAGTTTACCCACCAGCGCCTCCCCACCCGTTTACTCACCAGCGCCTCCCCACCAGCTTATTCACCAATTTACCCACCAGTGTTTACCCACCAGCGCCTCCCCACCAGCGCCTCCCCACCAGCTTACCCACCAGCGCCTCCCCACCAGCTTACCCACCAGCGCCTCCCCACCAGCTTACCCACCAGTTTACCCACCAGCGCCTCCCCACCAGCTTACCCACCAGTGCCTCCCCACCTGCTTACACACCAGTTTACCCACCCGCTTACCTACCAGTGCCTCCCACCAGTTTACCCACCGGTTTACCCACCAGTGCCTCCCACCAGCTTATCCACCAGCTTACTCACCAGTGCCTCCCACCAGTTTACCCACCAGCTTACCCACCAGTGCCTCCCACCAGTTTACCCACCAGTGCCTCCCACCAGCTTACTCACCAGCTTACCCACCAGTTTACCCACCAGCTTACCCAACCGGTTTACGCACCAGTGCCTCCCACCAGCTTACTCACCAGTGCCTCCCACCAGCTTACCCACCAGCTTACCCACCAGTGCCTCCCACCAGCTTACTCACCAGCTTACCTACCAGTGCCTCCCACCAGTTTACCCACCAGTGCCTCCCACCAGATTACCCACCAGTTTACCCACCAGTGCCTCCCACCAGCTTACCCACCAGCTTACTAACCAGCTTACCTACCAGTGCCTCCCACCAGTTTACCCACCAGTGCCTCCCACCAGCTTACCCACCAGTGCCTCCCACTAGATTACCCACCAGTTTACTCACCAGTGCTTCCCCACCAGTTTACCCACCAGTGCCTCCCCAGCAGCTTACCCAGCAGCTTACCCACCAGTGCCTCCCACCAGCTTACCCACCAGTGCCTCCCACCAGTGCCTCCCCAACAGCTTACCCAGCAGCTTTCCCACCAGTGCCTCTCCACCAGTGCCTCCCCTCCAGCTTACCCACGAGTGCCTCCCCACCAGCTTACCTCCAACCAGCTTACCCACCAGTTTACCCACCAGCTTACCCACCAGCTTACCCACCAGTGCCTCCCCACCAGCTTACCCACCAGTGCCTCCCTCCAGCTTACCCACCAGTGCCTACCCACCAGTGCCTACCCGCCAGTGCCTACCCACCAGTGCCTCCCCACCAGTTTACCCACCAGCTTACCCACCAGCTTACCCACCAGTGCCTCCCCACCAGCTTACCCACCAGTGCCTCCCTCCAGCTTACCCACCAGCTTACCCACCAGTGCCTCCCACCAGTTTACCCACCAGTGCCTCCCACCAGCTTACCCACCAGTGCCTCCCACTAGATTACCCACCAGTGCCTCCCACTAGATTACCCACCAGTTTACTCACCAGTGCCTCCCCACCAGCTTACCCACCAGTGCCTCCCCAGCAGCTTACCCAGCAGCTTACCCACCAGTGCCTCCCACCAGCTTACCCACCAGTGCCTCCCACCAGTGCCTCCCCAACAGCTTACCCAGCAGCTTTCCCACCAGTGCCTCTCCACCAGTGCCTCCCCTCCAGCTTACCCACGAGTGCCTCCCCACCAGCTTACCTCCAACCAGCTTACCCACCAGTTTACCCACCAGCTTACCCACCAGCTTACCCACCAGTGCCTCCCCACCAGCTTACCCACCAGTGCCTCCCTCCAGCTTACCCACCAGTGCCTACCCACCAGTGCCTACCCGCCAGTGCCTACCCACCAGTGCCTCCCCACCAGTTTACCCACCAGGTTACCCACCAGCTTACCCACCAGTGCCTCCCCACCAGCTTACCCACCAGTGCCTCCCTCCAGCTTACCCACCAGTGCCTACCCACCAGTGCCTACCCGCCAGTGCCTACCCACCAGTGCCTCCCCACCAGCTTACCCACCAGCTGCCTACCCACCAGTGCCTACCCATCAGTGCCTACCCACCAGTGCCTCCCACCAGCTTACCCACCAGCACCTCCCACTGCCCTTACAAATCTACGACACAGGCAATTTGGGTCTGAATGGAGAAGACACAGGGATTGTCTTTGGTTGGTCACAGGGGAGGATAAGAGAGAGTGTGTGTATGTGTGTGTGTGTGTGTGTGTGTGTGTGTATGGGGGAGAGGAATGACACAGAGGTACACTCAAACTCAATCTGTTGCATTCTGAGTGGGCTCCTTATGGGAGAGTGCCATGTGCTTGGGACCAGGCCCTAACTAATCCAGCCAGGCAGACCCAGCACAGGGACACGGAAGGGTATTAGCATATGTGTGTTTGTGTGTCCCTCTCAATAGAAGGATCAAGGCGAGGATGGGCCCCCTTTCTCTTTGTCCTCCGGTGTTTCTCTCCTTAAACATGCGCCTCCTCCTGGCCGCTGTAGCTGTGGTGGTCTCCTCCGGCTCCACATGGAAACAGATGGTATCAAGGGTAATCAGGGGACATGCAATAGCGTCCCCTATGGGGATGATGTATACAGTGAGCTCCAAAAGTATTGAAATGAATGGTAAATAACGTATTGTGTCATTTGAAGTCACTTTTATTTTACTGTAAATACGAATAGAAAATGTTTCTAAACACCAACATCAATGTGGATTCTACCATGATTACGGATTGTCCTGAGTTAATTGAGAATAATGATGAGTGAGAAAGTTACAGACGCACAAATATCATACCCCCAAGATATGCTAACCTCTCACCATTACAATAACAGGGGAGGTTAGTATTCGTATGCAACTTTCTCACTCATCATTATTCACAATTCATTCACGGTGATCCGTAATCATTGTAGAATCCACACTAATGCAGAAGTGCTTAGAAACCTATTCTATTCTTATTTACAATAGAAGTGACTCCAAAATGACAACATTTATATTAGGCACATGATAATCTGGAACACAACCAAAACAAACAGCATTTGTAGAGTCATAAGCTTGATGTAGTCATTGCATGCTATGAATATGGTACCGAATACTTCACTTTTCACTACTTTAATACACATACAGTACCAGTCAAAAAATTGGACCCATCTACTCATTCAAGGATGTTTTTTCATTTTTTAAACTATTTTCTACATTGTAGAATAACAGTGAAGACATCAAAACTATGAAATAACATATGGAATCATGTACTAACCAAAAGTGTGTTAAACAAATCAAAATATATATTTATATTTTAGATTCTTCAAAGTAACCACTGTTTGTCTTGAGGACAGCTTTGCACACTCTTGGCTTGGTCTCAACCAGCTTCACTTGGAATGCATTTCCAACAGTCTTGAAGGAGTTCCCACATATGCTGAGCACTAGTTGGCTGCTTTTGCTTCACTCTGCAGTCCAACTCATCCCAAACCATCTCAATTGGGTTGAGGTCGGGGATTTTGGAGGCCAGGTCATCTGATGCAGCACTCCATCACTCTCCATCTTGGTCAAACAGCCTGGAGGTGTGTTGGGTCATTGTCCTGTTGAAAACAAACCAGAGGGGATGACGTATCGCTGCAGAATGCTGTGGTAGCCATGCTGATTAAGTGTGCCTTGAATTCTAAATAAATCACAGTGTCACCAGCAAAGCACCCTCACTCCTCTATGCTTCACGTTGGGAACCACACATGCAGAGCCCATCTGTTCATCTACTCGCCGTCTCACAAAGACAGGGTGAAAGGACAGATTTCCACTGGTCTAATGTCCAATGCTTGTGTTTCTTGGCCCAAGCAAGTCTCTTCTTATTATTTGTGTCCATTAGTAGTGGTTTCTTTGCAGCAATTCGACCATGAAGGCCTGATTCACGCAGTCTCCTCTGAAAAGTTGATGTAGATAGGTGTCTGTTACTTGAACTCTATGAAGCATGTATGTGGGCTGCAATTTCTGAGGCTGCTAACTCTAGTGAACGTATCCTCTGCAGCAGAGGTAACTCTGGGTCTTCCTTTCCTCTGGCGATCCTCATGAGAGCCAGTTTCATCACAACTGAATGACTCAAACAAATTAAGAAGGAAAGAAATTCAATTAACAAGGCACACCTGTTAATTGAAATGCATTCCAGGTGTCTACCTCATGAAGCTGGTTGAGAGAATGCAAAGAGTGGGCTCCCGAGTGGCGCAGCAGTCTAAGGCACTGCATCTCAATGCAAAAGACGTCACTACAGACACCGTGATTTGAATCCAGGCTGTATCACAACCGTCTGAGATTGGGAGTCCTATAGGGCAGCGCACAATTGGCCCAGCGTCATCCACGTTTGGCCAGTGTTGGCCGTCAATGTAAATAAGAATTTGTTCTTAACTCACTTGCCTAGTTAAATAAATAAAAAGTGTGCAAAGCTGTCATCAAGGCAAAGGGTGGCTACTTTAAAGAACCTAAAGAAATAAATATATTTTGATTTGTTTAACACATTTTTGGTTACTACAAGATTCCATATGTGTTATTTCATAGTTTTGATGTCTTATTCTACAATGTAGAAAATAGTACAACTAAAGAAATTCCCTTGAATGAGTAGGTGTGTCCAAACCTTTGACTGGTACAGTAAGTGAATTTGCCCAATTACTTTTGGTCACCTAAAATAGAGGTACTGTGCTGTAATTTCTATTACGGTTCACCCGATACGGATGAAAATACCATCAACTTAAAGCTGGCAGTCTGCACTTTAACCTCATAGTCACTGTACCATTTCAAATTCAAAGTACTGGAGTACAGAGTCAAAGCAACCAAAAATAGTCACTGTCCCAATACCTTTGGAGCTCACTGTATTTCTCTATGTGAATATACTGTATGAACATTTGTATTTATTATGGATCCCCATTAGCTGCTGCCAAGGCAGTTATACAATTTTAAAGGCATTACAATACATTCACAACAGATTTCACAACATATTAAGTGTGTGCCCTCAGGCCACCTCTACTACCACATCTACAACAGAATGTCCATGTATACGTGTTTGTATAGTGCATATGTTATCGTATGTGTGTATGCATGTGTCTGTGCCTGTGTTTGTGTCTCTTCACAGTTCCAGCTGTTCCAAAAGGTGTATTTATGTCTGTTTTTTTTATTACATTTCACTGCTTGCATGAGTTACTTGATGTGGAATAGAGTTCCATACAGTCATTGCTCTATGTAGTACTGTGTGCCTCTCATAGTCTGTTCTGGACTTGGGGACTGTGAAGAGACCTCTGGTGGAATGTCTTGCAGGGTATGCGTTGGTGTCCGAGCTGTGTGCTAGTAATTCAAACAGACAGCTCGGTGCATTCAACATGTCAATATCTCTGACAAATACAAGTACAGATGAAGTCAATCTCTCCTCCACTTTGAGCCAAGACAGATTGACATGCATATGATTAATGTTAGCTCTCTGTGTACATCCAAGAGCCAGCCGTACTGTCCTGCTCTCAGCCAATTGCAATTTTCCTAAGTCACTCTTTGTAGCACCTATCCACACAACTGAACAGTAGTCTACGTGCGACCAAACTACGGCCTGTAGGACCTGCCCTGTTGATAGTGCTGTTAAGAATGCAGAGCAGCGCTTTATTATGGACTGACTTCTCCCCATTTTAGCTACTGTTGTATCAATGTTTTGACAATGACCGTTTACAATCAAGGGTTACTCCAAGCAGTTTCATCACCTCAACTTCCTCAATTTCCACATTATTCATTACAAGATTTAGTTGAGGTTAAGGGTTTAGTAAAAATATTAGCCCAAATACAAGGCATTTAGTTTTTGAAATTTTTAGGACTAACATTTCTTGTCACCCATTCTGAAACTAACTGCTGCTCTTTGTAAAGTGATGCAGGCATTTCAGTCACTGTCGTAGCTGACATGTATAGTGTTGAGTCATATGCATACATAGCCACACTGCCTTTACTCAAAGCCAATGGCATGTCATTAGTAAAGATTGAAAAAAGTAAGGGGCCTGGACAGCTGCCCTGGGGAATTCCTGATTCTACCTGGATTATGTTGGAGAGGCTTCCGTTAATAAAGAACACCCTCTGTGTTCTGTTAGAGAGGGAACTCTTTATTATATACAGTGGGGCAAAAAAGTATTTAGTCAGCCACCAATTGTGCAAGATCTCCCACTTAAAAAGATGAGAGGCCTGTAATTTTCATCATATGTACACTTCAACTATAACAGACAAAATGAGAAAAAAAATCCAGAAAATCACATTGTAAGATTGTCAATGAATTTATTTGCAAATTATGATGGAAAATAAGTATTTGGTCACCTACAAACAAGCAAGATTTCTGGCTCTCACAGACCTGTAACATCTTCTACCAGTTAAAGCGAGGCGTCCCTCTCAGCTGAAACCGTGGCGCAGGCAATGCAAAAATATTCTTAGAAATATTTAACCTCCACACATTAACAAGTCCAATACCTAAAATGAAAGATAAACACCTTGTTCATCTACCCAGCATGTCAGATTTTCTAAATGTTTTACGGCGAAAACACAGCACATATTTATATTAGACCACCACCGAAACAAAGACAAGAGGCAGCCATTTTGTCCCAGAAAATATAAAATTATAAAAGCAGGATTAAAAAATAAATTATTCACTAACCTTTTGAAAATCTTCATCAGATGACAGTCATATGACATGTTACACAGTACATTCATGTTTTGTTCAATAATATGCATTTTATATCCATAAATCACGGTTTACATTGACGCCATGTTCATAAAATTATCAAAAATGTCCGGAGAAATTATGGAAAGCTACGCCAGATAACAGAAATACTCATCATAAACTTTGATTAAAGATACATGTTTTACATATAGTTAGAAAGATACACTGGTTCTGAATGCAACCGCTGTGTCAGATTTGTTTTTAACGTTACAGAATTAGTTGACTATGCAATAACCTGAGACGGCGCTCAGACGTAAGCAATATTTCTCCGCTATGTTGGAGTCAACAGAAATACAAAATTACAACATAAATATTCCCTTACCTTTGATGGTCTTTGATCAGACTGTAGTGGAAGGAGTCATACTTACCCAATACATCATTTTGTTTCAGTTCGTGTGTCCTTCTAGTAGCATCTGCTTCCACTTTCAGCTGAAATGCATCCAAAATGACTTCTGGTCCCGAACAGTTGCGCATCAAAACTTCAAAATTACATATTATATATCGACTAAACTGGTCAAACTAAGTGCAGAATCAAGCTTTAGGATGTTATAAACGTACAAAACAATTCTCAATTCAACCGGACAATCAAATTTCTTCAGGCAAGCTGGAACAGAGGAAGGTCTGTGTCCATTTCGCGCCCTAACGCAGATGTATTGTCTCGCGACATCCACTCTTTTGCCTCCCAAAGGTCAAAGCTCGCTGGATTTGCAAAATTAAACGCTCTACTGAATGAGGACATCTAGTGGAAGACATAGAAAGTGTCTCCAGATCCATAGCTGGTTGGGAAGGGTGGGGGCGATGACGTCAACGTTGCCCCAAGTTTCTGGCTTCCAAAACTAGTTTGGGAGATTGCCTGCCCTGTGAGTTCTGCTATACTTACAGACATAATTCAAATGGTTTTTAGAAGTTTTCTATCCAATAATAATTATTATATGCATATATTAGCAATTTTGGACATTTTCTTTTTCAGTTTACTATGGGCACGCAATTCATCCAAAGGGGGCAGTATTATGCCTAGCCTTAACACGTTGTTAAGAGGCTCCTCTGTCCTCCACTCGTTACCTGTATTAATGGCACCTGTTTGAAGTTGTTATCAGTATAAAAGACACCTGTCCACAACCTCAAACAGTCACACTCCAAACTCCACTATGGTCAAGACCAAAGAGCTGTCAAAGGACACCAGAAACAAAATTGTAGACCTGCACCAGGCTGGGAAGACTGAATCTGCAATAGGTAAGCAGCTTGGTTTGAAGAAATCAACTGTGGGAGCAATTATTAGGAAATGGAAGACATACAAGACCACTGATAATCTCCCTCGATCTGGGGCTCCAAGCAAGATCTCACCCCCTGGGGTCAAAATGATCACAAGAACGGTGAGCAAAAATCCAAGAACCACACGGGGGGACCTAGTGAATGACCTGCAGAGAGCTGGGACCAAAGTAACAAAGCCTACCATCAGTAACACACTACGCCACCAGGGACTCAAATTCTGCAGTGCCAGACGTGTCCCCCTGCTTAAGCCAGTACATGTCCAGGCCCATCTGAAGTTTGCTAGAGAGCATTTGGATGATCCAGGAGAAGATTGGGAGAATGTCATATGGCCAGATGAAACCAAAATATAACATTTTGGTAAAACCTCAACTCGTCGTGTTTGGAGGACAAAGAATGCTGAGTTGCATCCAAAGAACACCATACCTACTGTGAAGCATGGGGGTGGAAACATCATGCTTTGGGGCTGTTTTTCTGCAAAGGGACCAGGACGACTGATCCGTGTAAAGTAAAGAATGAATGGGGCCATGTATCGTGAGATTTTGAGTGAAAACCTCCTTCCATCAGCAAGGGCATTGAAGATGAAATGTGGCTGGGTCTTTCAGCATGACAATGATCCCAAACAAACCGCCCAGGCAACGAAGGAGTGGCTTCGTAAGAAGCATTTCAAGGTCCTGGAGTGGCCTAGCCAGTCTCCAGATCTCAACCCCATGGAAAATCGTTGGAGGGAGTTGAAAGTCTGTGTTGCCCAGCAACAGCCCCAAAACATTACTGAGGTCTGCATGGAGGAATAGGCCAAAATACCAGCAACAGTGTGTGAAAACCTTGTCAAACGTTTTCTGTATGTCTTCACCTCTGTCATTGTCAACAAAGGGTATATAACAAAGTATTGAGATAAACTTTTGTTATTGACCAAATACTTATTTTCCACCATAATTTGCAAATATATTCATTAAAAATCCTACAATGTGATTTTCTGGATTTGTTTTTCTCATTTTGTCTGTCATAGTTGAAGTATGATGACAATTACAGGCCTGTCATCTTTTTAAGTGGGAGAACTTGCACAATTGGTGGCTGACTAAATACTTTTTTCCCCCACGGTACATTGTTCCAGCAGCAGACTGATTGATAACGTCAAAAGCTGCAAAGAAGTCAAAACAGAAAACAAAACAGCCCCCCACAGTCTTTTTAAAATTCATTTATCTCAGCAAATCAGTCAATTGTGTAAGTGCTGTGCTGGTGAATGTCCTTTCCTATAAGCGTGCTGAAATGCTGTTGTAAATTTGTTCACTGTAAAAACGCATTGTATCTGGTCAATTTCTGGTCAAATTGTTTTACTAAGGGTTTGTAATAGACTGATTGGTCGGCTATTTGAACCAGTAAAAGGGGCTTTACTATTCTTAGGTAGACAAATGACATTTACTTCCCTCCAGGCCTGAGGGCACATACCTTCTAGTAGGCTTAAATTGAAGATGTGGCTATATCATTCACTCTTATCCTCAGTAATTTTCCATCCAAGTTGTCAGACCCCTGTGGTTTAAAATGTTTGGGAGCATCTTGTTGATGTCCTGATGCAGGTTTATAATGTTAGGGAGCAGCTTATTGATGTCCTGATTCAGGTTTATAATGTTTGGGAGCAGCTTATTGATGTCCTGATTCAGGTTTATAATGTTAGGGAGCAGCTTATTGATGTCCTGATGCAGGTTTATAATGTTTGGGAGCAGCTTATTGATGTCCTGATTCAGGTTTATAATGTTAGGGAGCAGCTTATTGATGTCCTGATGCAGGTTTATAATGTTTAGGAGCAGCTTATTGATGTCCTGGTGCAGGTTTATAATGTTAGGGAGCAGCTTATTGATGTCCTGATGCAGGTTTATAATGTTTTGGAGCAGCTTATTGATGTCCTGATGCAGGTTTATAATTTTAGGGAGCAGCTTATTGATGTCCTGATGCAGGTTTATAATGTTTAGGAGCAGCTTATTGATGTCCTGGTGCAGGTTTATAATGTTAGGGAGCAAATTACTGATGTCCTGATGCAGGTTTATACTGTTTGGTAGCAGCTTATTGATGTCCTGTACTCATGCTCCTGGATAGCACAACATTTTTATTCCAGGGACTGCGATATTTCTCACCATTGAACTGTCCAATACAACAGTCAGAGAAGGGACTGTCCAATCCTACCCCTCACACAATTCGTTGAATTCGGCTCCACGAGAAGCAGGATAGCTTAAGCCCGCTGCTCCCAGCGATAGGTCCAGACCTCCCACAGCAGGCAGTGCCCCATCAGATCCAGCGAGAAGGAAAGGAGCCGAACTCGAAGACGAAGCCACTGCTGGAGTCCGCGTGGTTGGAGTCAGTACAGCCTTCGCAGACAAAGGCAATCCCAGTGATGAAGGTGCAGGTAGATTGGGCACCAGTGCAGCGAAGCTGTACCTTATGTCAACCTGCACCGAATCCCTCCAAGTCACTTTCCACAACTTGTGACCAGTGCTGATTGGAACATTCTTCTTGCTGTTCTCCATCTATTTCATTACAGGATGGAGAGGATGGCATCCAGCCATAGGAGTTGAGAACGAGAAAGTTGTAATTAGTGTTTTCCCCATTAGTTCGCTAAGCACATCCACCTCATTCCTATAATCCTCCACTAAGCAAACAATTGCCGCATTGGAACTCCGGACTCAAGAGCATAATAAAAACAGCTTCTACCGCGCTGGAAACGTTTGTTAGCTATATTCCAGGTGAAGCGGGCTCCATTGCAACATAGCTAGCGATCTGGCTTTTGGTAGCAGGTGTTGACAGAAGTATCCAAATTGGTGAGTTCGGAAGTTTTCAGTGTTGAGTTGGTGTTCGCTGACAGCAGCTGGTGCGGTAAACACATGAAACACAAGAAGCACAATGAGGGGCTATACTGATCACAATTTGAAAACTCACTCACACAATCGAAATAAGCACTTTCCTTTAGCTAGTGCTATTGCGAGCAATGTACAAGTTCCCTTCGGTAGTCTGGGTTAGCAAAGACTGGCTCGGCTGTCTCAATGAATGTGGGTGTGGCTGTTAGTGTATCAGGTTTCAGTAGGGGTTAGTGGTGTGGAATTCATACATCATATATTCGGTTGTCCTTATACGTAGCTTAGCACCTCACCCTAATCAAGACTGGAGGCAGGAAATCTGTTTGTCCTCAAGTTCATTGACGGGGAAAGGTTGAAACTAATAAAAAGAGACAATAAATCACTCAAATTTCCTTAAAGCTGGAATCCTTAATGGTGAAACTGCTTCGTCCGTTTGCGAAATTAGACAAACAAAGAAGTTACTGTAAACACTGAACACTGTTTTTTTCCCCTTGGCCATCACTGCACGCTTGACAATAAAAAAAAATCCTGATGCGCGATGCTCCTCAGCTCTGTAAAAAATACATATATAACACTGGTGGTGGGGTGGCCAGTGGCGCTGTTTTCCACTACTGTAGATCCCATCTTTGAAGGTCAATTCCACCAAAATAGTCTATGCAAACGTTAACCCTTCCACTTTCGTTTCCAGAGTTTTCCCCGGTGTGTCTCGTCAGCGGAGGTACTTTTGGATAACCATTTACATATACATGTAAACGTTCTCACTGCCAACTACGTTTATTTTCAGCAAACTTAAAATGTGTAAATATTTGTATGAACATAAGATTCAACAACTGAGACAGACATGTGACTAACAGAAATGGAATAATGTGTCCCTGAACAAAGGGGGGGTGGGTCAAAATCAAAAGTAAGTCAGTATCTGGTGGCCACCAGCTGCATTAAGTACTGCAGTGCATCTCCTCCTCATGGACTGCACCAGATTTGCCAGTTCTTGCTGTGAGATTTTACCCCACACTTCCATCAAGACACCTGCAAGTTCCCGGACATTTCTGGGGTGAAAGGCCCTAGCCCTCACCCTCTGATCCAACAGGTCCCAGATGTGCTCAATGGGATTGCGATCCAGGCTCTTCACTGGCCATGGCAGAGCACTGACATTCCTGTCTTGCAGGAAATCATGCACAGAACGAGCAGTATGGCTGGTGGCATTGTCATGCTGGAGGGTCATGTCAGGATGAGCCTACAGGAAGGGCACCACATGAGGGAGGAGGATGTCTTCCCTGTAACGCACAGCATTGAGATTGCTTGCAATGATGACAAGCTTAGTCCGATGATTCTGTGACACACCGCCCCAGACCATGACGGACCCTCCACCTCAATCCCGCTCCAGAGTACAGGCCTCAGTGTAACGCTCATTCCTTTGAATATAAATGTGAATGTGATCATCAACCCTGGTGAGACAAAACCATCACTCGTCAGTGAAGAGCACATTTTACCTGTGCTGTCTGGTCCAGTGATGGTGGGTTTGTGCCCATAGGCAACGTTTTTGCCAGTGATATCTGGTGAGGACCTGCCATACAATAGGCCTACAAGCCCTCAGTCCAGCCTATCTCAGCCTATTGCGGACAGTCTTAGCACTGATGGAGGGATGGTGTGTTCCTGGTGTAACTTAGGCAGTTGTTGTTGCCATCCTGTACCTGACACGCAGGTGTGATGTTTGGGTGTACCGATCCCATGCAGGTGTTGTTACACATGGTCTGCCACTGCGAGGACGATCAGCTGTCCATCTTGTCTCCCTGTAGCGCTGTCTAAGGCATCTCACAGTTCGGACATTGCAATTTACTGCCTTGGCCACATCTGTAGTCCTCATGCCTCCTTGCAGCATGCCTAAGGCACATTCACGCAGATGAGCAGGTACCTGGGCATCTTTGTTTTGGTGTTTTTCAAAGTGAGTAGAAAGGCCTCTTTAGTGTCCTAAGTGTTCATAACCATGACCTTAATTGCCTACAGTCTGTAAGCCGTTAGTGTCTTAACGACCTTTCCACAGGTGCATGTTCATTAATTGTTTGTTTCATTGAACAAGCATGGGAACCAGTGTTTAAACCCTTTACAAATGAAGATCTGTGAAGTTTTGGGGATTTTTACAAATTGTCTTTGAAAGACAGGGTCCTGAAAAAGGGCCGTTTGTTTTTTGACGAGTTTATAATGTTTACACATATAACTACTCCAAAGCTGAATCTAGCTAGTCAGCCAGCATCATCCAGAGCTTAGTTACAGTAGCTAACTAGCATCACAGCCTTATTGCTAGCATCATAGACCGTATCTAACGTTGTGTAACAAAGCAAAAGGTCTATGTACTTAGCTTGTCATTTGAGTTGATACTAAGGGCTCGATTCAATTTGTATTACTGAAGAGTTACAGAATGCGCAATCAAAATTTTAAGGTAATTTCCGATTGAACAGACATTTACCATGAATGTAGTCTCCGCTAACGAGGGAACATTCCTTTTAAATTTGAATTTCAATCACACTTTAACACTGAACTTCCACACTTCGGATTGAATCCAGCTCTTACATTAGTTAACAAAATTATTGTTTGCTCCTGTGTATATTTGATTGGCTTTACTATCTAGAAAGTGTTTGTATTTATTTTTTACATTTATTTAACTAGGCAAGTCAGTTAAGAACAAATTCTTATTAACAATGACGGCCTACCAAAAGGCAAAAGGCCTCCTACGGTGGCGGGCGATTAAAAATAAAATAAATAAAAATAGGACAACACACACATCAAGACAAGAGAGACAACACAACACTACATAAAGAGGTTGACCTAAGACAAAAACATAGCAAGGCAGCAAAACATGACAACACAGGATGGTAGCAACACAACATGACAACAACATGGTAGCAACACAACATGGCAGCAGCACAACATGGTACAAACATTATTGGGAACTGACAACAGCACAAAGGGCAAGAAGGTAGAGACAACAATTCATCACGCAAAGCAGCCACAACTCTCAGTAAGAGTGTTCATGATTGAGTCTTTGAATGAAGAGATTGAGATAAAACTGTCCAGTTTGAGTGTTTATTGCATCTCGTTCAAGTTGCTTGCTGCAGAGAACTGAAAAGACGAGCGACCCAGGGATGTGTGTGCTTTGGTGACCTTTAACAGAATGTGACTGGGAGAACGGGGGTTGTATGTGGAGGATGAGGGCTGCAGTAGATATCTCAGATATGGGGGAGTGAGGCCTAAGAGGGTTTTATAAATACACATCAACAAGTGGGTCTTGCTACGGGTATACAGAGATGACCAGTTTACAGAGGAGTATAGTGCATTGATGTGTCCTATAAGGAGCATTGGTGGCAGTCTATAAACTACATCTCCGTAATCTAGCATGGGTAGGAAGGTCACCTGAATCAGGGTTAGTTTTGCAGCTGGGGTGAAAGAGGATCGATTACGATAGAGGAAACCAAGTCTAGATTTAAATTTAGCCTGCAGCTTTGATTTTTGCTGAGACAGTTCACCATGAGGCCAATTGTGACTTTGAAACAGTTACAGATTTTAATGGGTGTGATAGGAGAAAACTGAGGATGCATCAACAACATTGTAGTTACTCTACAATATTAACTACAATGCTAACATAAATGACAGCGTGAAAAGAAAGACTTGACAGAATAAAATATTCTAAAACATGCATCCTGTTTGCAACAAGGTACTAAAGTAAAACTGCTAAAAATGTGGCTTAGAAATTAACATGTCCTGAAGACAAAGCATTATGTTTGGAGCAAATTCAACACAACACGTCATTGAGTACCACTCTTCACATTTTCAAGAATGGTGGTGGCTGCATCATGTTATGGCAATGGTGTAAAGTACTTTAAAATAAATTTACTTTTTACTCCATATATTTTCTGACACCAAAAAGTACTTTTTACATTTTGAATGCTTAGCAGGACAGGAAAATGGTCTAATTCAAATACTTATCCATACTGCAACTGATTTGGCAGACTCACTAAAGACATGCTTCGTTTGTAAATTATGCCTGAGTTTTTGAGCGTGCCACTCTTCTCGGGAAAACATGTTTTAGTTTCTTTTAAATGGTGCCTTCTAGTTTGCTTACATTAAGGATTTGAAAAGATTACTTTAATTTTGATTCTTAAGTATATTTTAGCAATTACATATACTTTTGATACTTAAGTATATTTCAAAACAAATACTTTTACTCAAGTAGGATTTTACTGGGTGACTCACTTGAGTAATTTTATATTAAGATATCCGTACTTTTACTCAAGTATGACAATTGGGTACTTTCTCCACCACTTGGTTATGGGTATTCTTGTCATCGACAAGGCCTAGGATAAAAACAAATGGAATAGAGCTAAACACAGGCAAAATCCTAGATGAAAACCTGGTTCAGTCTGCTTTCCAGCAGACACTGGGAGACAGATTCACCTTTCAGCAGGACAAAAACCTAAAACACAAGGCTAAATATACACTGGAGTTGCTTACCAAGACAACATTGTATATTTCTGAGTGGCCTGGTTACAGTTTTGACTTATATCAGGTTGACAATCTAAGGCAAGACATTAAAATATCAGGACTAAGAATAAGACCCAGATGCAGACAGTTCGGATCACAGATGTTTATTAACAAAACAGGGGGCAGGCAAACAATAGGTCAAGGGCAGGCAGAGGTCGGTAATCCAGGGCAGAGTCAGTAAGGTACAGAACGGCAGGCAGGGTCAGGGCAGGCAGAGGTCGGTAATCCAGGGCAGAGTCAGTAAGGTACAGAACGGCAGGCAGGGTCAGGGCAGGCAGAGGTCGGTAATCCAGGGCAGAGTCAGTACGATACAGAACGGCAGGCAGGCTCAGGTCAGGCATAGGTCGGTAATCCAGGGCAGAGTCAGTACGATACAGAACGGCAGGCAGGCTCAGGGTCAGGGCAGGTAGAATGGTCAAAACCGGAAGAACTAGAAAACAGGGACTAGAAAGGAGAGGAGTAGGGGGAAAACACGCTGGTAGGCTTGATGAGACAAAAAGAACTGGTAACAGACAAACAGAAAACAAGTATGAATGCACAGGAGATAATGGGGAAAATGAGCGACACCTGGAGGGGGGTGGAGACAAACAAGACAGGTGAAACAGTTTAGGGTGTGACAGAAAATGATTCAGTAGTACATAAAGTTACAGTATTTCTTTTATAACATTTTTAATGACATCACAAAACAACATTAGTGCTCTCTAGATCTGATATTTCCCCACGTTCTGTGTTATAAACATTGTTCCAGTAGTTGCCCTTGAACGTGTTAGAGTTTCAGTGGGAAAAAAATATTCTGAGAGAAAAGCACATTCCTTTGAT
Source organism: Oncorhynchus nerka (assembly GCF_034236695.1). Taxonomy (NCBI): domain Eukaryota; kingdom Metazoa; phylum Chordata; class Actinopteri; order Salmoniformes; family Salmonidae; genus Oncorhynchus; species Oncorhynchus nerka. Next base: position 44,659,985 of record NC_088408.1, on the reverse strand, counting down.
GAATTTGTGGAGGGAGAGCTGAATGTTCTATCCTTGATTTACTACAGGGCATGAGTTGTTAACCCCCACCAGTTCCCTCCTCCCCCCTCTGTGAGTGAGAAGGGGTCTGGTTGAAGTTATTCATTGCAAACCTGATCTGACCTATTTGGATCCTTACAGGACAGACATGACAAGGGGTACTTCACTTTGTGAAGGCACTGTGTATAATCACAGCATTCAGACAGGAACAGGAGTCATAATCCAGTTATAACACCGTTTATTATTTTCAAATATTTGTGTTATTGCTTGAATTCAGGCAAATTTGAACTGTTTTCAATGGCAATAGATTAGCACTTAACCCGGGATAAGTAGTGTATAGCTATCCAATGAATCAAGTATACAAAGCTAGTATGGTCTTGCATAAAAAACAAGTAGTTATATAGAATCAGCATGTAAACCAATAGAGGCATAGCTAGCTACAATGAAAATTATACCGTTGTCACGCCCTGATCTGTTTCACCTGACCCCCTCCAGGTGTCGCTTATTTCCCCCAGTGTATTTATCCCTGTCTCTCTGTGCCAGTTCGTCTTGTATGTTTCGTCAAGTCAACCAGCGTGTTTCCCCCGGTACTCCTTTTCTATTCCCTTTTGCTAGTCTTCCCGGTTTTGACCCCTGCCTGACTCTGGACTACTTTCCCACCTGCCTGATCATCCTGCCTGGCCTGACCTTGAATCTGCCTGCTCTTCGGTACCTATTGGACTCTGAACTGGTTTTGACATTTTGCCTGTACACAACCATTCTCTTGCCGACCCCTTTTTGGATTAATAAACATTGTAAGACTCCAACCATCTGCCTCCGGTGTCTGCATCTGGGTCTCGCCTTGTGCCTTGATAACCATGAAATTCAGAAGGTCTCTATTTTTTTTTATGGGTCCTCCTATGTAAAAAAAGAAATGATGGGCCCTATAGTAAAGACATGTCATTTAACTATATATTTTTAAAGTATATTTTCATTTGGAATGAACACAATGGATGCCCATCTACAGTGCCTTGCGAAAGTATTAGGCCCCCTTGAACTTTGCGACCTTTTGCCACATTTCAGGCTTCAAACATAAAGATATAAAACTGTATTTTTTGTGAAGAATCAACAACAAGTGGGACACAATCATGAAGTGGAACGAAATTTATTGGATATTTCAAACTTTTTTAACAAATCAAAAACTGAAAAATTGGGCCTGCAAAATTATTCAGCCCCCTTAAGTTAATACTTTGTAGCGCCACCTTTTGCTGCGATTACAGCTGTAAGTCGCTTGGGGTATGTCTCTATCAGTTTTGCACATCGAGAGACTGAATTTTTTTCCCATTCCTCCTTGCAAAACAGCTCGAGCTCAGTGAGATCTACTTTCGCAAGGCACTGTATCTACCTACCTCATCCCCATACTGGTATTTATTTATTTTGCACCCCAGTATCTCTACCTGCACATTCATCTTCTACCAATCTACCATTCCAGTGTTTAATTGCTGTATTGTAATTACTTCGCCACCATGGCCTATTTATTTCCTTAACTTACCTCATTTGCACTCACTGTATATAGACTTGTTGTTTTCTTTTGTTCTACTGTATTATTGACTGTTTTGTTTATTCCATGTGTAACTCTGTGTTGTTGTATGTGTCGAATTGCTACGCTTTATCTTGGCCAGGTCGCAGTTGCAAATGAAAACTTGTTCTCAACTAGCCTACCTGGTTAAAAATGAAAATAAATAAATAAAAATGTGTCTTGCTGACAAAAGGAACATTTTTGTAGAAAGAAAAATTGGGTCATCTAAAAAGGGGCTGATGAACAGCATTAGTACTATATCTCTTGACACAATGATGAAAATAATCATGGCCTCTAAACCTTCAAGCTGCATACTGGACCCTATTCCAACTAAACTACTGAAAGAGCTGCTTCCTGTGCTTGGCCCTCCTATGTTGAACATAATAAATGGCTCTCTATCCACCGGATGTGTACCAAACTCACTAAAAGTGGCAGTAATAAAGCCTCTCTTGAAAAAGCCAAACCTTGACCCAGAAAATATAAAAAACTATCGGCCTATATCGAATCTTCCATTCCTCTCAAAGATTTTAGAGAAGGCTGTTGCGCAGCAACTCACTGCCTTCCTGAAGACAAACAATGTATACGAAATGCTTCAGTCTGGTTTTAGACCCCATCATAGCACTGAGACGGCACTTGTGAAGGTGGTAAATTACATTTTAATGGCATCGGACCGAGGCTCTGCATCTGTCCTCGTGCTCCTAGACCTTAGTGCTGCTTTTGATACCATCGATCACCACATTCTTTTGGAGAGATTGGAAACCCAAATTGGTCTACACGGACATGTTCTGGCCTGGTTTAGATCTTATCTGTCTGAAAGATATCAGTTTGTCTCTGTGAATGGTTTGTCCTCTGACAAATCAACTGTAAATTCCGGTGTTCCTCAAGGTTCCGTTTTAGGACCACTATTGTTTTCACTATATATTTTACCTCTTGGGGGTGTTATTCGAAAACATAATGTAAACTTTCACTGCTATGCGGATGACACACAGCTGTACATTTCAATGAAACATGGTGAAGACCCAAAATTGCCCTCGCTAGAAGCATGTGTTTCAGACATAAGGAAGTGGATGGCTGCAAACTTTCTACTATTAAACTCGGACAAAACAGAGATGCTTGTTCTAGGTCCCAAGAAACAAAGAGATCTTCTGTTGAATCTGACAATTAATCTTAATGGTTGTACAGTCGTCTCAAATAAAACTGAAGGACCTCGGCGTTACTCTGGACCCTGATCTCTCTTTTGAAGAACATATCAAGACCATTTCGAGGACAGCTTTTTTCCATCTACGTAACATTGCAAAAATCAGAAACTTTCTGTCCAAAAATGATGCAGAAAAATTAATCCATGCTTTTGTCACTTCTAGGTTAGACTACTGTAATGCTCTATTTTCCGGCTCCGGATAAAGCACTAAATAAACTTCAGTTAGTGCTAAATATGGCTGCTAGAATCCTGACTAGAACCAAAAAATTTGATCATATTACTATTACAGTGCTAGCCTCTCTACACTGGCTTCCTGTCAAAGCAAGGGCTGATTTCAAGGTTTTACTGCTAACCTACAAAGCATTACATGGGCTTGCTCCTACCTATCTCTCTGATTTGGTCCTGCCGTACATACCTACACGTACGCTACAGTCACAAGACGCAGGCCTCCTAATTGTCCCTAGAATTTCTAAGCAAACAGCTGGAGGCAGGGCTTTCTCCTATAGAGAACGGTCTGCCTACCCATGTCAGAGACGCAAACTCGGTCTCAACCTTTAAGTCTTTACTGAAGACTCATCTCTTCAGTGGGTCATATGATTGAGTGTAGTCTGGCCCAGGAGTGGGAAGGTGAACGGAAAGGCTCTGGAGCAAGGCTCCGGTTCCCCTCTTTCCACTGGGATTCTCTGCCTCTAACCTTATTACAGGGGCTGAGTCACTGGCTTACTGGGGCTCTCTCATGCCGTCCCTGGAGGGGGTGCGTCACCTGAGTGGGTTGATTCACTGTTGTGGTCATCCTGTCTGGGGTGCCCCCCTTGGGTTGTGCCGTGGCGGAGATCTTTGTGGGCTATACTCAGCCTTGTCTCAGGATGGTAAGTTGGTGGTTGAAGATATCCCTCTAGTGGTGTGGGGGCTGTGCTTTGGCAAAGTGGGTGGGGTTATATACTTCCTGTTTGGCCCTGTCCGGGGGTGTCCTCGGATGGGGCCACAGTGTCTCCTGTCCCCTCCTGTCTCAGCCTCCAGTATTTATGCTGCAGTAGTTTATGTGTCGGGGGGCTGGTTATATCTGGAGTACTTCTCCTGTCCTATTCGGTGTCCTGTGTGAATCTAAGTGTGCGTTCTCTAATTCTCTCCTTCTCTCTTTCTTTCTCTCTCTCGGAGGACCTGAGCCCTAGGACCATGCCCCAGGACTACCTGACATGATGACTCCTTGCTGTCCCCAGTCCACCTGGCCATGCTGCTGTTCCAGTTTCAACTGACCTGAGCCCTAGGACCATGCCCCAGGACTACCTGACATGATGACTCCTTGCTGTCCCCAGTCCACCTGGCCATGCTGCTGCTCCAGTTTCAACTTCCACCTGACTGTGCTGCTGCTCCAGTTTCAACTGTTCTGCCTTATTATTATTCGACCATGCTGGTCATTTATGAACATTTGAACATCTTGGCCATGTTCTGTTATAATCTCCACCCGGCACAGCCAGAAGAGGACTGGCCACCCCACATAGCCTGGTTCCTCTCTAGGTTTTGGCCTTTCTAGGGAGTTTTTCCTAGCCACCGTGCTTCTACACCTGCATTGCTTGCTGTTTGGGGTTTTACGCTCGGTTTCTGTACAGCACTTTGAGATATCAGCTGATGTACGAAGGGCTATATAAATAAATTTGATTTGATTTGATTCATTGTCCCGGGATGTCAAGTGCAGTCATATGGAAAATAATTGTTTAAACCATGAAACAGAGGTGGTGGTGTTTGTTTAAATAATGCTAATTTAACCATTCTCCCATTTGCTTAAAATGTTATTGGTACGGCTACAGTGGTATCTAAAAAAATAAAAATAAAAGCTCATTCCAGATTAGAGACCTCCAAAATTTGACTTTGTTGCATTTAGTGAGACTCATGTCTCATTCAGGGGTTCTGAGACACCCTTTAACCCCTGTAATTCTCACTCTGGCTAGCTAGCATGTTTAATCATGTTATCAATCTTTACAAAGTTATCGCGTTATTTATCAAAGTTCACCAAAGTAAGCATCCACAGCATCAAGTAAGTAGTTAAAGAATGTTACATGCCAACATTGTTATCAAAGGCATAGGATGCTTGAAGATTGATGCAGATTGTATGCAGAAGCCATAGAAAGACGTCGCACCATTGTTTCTGTCCCATTATGGCATCTGTGAGAGCATGGGAAGAGCCATTGAGGCCATCTCTATTTTGATATGGTACAATTCTCTTCTTCTACTACTTCTATGAGTTGGTAAACAAACTGAAAGGGTGCATACTGCCACCTATTGTGTGCAGTTATGGAATGTTTGCTCACAAGTATAATAAATGGCTGATCCCTTCTGATGACCCGGATGGAATCAATTCCTTGACCCATAGGAAATCCCACCCAGTTGACTACTTCAAAATGGTGAAAGTCCTCAATGGCGCTGCCCATGCTAAGAGTCCTTTATCTATCTCTATCGCAGAATCTAACATGATGTTCTTCTATTAGAGAAATCAACTTCATGTTTACTGAGGTCACATGACAGGTAAATGTCGAGGTCACAAAAGGAAGAAACTGCTTATTGAATACCACCAGCAGGAGATGAAACACACCCAAATGAATACTACCTCTGCTGGAACTGCCTGTGTACCATACAAACTACTTAGGATACATTTGAACACATGATGATTCACTTTAATTAGACAAATGTCATATTATAATGTAAATTGCCTGTATTTTTGTGGAATGTAAATTGTGAATGCAGACCACACTTTTCTTGCCTACTTCATGCCTGGCACAGGGACTTGGAATGTATGTCCCATTTACATTTACGTCATTTAGCAGACGCTCTTATCCAGAGCGACTTACAAATTGGTGCTTTCACCTTATGACATCCAGTGGAACAGCCACTTTACAATAGTGCATCTAGGTCTTTTAAGGGGGAGAAGGATTACTTTATCCTATCCTAGGTATTCCTTAAAGAGGTGGGGTTTCAGGTGTCTCCGGAAGGTGGTGATTGACTCCGCTGTCCAGGCGTCGTGAGGGAGTTTGTTCCACCATTGGGGGCCAGAGCAGCGAACAGTTTTGACTGGGCTGAGCGGGAACTGTACTTCCTCAGTGGTAGGGAGGCGAGCAGGCCAGAGGTGGATGAACGCAGTGCCCTTGTTTGGGTGTAGGGCCTGATCAGAGCCTGGAGGTACTGAGGTGCCGTTCCCCTCACAGCTCCGTAGGCAAGCACCATGGTCTTGTAGCGGATGCGAGCTTCAACTGGAAGCCAGTGGAGAGAGCGGAGGAGCGGGGTGACGTGAGAGAACTTGGGAAGGTTGAACACCAGACGGGCTGCGGCGTTCTGGATGAGTTGTAGGGGTTTAATGGCACAGGCAGGGAGCCCAGCCAACAGCGAGTTGCAGTAATCCAGACGGGAGATGACAAGTGCCTGGATTAGGACCTGCGCCGCTTCCTGTGTGAGGCAGGGTCGTACTCTGCGGATGTTGTAGAGCATGAACCTACAGGAACGGGCCACCGCCTTGATGTTATTTGAGAACGACAGGGTGTTGTCAGGATCACGCCAAGGTTCTTAGCGCTCTGGGACGAGGACACAATGGAGTTGTCAACCGTGATGGCGAGATCATGGAACGGGCAGTCCTTCCCCGGGAGGAAGAGCAGCTCCGTCTTGCCGAGGTTCAGCTTGAGGTGATGATCCGTCATCCACACTGATATGTCTGCCAGACATGCAGAGATGCGATTCGCCACCTGGTCGTCAGAAGGGGGAAAGGAGAAGATTAATTGTGTGTCGTCTGCATAGCAATGATAGGAGAGACCATGTGAGGTTATGACAGAGCCAAGTGACTTGGTGTATAGCGAGAATAGGAGAGGGCCAAGAACAGAGCCCTGGGGGACACCAGTGGTGAGAGCACGTGGTGAGGAGACGGATTCTCGCCACGCCACCTGGTAGGAGCGACCTGTCAGGTAGGACGCAATCCAGCGTGGGCCGCGCCGGAGATGCCCAACTCGGAGAGGGTGGAGAGGAGGATCTGATGGTTCACAGTATCGAAGGCAGCCGATAGGTCTAGAAGGATGAGAGCAGAGGAGAGAGAGTTAGCTTTAGCAGTGCGGAGCGCCTCCGTGATACAGAGAAGAGCAGTCTCAGTTGAATGACTAGTCTTGAAACCTGACTGATTTGGATCAAGAAGGTCATTCTGAGAGAGATAGCGGGAGAGCTGGCCAAGGACGGCACGTTCAAGAGTTTTGGAGAGAAAAGAAAGAAGGGATACTGGTCTGTAGTTGTTGACATCGGAGGGATCGAGTGTAGGTTTTTTCAGAAGGGGTGCAACTCTCGCTCTCTTGAAGACGGGAGGGACGTAGCCAGCGGTCAGGGATGAGTTGATGAGCGAGGTGAGGTAAGGGAGAAGGTCACCGGAGATGGTCTGGAGAAGAGAGGAGGGGATAGGGTCAAGCGGGCAGGTTGTTGGGCGGCCGGCCGTCACAAGACGCGAGATGTCATCTGGAGAGAGAGGGAGAAAGAGGTCAGAGCACAGGGTAGGGCAGTGTGAGCAGAACCAGCGGTGTCGTTTGACTTAGCAAACGAGGATCGGATGTCGTCGACCTTCTTTTCAAAATGGTTGACGAAGTCATCTGCAGAGAGGGAGGAGGGGGGGAGGGGGAGGAGGATTCAAGAGGGAGGAGAAGGTGGCATAGAGCTTCCTAGGGTTAGAGGCAGATGCTTGGAATTTAGAGTGGTAGAAAGTGGCTTTAGCAGCAGAGACAGAGGAGGAAAATGTAGAGAGGAGGGAGTGAAAGGATGCCAGGTCCGCAGGGAGGCGAGTTTTCCTCCATTTCCGCTCGGCTGCCCGGAGCCCTGTTCCCCACCACTGAGCCCTGTCCCCCACCACTGTTCAGAGATTTCAGTGAGCTGATGAAGATCTGATCTACTAGTAGATATAAGCCATGCTATGGTAATGATATGCTAATCACAGTTAACACCATCACAGGGTCCGACACTCCTATATTAAAGCAGCCCTCGCATATTCACATTACAATTAGCATAAATCAGGCTCACCGTGCTTTTATAATTACTGTTTTCACTTGAATATTAATGATATGGTGATTAGAGCTATCAGAATATGAATGATGTTGTTGGTTCAGTTGTCGCTAATAACACAGCACTAGAATGAATTAAGCTACATCTAGCGACGATATGTTTCCTTTCAAAAAAATGTATCTAATATGTGCCAAATTAAGTTGAATGAAAATAAATAATGAATGTTGTCAGTCTGAAGTGATAAATAACAGATTCCCGCAGCGATCACATACACATTTTCAAGTATTTGTACAGTTGAAGTCGGAGGTTTATATACACCTCAGCCGAAACACATTTAAAAACTCAGTTTTTCACAATTCCTGACATTTAATCCTGGTAAAAATTCCCTCTTTTAGGTCAGTTAGGATCACCACTTTATTTTAAGAATGTGAAATGTCAGAATAAAAAAGTAGAGAGAATTACTTATTTCAGCTTTTATTTCTTTCATCACATTCCCAGTGGGTCAGAAGTTTACATACACCCAATTAGTATTTGGTAGTATTGCCATTAAATTGCTTAACTTGGATCAAATGTTCGGGAATCCTTCCACAAGCTTCCCACAGTAAATTGGGTGAATTTTGGCCCATTCCTCCTGACAGAGCTGGTGTAACTGAGTCAGGTTTGTAGGTCTCCTTACTCGCACACACTTTTTCAGTTCTATCCACACTTTTTTTATAGGATTGAGGTCAGGGCTTTGTGATGGCCACTCCAATACCATTTCTTTGTTGTCCTTAAGCCATTTTGCCTTGCATTTTGAAAGTATACTTGGGGTCATTGTTCATTTGGAAGACCCATTTGCCACCAAGCTTTAACCTCCTGACTAATTTCTTGAGATATTGCAACAATATATCCACATAATTTTCCAACCTCATGATGCCATCTACTTTGTGAAATGCACCAGTCCTCCTGCAGCAAAGCACCCCCACAACATGATGCTGCCACCCCGTGCTTCACAGTTGGGATGGTGTTCTTCAGCTTGCAAGCCTCCCACTTTTTCCTCAAAACATAACAATGGTCATTATGACCACAGAGTTCTATATTTGTTTCATTAGACCAGAGGACATTTCCCCAAAAAGTACGATCTTTGTCCCCATGTGCAGTTGCAAACCGTAGTCTGGCTTTTTTATGGCGGTTCTGGAGCAGTGGCTTTTCCTTGCTGAGCGGCCTTTCAGGTTATGTCAATATAGGACTTGTTTTACTGTGGATATAGACACTTTGTACACATTTCCTCCAGCATCTACACAAGGTCCTTTGCTGTTGTTCTGGAATTGATTTGCACTTTTCGCACCAAAGTACGTTCATCTCTAGGAGACAGAATGAGTCTCCTTCCTGAGCAGTATGACAGCTGTGTGGTCCCATGGTGTTTATACTTGCATACTATTGTTTGTACAGTTGAACGTGGTACCTTCAGGCATTTTGAAATTGCTCCCAAGGATGAACCAGACTTGTGGTCTTGGCTAATTTCTTTTGTTTTTCCCATGATGTCAAGCAAAGAGGCACTGAGTTTGAAGGTAGGCCTTGAAATACATCCACAGGTACACCTCCAATTGAGTCAAATGATGTTAATTAGCCTATCAAAAGCTTCTAAAGCCATAACATCATTTTCTGGAATTTTCCAAGCTGTTCAAAGGCAGAATCAACTTAGTGTATGTAAACTTCTGACCCACTGGAATTGTGATACAGTGAATTGTAAGTGAAATATTTTGTCTGTAAACAATTGTTGGACACATTGTGTCATGCTCAAAGTAGATGTTCCAAAACTATAGTTTCTTAATAAGAAATGTGTGGAGTGGTTGAAAAATGAGTTTTAATGACTCCAACTTAACATGCTGAGGCTGCCGAGGGCAGGATAGCTCATAATAAAGTCTGGAATGGAGTAAATGGAATGGTATCAAACACGTGGTTTCCATGTAGATACCATTCAACTGACTCCATTCCAGACATTATTATGAGCAGTCCTCCCCACACCAGCCTCCACTGATATAGTATATGTCTGTCATATTGAGGTGTCTAGCGATAAGTTAAACCTGATCAATCAAATGGATAGGTGTAAACCCGGTATCTTCACTAGACAGACACAGAGAGGGGGAGGAAGAAAGTGAAAAAGAAAGGATGAAAGTGAGAGAGGGAGAGAGAGGTCGGAAGAGAGTAGAAAACACAGAGCGAGAGAGATGGAGAGAGAAAGACAGCAGAGCAAATATACTTAGACTTGAGTATTTCAACAACTCTTCTCTTCCAACTTGTTCGGCAATCATATCTACCTACAGGGAAAGGGTGGCCAGCCGTACAGGAGAGTGATTTTTACTAAACAGGAGAAGGACGCTTGTATTGACAGAGATGCATGCTGGATATTCCGGAGTGAAGCGCATAAATGTCAAAATCAGCCTATGTTTCTTCTGACGGGGAATTGTCAAGGAGTTGGACAGCTGGGCAAGTGAAATAACCATTTGTTTATCAATAACATTATATTATCACTCAGTTAACTATTATCACTACAGCAGTCTCACTACTCAATCTCTGGTTGAAAACTGTATTCTGCCCTTCCCAAAATATATAATTTGTAGGTAACTGGCCCTCTTTCTGGGACTCACCCACATACAGGACCAAGCCTGGCCTGCTGAGGAGTGACGGACTCCATCCTCGCTGGAGGGGTGCTCTCATCTTATCTCTGAACATAGACAGGGTTCTTACTCTTCTAGCTCTACAATGAGATTGCCAGCCTGCCAGCTTTGTGGAGTCTGCCACTAGCACATAGTGTAGCCATCGTCGAATCAAGTTGTCCAACATGTCTCCGGACCTACTCAATGCCACAGTCATAATCTGGACCTAGTTTTGTCCTGTTTAATAAATATTGTGGATATTAATGTTTTTCCTCATAATCCTGGGCTATCGGACCACCATTTTATTACATTTGCAATCGCAACAAATAATCTGCTCAGACCCCAACCAAGGATCAAAAGCCGTGCTATAAATTCTCGGGACAACCCAAAAGATTCCTTGATGCATTTCCAGACTCCCTCCACCTACCCAAGGACGTCAGAGTACAACAATCAGTTAACCACCTAACTGAGGAACAAAATGTAACCTTGCGTAATACCCTAGACGCAGTCGTACCCCTAAAAACAAAAAACATTTGTCTTAAGAAACTAGCTCCCTGGTATACAGAAAATACCCAAGCCCTAAAGCAAGCTTACAGAAAATTGGAACAGAAATGGCTATACACCAAACTGGAAGTCTTCCGACTAGCTTGGAAAGACCGTACCGTGCAGTATCGAAGAGCCCTCACTGCTGCTCGATCATCTTATTTTTCCAACTTAATTGAGGAGAATAAGAACAATCCTACATTTATTTTTGATACTGTCGCAAGCTAAATGAAAAGCAGCATTCACCAAGAGAGGATGGCTTTCACTTCAGTAGGGATAAATTCCTGAACTTGTTTGACGAAATGATTATGATCATTAAGAAAGCAAACTGTTTCAAGGACAGCTTTTTTCCGTCTACGTTGCATTGCAAAAATGTCAAACTTTGTATTCATGATTTTGTTACTTCTAGATTAGACTACTGCAATGCTCTACTTTCCGGCTACCTGGATAAATCACTAAATAAACCTCAGTTAGTGCTTAACAATCTTCACTAGAACCAAAAAATATGATCATATTACTCCAGTGCTAGGGCTGATTTCAATGTTTTACTGCAACAAAGCATTACATGGGCTTGCTCCTACCTATCTTTGCGATTTGGTCCAGCCGTACATACCTACATGTACACTACGGTCACAAGATGCAGGCCTCCTTATTGTCCCTAGAATTTCTAAGCAAACACCTGGAGGCAGGGCTTTCTCCTATAGAGGAACATTTTTTATGGAATGGTATGCCTATCCATGTGAGAGACGTAGACTCTGTCTTTATTGAAGACTCATCTCTTCAGTGGGTCCTATGATTGAGTGTAGTCTGGCCCAGGTGTGTGAAGGTGAATGGAAAGGCACTAGAGCGACGAACCACCCTTGCTGTCTGCCTGGCCGGTTCCCCTCTCTCCACTGGGATTCTCTGCCTCTACCCCTATTATGGGTGCTGAGTCACTGGTGTTGTGTCTTTTACTATCATTAAACTTAAGACTTCGTTTTTATCAAATATTCTCTGTAATTGGTTACTCGATTAAACTGAACAATCATGTAACTAATTAACTAGGTTGGAGCACCAAGGAAAGTATTCAGATGACAAAGTTCTAATTTCCCAATATAACCTTTCAGATATTTTCATATCTGATCAATAGTCTTCTGATTAATTATTTATTTTACCTCACGTTCGTCTCATTCCAAACGTCATAAATTGTTGGTTATCTGCATGAACCCAGTCTTCACTAGGAGTCATCCATACATCAATTGTCTTAAATCATTTATTTATTACTAACTAAGTAATTCACAGAGATGCATAAACAAACAGTAAATATGGTTACATGAAATGATAGAATGTGCCCTAGTGGGCTGACCCGGCATGGCGGCTTGTTTGACAAAAGGGAAGTGTTTTTTTTTTACCATGAAGTCACTACACATGAACGCTGACTCATTCAGGAACAATTGCAATCAATATATATATTTACGCTTAGTGTGTTGTCTTGATCGCTGGTGAAAAGTCCTTTTGTAGAATTGTCCGTCTCTCTCCCTCTCTCTGTCTCGGTTAGAGGGGATAGTTCAAAGTGACATTCGTTATAGAATGGATGTTTTGTCGGTTGTCATTCTTCGCGTTCAATGATACCGAATTCCTAGTTGCAGACTAGTAGACTTGTTCTTATTCTGTCGGTATCGATAGTCTAAGAGTTTAACCACGTGGTATGGTTAAAAGATTCTACAACCTTTAGCCATCTCATAATTGAGGTAAGCTTGGTCTGGTGATAATTTCTCAAAGTTGGGTTTTATTCTGAATGGCAGAAGAGGGCTGTCTGACCCTAACTGGGCTCAGGGGTGGTCCTCCGAGTTCAAATCAAAAGGGAATTGTATTTTTCTACATTAAGCAGTCCACAATCATATTACACAATTATACAAACCGTATCATACTCACTAATTCATCTTATACAACAATTTAGATGTAAAACTCATATCTGCGGCTATTATATAAACAGCGTTATGGTAATGTGGCCACACCGTGCCAAACGGACCAGTTTGTAGCTGGATTCTTCACGGATATTTTACACTTTCTCTGGAACATGAAATTTGTTCGTACCTCAAGTTCTGTGAGGTGGAAGGATTTCATTTGTCTCCATGAAAAACGACTCTCTATAACTGTGTGTCCATGAGGTCTTCTCAGGAATTTACGACCTCTGACCACAGCAGTCTGGTTGTAGAAGTAGAGAGCGGGGGATGGTGCTCTCTGTACTCAAAGAGGGCAACGTCATGACACTGGCTTCCTGGTGCTCTTCAATGCCATCCCTAGGAGGGGTGCATCACTTGAGTGGGTTGATTCACTGACGTGATCTTCCTGTCCAGGTTGGCGCCCCACCTCGGGTTCGTGCGTTGGGGGAGATGTTCATGGGCTATACTCTGCCTTGTCTCAGGGTATTAAGTTGGTGGTTTGAAGATATCCCTCTAGCGGTGTGGGGGCTGTGCTTTGGCAAAGTGAGCGGAGTTATATCCTGCCTGGTTGGCCCTGCCTGGGGGTGTCGTTGAACGGGCCACAGTGTCTCCCGATCCCTCCTGGCTCAGCCTCCTTTAATTTTGCTGAAATAGTTTGTGTCGGGGGGGCTGGGGTCATCTGTTATATATGGAGTATGTCTCCTGTCTTTTCCGGTGTCCTGTGTGAATCTAAGTATGCTCCCTCTAACACTCTCTCTTCTCTCGGAGGACCTGTGCCCTAGGACCATGCCTCAGGACTACCTGGCCTGATGACTCCTTGCTGTCCCTAGTCCACCTGGTCGTGCAGCTGCTCCAGTTTCAACTGTTTTGCCTGCAGCTATGGAACCCTGCCTGACCTTTTCACCGGACCAGCTACCTTGTCCCGGACCTGATTTTTTTCAACTCTCTCTTTCTACCGCACCAACTGACATTTATTTCTGAGGTGCTGACCCTCTACAACCACTGTGATTATTATTATTTGACCCTGATGGTCATCTATGAATGTTTATAACAGTACATGGCCAAGATGTTCAATCTCCAACCGGCAAAACCAGAAGAGGACTGGCCACCCCTCAGAGCCTGGTTCTTCTCAAGGTTTCTTCCTAGGTTCATTCCTTTCTAGGGAGTTTCCCAAGCCACCGTGCTTCTACATCTGCATTGCTTGCTATTTGGGGTTTTAGGATGGGTTTCTGTATAGCACTTTGACTTCGGCTAATCTAAAAAGGGATTTATAAATAAATGTGATATTATATCAGAAATTATGATTTAAATGAATGTCTTATAAGAGAGAACATAATGTTTCATATTGTTAAGTTTTTGCTTAAAGGTCAGTAGCATGTCTAGCCTGCCAGAAGTTTGAGAGGGCGAAGACTGGCACCGGAGTTGAAGCCCATCAAAGTTGTTTCAGCATGGGACATGATCGGTAAGTGTCCTAATTCAATTATTATTTTTTACCAAATCAAATTTGATTTGTCACATGCGCCGAATACAACAGGTGTAGACATTACACTGAAATGTTTACTTACAAGCCCTTAACTGACAATGCAGTTTGAAGAAAATATCATGACATTTTTCATAAAGTAAGAGATTAGAAAGACTAATAATTAAAGAGCAGCAGTAAATAACAATATACAGGGGGGGCCACAGTGTCTCACGATCCCTCCTGGCTCAGCCTCCTTTAATTTCAGGTTCAGAGTCAATGTGCGGTGGCACTGGTGTCGAGGTAGTTGAGGTAATTATGTACATGCAGGTAGGGTTATTAAAGTATCTAAGCATAGATAACAGAAAGTAGTAGCAGCTTGGGGGGGGGGGGGGGTGCAAAAAGTCAGGGTAGCCATTTAATTAGCTGTTCAGGAGTCTTATGGCTTGGGGGTAGAAGCTGTTTAGAAGCCTCTTGGACCTAGACTTGGCGCTCCGGTGCCATGTGGTAGCAGAGAAAACAGTCTATGACTACGGTGGCTGGAGTCTTTTGACAATTTTTGGGCCTTCTTCTGACACCGCCTGGTATAGAGGTTCTGGATGGCAGGAAGCTTGGCCCCGGTTATGTACTGGGCCGTACGCAGTACACTCTTTAGTGCCTTGTCGGACACGGAGCAGTTGCTATAACAGGCAGTGATGCAACACGTCAGGATGCTCTAAAACGTTTTGAGGATCTGAGGACCCATGCCAAATCTTTTCAGTCTCCTGAGGGGAAATAGGTCTTGTCGTGCCCTCTTCACGACTGTCGCGGTGTGCTTGGACCATGTTAGTTTATCGGTGATGTGGATGCCAAGGAACTTGAAACTCTCAACCTGCTCCATTATAGCCCCGTTGATGAGAATGGGGGAGTCCTCAGTCCTCCTTTTCATGTAGTCCACAATCATCTTGTTTGTCTTGGTCACATTGAGGAAGAGGTTGTTGTCCTTGCTCCACACGGTCAGGTCTCTGACCTCCTCCCTATAGGCTGTCTCATCGTTGTCAGTGATCAGGCCTACCACTGTTGTGTCATCAAAAAACGTAATAATGGTGTTGGAATTGTACCTGGCTATGCAGTCATGAGTGAACAGGAAGTACAGGAGGGGACTGAGCACACACTCCTAAGGGGCCCCTGTGTTGAGGATCAGCGTGGCGGAAGTCTAGTATCCAGTTGCAGAGGGAGGTGTTTAGTCCCAGGGTCCTTAGCTTAGTGATGAGCCTTGAGGGCACTATGGTGTTGAACACTGAGCTGTAGTCGATGAACAGCATTTTTCACATAGGTGTTCCTTTTGTCCAGGTGGAAAAGGGCAGTGTGGAGTGCAATAGAGATTGCATCATCTGTGGATCTGTTGGTGCGGTATGCAAATTGGAGGGGGTCTAGGGTTTCTGGGTTAATGGTGTTGATGTGAGCCTTGACCAGCCTTTCAAAACACTTCATGAATACAGACATGAGTGCTATGGGTCGGTAGTCATTTAGGCAGGTTTCTTTAGTGTTCTTGGGCACAGGGACTATGATGGTCTGCTTGAAACATGTTTTGTGTATTACAGACTCAGGGAGAGGTTGATAATGTCAGTGAAGACACTTGCCAGTTCGCATGCTCGGAGTACACGTCCTGGTAATCCGTCTGGCCTTGCGGCCTTGTTAATGTTGACATGTTTAAAGATGTTACTCACATTGGCTGCGGAGAGCGTGATCATCCGGAACAGCTGATGCTCTCATGCATGTTTCAGTGTTACTTGCCTCGATTGAGCATAGAAGTTTTTCAGCTCGTCTGGTAGGCTTGTGTCACTGGGCAGCTCTCGGCTGTGCTTCCCTATGTAGTCTTTAATGGTTTGCAAGCCCTGCCACATCCAACGAGCATCGGAGCCTGTGTAGTATGATTCATTCTTCATCTTTTATTGACCCTTTGCTTGTTTGATGGTTCGTCGGTGGGCATAGCGGGATTTCTTAAGCTTCCGGGTTAGAGTCACGCTACTTGAAAGCGGCAGCTCTACCCTTTAGCTCAGTGTGAATGTTGCCTGTAATCCATGGCTTCTGGTTGGGGTATGTAGGTTATATTCTGTCACCAATGGTTTTTTAAATTATTTTTTACAATTTGTTTTTCCATGGTACATAATCAAACATATTTCAATATCTTACACTGCCAATACATACACTTTCCTACCCCCTCCTCCATGTTTGGTGAATTCACCAACCAGACCAACAAGACTGTCATAGGCAAGTCTTTTGATACCAGGAAGGGTGGGAGAACAACCTGAAGGTAATTATCTTTGCAAACAACATCAGCATCCAGGCCGAGTACGGATATGAGCCGCAGCTGTTGACTGAGGTAAACAATGCAATTGTACATAAAAATTATTGCATATACTGTAGTCTTTCAAATTTGTGATTGACTTAGTGTTGTTGTTTGTCAATTGCTATTTTTGAATAACGTACTTTCAGATCACTGAGACCTCACCTGATGTGGGTTTCAGGGACGGACTGAGATTTCCCGCTGTTAATTTATTTTGTAACACTGCACTAATCCATCAAATTTTCTCCTGTGTGTTTGCTTGTTTACGTCTCTCTCTCCTACCCTGTTCCCTATAACTCTGCTCTTGTTCTCCAGGAATTAGGTGTTCCGCCCAAAACTCAGACGTGGATCCACCTGATGTCCTCCATTACAAACCACCCTCCAACTTTTCATTACATCATCTACAGCTACTGTTGTTGTCATTGTCTGCTAAGAAAGTTATTGCTCTATCATACTGGGCACATATTATGTGAGATACACAGATTAACTAGCACTACAAACACAGAACAAAGAGAGCAGCAGTGCCTGGACTTTGCAGTCTCACTCTTCAAGTCCCCCTTCGGAGGCTGGCTGCCTGTTGAGAACAAGTGACAGGTATAATTCCACACACCATAATTCAGAATTTCAGTCTGATTGTACAACAAATCTGTGAAAATAAAATAATAACTGTAACAAAAACTATCAAAGTTAATGTATTAAAATATTAAATATTGTTTCACAGCTGTTTCACGAGGTTTTCATTATTGTAAGTTGTATGGTATTTATTTGTTCCACATTCATTGTTGTATCCTAGATCCTACAATAGACACAGTTGAAGTCGAACGTTTACATACATCTTAGCCAAATACATTTAATGGCTTAAGATAACAAAGTCAAGGTATTGGAGTGGCCATCACAAAGCCCTGACCTCAATCATATAGAACATTTGTGGGCAGAACTGAAAAAGTGTGTGCGAGCAAGGAGGCCTACAAACCTGACTCAGTTATATCAGCTCTGTCAGGAGGAATGGGCCAAAATTCACCCAACTTATTGTGGGAAACTTGTGGAAGGCTACCCGAAACATTTAACCAAAGTTAAACAATTTAATGGCAATGCTACCAAATACTAATTGAGTGTATGTACACTTATGACCCACTGGGAATGTGATGAAAGAAATAAAAGCTGAAATAAGTAATTCTCTCTACTTTTATTCTGACATTTCACATTCTTAAAATAAAGTGTTGATCCTAACTGACCTAAGACAGGGAATTTTTACTAGGATTAAATGTCAGTCATTGTGAAAAACGGAGTTTTAATGTATTTGGCTAAGGTGTATGTAAACTTCTGACTTCAACTGTATGTAATAAAGTAGAATGTTATGAACCGACACTGAATCGTAGCAGCTAACTACTAGCTATGTAAATGTTGGACGGAAGAACACCCAGTGCTGCTTACCTGAGATGCCATCATCACACAGCCTTTTGTAGGTGTCCGCTATGACTTCCTTTGTGTCGGAAAGAAAGGCTGTATTGGTTGTAGCCAAACTGACACTCAACAAATGGCCAAAATGGAGGGTGGTTGACAGCGAAAATTAAATTGAAAACTATTTTTGTTATCAAACTATTTGAGGGGAATTAAATACCTAAAGTCTTGCGCTCCATTACAAAATATTTGATTGCAAAACATGTTTTTTACTTTGAAGCCTCGTTTTTGCTTTCAGAACAATTATTTTTGACGAAAAATAAGTTGTTTTCAGATTTTTGGGGGGGGACGATTGAAAATGAAAAAGGTTTTGCTCTCAACTAAAAGTCATCCCTTTTTTCCAAGTTGGGGACGGGGGCTAATAGCTGAACAATAGACTTTTCAACCTTTACTAAAGGATTCCGAGATGGCATAGCAGTTCAGACGTCTTTTGTCCTCGTCTTGTCGTGTCCTGTATATATATATATATATATATATATTTACCACTTTTTTCACATACATTTTATTTTTATTTTCCATCAACTCATCTTCAAAACACTCTCCTGCAACCCGCCTCACCAATTTATATTTATAAATAAGTATTATTTACCTCAAATCTGCAATCCTCCAAGAAGCTAGCCAGAAACTCCAAGAAGCTAGCCCAGAAGCTAATCCAGAAGCTAGTTCAGAAGCTAGTTCAGAAGCTAGTTCAGAAGCTAGTTCAGAAGCTAGTTCAGAAGCTAGTTTCTTTACTGGCTAATCGTTAGTATTCAGCTAACCACGGTTTGTGGTCATCAGCTATCCTTTAGCTCGAAAATCTATCGCCAGTTTTGTACGGCGCAACACGGCTCGGAACGGAACATACCGGACCAATTTTTCTCTCCATGTCCTTGGATTTCAACTGCTCTCTGGACATTCATACCCGGATCTCACAGCTAGCTAGCTGCTATCCGTGTGACTATCTGCTTTCGTCGATTCCGGAGCAAACATCAATTACTCCGGAGCTAGCCAGCTCCGTCAATCACTCCTGAGTTCCATCAATCACTCCTGGGCTGCAGTCACCTATCCGGACCCGTTTTACTGCCTACGCGGAGCCCCACCGGGCCTTCACAACTGGACTGCCGACGTTATCTACCCGAAGGAGATCCGGCTGGCTCCTCCGTCGCGACGTTACCTGGACGCCCATCTGCGGCCTGCTAACCGTTAGCCGTCTTACCGGCTGCTCTCAGAATAGACAATCGGACAATTTATTTATTTGTATTATTATTATGTTTCTTCTTGGGCCTCTATAACTATATCTAATGTTTATTTTATTTATTATTTATTTATTTGTTTATTTTTTTGTGTGATTTGGATTAATCCCCTCTACCACACGGAACCTCACTAATCTACTGACGGAACGCAAGAGGTGGCTAACAACACACTGGACCCTTTTGATCACTCGACTAAGGATGCCTCTCCTTAATGTCAATATGTCTTGTCCATTGCTGTTCTGGTTAGTGTTTATTGGCTTATTTCACTGTAGAGCCTCTAGTCCTGCTCACTATACCTTATCCAATTTATTAGTTCCACCACCCACACATGCTATGACATCTCCTGGTTTCAATGATGTTTCTAGAGACAATATCTCTCTCTTCATCACTCAATACCTAGGTTTACCTCCACTGTATTCACATCCTACCATACCTTTGTCTGTACATTATACCTTGATGCTATTTTATCGCCCCCAGAAACCTCCTTTTACTCTCTGTTCCAGACGTTCTAGACGACCAATTCTTATTGCTTTTAGCCGCACCCTTATTCTTCTCCTCCTATGTTCCTCTGGCGATGTAGAGGTGAATCCAGGCCCTGCAGTGCCTAGCTCCACTCCTATTCCCCAGGCGCTCTCTTTTGATGACTTCTGTAACCGTAATAGCCTTGGTTTCATGCATGTTAACATTAGAAGCCTCCTCCCTAAGTTTGTTCTATTCACTGCTTTAGCACACTCTGCCAACCCGGATGTGCTAGCTGTGTCTGAATCCTGGCTTAGGAAGACCACCAAAAATTCGGACATTTTAATTCCAAACTACAACATTTTCAGACAAGATAGAACTGCCAAAGGGGGCGGTGTTGCAATCTACTGCAAAGATAGGACAGAACTCTGCAGGCTACTATCCAGGTCTGTACCCAAACAATTTGAACTTCTACTTTTAAAAATCCACCTCTCTAAAAACAAGTCTCTCACCGTTGCCGCCTGCTATAGACCACCCTCTGCCCCCAGCTGTGCTCTGGATACACACAAAACACACACAGATAAATTATAAAATTTACCAGTTGGATGTTCTTTAGTTTGAATAAGCTGTTGAAGCAAAGACACAGGTTTGGATACATGTTTGATCATGCTGGCTTGGGGCATGGTTTGAGCCAGTGTCGTTGACTTTAGTGGTCTAACCGGGTCAGGCTCAAACTGGTTCACTCTGCCGCTACCTAAAAATGTAGAACATAATCTGACTACAAATCTGAAGAGTGAGGAATATTGCATCAGCTTGTTGAGTATCAGAAGCAGAAATCATACAGGCCTGTATCAGTGATCAGGGTTTGTCTGCGTGCCACGGTACCTACTGTACGTTTTGGTTCAACATCCTGTGTTCATGCTGGCTGGGCAGGACAGTAATCCCCAGGGTCTCTACAAACCAGAGAGCTTGACAGAACCTCACCCATGACTCACTCTGTGAAATAGGCTATAGGCCTATAACAATTGTTTACTGTGCATTACCAATGTGAAAGCAAAGCCTGCTATCTAGCGCTAAGCCTAATAAAAGGGAATTAGATGCTGAACAAATTATTAATGGGACTTGCAAACGTCTCATTCTAAATCTCTACTCTTCTGACTTATTGGCTAGTTATTATGAGCACTCCATCCCTCCTACACCGTTTAAGATAGAAACGTCATTCAAACTTTAAAACGTACAGACCGGTCTGGAATAGTGTGCTTACATACTTTTGATATACACTGCTCAAGAAAATAAAGGGAACACTAAAATAACACATCCTAGATCTGAATGAATGAAATATTCTTATTAAATACTTTTTTCTTTACATAGTTGAATGTGCTGACAACAAAATCACACACAAATTATCAATGGAAATCAAATGTATCAACCCATGGAGGTCTGGATTTGGAGTCACACTCAAAATTAAAGTGGAAAACCACACTACAGGCTGATCCAACTTTGATGTAATGTCCTTAAAACAAGTCAAAATGAGGCTCAGTAGTGTGTGTGGCCTCCACGTGCCTGTATGACCTCCCTACAACGCCTGGGCATGCTCCTGATGAGGTGGCGGATGGTCTCCTGAGGGATCTCCTCCCAGACCTGGACTAAAGCATCCGCCAACTCCTGGACAGTCTGGTGCAACGTGGCGTTGGTGGATGGAGCGAGACATGATGTCCCAGATGTGCTCAATTGGATTCAGGTCTGGGGAATGGGCGGGCCAGTCCATAGCATCAATGCCTTCCTCTTGCAGGAACTGCTGACACACTCCAGCCACATGAGGTCTAGCATTGTCTTGCATTATGAGGAACCCAGGGCTAACCGCACCAGCATATGGTCTCACAAGGGGTCTGAGGATCTCATCTCGGTACCTAATGGCAGTCAGGCTACCTCTGGCGAGCACATGGAGGGCTGTGCGGCCCCCCAAAGAAATGCCACCCCACACCATGACTGACCCACCGCCAAACCGGTCATGCTGGAGGATGTTGCAGGCAGCAGAAAGTTCTCCACGGCGTCTCCAGACTCTGTCACGTCTGTCACGTGTTCAGTGTGAACCTGCTTTCATCTGTGAAGAGCACAGGGCGCCAGTGGCGAATTTGCCAATCTTGGTGTTCTCTGGCAAATGCCAAACATCCTGCACGGTGTTGGGCTGTAAGAACAACCCCCACCTGTGGATGTCGGGCCCTCATACCACCCTCATGGAGTCTGTTTCTGACCGTTTGAGCAGACACATGCACATTTGTGGCCTGCTGGAGGTCATCTGCAGGGCTCTGGCAGTGCTCCTCCTGCTCCTCCTTGCACAAAGGCGGAGGTAGCGGTCCTGCTGCTGGGTTGTTGCCCTCCTACGGCCTCCTCCACGTCTCCTGATGTACTGGCCTGTCTCCTGGTAGCGCCTCCATGCTCTGGACACTACGCTGACAGACACAGCAAACCTTCTTGCCACAGCTTGCATTGATGTTCCATTCTGGATGAGCTGCACTACCTGAGCCACTTGTGTGGGTTGTAGACTCCGTCTCATGCTACCACTAGAGTGAAAGCACCGCCAGCATTCAAAAGTGACAAAAACATCAGCCAGGAAGCATAGGAACTGAGAAGTGGTCTGTGGTCACCACCTGCAGAACCACTCCTTTATTGGGGGTATCTTGCTAATTGCCTATAATTTCCACCTGTTGTCTATTCCATTTGCACAACAGCATGTGAAATGTATTGTCAATCAGTGTTGCTCCCTAAGTGGACAGTTTGATTTCACAGAAGTGTGATTGACTTGAGTTACATTGTGTTGTTTGAGTGTTCCCTTTATTTTTTTGAGCAGTGTATTTTATGCTTTTTAACCTATTAAGCTTTTTGTATTTTTTTCCCCCAATCTTCACTTAAATGGGACTTTTTTCAACATTTTAAAGCATTCCCCAATGTTAGACAGTCACATGACTTCCAACAGTTCATTCACTGTAAACAATGCCATTTTTGACACAAATCAGCTACTTTGACCACTTTCCCAACAACTTAGGCGAAAGGTTAGAGCATATGAAATGTTCCTCTGCTTGTCTACTATTCAAGTCCGAAATCAGAACATAAATATATTTCGCCACTCAAAGGGTGGAGCTGTTTTAGTAACCGTGTCAACTGTAAGCAGGTGACGCCATCCTTTGTCCTATAGTGATTATGTACCCATAATTCATCATCACGATATATTTGTTGGTCCCATGTTTCATGAGCTGAAATAAAAGATCCCAGAGATGTTCCATACGCACAAAAAGCTTATTTCTCTAGAATGTTGTGCAGGCTGTGTAAGAGCTATTTGACCAAGAAGGAGAGTGGTGCATCAGATGACCTGGCCTCCACAATCACCCGACATCAACCCAATTAAGATGGTTTGGGATGTGTTGGACCGCAGAGTGAAGAAAAAGCAGCTAAAAAGTGCTCAGCATATGTGGGAACTCCTTTAAGACTGTTGAAAAAGAATTCCAGGTGACTACCTCATGAAGCTGGTTGAGAGAATGCCAAGAGTGTGTAAAGCTGTCATCAAGGCAAAAGGGTAGCTACTTTGAAGAATCTAAAATATATTTTGATTTGTTTAACCCTTTTTTGGTTACTACATGATAATATATGTGTTATTTCATAGTTTTGATGCCTTCACTACTATTCTACAATGTAGAAAATAGTAAAAATAAAGAAAAACCCTGGATTAGGTGTGTCCAAACTTTTGACTGGTACTGTACACTGATCAAAAATATAATCACAACATGTAAAATGTTGGTCCCATGTTTAATGAGCTGAAATAAAAGATCCCAGAAATGTTCCATATGCACAAAAAGCTTATTTCTGTAAAATGTTGTGCCACTAATTTGTTTACCTCCGTGTTAGTGAGCATTTCTCCTTTGCCCAGATAATCCATCCACCTGACATGTGTGGCATATCAAGAAGCTGATTAAACAGCATGATCATTACACAGATGCACTTAAAAGGCCACTCTAAAATGTGCAGTTTAGTCACATAACACAATGCTACAGATGTTTCAAGTTTTGAGGGAACGTGCAATTGGCATACTCACTGCAGGAATGTCCACCAGAGCTGTTGCCAGAGAATTGAATGTTAATTTCTCTACCATAAGCCGTCATGTACAACCACAGACCACGCCAGCCCAGGATATCCGCATATGGCTTCTCCACCTGTAAGATCATCTGAGACCAGCCACCCGGACAGCTGATGAAACTGTGGGTTTACATAACTGAATAATTTTGCACAAACTGTAAGAAACCATCTCAGGGAAGCTCATCTGTATGCTCGTTGTCTTTTAGCAACTTCCGGGTTGGAGCGAGCGGTCGCATCTGCACTCGGTCCGCAGGTAGTATTACATTTCATTACATTTCATTATAGTACAACGGTTTGATTTGTCTAATCTTAGCAATTTTTCTTCTTAGCTAGCTACATAGTCGTCTTTGTATCATAGATAATTGCGTAATTATCGTATTCCGTCATCCTAACGCAGTCTACACCGCCCTGCAGCTAGCTAGCTAGCTAACGTCTACCGTTAGCTAGTCCACCGTCTACCGATTAGCAGCACAACTTACACTCAACTGAACGACTTGATTAGTGTAGTGTTAGCTAGCTACATAGTTGTCTTTGCTGTCTTCGTATCCAAGATAATTGTGTAGTTTAGAGTGTGTAGTTTTAGAGTGATTATCTTAATTTACCGAGGTTAGCTAGCCAGCTATTCGTCGTCCTTAACGTAACAGAACTTCCGCACTCAACAAACCGGTCGCATTTCGCTTCGCTCCACAGGTAGTATCAAATTTTTCATTTCATTACAGTACAACGGCTTGATTTGTTTGATCGTAGCTAGCTACATAGCTAGCTACATAGCCGTCTTTGTATCAAAGATAATTGTGTAGTCTAGAGCGATTTCCTAGGTTAGCTAGCCAGCTATTGTCGTTCTTTTAACGCAACGTAACATAATCAACACTGCTAGCTAGCCAGCTAGCCCCGAATAGCAGCACAGTAGCACAGTAGAAACTATTACACTCAACGGAACGACTTGATTAGTGTAGTGTCAACAACGCAGACACTGCCAGCTAGCCTACATAGTCAACAACGCAGCCTCTGCCAGCTAGCCTACTTCAGCAGTACTGTATCATTTTAATCATTTTAGTCAATAAGATTCTTGCTACGTAAGCTTAACTTTCTGAACACTCGAGACGTGTAGTCCACTTGTCATTCCAATCTCCTTTGCATTAGCGTAGCCTCTTGTGTAGCCTGTCAACTATGTGTCTGTCTATCCCTGTTCTCTCCTCTCTGCACAGACCATACAAACGCTCCACACCGCGTGGCCGCGGCCACCCTAATCTGGTGGTCCCAGCGCACGACCCACGTGGAGTTCCAGGTCTCCGGTAGCCTCTGGAACTGCCGATCTGCGGCCAACAAGGCAGAGTTCATCTCAGCCTATGCCTCCCTCCAGTCCCTCGACTTCTTGGCACTGACGGAAACATGGATCACCACAGACAACACTGCTACTCCTACTGCTCTCTCTTCGTCTGCCCATGTGTTCTCGCACACCCCGAGAGCTTCTGGTCAGCGGGTGGTGGCACCGGGATCCTCATCTCTCCCAAGTGGTCATTCTCTTTTCTCCCCTTACCCATCTGTCTATCGCCTCCTTTGAATTCCATGCTGTCACAGTTACCAGCCCTTTCAAGCTTAACATCCTTATCATTTATCGCCCTCCAGGTTCCCTCGGAGAGTTCATCAATGAGCTTGATGCCTTGATAAGCTCCTTTCCTGAGGACGGCTCACCTCTCACAGTTCTGGGCGACTTTAACCTCCCCACGTCTACCTTTGACTCATTCCTCTCTGCCTCCTTCTTTCCACTCCTCTCCTCTTTTGACCTCACCCTCTCACCTTCCCCCCTACTCACAAGGCAGGAAATACGCTCGACCTCATCTTTACTAGATGCTGTTCTTCCACTAACCTCATTGCAACTCCCCTCCAAGTCTCCGACCACTACCTTGTATCCTTTTCCCTCTCGCTCTCATCCAACACTTCCCACACTGCCCCTACTCGGATGGTATCGCGCCGTCCCAACCTTCGCTCTCTCTCCCCCGCTACTCTCTCTCTCTTCCATCCTATCATCTCTTCCCTCTGCTCAAACCTTCTCCAACCTATCTCCTGATTCTGCCTCCTCAACCCTCCTCTCCTCCCTTTCTGCATCCTTTGACTCTATGTCCCCTATCCTCCAGGCCGGCTCGGTCCTCCACTCCCGCTCCGTGGCTCGACGACTCATTGCGAGCTCACAGAACAGGGCTCCGGGCAGCCGAGCGGAAATGGAGGAAAACTCGCCTCCCTGCGGACCTGACATCCTTTCACTCCCTCCTCTCTACATTTTCCTCTTCTCTCTCTGCTGCTAAAGCCACTTTCTACCACTCTAAATTCCAAGCATCTGCCTCTAACCCTGCCTCTTTGCAACCTTCTCCTCCCTCCTGAATCCTCCTCCTCCCTCTCTGCAGATGACTTCGTCAACCATTTTGAAAAGAAGGTCGACGACATCCGATCCTCGTTTGCTAAGTCAAACGACACCGCTGGTTCTGCTCACACTGCCCTACCCTGTGCTCTGACCTCTTTCTCCCCTCTCTCTCCAGATGAAATCTCGCGTCTTGTGACGGCCAGCCGCCCAACAACCTGCCCGCTTGACCCTATCCCCTCCTCTCTTCTCCAGACCATTTCCGGAGACCTTCTCCCTTACCTCACCTCGCTCATCAACTCATCCCTGACCGCTGGCTACGTCCCTTCCGTCTTCAAGAGAGCGAGAGTTGCACCCCTTCTGAAAAAACCTACACTCGATCCCTCCGATGTCAACAACTACAGACCAGTATCCCTTCTTTCTTTTCTCTCCAAAACTCTTGAACGTGCCGTCCTTGGCCAGCTCTCCCGCTATCTCTCTCAGAATGACCTTCTTGATCCAAATCAGTCAGGTTTCAAGACTAGTCATTCAACTGAGACTGCTCTTCTCTGTATCACGGAGGCGCTCCGCACTGCTAAAGCTAACTCTCTCTCCTCTGCTCTCATCCTTCTAGACCTATCGGCTGCCTTCGATACTGTGAACCATCAGATCCTCCTCTCCACCCTCTCCGAGTTGGGCATCTCCGGCGCGGCCCACGCTTGGATTGCGTCCTACCTGACAGGTCGCTCCTACCAGGTGGCGTGGCGAGAATCCGTCTCCTCACCGCGTGCTCTCACCACTGGTGTCCCCCAGGGCTCTGTTCTAGGCCCTCTCCTATTCTCGCTATACACCAAGTCACTTGGCTCTGTCATAACCTCACATGGTCTCTCCTATCATTGCTATGCAGACGACACACAATTAATCTTCTCCTTTCCCCCTTCTGATGACCAGGTGGCGAATCGCATCTCTGCATGTCTGGCAGACATATCAGTGTGGATGACGGATCACCACCTCAAGCTGAACCTCGGCAAGACGGAGCTGCTCTTCCTCCCGGGAAGGACTGCCCGTTCCATGATCTCGCCATCACGGTTGACAACTCCACTGTGTCCTCCTCCCAGAGCGCTAAGAACCTTGGCGTGATCCTGGACAACACCCTGTCGTTCTCAACTAACATCAAGGCGGTGGCCCGTTCCTGTAGGTTCATGCTCTACAACATCCGCAGAGTACGACCCTGCCTCACACAGGAAGCGGCGCAGGTCCTAATCCAGGCACTTGTCATCTCCCGTCTGGATTACTGCAACTCGCTGTTGGCTGGGCTCCCTGCCTGTGCCATTAAACCCCTACAACTCATCCAGAACGCCGCAGCCCGTCTGGTGTTCAACCTTCCCAAATTCTCTCACGTCACCCCCGCTCCTCCGCTCTCTCCACTGGCTTCCAGTTGAAGCTCGCATCCGCTACAAGACCATGGTGCTTGCCTACGGAGCTGTGAGGGGAACGGCACCTCAGTACCTCCAGGCTCTGATCAGGCCCTACACCCAAACAAGGGCACTGCGTTCATCCACCTCTGGCCTGCTCGCCTCCCTACCACTGAGGAAGTACAGTTCCCGCTCAGCCCAGTCAAAACTGTTCGCTGCTCTGGCCCCCCAATGGTGGAACAAACTCCCTCACGACGCCAGGACAGCGGAGTCAATCACCACCTTCCGGAGACACCTGAAACCCCACCTCTTTAAGGAATACCTAGGATAGGATAAAGTAATCCCTCTCACCCCCCTTAAAAGATTTAGATGCACTACTGTTCCACTGGATGTCTTAAGGTGAACGCACCAATTTGTAAGTCGCTCTGGATAAGAGCGTCTGCTAAATGATGTAAATGTAAATGATGTGAACTGATTGCCCCCCATCTATCTTCAGAGCTCGTGCTGCTAGGCGACCTAAACTGGAACATGCTTAACACCCCAGCCATCCTACAATCTAAACTTGATGCCCTCAATCTCACACAAATGATCAATGAACCTACCAGGTACCCACCCAAAGCCTTGAACACGGGCACCCTCATAGATATCATCCTAACCAACTTCCCCTCCAAATACTCCTCTGCTGTCTTCAACCAAGATCTCTTAGCGATCACTGCCTCATTGCCTGCATCCGTAATGGGTCAGCGGTCAAACGACCTCCACTCATCACTGTAAAACGCTCCCTGAAACACTTCAGCGAGCAGGCCTTTCTAATCGACCTGGCCGGGGTATCCTGGAAGGATATTGATCTCATCCCGTCAGTAGAGGATGCCTGGATATTTTTTTAAATGCCTTCCTAACCATCTTAAATAAACATGCCCCATTCAAGAAATTTAGAACCAGGAACAGATATAGCCCATGGTTCTCCCCAGACCTGACTGCCCTTAACCAACACAAAAACATCCTATGGCGTTCTGCATTAGCATCGAACAGCCCCCGTGATATGCAGCTGTTCAGGGAAGCTAGAAACCGTTATACACAGGCAGTTAGAAAAGCCAAGGCTAGCTTTTTCAAGCAGAAATTTGCTTCCTGCAACACTAACTCAAAAAAGTTCTGGGACACTGTAAAGTCCATGGAGAATAAGAACACCTCCTCCCAGCTGCCCACTGCACTGAGGATAGGAAACACCGATACATCCACTATAATTGAGAATTTCAATAAGCATTTTTCTACGGCTGGCCATGCTTTCCACCTGGCTACTCCTACCCCGGTCAACAGCACTGCACCCCCAACAGCAACTCGCCCAAGCCTTCCCCATTTCTCCTTCTCCCAAATCCATTCAGCTGATGTTCTGAAAGAGCTGAAAAATCTGGACCCCTACAAATCAGCCGGGCTAGACAATCTGGACCCTTTCTTTCTAAAATTATCTGCCGAAATTGTTGCCACCCCTATTACTAGCCTGTTCAAACTCTCTTTCGTGTCGTCTGAGATTCCCAAAGATTGGAAAGCAGCTGCGGTCATCCCCCTCTTCAAAGGGGGGGACACTCTTGACCCAAACTGCTATAGACCTATATCTATCCTACCATGCCTTTCTAAGGTCTTCGAAAGCCTAGTCAACAAACAGATTACCGACCATTTCGAATCTCACCATACCTTCTCTGCTATGCAATCTGGTTTCAGAGCTGGTCATGGGTGCACCTCAGCCACGCTCAAGGTCCTAAACGATATCTTAACCGCCATCGATAAGAAACATTACTGTGCAGCCGTATTCATTGATCTGGCCAAGGCTTTCGACTCTGTCAATCACCTCATCGGCAGACTCGACAGCCTTGGTTTCTCAAATGATTGCCTCGCCTGGTTCACCAACTACTTCTCTGATAGATTTCAGTGTCAAATCGGAGGGTCTGCTGTCCGGACCTCTGGCAGTCTCTATGGGGGTGCCACAGGGTTCAATTCTTGGACCAACTCTCTTCTCTATATACATCAATGAGGTCGCTCTTGCTGCTGGTGAGTCTCTGATCCACCTCTACGCAGACGACACCATTCTGTATACTTCCGGCCCTTCTTTGGACACTGTGTTAACAACCCTCCAGGCAAGCTTCAATGCCATACAACTCTCCTTCCGTGGCCTCCAATTGCTCTTAAATACAAGTAAAACTAAATGCATGCTCTTCAACCGATCGCTACCTGCACCTACCCGCCTGTCCAACATCACTACTCTGGACGGCTCTGACTTAGAATACGTGGACAACTACAAATACTTAGGTGTCTGGTTAGACTGTAAACTCTCCTTCCAGACCCATATCAAACATCTCCAATCCAAAATTAAATCTAGAATTGGCTTCCTATTTCGCAACAAAGCATCCTTCACTCATGCTGCTAAACATACCCTTGTAAAACTGACCATCCTACCAATCCTCGACTTTGGCGATGTCATTTACAAAATAGCCTCCAATACCCTACTCAATAAATTGGATGCAGTCGATCACAGTGCAATCCGTTTTGTCACCAAAGCCCCATATACTACCCACCATTGCGACCTGTACGCTCTCGTTGGCTGGCCCTCGCTTCATACTCGTCGCCAAACCCACTGGCTCCATGTCATCTACAAGACCCTGCTAGGTAAAGTCCCTCCTTATCTCAGCTCGCTGGTCACCATAGCATCTCCCAACTGTAGCACACGCTCCAGCAGGTATATCTCTCTAGTCATCCCCAAAACCAATTATTTCTTTGGCCGCCTCTCCTTCCAGTTCTCTGCTGCCAATGACTGGAACGAACTACAAAAATCTCTGAAACTGGAAACACTTATCTCCCTCACTAGCTTTAAGCACCAACTGTCAGAGCATCTTACAGATTACTGCAACTGTACATAGCCCACCTATACTTTAGCCCAAACAACTACCTCTTTCCCAACTGTATTTAATTTATTTTGCTCCTTTGCACCCCATTATTTTTATTTCTACTTTGCACATTCTTCCATTGCAAAACTACCATTCCAGTGTTTTACTTGCTATATTGTATTTACTTTGCCACCATGGCCTTTTTTGCCTTTACCTCCCTTCTCTCCTCATTTGCTCACGTTGTATACAGACTTGTTTATACTGTATTATTGACTGTATGTTTGTTTTACTCCATGTGTAACTCTGTCGTTGTATCTGTCGAACTGCTTTGCTTTATCTTGGCCAGGTCGCAATTGTAAATGAGAACTTGTTCTCAACTTGCCTACCTGGTTAAATAAAGGTGAAATAAAATAACAATAGTCTAATAGCTGAGCTAGGTGTGAAAAATCCCCATCCTCACACAGACCAGATTTGCCCTAAAGCCCAAGAGGGAGTTAGAGCACTGATTATGCTTTTGGGTCCCAATGTACTACTGTGTCTCTAACTGACAATGAATGGGCAATATAAACCAAATGTTTAACTGATAATTGTGCACGACTTCAAATGAAACAAGCAGGGAGCAAGTTTCGAACCCTCAACCTTCTTGCATTAAGTCCAGCGCGCTGTCGACTGTGCATCAAAAGCATGCTGAAGCCGCAGTGTCGATAGAGCGCGTCCTTGCGGTAGCTTGCTCCTTAATGTAATAAAGTAATGACTTTTCAAATAAGTTGCCTTACACGTTATGTTGCCTGACAATTTGTTAGCTACGCTGTCCTTACGAACCACATAGCATATCATTACACAGCACTAAGTACCGGTATGTTAGTAGTTGTACATCAAACTTGCCAGTAGATTAACTATAGACTTGATGATTCTCGTCATTCTTAGTTTAGCTACACGGTATAGTCGTTGTGCTTTCGCAAATTTGTTCTGGCTAGCTACGGTCTGGACAATAGAAGGAGTCAAAATTCACCCAAGGCTGAAAAACGGCTTAATAAGAACGTTGACTACGCCGGAACACTAGCGCGAGCCCAGCAAATTAATGGAATCGAACATTCGCAGAGATCGTTGACTGGAGTGATGTTTAGGATTCCATTAAAAATCTATCCCGTTTTATATTACCACTACAATCTGTTCGTCGGACGAAACTGGAGGAAATAAACTAGTGTAGAAAGTAAACAGCCGCACCTCGATTGGTGTCAACTATGCTTATGTCTGCGTAATGAAAAACACAACATTTGGCTTAGCGAACGATGACAAATGAAATGGTGCCGCTGTAACAGTTTTACTCCTGTCCCGAACCAGGGACCCTTTGCACACATAGACAACAGTTACCCATCGCTCCAGAAAAGCAGCGGCCCTTGCAGAGTAAGGGGAACAACTACTTCAAGGTCTCAGAGCGAGTGACGTCACCGATTGAAACGTTATCAACGCACCACCCCCAAACTCGCCAGCCATTTCACACTGGTTCACCCAGCTATACACATAACCCCTCATTCAATTACGTCGTTAGTGGCAAACAGGGACATGTGAGGAGCAGGAACAGCTGTAGCCCTCAAACTCACCTCTGGGTCTCAAAGCCAGGTCCACTGCATTTCTTCATTGTTCTCCTTTAATCGGGGACTGATCTAGACCTGGGACACCAGGTGGGTGCAATTCATTATGAGTTAGAACAGAAAACCAGCAGGCTCGTAGGGCAGAAGAGGCAGTGCAGCGTTTCCCAAACATGGTGTACATTTAGGTTTTTGTCCTAACACTTCACAGCTGATTCAGATTAACAAAGTTGATTGATTATTTGAATCAGCTTTGTAGGGTTAGGGGAATAAAAATAAAATGTGCAGCCCTTTGGGGTTCAGGTGATTGAGTGTGGTAAGCCTTTGTCATAGGGTAAACGGTTCATACCCCTGGGCTGTAGGCTGCAAACCTTGGGTCAACTATTAGGTTCTGTAGCTGTGTATTTTATCACAACAATTCTGTTCTACAATGGTTATTTTCCTTAGCTCAGGGTAAGTAGTAGCAGGCCTAAGAGTTTTATGCGATGCAAACATTTGCGTTGTGTTTGTCCTTTTAATCAATCAAAATTTGTCAAATTCCTTCCAGGTTGTTTTGCCTCTTGATGGCAGCTGTGGGCATACAAGCACAACAGACACATCTAAGTATGCATTTTGCACCCTGCAAATTCAAGCACTAGGCA
The DNA here is from genome assembly GCF_034236695.1 of Oncorhynchus nerka. Lineage (NCBI taxonomy): Eukaryota > Metazoa > Chordata > Actinopteri > Salmoniformes > Salmonidae > Oncorhynchus > Oncorhynchus nerka. The sequence goes on along the minus strand of NC_088408.1, from coordinate 44,627,149 downwards.
TTTGACAATATATATTTTGGGATTTTTAACTAAGCTTTCCAATTCCAGATTACCTACACGCTGAATGCCTTGGTAACGTTATTCGTTTGAGTGTCGCTCCTCTTGAAGAGGTTGATGCTGTCTTCAGTGAGTTTGCCTCTTTTATGATTCTCTTGCTCTCCTTTCATAATGTATGGCTTGATATTGCTTGTCAACTATTGTGTTCACACCATCTCCATCCCTTCCAGATGACACACAAATCATTAACCTGACACCTGGCCTTGCTACTCAGTGTGGATTGAGCTTTAAATTTGACCCCATGGGGAATGCCATGTTTTTTGCTTCTCTACAAAACTGCTTTTCCCAAAACATGGTAAGCGCTGTAGTGTTTGCTTGAACTTCAAATAGACAGTTTGCCTTTCAGTGTCACTGCATTTGCAACCCATAATGTAGCAATTTTATTTAACCTTTGACATGGAGTCATGCTGAGACCAGGTTCTTTGACAGATGAGCCAAGATACAAGTCAATATTTGCATCACTAGATGTAAAAATGAAATCATTGAAAACAAACACATTCTTCAGGAAAACTGTCCTCAATAAGCCTGAGTTGCTGTGGTGGTGGTAATTCATACAATTTTAGAGCATGGAGGTTATTAGAAGTACGGTGCCAGAAACATTGAAGCAGTTTTACTGAACTCTGTGGCTATCAAAAGGATCTCCATTGTTAGCCACCCCTGGGTCTGGTATCTCTTACCTCTAAGTTAACGATGGCGTAAGGTACAGCAGGAGTTTATGGAGGGCTTTCAGAGGGCCAGCCAACTTTCTGATACAGACTGCAGTGATGTGAACTACCGAGCTCTTCTCCTGTAGTGTGGCATCAATACGGTGGCAGCTGCATTCATATAGCCAATTTTGCCACAGTCTATAACTTGCATGAATGTCACCTGAATTTGTTTTTTTGCTATATAATGAAAGGCTTTTTTTCCTTCCCCCTTCATTTTAGGATGATAAGATGTTCAGCTTGGTCATGCAGTTCAGGCTGCCAGGAAACCATATGACTGAAGACCCTGTGTATAGAGTGGGCAAAACCTGTAGCTACTCCACCTGGACCTCCCGAGAGATTCTGTGCGACCGCAACTACATGGAGGCAAGTGTGCAGAGCATGCCCCAATGGACATGTTTACAGTCGAGCTTGTCGTACTGCCTGTATAAATGATCTGACTAGAGCTGCAACTGTCCAGTGTTTCATTTCTTCTGCGATACAATGTAGAGGTCTTGACTCTCTCGCTCTCAATTCCACTCACCTCTTCAAAATGCACGTAGGACAACTTTAGAGGTGAGGAATCTCGGCCTATTCTCAATGCATTTAAGGAGGCGAGTGGACAGATTGAGAACTGGCCCTTGATTTCCTATTGTATGGGAGGGAGAAAATGCATAGGGAATAATGGCCTTTCTTCTCTAGGTGTCTGTCAGAAGAACTCTTCCAGACATCCAAACCATCCCCGAACAGCCCACTTGGGGCCCGAAAGCAAGGAGCGCCAACTTCCGGAGAGGTGCTGAGGTAGCCATTTTTCAGTTTCTTTAATTTCATTACAAAATGACAGGATGGCGCTAAACAATGTGTGTTTGACAATTTGAATTCATGTTTCCATTTCCTGAGACAGGCTGTTGCTTCAGGATACAAAATCACAGCTGTCGTCTTTAGTCCTAGCAAGAAGGTCATGAATGTGGATGAGGTCCAAAGAAAGGGCTATGCAATAGCCAACACTCCCACACGGCTGGTGTTAAGAAGCCCTCATAATGCAGAGGAGACATACCTCCAGAATGTAAGCTGACTTTCTCCACTTCCTCCATGAACTGAGTCATGTTCAGTAGAGCAAACATTTGGAAATGGTGGCCCTACCTAAACTCTGCAACATATTGTTAATACGGTGTGCCCTACTGAACACTGCCCTGGTGTGGTTGCCCCCTGAACAGGTAGCTGGGGTTCCGATGCGGGTGCTCTCAACCTCAACCTTCTTTGAGCAGAAGTGGCTGGTTACTCGAGTAGATGCCACAGCTGTTTGTCCAACACCAGGTTGAGTGTGAAATAATTTAAGATCCTTAAAACCCAGTTCTTAATTGGCTCCAGACAAGACTTTCAATGTTCTGTTATGATGTGCCATTGGCTTCTTGTTTCACTGCAGAGGCAGTGGCCTTTACTCCAGAAGTGATCACCTGGTACATGCCCAAGCACATAGACCCACTTTTCTCCTCTGATGCCTTCACCATGTTGGTGTACATGGGAATTGATGCTAAGAGGCTGGACACTGAGGAAATGGCTGCCAGAAACTACTCGGTTTTAGTCACAGAGGCTCATATTATTGTTGAAATTCCGGTGGGGGCGGTTGGCGGCTATTTCAAGGTCAGCGTTGGATGAGTGAAATGTTCCTGTTTAATTTCTAAATCAAATCTTATTTGTAGAGCCCTTTTTACTGCAGCAGTTGTCAGTGCTTTGCAGTAACCCTTTGCCCTCTCTCTCTCATGGGTAAACTCCTAGAAATGTTGTCTTGTGTAAAATGTTTGTTATTGAGCAATTGTCTGGGTGGGTGTGTATACAGCCTGACACATTGGCTTGCAAAATTGTGTGAATGTTGCATCAAATTACATTGAAACATACTCTACCGCTTGTCTTGGCCGTTTGTCCTTTAGCCGCTTGAAATTTGAGACCAAATATCCACACTAAAGTATTGTTTACCTGACTTTAGGGACTGTCAACTGAATGCAAGCAACACTCGGCTGCTGTTTACATATTGTGCAAGTATTTACTTTGCGTGTCAGTTGCTTTGAAAATACACACCGCCGGAAATGCAAGTTGACAACCATATACCTACCAGCTCTCTAAAGTCTGGTAAACAATACTTTCCTCTGGATATTTTACGAGTGGCTGAAGGACAAACCACACAGACAAGCGGTAGAATAATTGTATTTAACATTCTGCATAAGGAACATTGACCTGTTTTTGCACAAAAATTGTGTATTACAGCCTGACTGCATCACTCGTCTCCCTTACAGAGCCATATTCAGGATGACCAGTACTTTGTCACTTACACCATTGAGCCCATGCTTGAGTTGCTGTGGATCGAGGAGGTCGCACACGAGGACACCAGCTACAAAGTCCTCTTCCCTATCACAACACCTCCGATGGCCAGGCCTCCACAAGTTCGCAACTGTGAGTCTGGTTTAGTTAAATAGTGCCTATGGTAATTTGGGATGCCTGGGTTGTTCATTAAGCACAAAACAGAAGAAAATGTACTGAAACGGGGAGGCAATGTCCATTTTCAACTGTACTGCATTTCAAAATGTTTTCCTTTGTTTGCCAATGAACAGACACGCCCTTAGACACAGTTCCTGAGCAGGCAGTGTTTGTGCTTGAGTTGGGGACTTTCAACCTTGATGTGGAGCTGCTGAACATCACCTTTCCCACCATGGTGCTAACTGTTGCAGAGTGCAACGCCAGAGGCTTCAATGTTCAGGAGCAGAGATCCCCGGACAACAACTTGAAGACCTTCAGGATGGAGGTGCCCTTTTCAGACCCGGTGGTCTTTAAGGAGGTGGGTTTCTGTTAAATGCAAAGCCACACGGAGTGGTTTGTACATGCCCTAATAAGTGGGCCACCAACAAAATATAAATGTACTTTGTACCCCTCATTTACTCAAATGTTTCCATTATTTTGGCAGTTGTATGCGTTCACTTGCCAATCAATAGTGCTTGATTTAGAGGAATGAGGGCAACATTACTTTAAGTATATATAGTTTGTTTTAATAGTCCCCATATGTACTTAGTTGTCACTTGATGTTGAATAAGGTTCTGTTACAACAATAATGCTATCAATTGACCAATACTTTTAACTTTACTACAGAGAAGGGCAGAACAAGGTGTCACAACCTTCACTCTTCAGCTGATCTACGGCCTGGTCATCTTTCCAGAGTACGCTCCTTTCTCTCACTCTGCCGTTGTGGACGCTGTACTGCTGGACATTGGTATGTCTCTGGACTACGCCAAACTACTGTTGCATGGTTTCCTCTCGTTAATGATTGCCCTGACAGGAAATTGGCAGTGAAAGCCCAACTAGCCATACTGTAGGTTTTTCCTATGCGGTCTCTCTACAAAGAAAATGTTAAGCTTTAGAGTATTTTTCACCCAGTTGTCCTGTTCCTGATTTGCCAGGATCGTGTTTATTCAGTGTCACCGTAGCAAAACATTTTGCAACCGGAAACAAGGGTTTCTTCTTGGACAAGTTCAAGTAGTACCGTCCTGTTTTTTTTGCTTAATGAACACAACCCTGTTTGTCCTTGTAGTGCCACCCTCAGTCACTGGCAACTGTGATCAGGAGAAGTTCCACATCACTGTGGACTACAGGAACCAAGATCCCTTTTTCGTGGTCTTGGTTGGCAAGCGGCTGCTTAACCATGAGCTTGCTCAACAGTATTTAACAGAGGGCGACGGAGACTTCACCATTACGTTGCCCTTCTCTTCGCCGGACGCAGTGTTTGAGGTACGACGCTCTCCCAAAACATGTTAACCTAAATTGCTGCAGCTAGCCTCTCTTTCCTTTCCCTGTATAGAATATTGGACTAATGAATTCTCCCATCTGTTCCCAGTCGGTTCACTCGTCCTCTGTCAGGAGCAGACTGGATGTTACTCTGTTGAATCCTTACAACAACATGACCATCAAATACTTTTCCCTGGCTTGCAGCTTCCTCAAAACGCTGACTGGTTGGTTCTCAAACAATTACTTCCGATAAATAGTCATTTGACATGGTTACCAAACCTGCGTTCCTTGCAAATACTGTCTAATAGTAGTGCCAGATGGGCATGGTTTGCACTTTTGGTGCTATTCCATTGGTTCTACTGTGCTCAATTAAGTGTCACAAATACAGAACTCAGGTCTGATGGCTACTGGTCTTTTGCTCCCCCACCTCCAAGAGTGTTTCTCTAACGGAACGATGACTGCGCTGGCGGTGAAGGTGGATTCTGTTCCCGGTCTGAACCCCGGTCAGCTGACCCTGAGCGACCCCACCTGTGGTCCCACCTACAGCGACGATCGCTATGCCTACTTCCACTTCACCGTCAACTCCTGTGGCACCACCAGGAAGGTAAAATGACTATTACCCTGAGGTGATGGGTGCTGTGTCTTTATGGGCTGTTTGCCTCTGCAGGCTGTAATAAGCAATTCCCCTCTACTACATAGTTTATCAACAATGTCATGCTGTATGAGAACGAAATCTCCTTGCCAGATGAACTGGAGGTGAAGCTGAATTCCACGATGTCTTCAGAGGAGGAATATCGGTAAATGCGTTACGCATCACAATTGTAGCTGTTAGCTTTTATAGGGTGTTATTTTCTTCTTCACCAATAGATCAATACTTTGTATACAGGGAAAATGTGCCTCTACTACCAGTTTGTCCACTCCACTGGTTGAAGTTTCCCCTATTGAAGTTGCCTACATCCCTCTTTTTAGGTTAAAGGTTTCCTGCTACTATGTGGTCAACATCACTCGCACATTGGCCTTCTTGACCAGGCCACGTGACAACGAGCCATTTGCCGAGACTGGGACGGGTCGACTAATGGTCAGAATGAGACTCTCTCAGGGTAAGCGTGCACAAATTCTGAATTTTAACTTGACCCCTAGCCTCTAAAAGAATCTTGGAAGGTCTCCTTTACAAAACCATTCCCAAAAAATGTAAGCCTTATGATACATTACTCTTGCATTCTGAGATCTATAGGTGTGGCTATGGAGTAATGGTGAGTAGCTGATTTGGGAATTTGTCAGAAGCCTCTGTTGGGGTAGTGTTGGCAATAAATGGGTTGTGTTCATCGGGGCACAACAGGATATGATAAACGAGCTATTAATGGACAAGTTCAGATGGTGCCCACTGAACACGACCCCCCCGGTTGTCTTGTTCTGTGTTCCAGACGCCTCGTATAACACGTTCCTCCAGGAGGAGGACTATCCAGTGGTGAGGTACCTGAGACAGCCTCTGCACTTTGAGGTGGAGCTGACCAGGTCCTCTGACCCCAGGGTAGCGCTGGTGCTTGACCACTGCTGGGCCACCCTCAACGAGGCCCGTGACTCCCGACCCCGGTGGAATCTCATCATTAATGGGTAACTTGTTGTTTTTGGGCCTAAACAAGTGTCATTCCACAGGTGTGGTTCCTGAGTAATTAGCAACCTATCATGCTTGGCAGGCCATTTACTTTGGTTACAGTGGCTATGCCCCCATCCGTAGGTCTTGAGTGGTCACAATAGTTTGAGCTAAAAAAAAACGATGTGAGGTCTGTCACCAGATCTCCACCCAATTTAACACTTATGGGAGATTCTGGTGTGTACGATCACATGCTTGTTATCACTGAGTGGTCCCTGCAGCGTACCAACGGAACGTATGCTGCAACAAGCGACTCTAAACCGCGTTTCCTGAAAAGCATCTAAACAATGTTTTGTACTGATGAGAAATAAAGGTCTTCACAACTTTATTACACCTTTGCTTGTAAAATATATAAATGTTAACGTTATCTAGTCTAAATAACAGGTTGCGCTGACAAACTCAAAACCAACAGCGAGACTAGGTCTTGAGAGAGACTAGGTCTTGTACCGCAGTGATGCGGTACAAGGGAGCCATGTAAATCTAGTTTAGAAAATATGGCAGCCATGTTTGTCAAGCAAGAATGCCTTAATCCCAGAATGCCGTTCACTGTGCCCGTTGCCTGAGATCTTAATTTAGTTTGGCCACTTCATCATGTGACAAATCTTTGTACTTGTTACGGTGCACACGTGACGAGTAGTTTACAGTTAACCAAAGCCAATACAACCGTAGGACAAAAGCTAAACAGTTTCAAGATATAGCTCAATCCATTTTGGGGGGTTAAGTCCTTGGACGGTATTGTGGGGAGGATGGTGCAGGAAATATTACTAAGATGGGGAATTTATCAACAGTTCTTCTAAAAGGGGGGGTCTGATCTGCCAACCCTGAGGTACCGTAGTTTACACTCTGATGCCGTGTTCAAATCAACTAACGACTTCAGTGCATTCAAGACAATGAGGGTACTCCAGTTGAGATCACCATAAGTCAGTAGAGTCTGACATCACGTAAGCGTCTAACCCGACTGCATTGTATGGCGTTAGCATTAGCTCATATTCAGTACCACCTTCAAAAGTGTTTTACACGCGTGTCCATTACAATCTAGGCAAAAATCAGAACTCTGATATGACAACGCGTTACGTAGAAAATGAGGCACTTTGATAGGAATGCACGCATGTCCACAGTTATTTGTAAGGAAGGCAATAAATGTGCAAGGCCTATACTTGATCTGGGGAAGTGCTTGGCCTTTCTCGTGAAGGAAAGTTTGTCCGGCTCATTAAATTCTCAAATAGAAATGGTCTGCAACAGTGAAATGGGCTACTTTAGTGAATGACTGAATGAGGCAAACTTAAAGTTAGAAGTTGAAACGGGCATATAGAAAATTAGCAGTGTAGTGAAGCAACTTTATTGGTCAACATTCATTCGGGCGCTCGGGTTTGCAAAATGCTAACAAATCACGCAATTTGACCATTTTTGGGAAATGGTCGCAAGAACCTAAATTTGTCCATGTGAACAAGGCTCATCTGTCATGGAGTGACTTTGCAACTGTTTCTTAAATCAGAAATTTCATTGCATTTAAAAAAAAAATGGCTGAAATGTTTTGTATATCATAGGAAAAGACAACACATTCACATGGCTGTGCACGAAATGGTCAGTTCAGATTTGTCACTTCAGCTATATCGTTGTGCAAAATCCTGGCCATTGTCTGTCAGCTCATGTGGATTTGTACTGGTGTGGGCATTTGTCTCTTAATATAATGTCTTCAGATTTCACAAATCCCTTTTTGCTAATATCTGGCAGTTAAACAGTAAATGATATACCTCCCAAAGATGCAAATAAAAAAAGTAGGCCTAAACTGTCAATGCGTAGTAGCGCTGCTCCCTTCACAGAAGTCCTCCACGTGTGAATCTGATGTCATGGGTGTAGAATTTATTTGTGTGACCACTTTCCAACAGCGGAAGAATAGCTTTGGCGCATTGCATGAAATTCTTATTTAAATAAGTACTTATTTTGAAAAATATGATTGCCTTGTTGATACAGACTGTCTATTCGGCAACTTTGATTAAACCAAGGTCAATTGATCAATATTCAGGTCGCCTGTAGTCTGACCATTCTGGATCATTGAGAATTTTAAGAACCATTTAGAGGGACATCTCACCTCATGTCAATGTAATTGAATATACTTGTTTGACATCTGTCATTTAACATGCTATAAAAGCCATTGCAGTAGACTAAAAGTAATGTTGGTGAGAAATGCTAAATGAAATGGCTAAAAGATTAGAAATTAATACCAACAAACCACTGTCGTGACGTGACCTTGAATTATCTGAGGACTGTTTAATTGTTAGCCGACTCTAAATTAATCATGTTAGGATTTGGGGTGCCGAGGAAGCGGTTTTAAAAAGTTACCGTCTCCCGACTTAAACTCGACGGTAGAAATCTATTCCATTGATAAAGTTTACTTATTATCCATGATATCGTATCCTCCTTGCAGCTGCAAAAACCCCAACCTTATGATTCAGTACAATACGAATTGAATTACTAGCTAGCTAAACACACAGGTCCCTATCGGACTGACACAATATGATGGCTTGTTACAAGATGTGCCCCCCACCCCCCCGTTCCATAAGGGACACTTATCGTTGATACATTTTTGAACACATGAACCGGCCCCAGCTTGGAGGAAAAGCATTGATGTATATATGTGGGATGGCGCCGTGGAAAGGTAGGTGGTTGGGTCGTCTCTCTGTATATGAAATATGTTTTTTAAAGATGTAGTGATTTTTGGTGGGAAAAGCCTGTTGACAAAGACATGCCTTTAGTTCATACTGGAGGGGGAGAAAGAACCCACTTCTGCTGTAAATTGATCTGATCCTCACAGGACAGTCATGACACCACCACAATACTTTGGACACAAGGGGGTTGGTGTTTGCAGTGTTTTTGTTCCTAACTTAGTCCCTCTCTCTACACTGGTAGCTGTGAGAACCCCGAGGATCCATACCGTGTGGTCTTCCACCCGGTGGTAGCTGATGCCAGGGTCCACTTCCCCCCTCACGTCAAACGCTTTGAGGTCTATATGTTTTCCTTCGCCGAGGATGCGGTTGCGCCGAGTGGCCAGGTAACAAAGTTCACCCAACAATCTTTATTGGTTAATTGTGTGAGTGGCAATCATCCCTTTTTTATTAAAAAAAAATCTGACACCTAGGTCTTTGTCCTAGGTCTTTGTCCATTGTGATGTGGTCATCTGTGATGCCAGTAGTCCCTCTAGCGGCCCCTGTAGTGGACAATGTGTGAATCAGGACAACCCGAAAAGAGGTAGGTCTTGTTTTATGCTTTTCAAACCCTGGCAGACCATAACTGAACTAATAGGCTCTTTCTCCCTCAACAGGTCAAAGACCTCTTTGAGGGTCATTTATATGTTTCTTCTGGATACATTCTTTGGGTGTAATGTCTTGTTCTAACATGTCAAATAAAGTGTTCTATATAAAACAATCCTAACCGTTGGAGCTACCTTAATTGTATCTGATTTGCGTTTAACACCAAGGCGCATGTAGTAGGCTTGTCATCTGACGTATCAATCAACCCTTTTGTAAGCATGGAACTCTGAACCATCCACCGGAGGGAGATAAGTGTTGCACACCGATTTCCTGTCTAAGACGAACAATGGGTGTCAAAACAAACTTTCCAATGTCCAGTAGGATGAACTGACTCAATGTTATAGCAGATGGTGTTTTGACAAAGTGAGACCAACAGGGCTGTGGTTGGCTGCAGTGTTGGTAATTTTCAACTGAAATTACAACTTTCCTTGATACCTCTATCTAGCTTGGTTTCCTTCCAAATATGGACATTTCTTCTGTAATTGTATACATGTCAATCTCATGGCTCAAATGGGAAGAGCTTGACAAGCTGAATGTACCGAGCTGTCTTTTTAAAACTACTAGCACACAGCTCGGACACCCATGCATTCAATCTCCAAGACCGAACTACGGAAGGTACAAACGTTTGTGCGGCTATATTTTTTGGGTCAAAGTTAAATTATGAAAATTGCTATTTAGCAAGTTACCTGACTAGCTAGTGTTAGAGTGAATTTGTAATTGGTCTTTCAGGTACTCCTGAGAACCAACAAACCAGGCTGTTGTCTTGTGAAACGGATGTAATGAATCTACATGGCTAAAGCATTGACTGCACAATTGTAAGCTTGCCTTGTAATGCAGCTGAAGTAACATGCTTATTGTGTCGGATTAAAAATAACTGTCGCCGATCTGGGTATGGACCCTAAAATGTAAAGTCCTGAACTAATATTCATACCAATCTATGAACCTCATTAATGAAGCCTAGAGTAGAATATACCTTTATACTCATGTATTTTAGTAGTTACAACACAGATTCCCATTTTGTAGCCTGTACATTGAATATATTCACCGATCATGTACTCTTCCTTGGCAAATTAAGGTGTGGTTCAGATGACAAACGCCATTATTTGCATGTATTACAATTATACACAACAGCGTTTACTGCTCCTGGGATATCAATGATTACACAGGAAAAACAAATCCTATTCATATCTGAGGACACAGGATAGTATTTCAACCAGTGGAGAATGTGGAACGCTTTATTGAAAGTGCATTTTAATTGAAATATTAGAGTTCAATCTTGGGAGGGCAGGTGGTTAGAGCGTTGGACTAGTAACCAGAAGGTTGCAAGATCGAATCCCTGAGCAGAAAAGGTAAACATCTGCCCTTGAACTAGGCAGTCATTCTTACCTGACATTCCTAGTTAAAAGGAAGGCAAATCTGTACTTCAATGCACATATGGTGTGCATTAGATGAGGTGGGGAATATGATTCATGAATGAGTGCTACCCTAGTAGTCTCTCAGTTCATCACAATTGCGCTGTCGGGACTGGGTTCCTCTCACATCAAAATATACCTGCAGATGAGAGCATGATTAAGCCATTTTATTCTAACACGGTCAGTCATCTTGGATCATTAACTCTGGGATTTCAATGTAAAGCATCTCTTTTAATAATAGTTCCTGTTGACTCAACGAAGTGACATCAGGCCATGCCCTCTGTCAACCAGTTCAGATGCGGGAGGGGTTCAACAAAACCGCTGACACAAGTGACTACAGAGTACCTTAAGCTGAAAAACAGACCCATGAGGACAAACAATCGAATGCCAATAGGTGTTTGCGTCACATACTGTGTACCTGAAACATTTATATATAGAGGGCTGTGTTTCTCACCACTTGGTTATTGCAAGGCTAATCCATGACTTGGCAGCAACAGATAGTCCGGTGGAAATGTGTGCAGCTGACGTCTTAAGCTTTTTTTTAAACTCTTGCACACCAGACAGATTCCACGGAGGAAAAAGAACACAGAACAGTTTAATTACCTCTGGTTATGGACACTTGGTGCCAGCAATAAAGCTTCCACGGCCTGGTCCTCGCACAGTGAACATCTGGCAATATCTACATGTTCGACCCCCTTGGTCAGCTCGCTCTCAAAGTAAAGAGAACTGAGATATGACCCTTCAATCTAAAGCAGCACATGTCATTTTTTAGGATACGTCAATACAGCCCAGTGCTGCTTACCTGAGATGCCGTCTTCGTTGGTGTCCGCTTTGACTTCCTTTTCTGTCGGAAAAAAGTTGCTTTCAGAACAATTTTTGATTTTGACAAGACTCCTAACAATTTGACTGAATAACCACACCATACAAACGTGCTACTGTATGCAGAGAGACAGCAGAGCAAATATACTTAGACTTGAGTATTTCAACAGCTCTTCAACTTGTTCGGCAATCATATATACCTACGGGGACAGGATGGCCAGCCGCACAGGAGATTTTTTTTACTAAACAGAAAGAGGCCTGTACTGACAGATGCATGCTGGATATTTCCCAGTGAAGCGCATGAATGTCAAAATCAACCTACGTATCTTCTGATGGGGAATTGTCAAGGAGTTGGACAGCTGGGCAAGTGAAATAACCATTTGTTTATCAACATTCTATCACTCAGTTAATTATCAGCCAGTTAGGGGGAGTGATGAACTCTACAGCAGTCTCACTACTCAATCTCTGGTTGAAAACTGTATTCTGCCCTTCCCAAAATATATAATTTGTAGGTAACATTCCTGAAAGATTAGTGGAATCTGTGTGGGTAGCTGGACAGGTAGGATGACTGACAATGAAGGTGAACAGGTGGTCACGTGTCAGGTGACAGAGGAATGTATGAGACTGAGGCAGGAATTCCTTTAACCATAAAGTGGTATATTTACTGGGTAGTCTGTGCTGCATCAAAGGAAACAACATGTATACAATCAAATTCATAATCAAAGATCAAATCATATCAGTCATTATTAACATAAATTAGGGAATTCAACAGTCCAGTTCATTAAGAAGTCAATAGTAATCATCCGCGAGTCATTTAGGCTCAACTATTTATCATAAATCATGAGAATACAAACAGTGAATGGTTATACAATCTATAATCCCCATGATCAAAGTCAATCAGTTAGCAAACAATGACGTTTCTCATTTCACGCTTTCAACAGTCTTCATGTGTACATATAATTAATTTCAATACACATGAACCATATCGATTGTGTAATTGGCCTATGAGGATCTGTAGGGCCGTGATCATTGACAATTCACATTACACTATGTTTGAAGCTTGCGCTCCAAGCCGCGCTCCGCGGTGATAACTATTAACAGTAACTGAATGGCCCACTCTCCCGATCGCCACAGATAATTCAGAAAGGTAACAGAGTCGGTGGACTTACGTGGATTCATGGACGCACAGAACTTCTGGGTGAGATGGAGTTAAGGAAGAGAAAGCAGCGAGATCAGGCGATGGCAATTTCCTCCTTTTTATGGAGTTGAGATCTGTCAGACATTTCCACCTGACCTAATTAAAGCGCCCCTGGCCCAGCTGAGTAAATGGCAATGAATTAAAGGAGTATTCCACCAACTCCATGGGCCTTTTCTACAATTCCCTCTTTCTGGGACTCACCCACATACAGGACCGAGCCTGGCCTGCTGAGAAGTGACGGACTCCATCCTAGCTGGAGGGGTGCTCTCATCTTACCTATGAACATAGACAGGGCTCTTACTCCTCTAGCTCTACAATGAGAGGGTGCAGGCCAGGCAGCTTTGTGGAGTCTGCCACTAGCACAGAGTGTAGCCATCGTCGAATCAAGTTGTCCAACATGTCTCCGGACCTACTCAATGCCACAGTCATACTCTGGACCTAGTTTTGTCCCGTTTAATAAATATTATGGAGCTTAATGTTTTTCCTCATTATCCTGGGCTATCGGACCACCATTTTATTCCATTTGCAATCGCAACAAATTATCTGCTCAGACCCCAACCAAGGATCATCAAAAGCCGTGCTATAAAGTATCGAAGAGCCCTCACTGCTGCTCGATCATCCTATTTTCCAACTCAATTGAAGAGAATAAGAACAATCCTACATTTATTTTTGATACTGTCGCAAGCTAAATGAAAAGCAGCATTCACCAAGAGAGGATGGCTTTCACTTCAGTAGGGATAAATTCATGAACTTGTTTGACGAAATGATTATGATCATTAGAAAGCAAACTGTTTCAAGGACAGCTTTTTTCCATCCATATTCATGATTTTGTTACTTCCAGATTAGACTACTGCAATGCTCTACTTTCCAGCTACCTGGATAAAGCACTAAATAAACTTCAGTTAGTGCTTAACAATCTTGACTAGAACCAAAAAATATGATCATATTACTCCAGTGCTAGGGCTGATTTCAATGTTTTACTGCAACAAAGCATTACATGGGCTTGCTCCTACCCATCTTTGCGATTTGGTCCTGCCGTACATACCTACATGTACACTACGGTCACAAGATGCAGGCCTCCTTATTGTCCCTAGAATTTCTAAGCAAACAGCTGGAGGCAGGGCTTTCTCCTATAGAGGAACATTTTTATGGAATGGTCTGCCTATCCATGTGAGAGACGTAGACTCTGTCTTTATTGAAGACTCATCTCTTCAGTGGGTCCTATGATTGAGTGTAGTCTGGCCCAGGTGTGTGAAGGTGAATGGAAAGGCACTGGAGCGACGAACCACCCTTGCGGTCTGCCTGGCCGGTTCCCCTCTCTCCACTGGGATTCTCTGCCTCTACCCCTATTATGGGTGCTGAGTCACTGGTGTCGTGTCTTTTACTATCAGTAAACTTAAGACTTCGTTTTTATCAAATATTCTCTGTAATTAGTTACTCGATTAAACTGAACAATCATGTACCTGTAATTAACTAGGTTGGGGCACCAAGGAAAGTATTCAGATTACAAAGTTCTAATTTCCCAATATAACCTTTCAGATATTTTCATATCTGATCAATAGTCTTCTGATTATTTATGTATTTATTTTAACTCACGTTCGTCTCATTCCAAACGTCGTAAATTGTTGGTTATCTGCATGAACCCAGTCTTCACTATGAGTCATCCATACATGAATTGTCTTAAATCATTTATTTATTACTAACTAAGTAATTCACAGAGATGCATAAACAAACAGTAAATATGGTTATATGAAATGATAGAATGTGCCCTAGTGGGCTGACCCGGCATGGCGGCTTGTTTGACAAAAGGGAAGTGTTTTTTTTTTTACCATGAAGTCACTACACATGAACGCTCACTCATTCGGGAACAATTGCAATCAATATATATATTTACACTTAGTGTGTTGTCTTGATCGCTGGTGAAAAGTCCTTATTTTGTAGAATTGTCCGTCTCTCTCCCTCTCTGTCTCGGTTAGAGGGGATAGTTCAAAGTGACATTCGTTATAGAATGGATGTTTTGTCGGATGTCATTCTTCGCGTTCAATGATACCGAATTCCTAGTTGCAGACTAGTAATTAGTATCAAAGACTTGTTCTTATTCTGTCGGTATCGATAGTCTAAGAGTTTAACCACGTGGTATGGTTAAGATTCTACAACCTTTAGCCATCTCATAATTGAGGTAAGCTTGGTCTGGTGATAATTTCTCAAAGTTGGGTATTATTCTGAATGGCAGAAGAGGGCTGTCTGACCCTAACTGGGCTCAGGGGTGGTCCTCCGAGTTCAAATCAAAAGGGAATTGTATTTTTCTACATTAAACAGTCCACAATCATATTACACAATTATACAAACAGTATCATACTCACTA
Organism: Oncorhynchus nerka; assembly: GCF_034236695.1. Taxonomy (NCBI): domain Eukaryota; kingdom Metazoa; phylum Chordata; class Actinopteri; order Salmoniformes; family Salmonidae; genus Oncorhynchus; species Oncorhynchus nerka. The sequence goes on along the minus strand of NC_088408.1, from coordinate 44,611,876 downwards.
ATTCATCTTATACAACAATTTAGATGTAAACCTCATATCTGAGGCTATTATATAAACAGCGTTATGGTAATGTGGCCACACCGTGCCAAACGGACCAGTTTGTTTTTTATTTTTTTTATTTCACCTTTATTTAACCAGGTAGGCTAGTTGAGAACAAGTTCTCATTTGCAACTGTGACCTGGCCAAGATAAAGCATAGCAGTGTGAACAGACACAGAGTTACACATGGAGTAAACAATTAACAAGTCAATAACACAGTAGAAAAAAAGGGGGGGAGTCTATATACAATGTGTGCCAAAGGCATGAGGTAGGCGAATAATTACAATTTTGCAGATTAACACGAGTGATAAATTATCAGATGGTCATGTACAGGTAGAGATATTGGTGTGCAAAAGAGCAGAAAAGTAAATAAATAAAAACAGTATGGGGATGAGGTAGGTGAAAATGGGTGGGCTATTTACCAATAGACTATGTACAGCTGCAGCGATCGGTTAGCTGCTCAGATAGCTGATGTTTGAAGTTGGTGAGGGAGATAAGTCTCCAACTTCAGCGATTTTTGCAATTCGTTCCAGTCACAGGCAGCAGAGTACTGGAACGAAAGGTGGCCGAATGAGGTGTTGGCTTTAGGGATGATCAATGAGATACACCTGCTGGAGCGCGTGCTACGGATGGGTGTTGCCATCGTGAACTGAGATAAGGCGGAGCTTTACCTAGCATGGACTTGTAGATGACCTGGAGCCAGTGGGTCTGGCGACGAATATGTAGCGAGGGCCAGCCGACTAGAGCATACAAGTCGCAGTGGTGGGTGGTATAAGGTGCTTTAGTGACAAAACGGATGGCACTGTGATAGACTGCATCCAGTTTGCTGAGTAGAGTTGGAAGCCATTTTGTAGATCACATCGCCGAAGTCGAGGATCGGTAGGATAGTCAGTTTTACTAGGGTAAGCTTGGCGGCGTGAGTGAAGGAGGCTTTGTTGCGGAATAGAAAGCCGACTCTTGATTTGATTTTCGATTGGAGATGTTTGATATGAGACTGGAAGGAGAGTTTGCAGTCTAGCCAGACACCTAGGTACTTATAGATGTCCACATATTCAAGGTCGGAACCATCCAGGGTGGTGATGCTAGTCGGGCATGCGGGTGCAGGCAGCGATCGGTTGAAAAGCATGCATTTGGTTTTACTAGCGTTTAAGAGCAGTTGGAGGCCACGGAAGGAGTGTTGTATGGCATTGAAGCTCGTTTGGAGGTTAGACAGTGTCCAATGACGGGCCGAAAGTATATAGAATGGTGTCGTCTGCGTAGAGGTGGATCAGGGAATCACCCGCAGCAAGAGCAACATCATTGATATATACAGAGAAAAGAGTCGGCCCGAGAATTGAACCCTGTGGCACCCCCATAGAGACTTCCAGAGGACCGGACAGCATGCCCTCCGATTTGACACACTGAACTCTGTCTGCAAAGTAATTGGTGAACCAGGCAAGGCAGTCATCCGAAAAACCGAGGCTACTGAGTCTGCCGATAAGAATATGGTGATTGACAGAGTCGAAGGCCTTGGCAAGGTCGATGAAGACGGCTGCACAGTACTGTCTTTTATCGATGGCGGTTATGATATCGTTTAGTACCTTGAGTGTGGCTGAGGTGCACCCGTGACCGGCTCGGAAACCAGATTGCACAGCGGAGAAGGTACGGTGGGATTCGAGATGGTCAGTGACCTGTTTGTTGACTTGGCTTTCGAAGACCTTAGATAGGCAGGGCAGGATGGATATAGGTCTGTAGCAGTTTGGGTCCAGGGTGTCTCCCCCTTTGAAGAGGGGGATGACTGCGGCAGCTTTCCAATCCTTTGGGATCTCAGACGATATGAAACCGAGGTTGAACAGGCTGGTAATAGGGGTTGCAACAATGGCGGCGGATAGTTTCAGAAATAGAGGGTCCAGATTGTCAAGCCCAGCTGATTTGTACGGGTCCAGGTTTTGTAGCTGGATTCTTCACCTATCTTTTACCCTTTCTCTGGAACATGAAATTTGTTCGTACCTCAAGTTCTGTGAGGTGGAAGGATTTCATTTGTCTCCATGAAAAACGACTCTCTATAACAGTGTGTCCATGAGGTCTTCTCAGGAATTTACGACCTCTGACCACAGCAGTCTGGTTGTAGAAGCAGAGAGCGGGGGATGGTGCTCTCTGTACTCAAAGAGGGCAACGTCATGACACTGGCTTCCTGGTGCTCTTCAATGCCATCCCTAGGAGGGGTGCATCACTTGAGTGGGTTGATTCACTGACGTGATCTTCCTGTCCAGGTTGGCGCCCCACCTCGGGTTCGTGCGGTGGGGGAGATGTTAATGGGCTATACTCTGCCTTGTCTCAGGGTATTAAGTTGGTGGTTTGAAGATATCCCTCTAGCGGTGTGGGGGCTGTGCTTTGGCAAAGTGAGCGGAGTTATATCCTGCCTGGTTGGCCCTGCCTGTGGGTGTCGTCGAACGGGCCACAGTGTCTCCCGATCCCTCCTGGCTCAGCCTCCTTTAATTTTGCTGAAATAGTTTGTGTTGGGGGGGCTGGGGTCATCTGTTATATATGGAGTATGTCTCCTGTCTTATCCGGTGTCCTGTGTGAATGTAAGTATGCTCCCTCTAACACTCTCTCTTCTCTCGGAGGACCTGTACCCTAGGACCATGCCTCAGGACTACCTGGCCTGATGACTCCTTGCTGTTCCTAGTCCACCTGGTCATGCAGCTGCTCCAGTTTCAACTGTTCTGCCTGCAGCTATGGAACCCTGACCTTTTCACCGGACCTGCTACCTTGTCCCGGACCTGATGTTTTCAACTCTCTCTCTCTACCGGACCAACTGACATTTATTCCTGTGGTGCTGACCCTCTACAACCACTGTGATTATTATTATTTGACCCTGCTGGTCATCTATGAATGTTTATAATAGTACATGGCCAAGATGTTCAATCTCCAACCGGCAAAACCAGAAGAGGACTGGCCACCCCTCAGAGCCTGGTTCTTCTCAAGGTTCCTTTCTAGAGAGTTTTCCAAGCCACCGTGCTTCTACATCTGCATTGCTTGCTGTTTGGGGTTTTAGGATGGGTTTCTATATAGCACTTTGACTTCGGCTAATCTAAAAAGGGATTTATAAATAAATGTGATATTATATAGGAAATTATGATTTCAATGAATGTCTTATAAGAGAGAACATAATGTTTCATATTGTAAAATTTTTGCTTAAAGGTCAGTAGCATGTCTAGCCTGCCAGAAGTTTGAGAGGGCGAAGACTGGCACCGGAGTTGAAGCCCATCAAAGTTGTTTCACCATGGGACATGATCGGTAAGTGTCTTAATTCAATTATTCTTTTTTTTTACCAAATCAAATTTGATTTGTCACATGCGCCGAATACAACAGGTGTAGACATTACAGTGAAATGCTTACTTACAAGCCCTTAACCGACAATGCAGTTTGAAGAAAATATGACATTTTTCATGAAGTAAGAGATTAGAAAGACTAATAATTAAAGAGCAGCAGTAAATAACAATATACAGGGGGAGGCCACAGTGTCTCCCGATCCCTATTGGCTCAGCCTCCTTTAATTTCAGGTTCAGAGTCAATGTGCGGTGGCACTGGTGTCGAGGTAGTTGAGGTAATTATGTACATGCAGGTAGGGTTATTAAAGTATCTAAGCATAGATAACAGAAAGTAGTAGCAGCATGGGGGGGGGTGCAAAAAGTCAGGGTAGCCATTTCATTAGCTGTTCAGGAGTCTTATGGCTTGGGGGTAGAAGCTGTTTAGAAGCCTCTTGGACCTAGACTTGGCGCTCCGGTGCCATGTGGTAGCAGAGAAAACAGTCTATGACTAGGGTGGCTGGAGTCTTTGACAATTTTTTGGGCCTTCCTCTGACACCGCCTGGTATAGAGGTTCTGGATGGCAGGAAGCTTGGCCCCGGTTATGTACTGGGCAGTACACTCTTTAGTGCCTTGTCGGACACGGAACAGTTGCTATAACAGGCAGTGATGCAACACGTCAGGATGCTGTAAAACCTTTTGAGGATCTGAGGACCCATGCCAAATCTTTTCAGTCTCCTGAGGGGAAATAGGTCTTGTCGTGTCCTCTTCACGACTGTCGCGGTGTGCTTGGACCATGTTAGTTTGTCGGTGATGTGGATGCCAAGGAACTTGAAACTCTCAACCTGCTCCATTATAGCCCCGTCGATGAGAATGGGGGAGTGCTCAGTCCTCCTTTTCATGTAGTTCACAATCATCTCGTTTGTCTTGGACACATTGAGGAAGAGGTTGTTGTCCTTGCTCCACACGGTCAGGTCTCTGACCTCCTCCCTATAGGCTGTCTCATCGTTGTCAGTGATCAGGCCTACCACTGTTGTGTCATCAGAAAACTTAATGATGGTGTTGGAATTGTACCTGGCTATGCAGTCATGAGTGAACAGGAAGTACAGGAGGGGACTGAGCACACACTCCTAAGGGGCCCCTGTGTTGAGGATCAGTGTGGCGGAAGTCTAGTATCCAGTTGCAGAGGGAGGTGTTTAGTCCCAGGGTCCTTAGCTTAGTGATGAGCCTTGAGGGCACTATGGTGTTGAACACTGAGCTGTAGTCGATGAACAGCATTTTTCACATAGGTGTTCCTTTTGTCCAGGTGGAAAAGGGCAGTGTCGAGAGCAATAGAGATTGCATCATCATTGGATCTGTTGGTGCGGTATGCAAATTGGAGGGCGTCTAGGGTTTCTGGGTTAATGGTGTTGATGTGAGCCTTGACCAGCCTTTCAAAGCACTTCATGACTACAGACATGAGTGCTATGGGTCGGTAGTCATTTAGGCAGGTTACTTTAGTGTTCTTGGGCACAGGGACTATGATGGTCTGCTTGAAACATGTTTTGTGTATTACAGACTCAGGGAGAGGTTGAAAATGTCAGTGTAGACACTTGCCAGTTCGCATGCTCGGAGTACACGTCCTGGTAATCCGTCTGGCCTTGCGGCCTTGTTAATGTTGACATGTTTAAAGATGTTACTCACATTGGCTGCGGAGAGCGTGATCATCCGGAACAGCTGATGCTCTCATGCATGTTTCAGTGTTACTTGCCTCGAAGCGAGCATAGAAGTTTTTCAGCTCGTCTGGTAGGCTTGTGTCACTGGGCAGCTCTCGGCTGTGCTTCCCTATGTGGTCTTTAATGGTTTGCAAGCCCTGCCACATCCAACGAGCATCGGAGCCGGTGTAGTACGATTCATTCTTCATCTTTTATTGACCCTTTGCTTGTCTGATGGTTCGTCGGTGGGCTTAGCGGGATTTCTTATAAGCTTCCGGGTTAGAGTCACGCTACTTGAAAGCGGCAGCTCTACCCTTTAGCTCAGTGTGAATGTTGCCTGTAATCCATGGCTTCTGGTTGGGGTATGTATGTTGTAGGTTATATTCTGTCACCAATGGTTTGTTTTATTTATTTTTTACAATTTGTTTTTCCATGGTACATAATCAAACATATTTCAATATCTTACATTGTTAATAGATATTGCTTTCCTACCCCCTCCTCCATGTTTGGTGAATTCACCAACTAGACCAACAAGACTGCCATAGGCAAGTCTTTTGATACCAGGAAGGGTGGGAGAACAACCTGAAGGTAATTATCTTTGCAAACAACATCAGAATCCAGGCTGAGTACGGAAATTAGCCGCAGCTGTTGACTGCGTTAAACGATGCAATTGTACATAAAAATTATTGCATATACTGTAGTCTTTCAAATTTGTGATTGACTTAGTGTTGTTGTTTGTCAATTGCTATTTTTGAATAACGTACTTTCAGATCACTGAGACCTCACCTGATGTGGGTTTCAGGCACGGACTGAGATTGCCCGCTGTTAATTTATTTTGTAACACCGCACTAATCCATCAAATTTTCTCCTGTGTGTTTGCTTGTTTACGTCTCTCTCTCCTACCCTGTTCCCTATAACTCTGCTCTTGTTCTCCAGGAGTTAAGTGTTCCGCCCAAAACCCAGACGTGGATCCACCTGATGTCCTCCATTACAAACCACCCTCCAACTTTTCATTACATCATCTACAGCTACTGTTGTTGTCATTTTCTGCTAAGAAAGTTCTTGCTCTATCATACTGGGCACATATTATGTGAGATACACAGATTAACTAAAAAACACTAGCACTACAAACACAGAACAAAGAGAGCAGCAGTGTCTGTACTTTGCAGTCTCACTCTTCAAGTCCCCCTTCGGAGCCTGGCTGCCTGTTGAGAACAAGTGACAGGTATAATTCCACACACCATAATTCAGATTTTTAGTCCATGATTGCCATGTGATTGTACAACAAATCTGTAAAAAAAATAAAATAACTGTAACAAAAACTATCAAAGTTAATGTATTAAAATATTAAATATTGGCAGGTTGGTTTTCTCAGCTGTTTCACGAGGTTTTCATTATTGTATGGTATTTATTTGTTCCACATTATTCATTGTTGTATCCTAGGATCCACAATAGACACAGTTGAAGTCAAACGTTTACATACATCTTAGCCAAATACATTTAATGGCTTAAGACAACAAAGTCAGGGTATTGGAGTGGCCCTCACAAAGCCCTGACCTCAATCCTATAGAAAATTTGTCGGCAGAACTGAAAAAGTGTGTACGAGCAAAGAGGCCTACAAACCTGACTCAGTTATATCAGCTCTGTCAGGAGGAATAGGCCAAAATTCACCCAACTTATTGTGGGAAACTTGTGGAAGTCTACCCGAAACATTTAACCCAAGTTAAACAATTTAATGGCAACCAAATACGAATTGAGTGTATGTACACTTGAAAGAAATAAAAGCTGAAGTATATGATTCTCTCTGCTATTATTCTGACATTTCACATTCTTAAAATAAAGTGTTGATCCTAACTGACCTAAGACAGGGAATTTTTACTATGATTAAATGTCAGTCATTGTGAAAAACAGAGTTTAAATGTATTTGGCTAAGGTGTATGTAAACGTACGACTTCAACTGTATGTAATATAGTAGAATGTTATGAACCAACACTGAATCGTAGCAGCTATGTAGTAGCTTCTTTGTAGGTGTCAGCTTTTTTATTTATTTCACCTTTATTTAACCAGGTAAGCTAGTTGAGAACAAGTTCTCATTTGCAACTGCGACCTGGCCAAGATAAAGCATAGCAGTTCGACACATACAACAACACAGAGTTATACATGGAATGATCAAAACATACAGTCAATAATACAGTAGAAAAAAAACAAGTCTATATACAGTGAGTGCAAATTAGGACAAATAAGGGAGTTAAGGCAATAAATAGGCCATGGTGGCGAAGTAATTACAATATGGCAATTAAACACTGGAATGGTAGATGTGCAAAAGATTGATGTGCACGTAGAGACACTGTGGTGCAAAAGGAGCAAAATAAATAAATACAGTATGGGGATGAGGTAGATAGATGGGCTGTATACAGATGGGCTATGAACAGGTGCATTGATCTGTGAGCTGCTCTGACAGCTGGTTCTTAAAACTAGTGAGGGAGATGGGAATCTCCAGCTTCAATGTTTTTTGCAGTTCGTTCCAGTCAGTGGCAGCAGAGAACTGGAAGGAAAGGCGACCAACGGAGGAGTTGGCTTTTGGGGTGACCATTGAGATATACCTGCTGGAGCGTGTGCTACGAGTGGGTGCTGCTATGGTGACCAGCGAGCTGAGATAGGGCTGGGCTTTACCTAGCAGAGACTTGTTGATAACCTGAAGTCAAGGATCGGTAGAGTTTTACAGTCTAGCCAGACACCTAGGTATTTGTAGTTGTCCACGTATTCTAAGTCAGAGCCATCCATAGTAGTGATGCAATGATCGGTTGAATAGCATGCATTTAGTTTTATTTGCGTTTAACCTCTTGAAGCTAGGGGGCACTATTTTACTCATCGCTACAACTCCCGTATGGGCTCGGGAGAGACGAAGGTTGAAAGTCATGCGTCCTCCGATACACAACCCAACCAAGCCACACTGCTTCTTAACACAGCGCGCATCCAACCCGGAAGTCAGCTGCACCAATGTGTCGGAGGAAACACCGTACACCTGGCAACCTTGGTTAGGGCGCACTGCGCCCAGCCCGCCACAGGAGTTGCTGGTGCGCGATGAGACAAGGATATCCCTACCGGCCAACCCCTCCCTAACCCGGACGATGCCAGGCAAATTTTGCGTCACCCCACGGACCTCCCGGTCACGGCCGGTTACGACAGAGCCTGGGCACGAACCCAGAGTCTCTGGTGGCACAGCTGGCGCTGCAGTACAGCGGCCTTAACTACTGCGCCACCCGGGAGGCTCAATTATATATTTTAAAAACAACCTGAGGATTGATTATAAAAAAAACGTTTGACATGTTTCTGTGGACATTACGGAAACTATTTGGAATTTGTCTGCATTGTCGTGACCACTCTTTCCGGTGGATTTCTGAACAACGCGGCAAAAACAAAGAGAGGGATTTTGGATATAAAAATAATCTTTATGGAACAAAAGGAACATCTATTGTGTAACTGGGAGTCTCGTGAGTGAAAACATCCGGGAGATCATCAAAGGTAAAAGATTAATTTGATTGCTTTTCTGATTTTCGTGACCGAGCTACTTGATGTAAGTGTACTTAATGTTAATGTTAATAAACTTACGCAAACGCTTGGATTGCTTTCGCTGTAAAGCATAATTTTAAAATCTGACACGAAAGGTGGATTAACAAAAGGCTATGCTGTGTTTTCCTATATTGCACTTGTGATTTCATGAATATAAATATTTGTAGTAATATTTATTGAATGTAGCGATTGTATGTATTGTATGTAGAGATTTAACAAATATTTGTAGAAATACTGTAGGCCTACCAAAGGTGTTGTAGGTCTTTTATTTATTTATTTTTATTTAGCTTTATTTTACTACATAAAGTTCTACTTACTCTGCTGGTGTCTTGACCCAGTTTATGCCCTCATTTGCAATGCAAACCCGGGCGGCAGTGTGTTTTGGGTCATTGTCTGCAATTGGAGAAGAAAAAAATACATTTAACCTAACAGCCAAAATTAGGTACAATAGGCCTTAACGTTAAAAACATATTGCTATAATCCTACCTTGAAAGAAACGATGTGTATCCAGAAACACCTCTCTGACATAGGGTCCAGCATATCTCTTGATGATTTCTTTCTCAAAGAAATCTCGAGCCATGATACCTGAAAAAGGAGGCAAGAGTGAATTATTGTGGAACACATAACAGTCCGAGAGGTGTAGGCTACAATATTTTATGTACCTTTTGCTTTGTAAATAACCAAACTTACCATCAAAAATCAAATATGGGCCTGGTCTCTGGCGAGAAATTGCCCCCCCTGCAAATGGAGTTTGAGGGGGTGCTTGGCACTCGACTTGCTTGATCTTCTTCCTATTTTTCAGCAGCAACTTTGAGCAAATTGCTCAAGGGCCACGGTTGATTCATCTGTGAAGATGACATTATTGAATGTCTCCCAGCTTTGATCCATGCTTGGGCCTGCAGAACGCGAAGTTCTTTGTTTGTCAGATGAATCATTGCATCAAAACTAGAGAACAGTATAAAACAAGCGAACACACATGGTTAATGTTCTGATAATTAAAATATATATATATATATATATATATATATATATAAAACATTTCTTACCGAGCATTTACATAATGCCAAGCAAGTTTCTACAACTGTCTTCTGACTGTAATTAGAGAGATGTTGATGTCGTGCAGTGATACCAGAAGATTACAGATTGCCTTTGCCGATCGCTCATTTATTTACAAAGTAGTGAGAATGTCTCACCCCATGTTCAAGAATTTCCTTTTCTTGCTCACTCTAGGTTAAATGAAAAAGAAATCTCCAAAATATCGTTACTTTTTAAACAAAGTGATTATTATTATTAATTCATTAAAATGATATAATAGCCCCTTAGAATCTGTGAGAATATCTGAGAATATCTAACTGAAAATGCCCCTTACATATTCATTTAGAATCATCCAATCCTCTAACTGTAATTGTTGGCTGAGAGACATCATTGAAAAAAATATTTTTAGATATACTGTAGGCCTACCATAGGCAGAATGAGTCTTACTAGTGTTGAGTAATGTGCTGTTAAAAATGGTGTAGGTCTTATTTATTTAAAGAGCATATTGAAGTTAGAAGCAAAAGCCTACAACCATTTTAGCACTGTTTCACGCTGCTCAGAGGCAAGCATGGGGACTGGTCTTGATAAATCAATGAGATTTTTATTTTCACTTAATCTCCGTTTGTGTATTGGTTAGACTACAATTAGAAAATCAGGGTGCAGAAATGTTATGCTCTTAGTGTATTTTTTGTTTACATAGCCAAGTCAGTTAAGAACAAATTCTTATTGAGGGTTTTGTTTTTCATTTTTCTCTGAAATCAATCCCATATACCATGTTATTACAACAATGGTTTTAAATTATTTGTTAATGCCAATACGGAGGACTATCAAATGCTTCTCAAAGATGTCCTCTGGTGGTCAAACTAGCACTAACTTGCATTAACAGAAAAAATGGCTGACAATTAGATAACCCACAAGGTGTGCTGCAGCATGACGCAATTTACAGGAGGAACCACTGAATAGGGGTCTGGTCAAAAGTAGTATGTAAAAAACTACAATGTTCTTCTGTTTCTAAGTAGTCCATATATATCCTCTGACCCCATGCTCATTCAGATAATTAATTACTAATTACATTTCTTTTCTGGCTGTAAGATTCATTTTGGGAAGTAAACGTGTTCAACAGTGTCTGCGATTGGTCTTATGGTTCGTGCCAATGGCACTGTCCCCAGAACACATAATATACCAGTGTTGATGTGTGGTGGGGCACTTCTGACACATTCCTCTCCAACCTTTCCTGTCTCTCTCCAACTGTCTATGTATCCCATAAAATACATCAAATGGTCAAACAGAAGAAGTAATTGCACTATCTTTTTAGCCAAGTTATTCCAAGGTACACACCTTGATTAGGATGATAGAACTCCTAATAAATACAAAACGGAATTATTTCTATATAGCCTACATTTTCTCCGGCTGAACTTCTAACACAAGTGGGGCGGTGGCTTCATGACTATTCTCATAATGTTCAACAATTTGACAGATCCAACACAGTTCCACCTCAGACATCCAGAAAGGTCTATCTGCAGACCGTGTTTACTACATGCCACACCCACTACTTGCTGCATCCACTTCTCATCACTTACTACAGCTAGCTAGCTAGGACACTAGCACACAGTGTCCTTCACCCCCGCCAGCCAAACACTGCTTTCCTGCAGTTATTTTAACATTACAGCAAGGGTAATCACTACCCAGTAGTACGCTAGTGCCACGCAAGTGTTTGTTTTTTTACAACTTTATTTAACTAGGCAAGTCCGTTAAAATTCTTATTTTCAATGACAGCCTAGGAACGGTGGGTTAACTGCCTTGTTCAGGGGCAGAACGACAGATTTTTACCTTGTCAGCTCTGGGATTCAATCTTCCAACCTTTCGGTTATAAGTCCAACGATCTAACCACTAGGCTACCTGCCGCCCCATTGGCTACACTAGCTAGCTACTTCCCTCACTGTAACGTGAAAGGGGGGGGCTGATCCATTAAACAAAGTTCAAGTCTTTTTCCCTACATGGCTCTGGTACTTTCAACCCATGCCAGTGTTTGTGTGCAGGTGGTTGACATGATTCAGTGTTTGAATTTCCGGTCGCTACCAAATGCATCTTTTATCCTTCATCTGAAAACAGGCGAGAGCTGTTTTTCCACCACCAATGCAGTTGTCATTTTGGCCACAGGCTTACAAATCACTGTGGCTCTGGAAAATATACTCCATTAGGATCCAACTCTGAATAAAATCAATGCATTACTTATCAAATGAAACGGGGGATTGAGGGGGTAATCACCTGGCAAACGCTGCTGAAATTGTAATTATCTTTAGCGCACACATCCACACACATCCACACACACCGCACAGATTGAGGAGACCAACCTACTTGTAACAAGGTGTTTGTTTGGATTCAAGGGGGGGTGGTTCTAAAAAAAACAACCTCTGGGCCTATGTTTTGTTAATCCGGCCCTGCGCTAGAGACATGATGTTGTCGTCATCATCTCACAAGTGTCAGATGCAGTGGCCTTGTGGTTAGAGTGTCCGCCCAGATATTGGAAGGTTGAGATCTCTATCCCCACTCAAGTTTGCCTGGCTACCCAGTCTCCTTGCACTGGCCAAAGTCTACGCCACGCCTACGGACGTTAGTTTCTTCTCCGCAATGAGTCTGGATCTGAGTACCACCCAGACCTCCTTCACTGAATGAGAACACATTCAGGGCCGTCTGATTGGTCCAGAAACTGATTAAATTAAAATTAAATCTAACGTCACATGTAACCAAACCAACTGAGCTGAAAGATGTGAGCATTAGATCCAATACTACCCTCAACCGGAGGACCTGGACACTTACAATACAATTGTCGATCACTCTTTTAAGACTATTGCTCCCTCTGCTGCTTAAATTGTGATATCACTTGATTTTACAAAAATGGCCTCATCTTTACTTAAATAAACAACATGATGAAATGATAACTTCACAATATTGACTATGTACTTATTTGTTTCTTTGGGACTTATTGCAACAGGCATCACTTGGCACCATTGGGACCAGGAAGTTACCAATTGTGTAAGGTCTTTGAAGTACAGTGCCTCCAGAAAGTATTCACTCTTGACTTGTTGCACATTTTGTCATGTTTTCAGCCTGAATTTAAAATGGATTAAATTGAGATTTTGTGTCACTAACCTACACACAATACACCATAATGTCAAAGTGGAATTATGTTTTTAGACATTTTTACAAATGAATAAATAATGAAAAAATGAAATGTCTTGAGTAAATAAGTATTCAACCCCTTTGTTAAAGTATGCCTGAATAAGTTCAGGGGTAACATTTTTACAAGTCACATAATAAGTTGCATGGACTCACTCTGTGTGTAAAAATAGTGTTTAACATGGTTTTTGAATGACTACTAATTTCTGTACCCCACACATACAATTATCTGAAAGGTCCCTCAGCCGAGCAGGGAATTTCAAACACAGATTCAACCACAAAGACCAGGGAGGTTTTTCCAGTGCCTCACAAAGAAGGGCACCTATTGATAGATAGGACCATCTGTTTTTCCATGTATGAGTCTGTAATTCATTGTGTTTCCATGTGCTAATAGCAGTAAGGCCAACTTCAATGAATCACCAAATAATTTTGTATATATATATTTTTTTATACCTAAACGGGTCCTAAATCAAATAGTTAAATGATACTTGGTATGACCATCTTAAAACAATTTCAGGATGAGTTTTTAGTATAAAAATACATGCAATTGTATTATATTTATTTTTTATTTAACATTTATTTAATTAGGCAAGTCAGTTAATTAAGAACAAAATCTTATTTACAATGATCGCCTACCACAGCCAAAGCCAAAACCAAACCCGGACGATGCTGGGCCAATGGTGTGCCGTCTAATGGGTCTCCCGGTCACAGCCGGCTGTGACACAGCCTGGGATCGAAACCGGGTCTGTAGTGACGCCTCAATCACTGCGATGCAGATTCACCTTTCAGCAGGACAATAACCTAAAACACAAAGCCAACTATGCACTGGAGTTGCTTACCAAGACAACATTGAATGTTACTGAGTGGCTTAGTTCCAGTTTCGACTTAAATCGTCTTGAAAATCTATGGCAAGACATGGACATGTCTGTCTAGCAATAATCAACAACCAACTTGACGGAGTTTTCAGAATAAAAAATAAAAAAATATTTGAAAAATTGTATAATCCAGGTGTGCAAAGCTCTTATACTTACCCAGAAAGACTAATGACTAATCACTGCCAAAGTTGACTAACATGTATTGACTGAGGGGTGTGAATACTTATGTACAGTGGATTCGGAAATTATTCAGACCCCTTGACTTTTTTCACTTTTTTTTTTACATTACAGCCTTATTCCAAAATGGATTAAAAAACATTTTACTCAGCAATTTACACACATGACAAAGCAAGAAAAAGTATTTCTACATTTTTGAAAATGTATAAAAAAACAGAAATACCTTATTTACATAAGTATTCAGACCCTTTGCTATGAGACTTGAAATTTAGCTCAGGTGCATCCAGTTTCCATTGATCATACTTGAAATGTTTCGACAGCGTGATTGGAGTACACCTGTGTTAAATTCAATTGATTGGGCATGATTTGGAAAGCCACACACCTGTCCATATAAAGCCACACACCTGTCCATACATTTGACAGTGTATGTCAGAGCAAAAACCAAACCATGAGGTCAAAGGAATTGTCCGTAGAGTTCCAAGACAGGATTGTGTCAAGGCACAGATCTGGGGAAGGGTACCAAAACATTTCTGCAGCATTGAAGGTCCTCAAGAACACAGTGGCCTCCATAATTCTTAAATGGAATGGCCGCACAGCCAAAGAGAGCAATCGGGGGCGGCAGGCAGCCTAGTGGTTAGAGCGTTGGGCTAGGAACCAAAAGGTTGCTAGATCGAATCCCTGAACTGACAAGGTAAAAATCTGTCATTCTGACCCTGAACAAGGCAGTTAACCAACTGTTCCTGTCATTGTAAATAAGAATTTGTTCTTAACTGACTTGCCTACTTACATAAAGGTAAAATAAAAACATCAGGGAGAAGGGCCTTGGTCAGGGAGGTGACCAAGAACCTGATGGACACTCTCACAGAGTGCCTCTGTGGAGATGGGAGAACCTTCCAGAAGGACAACCATCTCTGCAGTACTCTTATAATCAGGCCTTTATGATAGAGTGACCAGACGGAAGCCACTCTTCAGTAGAAGGCACATGACAGCCCGCTTGGAGTATGCCAAAAGGCACCTAAAGGACTCTCCGACCATGGGAAACAAGACCACAGACGAGCCTGATTGCCAAGCATCACATCTGGAGGAAACCTGGCATCATCCCTATGGTGAAGCATGGTGGTGGCAGCATCAGCGGCAGTGACTGGGAGTCTAGTCAGGATCTAGCGAATGTTGAACGGAGGAAAGTCCAGAGAGATCCTTGATGAAAACCTGCTCCGGAGCTCTCAAGACCTCAAAATTAGGCGAAGGTTCACCTTCCAAAATGGCAACAACCAAGACAACGCAGGAGTGGCTTCGGGACAAGTCTCTGAATTCCCTTGAGTGGCCCAGCTAGAGTCTGAACTCGAACCCGATCGAAAATCTCTGGAGAGACCTGAAAATAGCTGTGCAGCTAGACTCGAGGCTGTAATCATTGCCAAAGGTGCTCCAAAAAAGTACTGAGTAAAGGGTCTGATGTACATGTGATATTTCAGATTTACATTTTTTCAAACTTTGCAAAAATGTCTAATCTTGTTTTTGCTTTGTCATTATGGGGTATTGTGTGTAGATTTATGAGGGGGAAAAACAATGTAATCCATTCTAGAATAAGGCTGTAATTTAACAAAATGTGAAACATTTCAAGGGGTCCAAATACCTTCCCCGAATGCATTTTATGAAATATTTCTGTATATATATTTTTTAATATTTGCAAAAATGTCTAAAAACATGTTTTTACTTCATTGTATTGTGTATTGTGTGTAGATGGGTGAGAAAAATCATACATTTAATAAATGTTGAATTCAAGCTGTAACACAACGAAATATGCAATAAGTCAACATGTATGAATACTTTCTGAAGGCACTGTAAATACAAGAAAGCACCCATTGCTATCTTGTAGCTTCCTAGTAAATACCAGGTACATACCAGGTAAATTCTGCACTGTAAAATAAAGTGCTATCCAAATTATGTTCTGTTCTACACTTTAGCACTTTACATAAAGGAATACTACATAGGTAATAACATATTACAACTGTGTTAAATAGTTGTAATAACCTACTGGTCTTCATTATACCCATATTAAATGCCTTGTAATATATAATTTTTTAAAACACTGTTTCATGGAAATAACAATTTTTCACATTAAAGCGGTAATCTGCAGTTTCTACACTACCGGTCAAAAGTTTTGGAACACCTACTCTTTTAAGTTTTTTTTTACCTTTACTATTTTCTACATTGTAGAATAATATTGAAGACATCAAAACTATGGCTTAACTCATATGGAATAATGTAGTAACCAAAAAAGTGTTAAATAATATATTTTATATTTGAGATTCTTCAAATACCCACCCTTTGGCTTGATGACAGCTTTGCACACTCTTGGCATCCTCTCAACCAGCTTCATGAGGTAGTCACCTGGAATGAATTTCATTAACATGTGTGCCTTCTTAAAAGTTCATTTGTGGATTTTTTTCTTCTTAATGCATTTGAGCCAATCAGTTGTGTTGTGACAAGGTAGGGGGGTATACAGAAGCTAGCCCTATTTGGTAAAATACCAAGTCCATATTATGTAAGAACAGTTCAAATAAGCAAAGAGAAATGACAGTCCATCTTTACTTTGAGACACGAAGGTCAGTCAAAATGGAAAAGTTCAAGAACTTTGTAAGTTTCTTAAAGTGCAGTCACAAAAACCATCAAGCGCTGTGATGAAACTGGCTCTCATGAGGACCGACACAGGAATGGAAGACCCTCAGTTACCTCCGCTGCAGAAGATACTGTCACGCCCTGACCTTAGAGATCCTTATTTATTCTCTATGTTTGGTTTGGTCAGGGTGTGACTCGGGTGGGAAAATCTATGTTTTCTATTTCTTTGTTGTTTTTTTCCGAGTGTGGTTCCCAATCAGAGGCAGCTGTCTACCGTTGTCTCTGATTGGGGATCATATATAAGTTGTGATTTTCCGTTTGGGTTTTGTGGGGTGTTATTTTCTGTTTAGTGTCTGTGCCTGACGGAACTGTGTGCTTTCATTTTAGGATTTGTTATTTTTGTTTGAGTGTTTCCTGAAAATTAATATCATGAACACTTTCAACGTGGCGCTTTGTTCCACTCTTCCTTCCACCGACAACGAGCGTTACAGATACGTTAATTTGTTACCTGCCTCAGAAATTGCAGCCCGAATAAATGCTTCACAGAGTTCAAGTAACAGACACGTCTCCATATCAACTGTTCAGAGGAGACTGTGTGAATCAGGCCTTCATGGTAGAATTGCTGCAAAGAAACCACTACTAAAGGACACCAATAAGAGGAGACTTGCGTGATCCAAGAAACACGAGCAATGGATATTAACCAGATGGAAATTTGTCCTTTGTTCTGGATTTTTGCAAATGTTTTAAAAATAAAAACTGAAATATCACAGTCATCAACAAGTCAGAGCGAAATGGTAGAATGCAGATGAAGCAGACATTGAACAACACACTCCAATATATTAATAATCTCTTGTCAATGTATGGCCAGCTTCAGCCAAGGGAGGATTTTCACCCTTAGAATCTTCACCCATTTGATCTTCCTGTGATGGGATTTTCGAGGGACCTTCAGCTATGGGATCTTCAGTCGTAGGATCTTCAGCGAAGAGACTATCACCCATCGGATCTTCCATCGTGGGATCTTTAGTCTGGGGACCTCCATCTTGTGGAGGTCTTCAGTCATTATGTGGGAATCTTCAGCCATTGCATCTTCAAGTCTGGTTGCATCACCATTCATGGTACCTTCATCTGTAAGGACACATGACAAAAGCTTTTCAAATAACTTTGAATGCTTCTTCTGTCAGCACCAACAGAGAAACAGTCCGAAGCCAAAGAGCCATGGTCCTAGTGAGCCTAGTGAACTGGGAGAGAGAGACAAGACAACTCAGTTAAACTTCAGTTCAGCTTTTTTTCAGTTCTATTCCACTCATTTTAATTAAAAACACTCACAGAAAGGTACTTAATTGTTACCCAGAAATGATTTGGTATTGAGATAAAAATGGCTGCATTGGACCTTTAATATGTCCTGAGGTTCATGGTATTGATATAATGTGTAAATAATAGTGTAATGAGACATTAGGCCATAATTGTAAATAAGAATTTGTTCAAAACTGAGTTGTCTAGTTGTCTAGTTAAAAAAAGGTTAAATAAAATAAAGATTTCAGATGCAAATAATTGTATCACTTCCCAGGATGAGTCCTCAATTCATCTCATTGCTTTCCCACAAAAAAACTATGGATGTGTCCCAAATGGCACCATATTCCCTGTATGGTGCACTACCCATAGGGCTCTGGTCTAAAGTAGTGCAATATAAATGGAAAAGGATGCCATTTGTGACGCCCCCTCTCTCTGCTACAGGTGATAAAGGGTCAGACTCTGGGAACCCAAACCCTAGACTGCTTGGTGTTGTATCATAGTCAGTGCCACCATGGCTGTGTCTCGCTCTGTCACCTTTCTCAGGCCAGTGTCAATGATCACACCCTCCCATTTCACACGCTTACCGGGCCAGTCACTCCTCTAGCACAGGTTCACACTTGCAGTCAGCCACACTTTCCAAATGTACAGTACAAGCTTATCCAGATTGAACAGAATAAACGTTTACATACACCTTAGCCAAATACATTTAAACTCAGTTTTTCACAATTACTGACATTTAATCCCAGTAAAAAATCCCTGTTTTAGGTCAGTTAGGATCAACACATTATTTTAAGAATGTGAAATGTTAGAATAATAGTAGAGAGAATGATTTATTTCAGCTTTTATTTCTTTCATTACAAGATCCCACAAAACCCAAAAGGAAAATGACAACCTGTATATGATCCCCAATCAGAGACAACGAATGACAGCTGCCTCTGATTGGGAACCATAATAATAAGGATCTCTAAGGTCAGGGCGTGACACCGTGCTTCACGGTTGGGATGAAGTTATTCTGCTTGCAAGCCTCCCCCTTTTTCCTCCAAACATAATGATGGTCACTATGGCCAAACAGTTCTATTTTTGTTTCATCAGACTAGAGGATATTTCTCCAAAAAGTACGATCTTTGTCCCCATGTGCAGTTGCAAACCGTAGTCTGGCTTATTTATGAAGGTTTGGGAGCAGTGGCTTCTTCCTTGCTGAGCAGCCTTTCAGGTTATGTGGATATAGGACTCATTTTACTCTGGATACAGATACTTTTGTACCTGTTTCCTCCAGAATCTTTACAAGGTATTTTGCTGTTGTCCTGGGAATGATTTGCACTTTTCGTATCAAAGTATGTTCATTTCTAGGAGACAGAACGTGTCTCCTTCCTGAGTGGTATGATGCTGCGTGGGTCCATGGTGTTTATACTTGCATACTATTGTTTGTACAGATGAACGTGGTACCTTCGGGCGTTTGGAAATTGCTCCCAAGGAAAAACCAGACTTGTCTACCATTTTTTTCTGAGGTCTTGGCTGATTTCTTTTGAATTTCCCATGATGTCAAGCAAATAGGCACTCAGTTTAAAAGTAGGCCTGAAATACATCCACAGGTACACCTCCATCTGACTCAAATGTTATTTAGCCTATCAAAAGCTTTTAAAGCCATGACATCATTTTCTGGAATTTTGCAAGCTGTTCAAAGGCACAGTCAACTTAGTGTATGTAAACTTCTGACCCATTGGAATTGTGATACAGTGAATTATAAGTGAAATAATCTGTCTGTTAACAAAGTAGATGTCCTAACCGACTTGCCGAAACTATAGTTTGTTAACTAGAAATTTGTGGAGTGGTTGAAAATTAGTTTTAATGACTCCAACCTAAGTGTATGTAAACTTCTGACTTCAACTGTCTATGTAACCGGTGTGAAATGGCTAGCTAGTTAGCAGGGTGAGCACTAATCTTGTTTCAATTGGCGGCGTCACTCGCTCTGAGACCTTTCTCTGCAAGGGCTTTGGCTTTTGTGGAGCGATAGGTAACGATGCTTCGTGGGAGGCAGTTGTTGATGGGTTCAGAGGGTCCCCGGTTAGCGTTGTGGAATAGACATGAATAAGCTGGTCTCGCAAATAAAGAAAAATACTTATGTAGGGGGAAATCAAATCATATAAATGAATTATATCAAAGCAAAGCAGTAGTGCACATTTTTATGAATTTATCTGAAACCATACCCACCCTCTCCATTGGATTCCATTTTTGTTGAAAGGGAGTTGTTTATTCTCCTAAGTCATATTTAGGCCCTGTATCACAATAAAATCACTCCAGGTCTTCAACGAAAACACCCACCCACTGCACGCATCCTTCCAAATGTTGCTGTCAGGTTGGAGACTAAACGTGCCACTCGCAAGGAATAATTGCCTAAATAAATCCTTCATCCTCTTTGTTGTGACAATCCTAAATAAGAGTCTGCCGAGCATGTTAAATGTTCAATGTGTGTCATGCTATATGTATGTTTTATGTCTGCTTTTATCTTATTACCCTGCAACCCAGAGTGCCAAAAACAAATGTCCATTTATTGCAAACCTTATGGACAAAAAAAATGGTCTCATCTTTGATGAAACTTTACTGTAATACAATGCAGGCACATTCAGTGTTGTACATTATTCACCCCTGAAGGTGTGCATTCTTCACACCATTGCAGGCAGGGCAGCAACACCCGAAAACCAGTGGACCTCTTACCCTGGGAAAGGATCGACGGACCTAGAGGTCGAAAAGTTCACCATGTTAGCTTAACGTAAGAGTTAAAAATAACATATTCTAACGAGAGAGAGAGAGAGAGAGAGAGAGAGAGAGAGAGAGAGAGAGAGAGAGAGATGGTTGTGACAGGGCTCCATCCTGGGCTCTATGGTTAATGCGGTCAAGCCTAAGGACCTGTACCACAAATGTCAGTGCCCCGGGTAGAGCCAGAACAATGCTCACAATATGGTGTATTTGGACAGTGACAATTTTTTTGCTTCATTCTTTTGATGTTGTTTTCACCATTACCAATAACAGGGGAGGTTAGCATTTTGGGGAGGTATGATATTTATGCCTCTGCAACTTGCTCACTCATCATTATTCACAATTCATTCATGATTTATTCTAAGTAAGAATACCAGTAGAATGTGTTTCTAAACACTTCTTGATGTGGATGCTACCATGATTACAGTTAAAGTGACTCGAAAATGACACAATATATTATTCACCATTCATTTCAATTGGATACAAAATAATCTGAAACACAACCAAAACAAACTGCAAATGCATCCAACAAGTTTTTAGAATCACAAGCTTGATGTAGTCATTGCGTGCTATGAATATGCGACCAAATACTAAACGTTTGACTACTCTAATACCTAAGTGAATTTGTCCAAGTACTTTTGGTTCCCTAAAATGGAGGGACTATGTACAAAAAGTTCTGTAATTTCTAAACGGTTCACCTGATATGGATGGAAATACCCTCAAATTAAAGCTGACAGTCTGCACTTTAACCTCACAGTACTTGTATCGAAGCCAAAGTGCTGGAGTACAGAGCCAAAACAACAACAACAAACGTGTCACTGTCCAAATACTTTTGGACCTCGATGTATACTGTGTTAACATAGCCATGGTTGGTCCTTATGATTCAAGGTTTCAAGAAAGGGATAGGGCATCCCTGTATCATTTAACCTCCCATAACAGAACTCCATTGTAATACGTTGTCAAAATATCTCCTGTGTCGGAACTATTTCTATGCACTCCTCAATAACAGGTCATCAGGTCAATGCGGTGTGCAGTGCATGCGCCAGTCCCTGGTTCACCCAGAGCTGCCTTTGCTTTCAACCGCTGGAGGTGTGTAAACTTCACACCCAACTATACCATCATTTGATTATGACCACAGAGTGGGTTCCCAGTTCCCACAGGAAGACCCAACACTTCACCCTGGGAAAGACTTTAGACAGAAGTTGAAAAGTTGTTCAGATAAGATACTCAGAAAAGTTCAGAAGTTTACAATTATGGTTCCATACAAGTTATTGCCTACATCACATTGGTGACAAAGTGAAATCTAAAGGACACCTGGATGTCAAGGATTGGTAACAATTTAACATGTAGAATTGTTGGGAGAAAATGCCAGGCGATGTTCTGTGGTCAGAAGCAATAGGACGGCCAACCACTGTGTACCTGCTGCACACGGCTGACGTACTGTACGTGTTGGTTTGTTTCGCCTTTCGAATGAACCTAGAGGTAACCCATTAGAAAACCTGTTTGAAGATTGGAAAATATTGATTGTTTAATTTTGTTGTGTATTATTCTAGCAGACCATCTGTAGGCTACATGACCTATACACAATATAGCACAATAGCGTGATTATATTAGGCTACTAAAACTGATAACCGACATGAACATCATCAGATCAGACAGTGAGTTCGTTTGTGAAGTCATGATGTCTATGGGCATTGGTGTGCAGTGCATGCACCAGTCCCTGGCTCTACCAGAGTTGCCTTCACCCCTGGAGGTGTGTAAACTTCACACCCAACCATGCCAACACCGGAATACCACAGAGTGAGTTCCCAGTTCCATCAGGAAAACCAGCATCACTTCACCCTGGGAAAGACTGGCCAGAGGTTAACATATACCATTCAGGTTGTACTAGGGGACAAAGTGAAGTTGAACATTAAGAGAGCAGTCCAAGAAACAAGTCCCATAAGAGTCCAGGTATTAAACCCAAGAAAACTTGTTTAAGATAAAATGACAGTTAAAATATTGTTGGTTTATGCTGTTGTATTATTCACCATGATCTGACATGAACGTTTTTGCAATAGCTTGCGTTAGACTAGGCATACTATCACGGATAGCCTACATCAGGGATGGGTAACTGGCAGCCCGGCCTGTTGTAGGCATGCGGATCAATTTCCCCAAAAAATGTAACTCAAATTAGGAACATACTGTTGAAAGTTAGAATAGCAGAGTACACAAAGTTTAATTTGGAAATGTGGTTGTACATCAGCAGTTTTTCTCGTCACAGTGTCACTCAAGTAGCCCATGTCAGCTCTGACTGCATGTGTGGGTATGGATGTAAATATGGATATGGGATCAAAGTTGCCCATCCCTGGCCTACATAAATATCAGGTCAGAGAGTACGTGGGAGAATGAAATCATGATCCAGCGCTTGCAGTGCTGAAAACGCCAGGCACTGAAGGTGTGCATTAATCACGCCTGGGAAAGCTGCACCCAAAACACTCGGAGTTAGCTTTTTAACACCAGTGAACATCACACTTAGAGGGTCTTCCCACTTCCTACAGTAGACTTTTCACAAAAATATCCTCGGCTACACATATACTGCAATGCAAACTTGTGAACATGTCACGTCTCGAAGGCTACCTCCGGAGCACACGACACTTGTAAACAGTTGCCCTCCTTTAAGCAGGGCAGATTAAACATAAATTACATTTTCCCCCAAAAAACAACACTTGTTTTATTGAGTTTTTAGCAACAACAGAAAAATGTAATAGCCTGTAACAGAAACTGAAGCTATAAAACTCAACAGTGTTTTTTTGTTTTTGTTGCTTGACTGCACTTAACTACCTGGTCCAGGCAAGAAGCAACCCCCCACGGAATTATCAACATTTTCAATCATAATTTGCTTTTACCTCGTATAATGACTTCAATGATATTGATAAAATGGTTTGCCTGGTTTGTTCCAAGGTAACTTTTATGCACTAGCTTGTGTAAACCTAAAAGCTCCCGTCCAGCTATGGTACAGCTAAACGTTAGCATTCAGCTACAGTCAGCAGGTTTATGTGATGATGCAGAAATGATTTTGTTTAGCTAGCTAGCTTGCTAGCTAACCTTACCTAGCCATGTAGCCTATTTTATTATATGAATGCCGCTGTATGATAACGTTACTGTACTTTTATATTAGTATGGGAGGAGTAAACGTCCATTATTGATATGCTAACATTACTTGATCACGAAGCATGTTGTTAGTTAGCTAGCTAGCAGGTGTTAGCTGTGTATTTTCAGCTAATTTAATGTGTACGGACAAGAAAATAAACCCTTTAATTGTCTGCACATGCTTGCGGATTGTTGTATTATTCCTGAGTGG
This sequence comes from Oncorhynchus nerka, assembly GCF_034236695.1. Classification (NCBI taxonomy): domain Eukaryota; kingdom Metazoa; phylum Chordata; class Actinopteri; order Salmoniformes; family Salmonidae; genus Oncorhynchus; species Oncorhynchus nerka. The sequence continues at coordinate 44,588,002 of NC_088408.1, read as the reverse complement.
AATATGGTTTGTTTGCATTATTCAATATTGGAATATGTTTCTGAAGAAAAGTTGCTTGGATTGTTAAATAGCTAGTGGCTACTGTGATATTTAAGGTCCATTTGAGCTGCGGACCAAGAATGTTGTGTTGCCAGACAATGAAATGTAAGACAAGGATGTAATGTGAATTGAAAAGTGAATTGAAAAGTATAAATCTCTTTCGCCACTCCACTCCTCAGACTCTCCTTCATCTCTCATAGTGGAACCTTACACTTTGTAGACATTTTTCCTATCCGTGGGGAAATATCTACAGAGGTTGAAAAGTTAAACTTCTTAGTTCATCAAAGTTCCGTAGGTCAGTATCCTACAATAAATAGCCTACAATAAATAAAACAATAAATATTAGTCCGACTTCAATGAAAAATGTGTTGTTGGCAACCCATAGTAGGTTACAAGCCTCACGGTAAGAAGTGTGTAGCCTCAGGAAGCTACACTCAGTTTATTAGATACACCAACACGTTCATGAAAATGGTACGATCCTACAGACAGTGAGTCACATTGCAGTGACTTACTATATAAAGCAGGCAGACAGGCATTGAGACATTCAGTTACTGTTAGATTGAACATTAGAATGCGCAAAACGGGGGAACTAAGTGACTTTGAGCATGGTGCCAGGCACCCCTGTTCCAGTATCTTAGAAATGGCCAGCCTCCTGGGCTTTTAATGCACGATAGTGTCTAGGGTTTACCAAGAATGGTACGACAAACAAAATGGATACTGTCAGCGGCAGTCCTGGGGGCGAAAACAGCTTGTTGATGAGAGAGGTCGAAGGAAAATGGCAAGAATCGTGCAAGCTGACATGCGGGCCACAAACAGGCAAATAATGAGGCAGTATAACACACAACTCGTCGGTCCTTGTCACAGATGTGTTATTTGAGCAGATGACCACACTGGGTTTCACTCCTATCAGCTAAAAACAAGAACAAGTGGATCCATTGTGCAGGCGATCACCAACACTGGACAATTGAGGAGTGGAAAAACATTGCCTGGTCTGACGAATCCTGGTTACTGTTGCGTCATGTTGATGGCAAAGTTAGAATTTGGAGTAAGCAGCATGTGTCCATGGCCCCATCCTGCCTGGTGTCCTTGTTGGGGAATGGTGGCAATGGTGTAATGGTGTGGGGAATGTTTCCATGTCACACGTTGGGTCCCTTGATACCAATTGAGCCACACCTTGTAGAATCCACGCCCTGAATGATTCAGACTGTTCTGGAGGGCAAAGGAGGGTCCTAATAATTTGGTCACTGAGTGTATGTCCGTGAAAGGTCCTGTTATTCACAAGTATGCCTGAAAATTCTAACAGGTATCCCTTAGAATGAGTAAATAACAAATATTATTGTTGTTTTACAATTGAATGTTAAACAGGTTAGCCAACAACATGTAACTATGGCTTGCACAACCATATTATTCCTATTTGCAACAATATGCCTAGTAGGTTGTGTATTTGTGACTGTTTGGTTGATATGTTGTAGCCTACTGGTGGAACCAATCGGTACTGAGATGTTTTCAAAGCATGTGGGCTATTTCACACCTAGTGGGGTTAATTTGCATTTAGGACTACTGTAAATAGGGCTCCCGAGTGATGCAGCAGTCTAAGGCACTGCATCTCAGTGCTAGATGCGTCACTACAGACCCTAGTTCGATTCCAGGCTGTATCACAACTGGCCGTGATTGGGAGTCCCATACAGCGGCGCACAATTGGCCCATGATCGTCCGGGGTAGGCCGTCTTTGTAAATAATCATTTGTTTCTTAACGGACTTAGTTAAATAAAATGAATGAATTAAATCATCAACTGTTTGGGAGCACAGAAGCTGCAGTGAGGAGGTTCTTAACTTTGCATAACCTGGTAAAAAAAAAATAATAATAATCTAAAAACTAACCTAACGTGTGCCGGGACCTAACGTGTGCCGGGATCCATAAGCTCCCTTTCTTGACCAGTTCGAGCTCCTGAGTGATGCAGCGGTCTAAAGCACTGCATCTCAGTGCTAGATGCATCACTACAGATCCTGGTTCGATTCCAGGTTGTATCACAACCGGACATGATTGGGAGTCCCACAGGGCAGCACACAATTGGCCCAGCGTCCTCCGGGTTAGGGTTTGGCTGGGGTAGGCCATCATTGCAAATTTGCTCTTAATTAACTGACTTGCCTAGTTAAATAAAGGTTAAATAAATACAAAATAAAAGTTTGATATCGGCACGAGTTATTTCACACTTGAAAAGAAAATGGTTCAAAGTAAGGAAGGCTGTTAGGAAGATTAAGTAAATTAGTAAATTCACTGTCAATTTCCGTCTATATATGCTTAGATAATTCAATTATGTTATTCACTTGGCTCTTTCATTTTTAATACGTTTTTGTAAACGATTAGGCCCTATAGCATATAATACAAAAAAATAAACAATAGGCTATTGACTTGGATAACATTCTTTCTAATTCTGAAAGGTTTATAGTCTCCCACAACAAACGTTGAACCTATTCTCAAACAAGGCCACTCTGGGCGCGAGTGTGACCATATGGTGCAGGTTTGCCAAAGTGTGACTTGACACCTCACCACCATGGCGCATGGACACTTTGGATAGTGTCAAAGCGCAATTTGGCAGGAGCTCCCTGCCCGGATATATAGGGGCGTCTGACTCAACTCTGGCATCACTCTCAATCGCAAATTCTCAGATGACTTAATCAGGAAACTATCATCAGAAATAATGGAAAATATCATCGGTCATTGTGGATTAATTGGCGGAGTTACCGGAAGAAACTTTGTTCAACAGCCAGCTAATTTGTGGAGACCTTGGGTTGGCAAAGCGGACAGAGAACGCAGGGTCACGGAAAACACGGTTAGTGCAGACTACTTTCAAAACTAAATTATTATTGTCGATTGTTTGTAGCGAATTTCATTTAGATGTATCATAGGTTTAGTTAGCCTATGGTAGAATAAATAGTATAGGCTTATGCTAACATGCGTGTTTTTCTTTCTCTCCTCACAGCCTTACACAAAGCCCATTGGAGGATTTTCAGACACCAAATACTGCAAGAGTTCACAGATCACACACCCAGTAAAGTAAGTGAAATTACCTCACTAACATCACGTTGAAAATATGCGTCTCTGTTTGTGCTTAATGGTGAATGAGATGCCCTCGCTCTATATACCCTATATCAACTATATCCTAGCCTACTTTGTATTTTCAATTCAAACACCTAATCTGATGGTTTTGTGTTCTAGGTTGTTTTGGCCCAAATCGAGATGCTTCGATTATCTGTACCAGGAGGCAGAGATGCTTCTGCGCACCTATCCAGTGCAAGCAACCATCTGCCTCTATGAAGACTCGAGCAGTAATGATGACGAGGAGAGCGTTAGTGACAATGACGAGGAAGAGTAGAGCGTGAAGGAGCTGAATTTAAAAATACCTCTCTCCCCAATGTAAAAAGCTGAATGTATATTGTTTTATATGAAATGCTAAACTAATATATTTCACATAATTATTTTGTGTAAATATCTGTAAATATGCCATATTAATAACGAATGTAAGCAGTATGCCTACTTTTTAAAATGTATATTTCATATAGGCCTGTCTTTATTTAATTTTGTATCCAATGGAGGAAGTTGAAATAAACCATTTACAAACTAAAACATGAGCTCCGAGAATATTATGTTGGTCCTTATATGCATAGTCACTTTAACTATACATTCATGTACACACTACCTCAATTAGCCCGACCAACCAGTGCTCCCGCATTGGCTAACCGGGCTATCTGCATTGTGTCCCGCCACCCACCACCCCCTCTTTCACGCTACTGCTACTCTCTGTTCATCATATATGCATAGTCACTTTAACCATATCTACATGTACATACATGTACATACTACCTCAATCAGCCTGACTAACCGGTGTCTGTATATAGCCTCACTACTTTTATAGCCTCGCTACTGTACATAGCCTGTCTTTTTACTGTTGTTTTATTTCTTTACTTACCTATTGTTCACTTAACACCTTTTTTGCACTATTGGTTAGAGCCTGTAAGTATGAATTTCACTGTACTACACCTGTTGTATTCGGCGCAGGTGACAAATACATTGATTTGATTTCATAATTTGTTTTATTTTGGGGGCTATTGTTTTTGATTCCATTTATTTAACTGACTTTCCAATTCATCACAATAGTACTCTGAATCGAATTGTGTTCTAGCTTACTTAAACAAAACTGTATGTCCCATAACACCAAGAATGTATAATTCCTCATATGAGACAAGGACGTGGCATGTGTACCACTTACCCTCTTGGCCAAGAAAGGTCAGATGACCAGCACTTGCGACAGTGTCAGTCGGTGTGAGCTCCGCTGTGAACACTTCCTATCATAAAACCACACAGTGCATACATAAACACACCCTGTGGGGCCAGTGAGCTTGCAAAGGCTTTTCCCAAAGTAAAAATACAATAATATTTGTGCCTGTTAATCGCAAGCAATAGTCCTGTTAGATTTTCCATATTATTTCATGCCTATACTGTATAACAGAACATTTCATGGATATTACTTCCGAGAGTTCACATGCGTATCTAAACGCAGCTGCCAAATATATATATATTATTTTTTATTTTTTTATTAGAGTAAGCCTCAACCTTTTTTAAACATTTTCCCATTGATAAGTGTGAGGTTCACTGGTGTTAAAAAAGCTGACCATATCTGAATGTTAGGGTGTTGCTCAAGCAAGCATGAGGAATGCAGGCTACACCTTCAGCGCTTGGAGTTTTCAGCACTGCACGTGCTATGACTTCAACACCAACATAGCACAACACATCAATCAAATGTATTTATAAAGCAGATGTCACAGTGCTATACAGAAACACAGCCTAAAACCCCAAACAGCAAGCAATGCACATGTAGAAGCACGGTGGCTAGGAAAAACTCCCTATAAAGGCAGGAACCTAAAAAGAAACCTAAAGAGGAACCAGGCTCTGAGGGGTGGCCAGTCCTCTTCTGGCTGTGTCGGGTGGAGATTATAAGAGTACATGGGCACTAAGGCCCGATTGTTCTTCAAGATGTTCAAACGTTCATAGATGACCAGCAGGGTCAAATAATAATAACAGTGGTTGTAGAGGGTGCAACAGGTCAGTACCTCAGGAGTAAATGACTGTTGGCTTTTCATAGCCGAGCATTCAGAGGTTACAGGGTTACATCAGGGTTACATACAGTGGGGTGAAAAGTATTTAGTCAGCCACCAATTGTGCAAGTTCTCCCACATAAAAATATGAGAGAGGCCTGTAATTTTCAACTATGACAGATCAAATGAGAAGAAAAAAAATCCAGAAAATCACATTATAGGATTTTTAAAGAATTTATTTGCAAATTATGGTGGAAAATAAGTATTTGGTCAATAACAAAAGTTTCTCAATACTTTGTTGGCAATGACAGAGGTCATCACAAAAGTCTTCACAAGGTTTTCACACACTGTTGCTGGTATTTTGGGCCATTCCTCCATGCAGATCTCCTCTAGAGCAGTGATGTTTTGGGGTTGTTGCTGGGCAACACAGACTTTCAACTCCCTCCAAAGATTTTCTATGGGGTTGAGATCTGGAGACTGGCTAGGCCACTCCAGGACCTTTGAATGCTTCTTACGAAGCCACTCCTTCCTTGGCCGGGCGGTGTGTTTGGGATCATTGTCATGCTGAAAGACCCAGCCACATTTAATATTCAATGCCCTTGCTGATAGAAGGAGGTTTTCACTCAAAATCTCACGATACATGGCCCCATTCATTCTTTCCTTTACACAGATCAGTCGTCCTGGTCCCTTTGCAGAAAAACAGCCCCAAAGCATGATGTTTGCACCCCCATGGTTAACAGTAGGTATGGTGTTCAGTGGATGCATCTCAGCATTCTTTGTTCTCCAAACATGATGAGTTGAGTTTTTACCAAAAAGTTATTTTTTGGTTTCATCTGACCATATGACATTCTTCCAATCTTCTTCTGGATCATCCAAATGCTCTCTAGCAAACTTCAGTCGGGCCTGGACATGTACTGGCTTAAGCAGGGGGACACGTCTGGCACTGCAGGATTTGAGTCCCTGGCGGCGTAGTGTGTTACTGATGGTAGGCTTTGTTACTTTGGTCCCAGCTCTCTGCAGGTCATTCACTAGGTCCCCCCGTGTGGTTCTGGGATTTTTGCTCACCGTTCTTGTGATCATTTTGACCCCAGGGTGAGAACTTGCGTGGAGCCCCAGATCGAGGGAGATTATCAGTGGTCTTGTATGTCTTCCATTTCCTAATAATTGCTCCCACAGTTGATTTCTTCAAACCAAGCTGCTTACCTATTGCAGATTCAGTCTTCCCAGCCTGGTGCAGGTCTACAATTTTGTTTCTGGTGTCCTTTGACAGCTCTTTGGTCTTGGCCATAGTGGAGTTTGGAGTGTGACTGTTTGAGGTTGTGGACAGGTGTCTTTTATACTGAACAAGTTCAAACAGATGCCATTAATACAGGTAACGAGTGGAGGACAGAGGAGCCTCTTAAAGAAGAAGTTACAGGTCTGTGAGAGCCAGAAATCTTGCTTGTTTGTAGGTGACCAAATACTTATTTGCCACTATAATTTGCAAATAAATTCATAAAAAATCCTACAATGTGATTTTGTGGATTTCTTTCTATCATTTTGTCTGTCATAGTTGAAGTGTACCTATGATGAAAATTACAGGCCTCTCTCATCTTTTTAAGTGGGAGAACTTGCACAATTGGTGGCTGACTAAATACTTTTTTGCCCCACTGTAGCTGCAGCCAGAACAGTTGAAACTGGAGCAGCACCACAACCAGGTGGACTGGGGACAGTCAGGAGTCATCAGGCCAGGTAGTGCTGAGGCATGGTCCTAGGGCTCAGGTCCTCAAGGAGGGGAGGGAGAGAAAATTAGAGGGAGGACACTTAAATTCACACAGGACACCAGATAAGACAGGATAATTACCCTAGATATAACAGACTGACCCTAACCCCCTAGCATATAGACTATCCAGCATAGATACTGGGCTCTGAGACAGGGGTGGGTTGGGGGACACTGGGCACGTCCGACGGTACCCCCGGACAGAGCCAACCAGACAGGATATAACCCCACCCACTTTGCCAAAGCACAGCCCCCACCACGCAAGAGGGATATCAAAAGAGCACCAACTTACTACCCTGACAAAGCTGAGTATAGCCCACGTAGATCTCCTATACCGCACGAGCCAGAGGGGGCACACAATCGGGCAGGAAGATAACATTTACATTTAAGTCATTTAGCAGACGCTCTTATCCAGAGCGACTTACAAATTGGTGCGTTCACCTTAAGACATCCAGTGGAACAGCCACTTTACAATAGTGCATCTAAATCTTTTAAGGGGGGGTGAGAAGGATTACTTTATCCTATCCTAGGTATTCCTGAAAGAGGTGGGGTTTCAGGTGTCTCCGGAAGGTGGTGATTGACTCCGCTGTCCTGGCGTCGTGAGGGAGTTTGTTCCACCATTGGGGGGCCAGAGCAGCGAACAGTTTTGACTGGGCTGCGCGGGAACTGTACTTCCTCAGTGGTAGGGGAGGCGAGCAGGCCAGAGGTGGATGAACGCAGTGCCCTTGTTTGGGTGTAGGGCCTGATCAGAGCCTGGAGGTACTGAGGTGCCGTTCCCCTCACAGCTCCGTAGGCAAGCACCATGGTCTTGTAGCGGATGCGAGCTTCAACTGGAAGCCAGTGGAGAGAGCGGAGGAGCGGGGTGACGTGAGAGAACTTGGGAAGGTTGAACACCAGACGGGCTGCGGCGTTCTGGATGAGTTGTAGGGTTTAATGGCACAGGCAGGGAGCCCAGCCAACAGCGAGTTGCAGTAATCCAGACGGGAGATGACAAGTGCCTGGATTAGGACCTGCGCTGCTTCCTGTGTGAGGCAGGGTCGTACTCTGCGGATGTTGTAGAGCATGAACCTACAAGAACGGGCCACCGCCTTGATGTTTGTTGAGAACGACAGGGTGTTGTCCAGGATCACGCCAAGGTTCTTAGCGCTCTGGGAGGAGGACACAATGGAGTTGTCAACCGTGATGGCGAGATCATGGAATGGGCAGTCCTTCCCCGGGAGGAAGAGCAGCTCCGTCTTGCCGAGGTTCAGCTTGAGGTGGTGATCCGTCATCCACACTGATATGTCTGCCAGACATGCAGAGATGCGATTCGCCACCTGGTCATCAGAAGGGGGAAAGGAGAAGATTAATTGTGTGTCGTCTGCATAGCAATGATAGGAGAGACCATGTGAGGTTATGACAGAGCCAAGTGACTTGGTGTATAGCGAGAATAGGAGAGGGCCTAGAACATAACATCTGTGACTCAATCCACTCAAGTGAAACACCCCTCCTAGGGCCGGCATAAAAGAGCACTAGTAAGCCAGTGACTCAGTCAGTGTATGTACGGCAGGACCAAATTGTAGAAATAGGTAGGAGCAAGCCCATGTAATGCTTTGTTGCAGTAAAACCTTCAAATCAGCCCTAGCCCTAGCACTGGAGTAATATGATACATTTTGGGGGTTTTAGTCAAGATTCTATCAGCCGTGGTAAGCACTAACTGAAGTTTATTTAGTGCTTTATCCGGGTAGCTTGAGAGTAGTGCATTGCAGCAGTCTAATCTAGAAGTCACAAACTCATGGATTGGCATTTCTGCATAATTTTTTACAAAATGTTCCTGATTTTTGAAATATTCCAAAGATGGAAAAAAGCTTTCCTTGAAATATTCTTGATATGTTCATAAAAAGACAGATCAGGGTCCAGAGTAACGAAGAGGTCCTTCACAGTTTTATTTGAGACGACTGCACAACCATCAAGATGAATTGTCAGATCCAACAGCAGTTTCTTGGGACCTAGAACTAGCATCTCTGTTTAATCCGAGTTCAATAGTAAAAAAAAAACACAAGCTTCCAGGGTATGCAATTTTGAGGTTTCACCATGTTTCATCGAAATGTACAGCTCTGTGAAGTCCGCACAGCAGTAAAAGTTTACATTTTGTTTCCGAATGACATCACCAAGAGGTAGAATATACTGAATAGTGAAAACAATAGTGTTCCTAAAACGGAACCTTGAGGAACGCCGAAACTTACAACTGAATTGTCAGAGGCCAAACCATCCACAGAGACGAACTGATATCTTTCCGACAGATAAGCTCTAAACCAGGTGAGAACTTGTCCAAGCAGACCAATTAAGGTTTCTGATCTCTCCAAAAGAATGTGGTGATTGATGGTGTCAAAAGGACAAAAGGGCAGAGCCTAAGTCTGACACCATTAAAAGGTAATTTACCACCTTCACGAGTGCAGTCTCAGTGCTATGATAGGGTCTAAAACCAGACAGAAGCATTTTGTATACATTATTTGTCTTCAGTAAGGCTGTGAGTTGCTGCGCAACAGCTTTTCCCAACATTTTTGAGATGAATGGGAGATTCGATATAGGCTTTTTCATGGGGCTTTATTACTGCCACTTTTAGTAAGGTTGGTACACATTCTGAGGATAGGGAACCATTTATTATGTTCAACATAGGATGGCCAAGCACAGGAAGTAGGTTAAGTTGGAATATCGTAAAGTATGCAGGTTGAAGGTTTAGAGTAGAGGTCGACCGATTATGAATTTTCAACACCGATACCGATTATTGGAGGACCAAAAAAAGCAGATGCCATTTAAAAAAAAATATAAACTCAGCAAAAAAAGGAAACATCCCGTTTTCAGCACCCTGTCTTATTTTTTTATTTATTTCACCTTTATCTAGTTGCTCCTACCCTCTACTTTTTTGAACATTTTGTTAAAAATCGCGCAACATTTCAGCACCCTGCTACTCATGCCAGGAATATAGTACGTTCATATGGTTAGAATGTGTGGATAGGAAACCCTCGGACGTTTTTAAAACCGGTTAAATCACGACTGTGTCTATAACATAACGTGCGTTAGATCGGAAAGCGCAGGAAAACCTGATCACAGAAAATGGAAATAAATATCCTTGCGCCACTTCCAGCAATTGTTAACAGTGAGCCGAATTAGATAAGACCGAGCATTCAACTCCCACAGCATCCCCATGTTGTCTAGAGTCTTGTGAATTGAATCATCTTTGATTCTTGGTTGAACCGAAACAGGGGCACCACTTACCTCCGGTCTCCGCCAGATCATTCCGGGAAGAGCTCTCTCGTGAAATTTTTTCCAAGACGACAGCTAATGATTTTTACATCGCCTACGGATGATTTTTATCGCTTATTAACGTTTACTAATACCTAAAGTAGCATTACACACGTATTTCGAAGTGTTTTGTGAAAGTTTATCGTCTACTTTTTGAATTTTAAAAAATGACGTTACGTTGTGAAATCGCTGTTTTTTTCGTTTATCACACAGTCTACATATAACGATATCTTGGCTTTATATGGCCCGATTTAATCGAAATAAAGACCCAATAGTGTTTATGGGACATCTAGGAGTGCCAACAAAGAAGATGGTGAAAGGTAATGACTGTTTTCTATTTTATTGTGCGGTTTGTGTAACGCCGAAATGCTAATTATTTTGTTTACGTCCCCTGCTGTGCTTTTGTGTTGTAGTGTATTGGTGCATGCTATCAGATAATAGCTTCTCATGCTGTCGCCGAAAAGCATTTAAAAAATCTGACTTGTTGCCTGGATTCACAACGAGTGTAGCTTTAATTTGATACCCTGCATGTGTATTTTAATGAACTTTTGAGTTTTAACTAATACTATTAGTATTTAGCGTAGCGCATTTGCATTTCCAGAGCTCTAGTTGGGACGCAAGCGTCCCAAGTAGAAGCAAGAGGTTATTTAACCAGGTAGGCTAGTTGAGAAAAGTTCTCATTTACAACTGCGACCTGGCCAAGATAAAGCATAGCAGTGTGAACAGACAACAACGCAGAGTTACACATGGAGTAAACAATAAACAAGTCAATAACACAGTAGAAAAAGAAAAAAAAGAGTCTATATACATTGTGTGCAAAAGGCATGAGGAGGAAGGCGAATTATTACAATTTAGCAGATTAACACTGGAGTGATAAATGATCAAATGGTCATGTGCAGGTAGAGATACTGGTGTGCAAAAGAGCAAAAAAGTAAATAAATAAAAACAGTATGGGGATGAGGTAGGTCAATTGGGTGGGCTATTTACCGAAGGACAATGTACAGCTGCAGTGATCGGTTAGCTGCTCAGATAGCAGATGTTTAAAGTTGGTGGGGGAAATAAAAGTCTCCAACTTCAACGATTTTTGCAATTCGTTCCAGTCACAGGCAGCAGAGAACTGGAAGGAAAGGCGGCCAAATGAGGAGTTGGCTTTAGGGATGATCAGTGAGATACACCTGCTGGAGCGCGTGCTACAGGTGGGTGTTACCATCGTGACCAGTGAACTGAGATAAGGTGGAGCTTTACCTAGCATGGACTTGTAGATGACCTGGAGCCAGTGGGTCTGGCGACGAATATGTAGCGAGGGCCAGCTGACTAGAGCATACAGGTCGCAGTGGTGGGTGGTATAAGGTGCTTTAGTAACAAAATGGGTGGCACTGTGATAAACTGCATCCAGTTTGCGGAGTAGAGTATTGGAAGTGATTTTGTAGATTACATCGCCGAAGTCGAGGATCGGAAGGATAGTCAGTTTTCCTAGGGTAAGTTTGGCGGCGTGAGTGAAGGAGGCTTTGTTGCGAAATAGAAAGCAGACTCTAGATTTGATTTTAGATTGGAGATGTTTGATATGACTCTGGAAGGAGAGTTTACAGTCTAGCCAGACACCTAGGTACTTATAGATGTCCACATATTCTAGGTCGGAACCATCCAAGGTGGTGATGCTAGTCGGGCGTGCGCGTGCAGGCAGCGAACTGTTGAAAAGCATGCATTTGGTTTTACTAGCGTTTAAGAGCAGTTGGAGGCCACGGAAGGAGTGTTGTATGTCATTGAAGCTCGTTTGGAGGTTAGATATCACAGTGTCCAAGGAAGGGCCAGAAGTATACAGAATGGTGTCGTCTGCGTAGAGGTGGATCAGGGAATCGCCCGCAGAAAGAGCAACATCTTTGATATATACAGAGAAAACAGTCGGCCCGAGAATTTAACCCTGTGGCACCCCCATAGAGACTGCAAGAGGACAGGACAACATGCCCTCCGATTTGACACACTGAAATCTGTCTGCAAAGTAGTTGGTGAACCAGGCAAGGCAGTCATAAGAAATACCGAGGCTACTGAGTCAGCCGATAAGAATATGGTGATTGACAGAGTGGGAAAGCCTTGGCCAGGTTGATGAAGACGGCTGCACAGTACTGTCTTTTATCGATGGCGGTTATGATATCGTTTAGTACCTTGAGCGTGGCTGAGGTGCACCCGTGACCAGCTTGGAAACCAGATTGCACAGCGGAGAAGGTAGGTGGGATTCGAGATGGTCAGTGATCTGTTTGTTGACTTGGCTTTCGAAGACCTTAGATAGGCAGGGCAGGATGGATATAGGTCTGTAACAGTTTGGATCCAGGGTGTCTCCCCCATTGAAGAGGGGGATGACCGCGGCAGCTTTCCAATCCTTTGGGATCTCAGACGATATGAAACAGAGGTTGAACAGGCTGGTAATAGGGGTTGCGACAATGGCGGCGGATAGTTTCAGAAATAGAGGGTCCAGATTGTCAACCCCAGCTGATTTGTACGGGTCAAGGTTTTGCAGCTCTTTCAAAACATCTGCTATCTGGATTTGGGTAAAGGAGAAGCTGGGGCGGCTTGGGCGATTAGCTGCGGGGGGTGACCGTGGTAACTAGGTGCTCTTGATAGCCATGGACGTTACAGTGTCCCAGAACGTTTTGGAGTTAGAGCTACAGGATGAAAATTTCTGCTTGAAAAAGCTGGCCTTTGCTTTCCTGACTGACTGCGTGTATTGGTTCCTGACTTCCCTGAACAGTTGCATATAGCTTATCTAAGATGGTGAAGAAGTTACTTTTAAAGAATGACCAGGCATCCTCAACTGACTGGATGAGGTCAATATCCTTCCAGGATACCCGGGCCAGGTCGATTAGAAAGGCGTGCTCGCAGAAGTGTTTTAGGGAGAATTTGACAGTGATGAGGGGTGGTCGTTTGACCGCGGACCGGTAGCGGATACAGGCAATGAGGCAATGATCGCTGAGATCCTGATTGAAGACAGCGGAGGCGTATTTGGAGGGCCAGTTGGTCAGGATAACGTCTATGAGGGTGCCCATGTTTACAGATTTAGGGTTGTACCTGGTGGGTTCCTTGATGATTTGTGTGAGATTGAGGGCATCTAGCTTAGATTGTAGGATTGCCGGGCTGTTAAGCATATCCCAGTTTAGGTCGCCTAACAGAACAAACTCTGAAGCTAGATGGGGGGTGATCAATTCACAAATGGTGTCCAGGGCACAGCTGGGAGCTGAGGGGGGTCGGTAGCAGGTGGCAACAGTGAGAGACTTATTTCTGGAGAGATTAATTTTTAAAATTAGAAGTTCGAACTGTTTGAGTATGGACCTGGAAAGTATGACATTACTTTGCAGGCTATCTCTGCAGTAGACTGCAACTCCTCCCCCTTTGGCAGTTCTATCTTGACGGAAAATGTTATAGTTGGGTATGGAAATCTCAGAATTTTTGGTGGCCTTCCTAAGCCAGAATTCAGACACGGCAAGGACATTAGGGTTGGCAGAGTGTGCTAAAGCAGTGAGAAATCAAACTTAGGGAGGAGGCTTCTGATGTTGACATGCATGAAACCAAGGCTTTTTCGATCACAGAAGTCAACAAATGAGGGTGCTTGGGGACATGCAGGGCCTGGGTTTACCTCCACATCACCCGCGGAACAGAGGAGGAGTAGGATGAGGGTGCAGCTAAAGGCTGTCAAAACTGGTCACCTAGAGTGTTGGGGACAAAGAATAAAAGGAGCAGATTTCTGGGCGTGGTAGAATATATTCAGGGCATAATGCGCAGACAGGGGTATGGTGGGGTGCGGGTACAGCGGAGGTAAGCCCAGGCACTGGATGATGATAAGAGAGGTTGTGTCTTTGGACCTGCTGGTTGTAATGTGTGAGGTCACCGCATGTGTGGGAGGTGTGACAAAGGAGAGTAGAACTAGGGGCTCCATTGTAAACTAAAACAATGATAACTAACCTGAACAACAGTATAGAAGGCATATTGACATTTGAGAAAGACATACAGCGAGGCATAAAGTAATTGCAGGTGTTGATTGGGAGAGCTAGCTAAAACAACAGGTGAGACAACAACAGCTAATCAGCTAACACAACAACAGCAGGTAAAATGGCGATGACTAGGCAGAGAGGGTCGGATTAACCACACACAGAGCCTGAGTTCGCGGCTGGGGCCGACAGATAAAAAATTAATAAACAGAATGGAGTACCGTGATTAATGGACTGTCCAGTGGGCATCAGCTATGTAGCCAAGTGATCATAGTGTCCAGGGGGCAGCAGTAGATGGAACAGGGAAGCCGCCACTACGCTAGCACACGGGCGACACGGCGTTTAAAATTAGTAGTCCGGGGCTAGCAGGAGCGTCTGCTCCGACAGAGGCCGGTTGAAGGCACAGAGGATGGGGTATTCGTCGGCAGACCAGTTGTGGTGGTGCGGTGGGGCGCCGTGTCGACAGAGAATCCAATGCAGATGGCTAAAGAGGTATTGTAGAATTTAGTTTGCTAGCCGGGAGATGCGCCTGGCTCACGGCTAACTGGTGCTAGCTTCGTGGCAGTGGCGTTAGCCACTATAGCCAATCGGTGATCCGGTGCCAAGGTCCAGAGTTTACAGCAAGGATCCGGTGGAGTATTGGGCTCTAGCCGTGTATGAGTGGGGTTCGGGTGAACAGCTGAGTAGGCCGGGAGGTGGGCCTCAGGGATGGTGGGCTTCGGTACAGGGTGCCACGGTGAGCTAGCTAGCTGCAAACTGTGAGATAGCTATCTGCAAGCTAGCTGTGAAGAGCAGAAGTAGTGTTCCAGGGATTACGGAAGGAATCGGGCGTTGTTGTGGAGAGACAGTCAGATACTGGTAGACTAGCGAGTATTATCCAGGCTAAAAACAGGGCTGGTATCTGTGCAAGAGGTAAAAGCCGCTAGCAGTGGCTAACAATGACTAAATAGCTTGTAGCTAATTAGCTGGTTAGCTTCTGGAGGTTCTGGAATGAGGCAGGTTACCGGAAGGTATAATCGAATTTAAAAATCGAAAAGAGATTGAAAATAACATTGAAATATATATACAAAAATATACAAAAAATACAAAAAGGACAAACAAAACACGTCTTCACTGCTACGCCATCTTGGTTTAACAGCTTACAGACAGTAGGCAAGTAAGGTCAAAGTTGTGAAAACACTAAAGAGGCCTTTCTACTGACTCTGAAAAACACCAAAAGAAAGATGCCCAGGGTCCCTGCTCATCTGCGTGAATGTGCCGTAGGCATGCTGCAAGGAGGCATGAGGACTGCAGATGTGGCCAGGGCAATAAATTGCAATGTTTGTGAGACGCCTGAGAAAGAGCTACGGGGAGACAGGACGGACAACTGATCGTCCTCGCAGTGGCAGACCACGTGTAACAACACCTGCACAGGATCGGTACATCTGAACATCACACCTGAGGGACAGGTACAGGATGGCAACAACAACTGCCTGAGTTACACCAGGAGCGCACAATCCCTCCATCAGTGCTCAGACTGTCCGTAATAGGCTGAGAGAGGCTGAACTGAGGGTTGGTAGGCCTGTTGTAAGGCACAAACCCACCATCGCTGGACCAGACAGGACTGGCAAAATGTGCTCTTCACTGACGAGTCGGGAGCGGGAACGATTTGGAGGTGGAGTTTGGAGGTGGAGGGTCTGTCATGGTCTTGGGCGGTGTGTCACAACATTATCAGACTGAACTTGTGAGTTACAAGGTGTGAGTTACAAGGAAGACATCCTCCTCCCTCATGTGTTACCCTTCCTCAACCTGACATGACCCTCCAGCATGACAATGCCACCAGCCATACTGCTTGTTCTGTGCGTGATTTCCTGCAAGACAGGAATGTCAATATTCTGCCATGGCCAGCGAAGACCCCGGATCTCAATCCCATTGAGCACATCTGGGACCTGTTGTATCGGAGGGTGAGGGCTAGTGCCATTCCCCCCAGAAATTTCCGGGAACTTGCATGTCCCTTGGTGGAAGTGTGGGATAACATATCACAGCAAGAACTGGCAAATCTGGTGCAGTCCATGAGGAGGAGATGCACTGCAGTACTTAATGCAGCTGGTGGCCACACCGGATGCTAACTGTTACTTTTGATTTTGACACCCCCTTTGTTCAGGGACACATTATTCAATTTCTGTTAGTCACATGTCTGTGGAATTTGTTCAGATTATGTCTCAGTTGTCGAATCTTGTTATGTTCATACAAATATTTACACATGTTAAGTTTGCTGAAAATAAACACAGTTGACAGTGAGAGGGCGTTTCTTTTTTTGCTGAGTTTATATATTTGTAATAATGGCAATTACAACAATACTGAATGAGCAATGAACACTTTTATTTTAACTTAATATAATGCACAAATAAAATCAATTTAGTCTCAAATAAATTATGAAACTTTCAATTTGGTTTAAATAATGCAAAAACACAGTGTTGGAGAAGAAAGTAAAAGTGCAATATGTGCCATGTAAAAAAGCTAACTCTTAAATTCCTTGCTCAGAACATGAGAACATATGAAAGCTGGTCTTCAATATTCCCAGTTAATTAAGTTGTAGTTATCATAGGAATTATGACGCGTCAACTTTTTCTCTCTATACCATTTGTATTTCATATACCTTTGACTATTGGATGGCACTTTAGTATTGCCAGCCTAATCTCGGGAGTTCATAGGCTTGAAATCATAAACAGTGCTGTGGTTCAAGCATTGCTAAGAGCTGCTGGCAAACGCAGTAAAGTGCTGCTTGAATGAACACTTATGAGCCTGCTGCTGCCTACCACCGCTCAGTCAGACCGCTCCATCAAATATGAGCCTTTGGTCATTAATATGGTCAAATCCGGAAACCATCCTTTCAAAAACAAAACTTATTCATTCAGTGAAATACGGAACCGTTCCATATATTTTATCGAATGGTTGGCAACCCTGAGTCTAAATATTGCTGTTACATTGCACAACCTTCAATATTATGTCATAATTATGTAAAATTCTGGCAAAATTAACTATGGTCTTTGTTAGGAAGAAATGGTCTTCACACAGTTCGCAACGAGCCAGGCAGCCAAAACTACTGCATATACTCTGACTCTGCTTTCACTGAACGCAAGAGAAGTGACATAATTTCCCTAGTTATTATTGCCTGCATTTATTTTAACTAAATATGCAGGTTTACATTTTTTAAATTCTGTGTATTGATTTTAAGGAAGGCATTGATGTTCATGGTTAGGTACATTTGTGCAACGATTGAGTTTTTTTCGCAAATGTGCTTTTGTTAAATCATCACCCCTTTGGTAATGTTGAAGTAGGCTGTGATTCGACGATAAATTAACAGGCACCGCTTTGATTATATGCAACGCAGGACAAGCTAGTCTAGTAATATCAGCAACCATGTGTAGTTTATTTCTGAAGATTGACTGATAGTTTTTTATAAGATAAGTACAATGTTAGCTAGCAACTTAGCTTGGTTCCTTGCAGCTACAAGGTCCTTTTGATGCTGCACTTGCGTAACAGGTGGTCAGCCTGCCACGCAGTCTCCTCTTGGATTGCTATGTATATCGGCCATAGGCTGATTACCGATTGTTATGAAAACTTGAAATCGGCCCTAATTAATCGCCATTATCGGTTGACCTCTAGTTAAGAGGCCTTTTTTTAAATAGGAGGATCGAGCAGCAGTGAGGGCTCTTAGATATTGCGTGGTACTGCCCAATCTAGTCGGAAGACTTCCAGTTTGGTGGAGCTTCATTTCCCTTCCAATTTTCTCGCAGATTGCTTCAGGGCTCTAGTATTTTCTGTATACCAGGGAGCAAATTTGCATCTAGGGTATTACGCAAAGTTAAATTTAGATCCTTAGTTTGGTGGTTAAATTATTTTTGTACTCTGACATTCTTGGCTAGGTAGAGGGAGTCTGGAAGGGAGTCTAGGAATCTTTGGGTTGTCTGAGAATTTATAACACTGCCTTTGATAATCCTTGGTTGGGGTCTGAGCATATTATTTGTTGCGATTGCAAACGTAATAAAATCGTGGTCTGATAGTCCAGGATTATGAGCAAAAACATTTAGATCCACAATATTTATTCCACGGGACAAAACTAGGTCCAGGGTATGACTGTGGCAATGAGTAGGTCTGGAGACGTTGGACAAAATGTCGATGATGGCTCTGAATGCTTTTTGGAGTGGATCTGTGGACTTCTCCATGTGAATATTAAAGTCACCAAAATGGGAATATTATCTGCCATGACTACAAAGTCCGATAGGAATTCAAGGAACTCAGTGAGGAACGATGTATAAGGCACAGAAGGCCTGTAAACAGTAACTATAAAAAGTGATTGAGTAGGCTGCATAGATTTCATGACTAGAAGCTCTTGGTGTATATTGACATTTGGTATTGTAAATGTTAGCAACACCTCCGCATTTGCGGTATACGCTGGGGATATGGCCACTAGTATAACCATTTAGCACAGTAAATTCAGTCAGTCCAGTCACATCAAAATTATGATCAGTGATTAGTTCATTGATTATGACTGTCTTGGAAGTGAGCTGCCTGTCAGCTTCCTGCCTGGCCTGCAACCTAACATATTATGGAGCTAGAGGAGTTAGAGCCAAGTCTATGTTGATAGATAGATAAGAGCACCCCTCCAGCTAGGATGGAGTCCGTCACTCCCCAGCAGGCCAGGCTTGGTCCTGTTTTGGGTGAGTCCCAGAAAGAGGGACAATTAGCTACAAATTCGATGATTGGAGAGAGGCAGAAAACAGTTTTAAACCAGCGATTGAGTTGTGAGACTCTGCTGTAGAGCTCATCACTGACCCTAAATTGGAGGGGGCCAGAGACAATTACTCGATGCAGACACATCTTTCTAGCTAATTTTCACGCTGAAGCTATGTTGTGCTTGGTGACCTCTGACTGTTTCATCCTAACATCGTTGGTGTCAATGTCGATAACAATATCTCTATACTCTCTACACTCGCCAGTTTTAGCCTTAGCCAGCACCATCTTCAGATTAGCCTTTACGTTGGTAGCCCTGCCCCCTGATAAACAGTGTATGATCGCTGGGTGATTATTTTTAAGTCTAATATTGGTGTTAATGGAGTCGGCAATGACTAGGGTTTTCAATTTGTCAGAGCTAATGGTGGGAGGCTTCGGAGTCTCAGACCCGGTAATGGGTGGAGGAGAGACCAGAGAAGGCTCGGCCTCTGACTCCGACTTGTTGCTTAATGTGGAGAACCGGTTGAAAGTTTTTGTCGGCTGAGTGAGCGACACCGGTTGAGCACCGTGACAGCATTTCTTTCCAGAACCCTTGAGAAAGTTGTCAGGCTGCAGGGACTGTGCAGGGGGATTTATACTACTATCTGTACATACTTGTGGCACAGATGCTCTTCCATCCTTCCAACACTTGAATTGCCCCTTGCCTAACGATTGCATCTGAAGCTGTGCTTGAAACACGGCAATCCTCACCATAAGGCGATAGTTCTCCTGTCTCAGCCTCCAGTATTTATGCTGCAGTAGTTCATGTGTCGGGTGGCTAGGGCCATTCTGGTATATCTGGAGTATTTCTCATGACTTATCCGGTGTCCTGTGTGAATTTAAGTATGCTTCCTCTAATTCTCTCTCTCTCTTTCTCTCTCTCTTTCTCTCTCTCTCTAACTCTCGGAGGACCTGAGCCCTAGGACCTGTTGTTGTTTTGGACTCTTCCTCTTCTGTATGATTGGCTATGAAAAGTCAACTGACATTTACTCTTGAGGTGCTGACCTGTTGCACCCTCTACAATAACTGTGATTATTATTATCTGACCCTGCTGGTCATCTATGAACGTTTGAAAATCTTGGCCATGTCCTGTTATAATTTCCACCCGGCACAGCCAGAAGAGGACTGGCCACCCCTCAGAGCTTGGTTCCTCTCTAGGTTTCTTCCTAGGTTCCGGCCTTTCTAGGGAGTTTTTCCTAGCTACCGTGCTTCTACATCTGCATTGCTTGCCGTTTGGAGTTTTAGGCTGGGTTTCTGTACAGTACTTTGTGACATCAGCTGATGTAAAAAGGGCTTTATAAATACATTTGATTTGATTCTCCTGTATATTATGGGTACAGCGACTGCAATTGGATGGTATAGTGTTTATGTTACTACTTAGCTTTTTCGACTGTTGGAGGTCCTGTAGAACCATGTCCAGATAAAGCATCCAGGGTGTAAAAGTTGAATGAAAAAAGTTGAGCGAGGAAACAATTAAGACGTTGGTAAATGTATTAAAAGTTCAAACCAAAACGTTTGGCAGATAGCCAAGTAGCAACACAGCAGCACAGAGATAAGTCCGGAAGTTGAGGGCGGAGCTAGCTGGCCGCAGAAGAGAAAATGTGGGACCAGCGCCGTTGCTATCTACCAGCGCTGCTGCTAACTGTGAGCTTCTGACCTTCTGACCTGATTCATGTAGGTGTATTGTAGGCATAAACACATCATGATTGAAAAAGATTAATAGACCCTGTGCTGCTCAAAGCTTGTGATGTGTATCTTGAGTCAGACAGCAACAACAAAACGTATATCTGTGAAAGTGTACCAATAAGAACGCAAGTGTTGTATTGTAATGTACGGTTTTATCACTGACCATAAGATATAACTTACAACAATGTTTTTCCACAAAGCTACTGTACCCTAATAAATATGATTTAAATGAATGACAATACATATTATCAAAACAAGTGCAAAAGCAGATTGAACAAATAGTAAACTGGATGGGAAACAAACAAATGTACAGTTGGAAGTCGGAAGTTTAAATATACTTGGGTTGGAGTCATTAAAACTTGTTTTTCAACCACTCCACAAATTTCTTGTTAATTAACAAACTATAGTTTTGGCAAGTCGGTTACAACATTATTCCAACAATTTCACATATTTCACTTATAATTCACTGTATCGCGAAGCGAGATGGCCGCCTCGCTTCGCGTTCCTAGGAAACTATGCAGTTTTTTGTTTTTTTTACGTGTTATTTCTTACATTGGTACCCCAGGTCATCTTAGGTTTCATTACATACAGTCGAGAAGAACTACTGAACATAAGAGCAGCGTCAACTCACCATCAAGAATATGACTTTCGCGAAGCGGATCCTGCGTTTTGCCTTTCACCCAGGACAACGGAATGGATCCCAGCCAGCGACCCCAAAGAACGACTTCGAAAAAGGGGAAAACGAAGCGGTCTTCTGGTCAGACTCCGGAGACGGGCACATCGTGCACCACTCCCTAGCATTCTCCTCGCAAATGTCCAGTCTCTTGACAACAAGGTTGATGAAATCCGAGCAAGGGTAGCATTCCAGAGGGACATCAGAGACTGTAACGTTCTTTGCTTCACGGAAACATGGCTCACTGGAGAGACGCTATCGGAGACGGTGCAGCCAGCTGGTTTCTCCACGCATCGCGCCGACAGAAACAAACATCTTTCTGGTAAGAAGAGGGGCGGGGGCGTATGCTGTATGGTTAACGTGACGTGGTGTGATCATGACAACATACAGGTACTCAAGTCCTTCTGTTCACCTGATTTAGAATTCCTCACAATAAAATGTAGACCGCATTATCTACCAAGGGAATTCTCTTCGATTATAATCACAGCCGTATATATTCCCCCCCAAGCAGACACATCGATGGCTCTGAACGAACTTTATTTGACTCTTTGCAAACTGGAATCCATATATCCGGAGGCTGCATTCATTGTAGCTGGGGATTTTAACAAGGCTAATCTGAAAACAAGACTCCCTAAATTTTATCAGCATATCTATTGCGCAACCAGGGCTGGAAAAACCTTGGATCATTGCTATTCCAACTTCCGCGACGCATATAAGGCCCTGCCCCGCCCTCTTTTCGGAAAAGCTGCCCACGACTCCATTTTGTTGATCCCTGCCTACAGACAGAAACTAAAACAAGAAGCTCCCGCGCTGAGGTCTGCGCTGGTCCGACCAATCTGATTCCACACTCCAAGACTGCTTCCATCACGTGGACTGGGATATGTTCCGTATTGCGTCAGACGACAACATCGACGAATACGCGGATTCGGTGAGCGAGTTCATTAGAACGTGCGTTGAAGATGTTGTTCTCATAGCAACGATTAAAACATTCCCCAACCAGAAACCGTGGATTGATAGCAGCATTCGCGTGAAACTGAAAGCGCGAACCACTGCTTTTAATCAGGGCAAGGTGACTGGAAACATGACCGAATACAAACAGTGTAACTATTCCCTCCGCAAGGCAATCAAACAAGCTAAGCGTCAGTATAGAGACAAAGTAGAATCTCAATTCAACGGCTCAGACACAAGAGGTATGTGGCAGGGTCTACAGTCAATCACGGATTACAAAAAGAAAACCAGCACCGTCACGGACCAGGATGTCTTGCTCCCAGGCAGACTAAATAACTTTTTTGCCCGCTTTGAGGACAATACAGTGCCACTGACACTGCCCACAACTAAAACATGCGGACTCCTTCACTGCAGCCGACGTGAGGAAAACATTTAAACGTGTAAACCCTCGCAAGGCTACAGGCCCAGACGGCATCCCCAGCCGCGCCCTCAGAGCATGTGCAGACCAGCTGGCTGGTGTGTTTACGGACATATTCAATCAATCCCTATCCCAGTCTGTTGTTCCCACATGCTTCAAGAGGGCCACCATTGTTCCTGTTCCCAAGAAAGCTAAGGTAACTGAGCTAAACGACTACCGCCCCGTAGCACTCACTTCTGTCATCATGAAGTGCTTTGAGAGACTAGTCAAGGACCATATCACCTCCACCCTACCTGACACCCTAGACCCACTCCAATTTGCTTACCGCCCAAATAGGTCCACAGACGATGCAATCTCAACCACACTGCACACTGCCCTAACCCATCTGGACAAGAGGAATACCTATGTGAGAATGCTGTTCATCGACTACAGCTCGGCATTTAACACCATAGTGCCCTCCAAGCTCGTCATCAAGCTCGAGAACCTGGGTCTCGACCCCGCTCTGTGCAACTGGGTACTGGACTTCCTGACGGGCCGCCCCCAGGTGGTGAGGGTAGGCAACAACATCTCCACACCGCTGATCCTCAACACTGGGGCCCCACAAGGGTGCGTTCTGAGCCCTCTCCTGTACTACCTGTTCACCCACGACTGCGTGGCCACGCACGCCTCCAACTCAATCATCAAGTTTGCGGACGACACAACAGTGGTAGGCTTGATTACCAACAACGACGAGACGGCCTACAGGGAGGAGGTGAGGGCCCTCGGAGTGTGGTGTCAGGAAAATAACCTCACACTCAACGTCAACAAAACTAAGGAGATGATTGTGGACTTCAGGAAACAGCAGAGGGAACACCCCCCTATCCACATCGATGGAACAGTAGTGGAGAGGGTAGTAAGTTTTAAGTTCCTCGGCGTACACATCACAGACAAACTGAATTGGTCCACCCACACAGACAGCATCGTGAAGAAGGCGCAGCAGCGCCTCTTCAACCTCAGGAGGCTGAAGAAATTCGGCTTCTCACCAAAAGCACTTACAAACTTCCACAGATGCACAATCGAGAGCATCCTGTCGGGCTGTATCACCGCCTGGTACGGCAACTGCTCCGCCCACAACCGTAAGGCTCTCCAGAGGGTAGTGAGGTCTGCACAACGCATCACCTGGGGCAAACTACCTGCCCTCCAGGACACCTACACCACCCGATGTCACAGGAAGGCAATAAAGATCATCAAGGACAACAACCACCCGAGCCACTGCCTGTTCACCCCGTTATCATCCAGAAGGCGAGGTCAGTACAGGTGCATCAAAGCTGGGACCGAGAGACTGAAAAACAGCTTCTATCTCAAGGCCATCAGACTGTTAAACAGCCACCACTAACATTGAGTGGCTGCTGCCAACACACTGACTCAACTCCAGCCTCTTTAATAATGGGAATTGATGGGAAATTATGTAAAATATATCACTAGCCTCTTTAAACAATGCTACCTAATATAATGTTTACATACCATACATTATTCCTCTCATATGTATACGTATATACTGTACTCTATATCATCTACTGCATCTTTATGTAATACATGTATCACTAGCCACTTTAACTATGCCACTTTGTTTGCATACTCATCTCATATGTATATACTGCACTCAATACCATCTACTGTATCTTGCCTATGCCGCTCTGTACCATCACTCATTCATATATATTATGTACATATTCTTTATCCCCTTACAGTTGTGTCTATAAGGTAGTAGTTTTGGAATTGTTAGCTAGATTACTTGTTGGTTATTACTGCATTGTCGGAACTAGAAGCACAAGCATTTCGCTACACTCGCACTAACATCTGCTAACCATGTGTATGTGACAAATACAATTTGATATGATTTGATTTGATCACAATTCCAGTGGGTCAGAAGTTTACATACACTAAGTTGACTGTGCCTTTAAACAGCTTGGAAAACTCCAGAAAATGATGTCATGGCTTTAGAAGCTTCTGATAGGGTAAATTACATAATCACAGATACACCTCCAATAAACATCATTTGAGTCAATTGGAGGTGTATCTGTGGATGTATTTCAAGGCCTACCTTCAAACTCAGCTGCAAACATCTTAAACTCACTGCAAGCAAACTGATGTGCATTATCAGAAACCACCACTAGGGTATCCCATGACGAGCAAAACATTATTTCAAATGTAAAATGGCAGTCTTTGCTGTAGTGCTGGACAAGTGTGCAATTTCAGGGTAATTTGACAAGTAGCCGATAGTCAACAAATAGTCCTTACCATTGCAGTGAAACAAGTCGACTCCAACCTTCTCCCAGGTTGAGGTGGGTACCTCTCCCATAACCATGGGCTCCTTGGGCTGTCTATATGAAATTTGACAGGTGTCACAATTTCCCACCATTTGCTCAATGTCAGAATTTATATTTGGCCAGTGAAGGGACTCTGTCCATCCTCTTACATTTCTCAGCTCCAAGATGTCCTTCGTGTACTCTCTGTAGCATCTTCTGAAGCATTGAAGTAGGTATCACCATTCTGTCGTTTTCAACAGCACACCGTTGACCACTGACAGCTCTGCACTTAGTGGGAAATGCTGCTTACAAGAGCCTTTTTGCCAGCCATTTTCCAGATTCTGCATCACCTTGCAAAGAATGGGATATGTTGTGGTCTCTTCAGCTATTCTCCTTAGTTGCAGCTCAGATACAGGAAGTGACTCCATGACCATATCCACATGCAAGGCAACCTCCTCCATAGACTCCTGACTGAGGCTAATTTGGGTCACCACTGATGGAGCCCTTGAGGGCATCTGCTACCACTAAAGTTGACCCAGGCACATAGGTCAGAACAAGATCATTGCGTTGCAACCTCATCATCATCCTTTGAAGACGAGGAGGCATGTCATTTAGATTTTTTTTGAGAGATTGGAATAGGGGGTTTATGGTCTGTTTCTAGAATCATCTTTGGTAAGCCATAAATGTAACAGTGAAACTTCTCACAACCAACAACCTATCCTAGGCACTCCTTTTCTATTTGAGCATAACGCTTCTCAGCATCAGTCAAAGAATGGGTTCATAAGCCACAGGCTTCCAGACACCTTGATGCTCCTGAAGCAGCACTGCTCCAAAGCCATCTTTGGAGGCCTCCATGGACACCTTAGTAGGCCTGTCAGGTTCGAGAAAAGTTAGCACTGACTCTTCAGCCAAAATGTTCTTTACATTGTTCCACTCTCATGTTCTCTGTTCCACAATAACTATGTCTTGTCCTTAAGTTCACTGTTTTAGCTGACAGATTTGGTACAAATTCACCAATACCCAAAACACGCTGAATTGCCTTTCCTATCTGTGGGATTATCACCCTCACCTCTTTGACCTTGGCATGATCAGGCTGCACACCCTCCGAGGATACCCTATCCCCAAGAAACATGATATCCTTCACACAGAACTTACATTTAGCCTGATTTAGCTTTAAACCATGCTTCTGAACCCTCTGCAGAGTCTTTTCCAACCACTCCTGGTGTTCCAGAATAGTGGCACCCCCAGACCACAAAATCATCCACAATCATCATCTAACCCCTCAATGGCACATTCCTTGGCCTTGTGAAAGAGCTCAGGGGCAGAACTTATGCCAAAAGGTGACCTCTTAAAGGAATATCTTCCACAGGGGTTATTGACTGTACAAAACTTGGCGCTGGCTGCATCCAACCTCACCTGCCAGAATCCATTTGAAGCATCCAACTTGGAGGAATAATATGCGCCAGCCATTTCACAGACTATCTCCTCCATCTTAGGAATCTGAAGAGTCTCCCTTTTGATATATTTATTAAGGTCCTTGGGGTCCATACAGACTCTCAGATCTCCATTCCTTTTCTGAACGCAGACCATTGAATTGACCCAGTCTGTTGGCTCCTCTGTTTTCATGGGCACATTGAGTTTCACCATTCTTCCTCAACTCCTTCTTTAGATCCTTCCATAGTGGCACCGGAACTCGGCGTGGTGCATGAATTACTAGAGTGAATGAGAGGCAACCCTCCGAATCCTGTGAACACATCCAAATAGTGTTGAGCAATCTTCTTACCATTTTGAACACTCTGCAGCCAGTCAAGTCATTAATGGTGTACACTCGCTTATCCAGTCCCAACGACTCACATGCTGTATCCCCCAAAAGAGAATCATGCTCCTCTGGTACAATCACAAACATTAAGTGTGTGGCTTCTTGTTTTTCTCTTTACAGTCAGCCGACACAAACCTTTAGTCTCAATTGCTTGGCCATTGTACGCTTTGAGAGCCACAGCCTTTTGCATGATGACTGGTTTGTGCTTTAACTCATGAAAATCCCTCATATTGATTAGGTTGGCTTTAGCTCCTGTATCCAGGTTTAAGGTCAAACTTGTACCATTGACCACCAGTGGTCACTAACTACAGTATGGGCCTGTGATGGTTCTTGCCTGTCCGCCATGCAATCCACAGTGACCACAAACAAATCACTTTGTTCACTCTCCTCCAATTCAACAGTGTGAACATTTTGTCTCCCATACTTGTCCTTTGCAAAACACATTCTTCCAAAATGATGTTTTCCATTGCACTTGTAGCAACATTTCCTAAAGGCTGGACACTTCCTGGTCTGATGCCTGGTGCCACATCTGTTATAATCATATTGCTTGTGAAGCCTTTGATCAAAGTCATATTGCATGTGTCCTTATCTACAAAATCCACTGCTGTGCTTTCCACCTCCATAGCAGTACTTGCTGGTGTGGAGCTAAAGGTTTTCATATGCAATTGTGCCAGCTCATTCCCCTGACATATTTTTACTGCAGTGTCCAAATCTAACTCACATTCCCGCAGCAGTTTTTTCTCAAACTCTGGAGTCATTTATACCAAACACAATCTGATCCCGAAGCATAGATGAGGTTAGGTCTACGAAATTACATGTCTGTGCTCTTAATTTCAAATCAGTAAGAAAGACGTCAAACTTTTCACCTTGCTGTTGTATATGACAGCGAAACACATAACATTCATATGTCTCGTTGTTCTTAGGTGAACAATCTGCATCAAACTGATCCAGTACCTCCGCAAACTTGTCTTTATCCTCCTCATTAGCAAACGTGACGGTATTGAATATATTGATTGTCTGTGGTCCCGCTATAGTAAGAAAGAGAGCAACTTTACATTCATCCGGCTCCTTTGTAACGCCAATGGCAGACATATACAACAAAAACCACTTTTGAAATGTTATCTAATTCTCGTCCATATTGCCATCCAGACTCAAAGCCTCTGGTGGCTTGATTTACATTCCATTGCACTTCCATAAACTCCAACATTCACGAAAAAAACAAACAATTTCCACTTCTGTAACCATGTACTACTTTGTTAGTTACAGCGAGCAAGGACAACCAGCACCATCGATCATAGTTAACGAGTTTTAATGTTATTCCGCCATTGCCACACATATACCACAGGTGTCATAAAAGAGTGTCGTAAACCATTAATACAGTAGAGACAACAATACATCACGCAAAGCAGACATACATGTCAGTAAGAGTGTTCATGAGTGTCTTTGAATGCAGAGATTGAGATAAAACTATCCAGTTTGAGTGTGTTCCAGTGTCCAGCTGCAGAAAACTGAAAAGAGGAGAGACCCAGGGATGTTTGTGCTTTGAGGACCTTTAACAGAATGTGTGTTGTATGTGGAGGATAAGGGCTGCAGTAGGTATCTCAGATAGTGGGGAGTGAGGCCTAAGAGGGTCTTATAAATACACATCAACATCAAGAGGGTGTTGCCTCGGGTATACAGAGATCATCAGTTTACAGAGGAGTATACAGTATATACTGAATAAATATACACTGCTCAAAAAAATAAAGGGAACACTAAAATAACACATCCTAGATCTGAATGAATGAAATATTCTTATTAAATACTTTTTTCATTACATAGTTGAATGTGCTGACAACAAAATCACACAAAAATGATCAATGGAAATCAAATGTATCAACCCACGGAGGTCTGGATTTGGAGTCACACTCAAAATTAAAGTGGAAAACCACACTACAGGCTGATCCAACTTTGATGTAATGTCCTTAAAACAAGTAAAAATTAGGCTCAGTAGTGTGTGTGGCCTCCATGTGCCTGTATGACCTCCCTACAACGCCTGGGCATGCTCCTGATGAGGTGGCGGATGGTCTCCTGAGGGATCTCCTCCCAGACCTGGACTAAAGCATGCACCAACTCCTGGACAGTCTGGTGGATGGAGCGAGACATGATGTCCCAGATGTGCTCATTTGGATTCAGGTCTGGGGAACGGGCGGGCCAGTCCATAGCATCAATGCCTTCCTCTTGCAGGAACTGCTGACACACTCCAGCCACATGAGGTCTAGCATTGTCTTGCATTAGGAGGAACCCAGGGCCAACCGCACCAGCATATGGTCTCACAAGGGGTCTGAGGATCTCATCTCGGTACCTAATGGCAGTCAGGCTACCTCTGGCGAGCACATGGAGGGCTGTGCGGCCCCCCAAAGAAATGCCACCCCACACCATGACTGAGCCACCGCCAAACCGGTCATGCTGGAGGATGTTACAGGCAGCAGAACATTCTCCACGGCGTCTCCAGACTCTGTCACGTCTGTCACGTGCTCAGTGTGAACCTGCTTTCATCTGTGAAGAGCACAGGTCGCCAGTGGCGAATTTGCCAATCTTGGTGTTTTCTGGCAAATGCCAAACGTCCTGCACGGTGTTGGGCTGTAGTAAGTACAACCCCCACCTGTGGACGTTGGGCCCTCATACCACCCTCATGGAGTCTGTTTCTGACGGTTTGAGCAGACACATGCACATTTGTGGCCTGCTGGAGGTCATTTTGCAGGGCTCTGGCAGTGCTCCTCCTGCTCCTCCTTGCACAAAGGCGGAGGTAGCGGTCCTGCTGCTGGGTTGTTGCCCTTCTATGGCCTCCTCCACGTCTCCTGATGTACTGGCCTGTCTCCTGGTAGCGCCTCCATGCTCTGGACACTACGCTGACAGACACAGCAAACCTTCTTGCCACAGCTCGCATTGATGTTCCATCCTGGATGAGCTCCTGGATGAGCTGCACTACCTGAGCCACTTGTGTGGGTTGTAGACTCCGTCTCATGCTACCACTAGAGTGAAAGCACCGCCAGCATTCAAAAGTGACCAAAACATCAGCCAGGAAGCATAGGAACTGAGAAGTGGTCTGTGGTCACCCCCTGCAGAACCACTCCTTTATTGGGGGTGTCTTGTTAATTAATTGCCTATAATTTCCACCTGTTGTCTATTCCATTTGCACAACAGCATGTGAAATTTATTGTCAATCAGTGTTGCTTCCTAAGTGGACAGTTTGATTTCACAGAAGTGTGATTGACTTGGAGTTACATTGTGTTGTTTAAGTGTTCCCTTAATTTAATTTTTTTGAGCAGTGTATAAATGCAACATGCAACAATTTTCAAATATAATAGAGTTACAGTTCATATAAGGAAATCAGTCAATTTAAATAAATGTATTAGGCTCTAAACTATGCATTTCATATGACTGGGAATACCGATTTGCACCTGTTGGTCACAGATCCCTTATAAACAAAGGTAGTGGCGTGGAACAAAAAAACAGTCAGTATCTGGTGTGACCACCATTTGTCTCATGTCACGACTTCCTCCGAAGTCGGTCCCTCTCCTTGTTCGGGCGACGTCTTCTAGCCATCGCCAATCCACCTTTCATTTTCCATTTGTTTAGTCTCGTCTTCCCACACACCTGGTTTCAATTCCATCAATTACATGTTGTGTATTTCGCCCTCTATTCCCCCCCATGTCCTTGTCCGGTATTGTTTATTGTAGTGTTTGTGCACGTTATGTCTGGTGTGCGTTGGGTTTTGTACCATTTATTGATAGTTCTGGTTTCCGGTGTTTTTTTAATTATTAAACTGCGCTGTTGGGAACACAGTTTTTTCTCTCCTGCGTCTGATTTCTCTGCCGCCAGTACGCACCCCTTACACCTCATGGAGCACGACACATCTCCTTCGCATAGAGTTCATCAGGCTTTTGATTGTGGAATGTTGTCCCACTTCTCTTCAATGGCTGTGCAAATTTGCTGGATATTGTCGGGTAATGAAACATGCTGTCGTACACATCAAACCAGAGCATCCCAAACATGCGCAATGGGTGAAATATCTGGTGGGTATGTAGGCCATGGAAGAACTGGGACATTTTCAGCTTCCAGGAATTGTGTATAGATCCTTGTGACATGGGGCCGTGCATTATCATGCTGAAACATGAGGTGACGGAGGCAGATGAATGGCACCACAATGGTTGTCAGGATCTCATCACGGTATCTCTGTGTATTCAAATAGCCATCGATAAAATGCAATTGTGTTCATTGTCCGTAGCTTATGCCTCCTCATACCATAACCCCACCGCCTCCATGGGCCACTATGATCACAATGTTGTCATCAGCAAACCGCTCGCCCACATGAAGCCATATACGCTGTCTGTCATCTGCCCGGTACAGTTGAAACTGGGATTCATCCATGGGTGCCAGTGGCCATCGAAGGGGAGCATTTTCCCACTGAAGTCGGTTACGATGCCAAACTGCAATCAGGTCAAAACCCTGGTGAGGACTACAAGCACACAGATGAGTTTCCCTGAGACGGTTCCTGACAGTTTATGCAGAAGTTAATCGGTTGTGCAAACCCACAGTTTCATCAGATATCTGGGTGGCTGATCTCAGATGAGGTGAAAAAGCCAGATGTGGAGGTCCTGGGTTGGCGTGGTTACATGTGGTCTGCGGTTGTCAGACCAGTTGGACGTGCAGCCAAATTCTCGAAAACGACAATCTTATGGAAGTGAAGTCAACATTCAATTCTCTGGCAACAGCTATGGTGGACATTCTTGTAGTCAGCATGCCAGTTGCAGGCTCCCTCACAACTTGAGACATCAACAAATTTGTGCACAATATTTTTGAGAACATTTTTTTTTGTGCATATGGAACATTTCTGGGATGTTTTATTTCAGCACATGGATCAACATGGGATCAACATTTTGCATGTATGTGTTTGTTCAGTATATATACACATACCATGGAAATGTTGAATGCTTGTTTGTAATTGGCTTGAAGGCCATTCTAGATCTTGCAATATTTCTCTATAATGCATGATCAAATTCAATGGCTATAGTTCATTCTTATCTGTTCTGTTTGATCTGCTTTTCAAAGCAAAAGTCAAATTGTAAACGTTACTGCAACTGTTGAATTCGTTGTTCATAATATCGAGTTAGGACTGATGATTTGGTTAGCTAAACGAGCAAGTCTGTTTGACAAAATGCTGCTCTTTTTCAAAAGGGGCAAAATTAGTTGTTGAGGAGCTCATTAGTCAGTCAATCATTAATTAAGTGTTTCACAGACAGGAAATGCAACCATTATTATTTTGTAGAGAGAGGGATGAAGAGTTATAATGGTTGTCGGACAGGGTTAAAACATATACGGATCATTTATACACATGCCTTGTATGAGCTTTTGTCGGCATGGATGTCAGGTCCCAGCTTAGGTCTTAGACCTGTTTGGCTTATATCCCAAAATGTATTCTCATTAATACAGCACTATCATTTAGCCCCCAAAAGCAAACATCCTCTTTACAATTAGACAGCCAGTCTTGGGGATAAGCTGGCCTCAGAGGGTGTGTAGCCTGATAATGCCAATGTCAAAGCTGTGAGGGAGATGGCAAACCCCACAGATAGGAAAAAGCATTCGGCGTGTCTTGGGCATGGTCAATTATTTGCGGATGTTTGTACCAAACCTGTCTGCTAAAACATTGAACTTAAGGACATTCCTTCAGGACAAGACACGGTTCTCATGGAACAGAGAACATTAAAGAGAATGGAACAATGTAAAGAACATTTTGGCTGAAGAGCCAGTGCTAACTTTTTTCAAACCTGACAGGCCTACTAAGGTGTCCAGGGATGCTTCCGAAAATGACATTGGAGCAGTGCGGCTTCAGGAGCATCAAGGTATGTGGAAGCCTGTGACTTATTCGGACTGTTCTTTGACTGATGCTGAACAGCATTCTGTTCGAACAGAAAGGGAGTGCCTAGGGTTGGTTATTGGCTGTGAGAAATTGTACTTTTACATTTATGGCTTACCAAAGGTGATTCTTGAAACCATTAACTCCTTATTCCAATCTCTCGACATGCCTCCTTCTATTCAAAGGATGATGATGAGGCTGCAACGCTATGATTTTGTTCTAACCTATGTGCCTGGGTCAACTTTAGTGGTAGCAGATGCTCCACCAGTGGTGTCCCAAATCAGCCTGAGTCAGGAGTCTATGGAGGAGGAGGTTTCCGTGCATGTGGATATGGTCATGGAGTCACTTCCTGTATCTGAGCTGCAACTAAGGAGAATAGCTGAAGAGACCACAAAAGATCCCATTCTTTGCAAGGTGATGCAGAATCTGGAAAATGGCTGGCAAAAGGGCTCTTGTAAGCAGTAGTTACCACTAAGTGCAGAGCTGTCAGTGGTCAATGGTATGCTGTGGAAGACAAACAGAATAGTGATACCTACTTCAATGTGTCAGGAGATGCAGAGTGCATGAAGGACATTTTGGAGCTGAGAAATGTAAGAGGATGGACAAAGAGTCCTTTTACTGGCCAAATATACATTCTGACATTGAGCAAATGGTGGGAAATTGTGACACCTGTCAAATTTCATATAGACAACCAAAGTAGCCCATGGTTATGGGAGAGGTACATATCACAGCCTGGGAGAAGGTTGGAGTTGACCTGTTTCACTGCAATGGTAAGGACTACTTGTTGACTATTGACTACATGTCAAATTACCCTGAAATTACACTCTTGTCCAGCACTACAGCAAAGACTGTCATTTTGCACTTTGAAATAATGTTTTGCTAGGTATGGGATCTCTCTAGTGGTGGTTTCTGATAATGCACCCCAATTTGTTTGCAGTGAGTATTATGAGTTTAGACATATAACCACTAATCCGCTATATCCTAAATGTAACGGAAAGGCTGAAAAAGGTGTGTAAATTGTGAAGAGACTTTAAAAAGGCTTTGTCTTAGAGAGCAGCGCCCTTAAAGTGTGGCCGATCACCTGCAGAAATCCTAATGGGATGCAAGTTGCGTTCCCGGTTGTCTATTCTCTGCAGAATGACTGCCAATCAGCTGTGCAGGACAGAACCCTGCAGTTGAAGAGTTTGGCAGCTCAAGATGTGGTTCGAATGCTGCGCCCAGATTCATGGGGTAGAAAAGTTACTCTTTTGGAGGAGGTTGCGCCTCGGTCATATCAAGTCAGGACAGAAGATGGGGCTGTGTATCGGGACACAGGCATACTGTCACAGGGCACACAGGAAAAAGAGAGGAGAACAAATAGGGATAATTATGTGACACCAGGTACTGGGAGTGTGAGAGTAGTTTCTGACATATTACCTCAGACCCTGCGTAGGTCTCAGAGGCCTCCAAAAAGACTGACTATTCAGTGGTGATGTTCAATTGACCAAAGCCTGAGAGGCTGACTTACTGAGTTGTTGGTGTTGTTTTGATACTTACTGTGTGGTTGCTACTAATCCTTCTACTCAGGCCATTTCCGGCCTATCCAGAAATTACTTTCCCCAGTTCATTCTACAAGGGTTAAAGAGTTCATTCAAAAAGTTATCTTGTTCAACAAGTTCAAAATCAGGCCTCCCCAGAAGGGGAGACATGTTCAATAACAAGTTCCCTAATCATACACTTTGTTTTGAACAGCACACCTCCTTTTGACATCACCACAAATTACATCAATGATGGCACTCGGACTGTGAGTAACAAATGATAGAGCAGTGGAAGAATTCAGTTTGAATTGTCAGACAAATGTCTGCCACATTTCCTGGTGACATCATCATTGGAGGACTTCACAATTCATGAATTTGCCTTTTTGACAATCAAATCAAAATGTTATTTGTGCAATGCTTATTTTAAAGCCCTTAACCAACAATGGAGTTTTAAGAAAAATTCCCCCCAAAAAGTAAGAGAGGAGAATACCAAATAATTAAAGAGCAGCAGTAAATAACAATAGTGGGGCTATACAGGGGCTACTGGTACAAAGACAATGTGTCAATGTGCGAGGACTCCGGTGTCAAGGTAATTGAGGTAATTATTTACACGTCGAGAGAGTTATTAAAGTGGCTATGCATAGATAATAACAGAGAGTAAAAGCAGTTCGGGGGGAGGGGGAAATTAAAATAGTCTGGGTAGCCATTTGATTAGCTGTTCAGGAGTCTTATGGCTTGGGGTAGAAGCTGTTTTGAAGCCTCTTGGACCTAAACTTGGCACTCCGTTACTGCTTGACTTGCAGTAACAGAGGGAACAGTCTATGACTAGGGTGGCAGGAGTCTTTGACCATTTTTAGGGCCTTCCTCTGACACCGGCTGGTAAAGAGGTCCTGGATGGCAGGAAGCTTGGCCCCGGGGGTGTACTGGGCCGTACGCACTACCCTCTGTAGTCCCTTGTGGTCGGAGGCCGAGCAATTGCCATACCAGGCAGTTATTCAACCAGTCAGGATGCTCTCGATGGTGCAGCTGGAAAATCTTTTGAGGCTCTGAGGACCCATGCCAAATCTTTTCAGTCTCCTGACGGGGAATAGGTATTGTCGTACCCTCTTCAGGACTATCTAGGTGTGCTTGGAGCATGTTAGTTTGTTGGTGATGTGGACTCCAAGGAACTTGAAGCTCTCAACCTGCTCCACCACAACCCCGTCGATGAGAATGGGGGCATGATCGGTCCTCCTTTTCCTGTAGTCCACAATGACCTCCTTTATCTTGATCACGTTGAGGGAGAGGTTGTTGTCCTTGCACCACACGGTCAGGTCTCTGACCTCCTCCCTATAGGCTGTCTCATCGTTGTCGGTGGTCAGGCCTACCACTGTTGTGTCATCGGCAAACTTAATGATGGTGTTGGAGTCGTGCCTGGCCATGCAGTCATGAGTGAACAGGGACTACAGGAGGTGACTGAGCACGCACCCCTGATGGGCCCCCGTGTTGAGGATCAGTGTGGCGGATGTGTTGTTACCTACCCTTACCACCTGGGGAAGCCCGTCAGGAAGTCCAGGATCCAGTTGCAGAGGAAGGTGTTTAGTCCCAGGGTCCTTAACTTAGTGTTGAGTTTTGAGGGCAACTATGGTGTTGAACGCTGAGCTGTAGTCAATTAATAGCATTCTGACACAGATGTTCCTTTTGTCCAGGTGTGAAAGGGCAGTGTGGAGTGCAATAGAGATTGCATCATCTGTGGATCTGTTTGGGCGAATTAGAGTGGGTCTAGGGCAGTGGTCACCAACCTTTTGAGTTAAGATCACTTTCTGAGTCAAAATTCATGCAGAGATCTATCGTTCTGATTTATATTTAACATGATTTAAAAAATGTAACCCTATGCAACATTAATCAATTAAAAACAGTACTGTAGCAATGAGGTTTGTACAGTAAGTTGTAGGCCCAATACATCATTACCACATACTGGCTTTGCTTGAATTTACCTGTCAATGCATTGTTGTTCGGGACATTTAAAACATATATATATTTCAAAATTTGAGGTAGGCTATATGATCACACAGGTAATAGATTTACATTTTACATTTAACATTTAAGTCATTTAGCAGACGCTCTTATCCAGAGCGACTTACAAATTGGTGCGTTCACCTTAAGACATCCAGTGGAACAGCCACTTTACAATAGTGCATCTAAATCTTTTAAGGGGGGAGGGGGTGAGAAGGATTACTTTATCCTATCCTAGGTATTCCTGAAAGAGGTGGGGTTTCAGGTGTCTCCGGAAGGTGGTGACTGACTCCGCTGTCCTGGCGTCGTGAGGGAGTTTGTTCCACCATTGGGGGGCCAGAGCAGCGAACAGTTTTGACTGGGCTGCGCGGGAACTGTACTTCCTCAGTGGTAGGGAGGCGAGCAGGCCAGAGGTGGATGAACGCAGTGCCCTTGTTTGGGTGTAGGGCCTGATCAGAGCCTGGAGGTACTGAGGTGCCGTTCCCCTCACAGCTCCGTAGGCAAGCACCATGGTCTTGTAGCGGATGCGAGCTTCAACTGGAAGCCAGTGGAGAGAGCGGAGGAGCGGGGTGACGTGAGAGAACTTGGGAAGGTTGAACACCAGACGGGCTGCGGCATTCTGGATGAGTTGTAGGGGTTTAATGGCACAGGCAGGGAGCCCAGCCAACAGCGAGTTGCAGTAATCCAGACGGGAGATGACAAGTGCCTGGATTAGGACCTGCGCTGCTTCCTGTGTGAGGCAGGGTCGTACTCTGCGGATGTTGTAGAGCATGAACCTACAAGAACGGGCCACCGCTTTGATGTTAGTTGAGAACGACAGGGTGTTGTCCAGGATCACGCCAAGGTTCTTAGCGCTCTGGGAGGAGGACACAATGGAGTTGTCAACCGTGATGGCGAGATCATGGAACGGGCAGTCCTTCCCGGAGAGGAAGAGCAGCTCCGTCTTGCCAAGGTTCAGCTTGAGGTGGTGATCCGTCATCCACACTGATATGTCTGCCAGACATGCAGAGATGCGATTCGCCACCTGGTCATCAGAAGGGGGAAAGGAGAAGATTAATTGTGTGTCGTCTGCATAGCAATGATAGGAGAGACCATGTGAGGTTATGACAGAGCCAAGTGACTTGGTGTATAGCGAGAATAGGAGAGGGCCTAGAACAGAGCCCTGGGGGACGCCAGTGGTGAGAGCGCGTGGTGAGGAGACAGATTCTCGCCACGCCACCTGGTAGGAGCGACCTGTCAGGTAGGACGCAATCCAAGCGTGGGCCGCGCCGGAGATGCCCAACTCGGAGAGGGTGGAGAGGAGGATCTGATGGTTCACAGTATCGAAGGCAGCCGATAGGTCTAGAAGGATGAGAGCAGAGGAGAGAGAGTTAGCTTTAGCAGTGCGGAGGGCCTCCGTGATACAGAGAAGAGCAGTCTCAGTTGAATGACTAGTCTTGAAACCTGACTGATTTGGATCAAGAAGGTCATTCTGAGAGAGATAGCGGGAGAGCTGGCCAAGGACGGCACGTTCAAGAGTTTTGGAGAGAAAAGAAAGAAGGGATACTGGTCTGTAGTTGTTGACATCGGAGGGATCGAGTGTAGGTTTTTTCAGAAGGGGTGCAACTCTCGCTCTCTTGAAGACAGAAGGGACGTAGCCAGCGGTCAGGGATGAGTTGATGAGCGAGGTGAGGTAAGGGAGAAGGTCTCCGGAAATGGTCTGGAGAAGAGAGGAGGGAATAGGGTCAAGCGGGCAGGTTGTTGGGCGGCCGGCCGTCACAAGACGCGAGATTTCATCTGGAGAGAGAGGGGAGAAAGAGGTCAGAGCACAGGGTAGGGCAGTGTGAGCAGAACCAGCGGTGTCGTTTGACTTAGCAAACGAGGATCGGATGTCGTCGACCTTCTTTTCAAAATGGTTGACGAAGTCATCTGCAGAGAGGGAGGAGGGGGGGGAGGGGGAGGAGGATTCAGGAGGGAGGAGAAGGTGGCAAAGAGCTTCCTAGGGTTAGAGGCAGATGCTTGGACTTTAGAGTGGTAGAAAGTGGCTTTAGCAGCAGAGACAGAAGAGGAAAATGTAGAGAGGAGGGAGTGAAAGGATGCCAGGTCCGCAGGGAGGCGAGTTTTCCTCCATTTCCGCTCGGCTGCCCGGAGCCCTGTTCATTGTTTCATTGTTGTATTACTTGTGATGCACTTCTAAGTGAGCATACATTTAAGTAATTCGCTTTTAATTTTACTGAGCTGATGGTGCCTGAATCTCAGCGGAAGGAGAGAGCAGCAGTTTAAGGGTCTGTCTCTCAACATCCCTCCCCTCTCCCTTTCCTCCACTGACACTGACCAAAAAGGAACACCGTCTTCCAGCTGATGGCGACACTCGAGTCGCACCGCATTATTTCTGCCTCATGCACAAATTCATGCTGTTACTGCTATGAACAGAGAAAGTGAAATATTCCTTGATATTAACAAAGGCCCAATCTGCTAATAACAACAACACAAGCCTATAGATTCACTTTCCTACTCATTCATTACTGCCACACTGCTTGTTGTAGCGCTGAGTGGAAATAGGAAGAACAAGTATTTTATGGGTAATAAAAGAGTTGAATACAAAGTGTTGATAGTGCTAACATTATCTCACTCATAAAAACAGCAGCTCTTTGCTGTATTCGCTGGCAGTCTCTCTCTTGTCATGGTTTTAAACGTTTTGAAGTTTCACCGTATCAATTTTGCCGAAGCTTTCTTTTATGCCTCCTATGTTACTGCATACACGGTCATCTGAGCAATCTGATTGGCCAGTGTTAGCAAAGTGCACTTGATTTCCTCTCCAGGCCCACCAGGAAGGCAG
The DNA here is from genome assembly GCF_034236695.1 of Oncorhynchus nerka. Lineage (NCBI taxonomy): Eukaryota > Metazoa > Chordata > Actinopteri > Salmoniformes > Salmonidae > Oncorhynchus > Oncorhynchus nerka. The sequence goes on along the minus strand of NC_088408.1, from coordinate 44,549,026 downwards.
AGTTTGGACCTTTTGACGTATGAAATGGCAACAGTTTGCCTACCCAGTGCAGCTGAATCGGCTGCACCAACCACCAACAGCCCGAGACTAAAAATAAAAAAGGCTTTATCGTTGGGTTTTTACAGAAATGTTTGGCGATCAACTAGAAATGCCTTGGAGGTCGACAAGTCGATCGCAATTGACTGATTGGTGACCACCGGTATAGGGTTTCTGGGATAATGGTGTTGATGTGAGCCATGACCAGCCTTTCATAGCATTTCATGGCTACAGAAGTGAGTGCTATGGGTCGGAAGTCATTTAGGCAAGTTACCTTAGTGTTCTTGGGCACAGGGACCATGGTGGTCTGCTTGAAACATGTTGGTGTTACAGACTCAGACAGGGAGAGGGTGAAAATGTGAGTGAAGACACTTGCCTGTTGGTCAGCGCATGTTTGGAGTACACGTCCTGTAATCCGTCTGGCCCAGCGGCCGTGTGAATGTTGAACTATTTAAAGGTCTTACTCACATCGGCTGCAGAGAGCTTGATCACACAGTCGTCTGGAAAAATGTTATGCTCTCTTGCATGTTTCAGTTTTACTTGCCTCAAAGTTATTTAGCTCATCTGGTAGGCTCGTGTCACTGGACACCTCTCGGCTGTGCTTCCCTTTGTAGTCTGTAATAGTTTGCAAGCCCTGCCACATCCGACAAGCATCAGAGCCGGTTTGGTACGATTTGATCGTAGTCCTTAGTCCTGCCTATTTGATGGTTCGCCAGAGGGCATAGCGGGATTTCTTATAAGCTTCCAGGTTAGAGTCCCACTCCTTGAAAGCGGCAGCTCTACCCTTTAGATCAGTGCGAATGTTGCCTGTAATCCATGGCTTCTGGTTGGGGTATGTATGTACAGTCACTGTGGGGATGACATCGTCCATGCAATTGATGAAGCCAGTGACTGATGTGGTGTACTCCTCAATGCCATCGGAAGAATCCCGTAACATATTTCATTCTGTGCTAGCAAACCAGTCCTGTAGTTTAGCATCTTCTTCATCTGACCACTTTTTTATAGACTTTGTCACTGGTGCTTCCTGCTTTAATTTTCGCTTGTAAGCAGGAATCAGGAGAATAGAATTATGGTCAGATTTGCAAAATGGAGGGAGAGCTTTGAATGCGTCTCTGTGTGGAGTAAAGGTGGTCTAGAGTTTTTTTCCCCTCTGGTTGCACATTTAACATTCTGAAAGAAATGAGGTAAAACTGATATGTTTCCCTGCATTAAAGTCCTCGACCACTAGGAGAGCCGCCTCTGGATGAGCGTTTTCTTATGGCAGTATAGAGAGTGTGGTTTTAGTGTCAGCATCGGTCTGTGGTGGTATGTACACAGCTATGAAAAATACTCTAGGTAGATAGTGTGGTCTACATCTTATCATGAGATACTCTATCTCAGGCGAGCAAAACCTTGAGACTTCCTGAGATATCGTGCACCAGCTGTTGTTTACAAATATGCTTAGGCCCCCGCCTCGTGTCTTACCAGAGGCTGCTGTTCTATCCTGCCAATAGTGTGTATAACCCGCCAGCTGTATGTTATTAATGTTGTCATTCAGCCACGACTTGGTGAAACATAAGATATTACAGTTTTGGTAGGATATACGTGCTTTCAGTTTGTCCCATTTATTTTCCAGTGATTGAACATTAGCTAACAGTATGGATGGCAAAGGCAGATTAGCCACTCATCGTTTGATCTTCACAAGGCACCCTGATCTCTTTCCGTGAAATCTCAATTTCTTTCTCTAGCGAATGATGAGGATGAGGGCCTGTTCGGGTGTTTGGAGTATTTCCTTCCCGTCCAACTCATTAAATAAATATTATTAGTCCAATTCGAGGTGAGTAATCGCTGTTCTGATGTCCAGAAGAGACGGTAGCAGCAACATTATTTACAAAATAAGTTACAAAATAAGTTACAAACAATGTGAAAAAACTAACAAATAGCACAGTTGGTAATTATTAAGAGCCAATAAAACAGCAGCCATCCCTTCCAGCGCTATCTACTACACAATATGTTGTATCAAGTCTGACAGGAGTTTGCCCAAATGTGCCGAATTGGTCAATTTATACATTTTCAAGTACATAACTGTAGGGAACAAACAAAAATGCAATGGTAATTCAAAACTTTAACTTTACACACTCCCAGGAATGTCATACATGATGGATCATTAGCTTGCCTACAGAAAATAAACTGACCTTCACACATCCAGACGGCCAGGGGGGAGCAAGAGACAGCAGCAGGGTCAAACTGTAGAACCCAGTTCCTACATTTGAAAATGGATTTTATCAAACACAACTATGCTACATTTTATCTCTGGGACCCTCAGTATGTCAAGTCAGAGCAAGATTACTGAATGTAAGTACATTATTTACCAGCAGAGATGACTGTATCAAACCAGTTGCTGTTATAAAAGTGTTTTGTTGTTTCCGCTCTCCTCAAACAATAGCATGGTATTTTGTTGCTTTAATCGCTACTGTAAATTGGACACTGCAGTTACCCGATTAACAAGAATATAAGCTTTCAGCCCATACAAGACATGTCTATGTCCTGGCTGTTGGCTGTTGTTTACAACGTCATTCTTGTCACATTATCGCATACTGAGCAACAACTGTCCCGGTTTAGGGACACCGATCCCGTAGAGGTTAAGCCTGATGAATTTATTGTTTTAAATGAGGCCTCACCTCCTGGCTACACTAGTGACCATATCCCCCGTGCAGTGCATCCCGCAAAGGCGGAGGTGTTGCTAACATTTACGATAGCAAACTTAATTTTACAAAAAAAAAATGACGTTTTCGTCTTTTGAGCTTCTAGTCATGAAATCTATGTACCCTACTCAATCACTTTTTATAGCTACTGTTTACAGGCCTCCTGGGCCATATACAGCGTTTCTCACTGAGTTCCCTGAATTCCTATCGGACCTTGTAGTCATAGCAGATAATATTCTAATCTTTGGTGACTTTAATATTCACATGGAAAAGTCCACAGACCCACTCCAAAAGGCTTTCGGAGCCATCATCGACTCAGTGGGTTTTGTCCAACATGTCTCTGGACCCACTCACTGTCACAGTCATACGCTGGACCTAGTTTTGTCCCATGGAATAAATGTTGTGGATCTTAATGTTTTTCCTCATAATCCTGGACTATCGGACCACCATTTTATTACGTTTGCAATTGCAACAAATAATCTGCTCAGACCCCAACCAAGGAACATCAAAAGTCGTGCTATAAATTCACAGACAACACAAAGATTCCTTGATGCCCTTCCAGGCTCCCTCTGCCTACCCAAGGACGCCAGAGGACAAAAATCAGTTAACCACCTAACTGAGGATCTCAATTTAACCTTGCGCAATACCCTAGATGCAGTTGCACCCCTAAAAACTAAAAAAAATCTCATAAGAAACTAGCTCCCTGGTACACAGAAAATACCCGAGCTCTGAAGCAAGCTTCCAGAAAATTGGAACGGAAATGGCGCCACACCAAACTGGAAGTCTTCCGACTAGCTTGGAAGGACGGTACCGTGCAGTACCGAAGAGCCCTTACTGCTGCTCGATCATCCTATTTTTCTAACTTAATTGAGGAAAATAAGAACAATCCGAAATTCCTTTTTGATACTGTCGCAAAGCTAACTAAAAAGCAGCATTCCCCAAGAGAGGATGACTTTCACTTTAGCAGTGATAAATTCATGAACTTCTTTGAGGAAAAGATTATGATTATTAGAAAGCAAATGACGGACTCCTCTTTAAACCTGCGTATTCCTCCAAACCTCAGTTGTCCTGAGTCTGCACAACTCTGCCAGGACCTAGAATCAAGAGAGACGCTCAAGTGTTTTAGTACTATATCTCTTGACACAATGATGAAAATAATCATGGCCTCTAAACCTTCAAGCTGCATACTGGACCCTATTCCAACTAAACTACTGAAAGAGCTGCTTCCTGTGCTTGGCCCTCCTATGTTGAACATAATAAACGGCTCTCTATCCACTGGATGTGTACCAAACTCACTAAAAGTGGCAGTAATAAAGCCTCTCTTGAAAAAGCCAAACCTTGACCCAGAAAATATAAAAAACTATCGGCCTATATCGAATCTTCCATTCCTCTCAAAAATTTTAGAGAGGGCTGTTGCGCAGCAACTCACTGCCTTCCTGAAGACAAACAATGTATACGAAATGCTTCAGTCTGGTTTTAGACCCCATCATAGCACTGAGACGGCACTTGTGAAGGTGGTAAATGACATTTTAATGGCATCGGACCGAGGCTCTGGATCTGTCCTCGTGCTCCTAGACCTTAGTGCTGCTTTTGATACCATCGATCACCACATTCTTTTGGAGAGATTGGAAACCCAAATTGGTCTACACGGACATGTTCTGGCCTGGTTTAGACCTTATCTGTCGGAAAGATATCAGTTTGTCTCTGTGAATGGTTTGTCCTCTGACAAATCAACTGTAATTTTCGGTGTTCCTCAAGGTTCCGTTTTAGGACCACTATTGTTTTCACTATATATTTTACCTCTTGGGGATGTTATTCGAAAACATAATGTAAACTTTCACTGCTATGCGGATGACACACAGCTGTACATTTCAATGAAACATGGTGAAGCCCCAAAATTGCCCTCGCTAGAAGCATGTGTTTCAGACATAAGGAAGTGGATGGCTGCAAACTTTCTACGATTAAACTCGGACAAAACAGAGATGCTTGTTCTAGGTCCCAAGAAACAAAGAGATCTTCTGTTGAATCTGACAATTAATCTTAATGGTTGTACAGTCGTCTCAAATAAAACTGCGAAGGACCTCGGCATTACTCTGGACCCTGATCTCTCTTTTGAAGAACATATCAAGACCATTTCGAGGACAGCTTTTTTCCATCTACGTAACATTGCAAAAATCAGAAACTTTCTGTCCAAAAATGATGCAGAAAAATTAATCCATGCTTTTGTCACTTCTAGGTTAGACTACTGCAATGCTCTATTTTCCGGCTACCCGGATAAAGCACTAAATAAACTTCAGTTAGTGCTAAATACGGCTGCTAGAATCCTGACTAGAACCAAAAAAATTGATCATATTACTCCAGTGCTAGCCTCTCTACACTGGCTTCCTTTCAAAGCAAGGGCTGATTTCAAGGTTTTACTGCTAACCTACAAAGCATTACATGGGCTTGCTCCTACCTATCTCTCTGATTTGGTCCTGCCGTACATACCTACACGTACGCTACGGTCACAAGACGCAGGCCTCCTAATTGTCCCTAGAATTTCTAAGCAAACAGCTGGAGGCAGGGCTTTCTCCTATAGAGCTCCATTTTTATGGAACGGTCTGCCTACCCATGTCAGAGACGCAAACTCGGTCTCAACCTTTAAGTCTTTACTGAAGTCTCATCTCTTCAGTGGGTCATATGATTGAGTGTAGTCTAGCCCAGGAGTGGGAAGGTGAACGGAAAGGCTCTGGAGCAACGAACCGCCCTTGCTGTCTCTGCCTGGCCGGTTCCCCTCTTTCCACTGGGATTCTCTGCCTCTAACCCTATTATAGGGGCTGAGTCACTGGCTTACTGGGGCTCTCTCATGCCATCCCTGGAGGGGGTGCGTCACCTGAGTGGGTTGATTCACTGTTCTGGCCATCCTGTCTGGGTTGGCGCCCCCCCCTTGGGTTGTGCCGTGGCGGAGATCTTTGTGGGCTATACTCAGGCTTGTCTCAGGATGGTAAGTTGGTGGTTGAAGATATCCCTCTAGTGGTGTGGGGGCTGTGCTTTGGCAAAGTGGGTGGGGTTATATCCTTCCTGTTTGGCCCTGTCCGGGGGTGTCCTCGGATGGGGCCACAGTGTCTCCTGACCCCTCCTGTCTCAGCCTCCAGTATTTATGCTGCAGTAGTTTATGTGTCGGGGGGCTGGGGTCAGTTAGTTATATCTGGAGTACTTCTCCTGTCCTATTCGGTGTCCTGTGTGAATCTAAGTGTGCGTTCTCTAATTCTCTCCTTCGCTCTTTCTTTCTCTCTCTCGGAAGACCTGAGCCCTAGGACCATGCCCCAGGACTACCTGACATGATGACTCCTTGCTGTCCCCAGTCCACCTGGCCATGCTACTGCTCCAGTTTCAACTTCCACCTGACTGTGCTGCTGCTCCAGTTTCAACTGTTCTGCCTTATTATTTTTCGACCATGCTGGTCATTTATGAACATTTGAACATATTGGCCATGTTCTGTTATAATCTCCACCCGGCACAGCCAGAAGAGGACTGGCCACCCCACATAGCCTGGTTCCTCTCTAGGTTTCTTCCTAGGTTTTGGCCTTTCTAGGGAGTTTTTCCTAGCCACCGTGCTTCTACACCTGCATTGCTTGCTGTTTGGGGTTTTAGGCTGGGTTTCTGTACAGCACTTTGAGATATCAGCTCATGTACGAAGGGCTATATAAATACATTTGATTTGATTTGATTTGAAGAAAATTACATTTGTGCAAAAGAGACCCACAGTAAACCGGACGTCTCGAATGGTTAAGACCTTTACAAACTATAAGACTAGAAAACAATCCCACGTGGAGCATTGGCTACACGGCTGGAAATGGTTAAACTCTGAGACTATCGATTCAGTACAGAATAAGTGAGAAATTATAGAAGACACAAGTTACTAGTCTACAGCTAGAAATGACGTAAACCTAGAACGAGGATACAAACAACCGCCGAAACATCTAATCTATGAAAACATTTCTGAATGGTACTCTGAAGTATCCATTCTAACAACCGCAAAATACTTTGATCATCGGGGAAACACAACCAGAGAGACTTCGATGAACTCTCCAGCAGATGGACCGGATTCCAACAGAGAAGACAACAACGACATATGGGCATAAATATAAATTGCAATTTTTTATCGAAAGAGCAGGCGTTCATGTAAAGTATTAGCAATTTCTATGAGTGTAGTAATCCTCTGAGTTTCCCGCCCTTGAACTGCCCACACCTTTCTTTTGTCTACCAAGCTGTCATTTCGGTTTCGTCCGCTAGGGACTTTTTTCTTTGGATAATAATAAGAGATGAAATTAACCTGCTTCATTATTTATTGATGAAGAACAACTCCAATTTCATACATCATTGAACATTTGTCTACGAATAAGTAAGAATAAAAAAGTTCAAATAACATCTTAGTACTTTATCAATTTATGATTTGTATCAATGTGGATGAGAGACAGGGGAGCAGGAACAGAGTATTTTTGCCGAGCAATGCAACAAAGCTGGATAATTCTGGCAATGATACCTGCCCCATCTACACGCTGCAAAGACTCCCGAACTCTTCTCCATTGTACAATCACTCTGAGACTTGCCCTGAGACTTCATTTGACCATTCTAAAGCCTGCATGGGGCATCCTTTCCTTAATTAAAGTTACTTACCTCACAGATCACCAAGGCAGCTAATTTCCACTCCAATTATTTGCAAATACATTTGATTCATACACTGGCTTGTTTAGCTGTCATATTTTAATTTTCACCTGCAAAACCCTTATCTACACTGAAATAATATAATTTCAGTAGTCCTCTATTTTGATTATTTATAGCATAGGTTATATATAGTTGAAGTCGGAAGTTTACATACCTTAGCCAAATACATTTAAACTCGAATTTTCACAATTCCTGACAGTTAATCCCAGTAAGATTCCCTGTTTTAGGTCAGTTAGGATCACCACTTTATTTTAAGAATGTGAAATGTCAGAATAATAGTAGAGAATATGATATATTTCAGCTTTTATTTCTTTCGTCACATTCCCAGGGGGTCAAACATTTACATACACTCAATTAGTATTTGGTAGCATTTCCTTTAAATTGTTTAACTTGGGTCAAACTTTTCTGGTAGCCTTCCACAAACTTCCCACAATAAGTTGGGTGAATTTTGGCCCATTCCTCTTGACAGAGCTGGTCAGGTTTTTAGGCCTCCTTGCTCGCACATGCTTTTTCAGTTCTGCCCACACATTTTCTATAGGACTGAGGTCAGGGTTTTGTGATGGTAACTCCAATACCTTGACTTTGTTGTCCTTGAGCCATTAAATGTATTTGGCTAAGATGTATGTAAAAGTTCTACTTCAACTGTGTCTATTGTAGAACCTAGGATACAACAATGAATAATGTGGAACAAATAAATACCATACAACTTACACTAATGAAAACCACGTGAAACAGCTGTGACCAACCTGGCAATATTTAATATTTTAATACATTAACTTTGATAGATTTTGGTACAGTTGTCATTATTTTATTTTCACAGATTTGTTGTACAATCACATGGCAATCATAGACTAAAATTCTGAATTATGGTGTGTGGAATTATACCTGTCACTTGTTCTCAACAGGCAGCCAGCCTCCGAAGGGGGACTTGAAGAGTGAGACTGCAAAGTCCAGGCACTGCTGCTCTCTTTGTTCTGTGTTTGTAGTGCTAGTGTTTAGTTAATCTGTGTATCTCACATATTATGTGCCCAGTATGGTAGAGCAAGAACTTTCTTAGCAGATAATGACAACAACAGTAACTGTAGATGATGTAATGAAAAGTTGGAGGGTGGTTTGTAATGGAGGACATCAGGTGGATCCACGTCTGGGTTTTGGGCGGAACACCTAGTTCCTGGAGAACAAGAGCAGAGTTATAGGGAACAGGGTAGGAGAGAGAGACGCAAACAAGCAAACACACAGGAGAACATTTGATGGATTAGTGCGGTGTTACAAAATAAATTAACAGCGGGCAATCTCAGTCCGTGCCTGAAACCCACATCAGGTGAGGTCTCAGTGATCTGAAAGTACGTTATTCAAAAATAGCAATTGACAAACAACAACACTAAGTCAATCACAAATTTGAAAGACTACAGTATATGCAATAATTTTTATGTACAATTGCATTGTTTACCTCAGTCAACAGCTGCGGCTCATATCCGTACTCGGCCTGGATGCTGATGTTGTTTGCAAAGATAATTACCTTCAGGTTGTTCTCCCACCCTTCCTGGTATCGAAAGACTTGCCCATGGCAGTCTTGTGGGTCTGGTTGGTGAATTCACCAAACATGGAGGAGGGGGTAGGAAAGCGATATCTATTAACAATGTAAGATATTGAAATATGTTTGATTATGTACCATGGAAAAGCAAATTGTAAAAAATTAATAAAACAAACCATTGGTGACAGAATATAACCTACAACATACATACCCCAACCAGAAGCCATGGATTACAGGCAACATTCACACAGGGTAGAGCTGCCGCTTTCAAGGAACGTGACTCTAACCCGAAAGCTTATAAGAAATCCCGCTATGCCCATCGACGAACCATCAAACAGGCAAAGGGTCAATAAAAGACTAAGAATGAATCATACTACACCAGCTCCGATGCTCGTTGGATGTGGCAGGGCTTGAAAAACATTAAATTCTACAAAGGGAAGCACAGCCGAGAGCTGCCCAGTGACACAAGCCTACAAGATGAGCTGAAAAACTTCTATGCTCGCTTCGAAGCAAGTAACACTGAAACATGCATGAGAGCATCAGCTGTTCCGGATGACTGTGTGATCACGCTCTCCGCAGCCAATGTGAGTAACATCTTTAAACATGTCAACATTCACAAGGCCGCAGGGCCAGACTGATTACCAGGACGTGTACTCCGAGAATGCGAACTGGCAAGTGTCTTCACTGACAGTTTCAACCTCTCCCTGAGTCTGTAATACACAAAACATGTTTCAAGCAGACCATCATAGTCCCTGTGCCCAAGAACACCAAAGAAACCTGCCTAAATGACTACCGACCCATAGCACACATAGAAGTGATTTGAAAGGCTGGGCAAGGCTTACATCAACACCATTATCCCAGAAACCCTAGACCCACTCCAATTTGCATACCGCACCAACAGATCCACAGATGATGCAATCTCTATTGCACTCCACACTTCCCTTTTTCACCTGGACAAAAGGAACACCTATGTGAAAAATGCTGTTCATTGACTACAGCTCAGTGTTCAACACCATAGTGCCCACAAGCCTCATCACTAAGCTAAGGCCCCTGGGACTAAACACCTCCCTCTGCAACTGGATCCTGGACTTCCTGACGGACATCCATCACACTGATTCTCAACACAGGGGCCCCTCAGGGATGCGTGCTCAGCCCCCTCCTATACTCCCTGTTCACTCATAACTGCACGGCCAGGCACGACTCCAACACCATCATTACATTTGCCGATGACACAACAGTGGTAGGCCTGATCAACGACAACAACGAGACAGCCCATAAGGAGGAGGTCAGAGACCGGGCCGTGTTGTTGTCCTGGCACCACCTATCCCTCAACGTGATCAAGACAAAGGAGATGATTGTGAACTACAGTAAAAATAAAACCGAGCACACCCCCATTCTCATCGACGGGGCTGCAGTGGAGCAGGTTGACAGCTTCAATTCCTTGGTGTCCACATCACCAACAAACTAACATGGTCCAACCACACCAAGACAGTTGTGAAGCGGGCATGACAAAACCTATTCCCCCTCAGGAGACTGGAAAGATTTGGCATAGGTCCTCAGATCCTCAAAAGGTTCTACCGCTGCTCCATCGAGAGCATCCTGACTAGTTGCATCACTGCCTGCTATGGCAACTGCTCGTCCTCCGACCACAAGGCCTGACAGAGGGTAGTGTGAACTGCCCAGTACATCACTGGGGCCAAGCTTCCTGCCATCCAGGACCTCTATTCCAGGCGGTCAGAGGAATGCCCTAAAAATGGTCAAAGACTCTAGCCACCGTAGTGGCCGGAGTGCCAAGTCTAGGTCCAAGAGGCTTCTAAACAGCTTCTACCTCCAAGCCATAAGACTCCTGAACATCTAGTCAAATGACTACCCAGACTATTTGCATTGCCCCCCCCCCCTCCCTCCATACCCACTGCCACTCTCTGTTGTCGTCAATGCATATTCACTTTAATAACTCTACCTACATGTACATACTACCTCAACTAACCGGTGCCCCCGCATATTGTCTCTGTACCGGCTCCCCCCTGCATATATTGTAATTTTTTACTGCCAATCTTTAATTACTTGTTACTTTTATCTCTTCTTATCCGTATTTTTTTTTAATTGCACTGTTGGTTAGGGCCTCGTAAGTAAGCATTTCACTGTAAGGTCTATACCTGTTGTATTCGGTACATGTGACTAATAAAAGTTGATTTGACTTGACTTCACACAAGGCGCCAGTGTAGAAAGTAGGATTGTAGCTTTTATTGCATAGATAGTTTAGTACTGGTGACCACAGTTGGACCTATTATTGGACAGTTCACAGTTAAGTTTAGTGTAGAACAATATTGTCTACCATTCAGCTTTTTCCGAAACAATTTAGACTGGGAACGAGGTTAGTGTCGAATGCAAGGTCAGCAGGAAGTAGGAATCTCAAACCGAGGCATCATGGGAAGAGGGAAGGATCTTGGCAGAATGGGATAGTATGAGATAGTGAGATGAGGCCTGGTCCAGGACCGGTGGAAAATTCCCGATCGTGTGTGACATTCAGACTGGAGGTGTGTACTCACCTCTGGAACACACTCCTATAACTCAGAAGTGGGACATTCCTGAGGGGAGAAGAATGTGATGAAGCCATATGAATGGAGCTTTTGATTCCAGATAAAGCGATAAGATCAGCAAAGGCCCAAACAGCATGTTACTGTGTTTATGTGTTTTAGCTTTTATGGAGATTTGAGTGGGTAAAAAGGCAAAGGAATAGTTTATTTAAATGTGAGACACCTAGTTTGGTATTTGTATTTTTATTTTGTCTTTGATTGACACCGTAAGAAAACATTTCTGTCTAATGTAATATGCGAGACACCAAGCTTTGCTAGGGTGTATTGTTACTTTTTTACTGGCACGAGTTTGATTGACACTTGGTTTTGATTGAAACTTTACTTATTTGATTGACAGGTGGGTGCTGTATGAGGGGATCAACTACCGGGGTGCTCAGATTCTGCTGAAGCCCAGCGAAGTGCCTAATTGGCACACGTTCAGTAGCTGGCAGCGAATCGGACCCCCGCGCCCACTTATCCAGGTGAAAAGCCATCTTAAATGTGATTGTGTGATTATGTGGGGCACACAGAGATTAAAGCCAGGATTCAAAGTATGTGGACACCTGCTTGTATGTGGACACCTGCTTGTCAAAAATCACATTCCAAAATCATGGGCATTAATATGGAGTTGGTCCCCCCTATGCTGCTATAACAGCCTCCACTCTTCTGGGAAGGCTTTCCACAAGATGTTGGTATATTGCTGCAGGGACTTGCTTCCATTCAGCCACAATAACTTTAGTGAAGTCGAGCACTGATGTTGGGCGATTAGGCCTGGCTCGCAGTCGGCGTTCCAATTCATCCCAAAGGTGTTCGATGGGTTTGATGTCAGGGCTTTAGGCAGGCCAGTCAAGTTCATCCACATTGATCTCGACAAACCATTTCGGTACGGACTTCGCTTTGTGCACAAGGGCTTTTTACATGCTGAAACAGCAGAGGGCCTTCCCCAAACAAAGTTGGAGGCACAGAATCATCTACAATGTTACTGTATGGTCTAGCGTTAAGATTTCCCTTCACTAAGGGACCTAGACAAACCATGAAAAACAGCCCCAGACCATTATGTCTCCTACACCGCTCCAGCCAATGATGGGCATTGTGCTTGGGGATCTCAGGCTTGTGTGCGGCTGCTTGGCCATGGAAACCCACTTCATGACGCTCCTGACGAACACTTTGAAAGTCGCTGAGCTCTTCAGTAAGGCAATTTGACTGCCAATGTTTGTCTATGGAGATTGCATGGCGGTATGCTCAATTTTATACACCTGTCAGCAACGGGTGTGGCTGAAATAACCGAATCCACACATTTGAAGGGGTGTCCACATACTTTTACATATATAGTGTTTTTTGAGAGCATTTTGAACAGAGAACTACCTGTGGTTTAAAGACAGTAAACAGAGGCACTGTGTGTATGTGTGTGTATGTGTGTGTGTGTGTGTGTGTGTGTGTGTGTGTGTGTGTGTGTGTGTGTGTGTGTGTGTGTGTGTGTGTGTGTGTGTGTGTGTGTGTGTGTGTGTGTGTGAGTGTGTGTGTGTATCCATGCATGTCCATTTGTGTGTATATCCATGCGTGTGTGTGTTACCTGAGCAGCGACAGGTGTACTTCCGGTTGATATGGACGACGTCAATCTGATGCGTATCCAGTCAATGGAGGAGAAGGGCGGAGTCAAACAGATCTGGATCTATCAGGACGGACATCTCCACCGCAAGGTATGTTAGCTACCATTGTCATGGCAACGGGGTGTTCAGAGGAGTAGGTGGACTGGCCAGGAAAGCCCTAAATTTAGTGCTGTGGCATATCAAGCTTTTGAGCAGGGGTATTTCAATCTGAGCCTGGAGTAGTTGGTTTTCTGCTCTATCTGATAATGAATTGCCACAGGTATCTGAGTTCTAATCAGTCCTTGATTGGAGGGGAAGAATAAAAATCAGCAGTGGAAATAGATTCGAGGTCCAGATATAAATATCCCTGCACTAGAACCATCTTTGTAGGGTTTTGCGCAAAAATGGTTGTCAGACGCAGTTCTTGGTTAATACATTTTCCCTTGGGGATTTGTTAAGTATTCTACCTATTTAGTAGTCTATGTCTCGGGCGTGGGCTGCACCTTCACCTACTTATAAACTCAGCAACAAAAATAAAAATCCTCTCACAGTCAACTGCGTTTATATATTATAAGCCAAGTTGAAGCATTTGGTCCCCTTGATTCTCCTCCAGTGGCTCTTTTTTCTCATATTCACTAGGCCATAGTGTGCACTGATGAATAGGACCCATGTTTGCTGAATTCCAAATTGACCCTCAGCCCTTATTTCCCTGCCACTCCTGTAGATCTGAGAGGATTGGACAGATAGAAGCAATATATATATATATTTTCTTTTTACTTTTATTTAAAGTCAGTTTAGAACAAATACTTATTTGCAATGCCTGCCGAGCCCGGCCAAACCCAGATGATGCTGGGCCAATTGTGCGCCGCCCTATGGGACTTCCAATCACAGCCAGATGTGATACAGCTTGGATTTGAACCAGGGACTGTAGTGACGCCTATTGTACTGAGATGCAGTGCCTTAGACCGCTGCGCCACTCTGTATTTCCACACAGCCAATCAGAAGACAAGAGAAAGTGCCTATGCTGTAGTGATCTGGGCGTCCATTTGGAATCCAGTGTAACTTAATATTCACTGGTTTCACTTCATTGTCCCCCACAATGAAATCGGAGGGGGGACTATGGATCTTTCTCCGCCCATTCGTACGTTAATACGCGATATCTCAGAAACCACTGGCCCAAACTTGGGTGAATTATGCATCTTGCCATAAAGATCTGTCATTTACAAAATGACACTGATTGGCCCAAGGGGGGAGCTATAGTAATCAACTGAAATTCCAAACTTTGAACAAGTACTATATATCTCCTGTCCCGTTTGAGCTTGAAAAAGCTGGATTCTGTATTATGTCAAGTTTAGAGACGGAAAGGGTTTGAATATCCTTTCTCCCGTACTTAAGGTCATCACTTATCTGTAAGTGATTAGGTAGATGAAGCCAAGGTTTCTACTTGGTTTCTTTCACTGATCCAACGTTGGCCGATAAGTGATTGCCTCAAGGAATGGAGGAAGGATGCATTTTATGGTATTGAAATAAGGCCCAACTGAAACCTTTTGTCTGTTTTAACAGATGGACAACACTACGACAAAAAGCTGATGATTCTCAACGTGTTTGATCCAAACAAACCCAACCAAAGATGGAGAGTGGAGATACTCTGAGATCTTGTTGTGAGAGGGCAAAAATGGGTGAAGTCACTGAGGTACAGCTCGCCGAGGGGCCTCAAAGCTCTGTGGCGCAACTGGAGAGTGGGCCCCATTTAGGCCTCAAGGACAAGATGCCTCTGGAACAGAACATTTGCTGCTGGAAGAGGAGCTCATATACAGTATACTCTTTCCTTTGAGGTCAACAAGGAAAATATATTGACGTTCCAGGAAAATCTGTAATATTGCATTATTCTTTACATACAAACAGGGACAAAGCAATAGTATTCATTACTCCAAAACGAGAAAGTGGACTCAGAAGAGTAAACTTGAAATACTTTACCTATGCATTAATGTTATCTGATAACATACTTATGAGGTTGACATTGTCACTTTTTTTAATGAATAAAAGTATTTTTGACATTTTATTACAGCCCAAATGTGAATAAATATATTATAATGTGATGTGTCGATACCTTGTCACTAAAATATTTGGAATAACAAAATACCTAGCAAGGTTAATAGTAACAAAATTAATATATTTGACATTGCAGTAATGAATTCTCAACACACACAAACCCACAAATATACCAAAATATACTGTAAATAGATAGCCTTTGTCGAACAAGCAGTTTATCTGGAGAAACAGCTCTGGGGTAAGTTTCCCCTAGGTTAAGATCTAGGATCAGCTTCCCCTTCCCGAATCCTTACCTTAACAATTAGTGGGAAAAATGCATAACTGACTCAAGATCAGGGTATAGGGGCAACTTCACTGCAGGAACACAAACAATGCATCCCAAACATTGTTGGGTTTCTATTGGACAAATGCAGGTGTGCTTATCTCCATTTTTATCCTTTTTTCTGTTTAACCCCCTTAGGTTGATGTCCGTGCCCCCACAGAAATCAAATTAGCATAATAAAAATCCAAATCCGTCAGTTTATGCTAGAAACAGTTATGTTTTGCAATGGATGCATCTCATTTCACCGCATCCGCCTATGTCGCACTTCCGTGGTGAAAGGTGACATCCCTAAAATCTGTATTTTCACAAAATCGGCTATAGAATCTGAAGTATTTGACCTACAAACGATTATGACACCTCCATGGAAAGATGACTCTCTCTCCGTTTTGCTCTATGACCTCCACAAGTGTCAGAAGACTCGTTTGAAGTCGGTACAGCCGATCAGCCAAATTCTGTCTAATGTCCCAAACATTTGGGCTACACACTAATATGTGCAAAGGAGAGACTCTCACGAACATATACATGTTGGTTGTTTTGCTCTAAAACACCCACAGGCCTCACTAGACTCGTCTGAAGGACCCTCAGTACCAGTTGAAAAACAATTCTTGAAGTATAAATGCAGACTGTTTTCAATAGATTTTGCAGAATGAATACACCCCTGATCACAGTCAAACACAGTTCACTTTCACAGCAGCCACATAACATTATCACTTTGCTCATTGTATATATAATTCCTTCTCGCATCTATGCACTCTCTTCCTCTCACCATTTCCCTTCACTTGTGGACTTCATTGCACAACTCATCAGCTTCTGTGATTTCCAAGACAAACCCTCATATCATAACCGCTAACCTCGACACACAGCCTACATCATTGTCGTCAGGATAGCTAACAGATCTAATGTGTGAGTAAACCTGCTACAATCATGTAGTACAGTGTACAGCCAGCAAGCAGTTCAGTAGTTACACTGGCGACCACATTGGCAATAAATGTATAAAACAAAAAGCTTACCTTGACTTGGAAGAGTTCCAGTGTTGGACAGCCATAGCCAGCCAGCTAACATAGTATCCTCTTGTTTGAGCCGGGTGTTTAATGAGGGTTAACTACCTAGCTACATTCACTAGCTAAGTAAGTGAACGTGAAAAAAATACAAGGAAATATAGCTAGCTCTCTCTCTCTCTCTCTCTCCTGCTCTCTGCCTTGCTTCTCCTTCATTTTTGAATAAATTAATTTGTTCAAAACAATTCAACTATTGTTTTTCTCTCTGTAACTACTCACCACATTTTATGCACGGCAGTGTTAGCTAGCTGCAGCTAGTTGTATGCTTCCAGTACTAGATTCATTCTGATTCTTTGATTGGGTGGACAATATGTCAGTTCAAGCTGCAAGAGCTCTGGTACGTTTGAGGACGTCCTCCGGAAGTTGTTATAATTACTGTGTAAGTGGAAGGTGGTGAGAACCATGAGCCTCCTAAGTTTTGTACTGAAGTCAATGTACCCAGAGGAGGACAGAAAATAGCTGTCCTCTGGCTACTACACCATGATGCTACCCTACAGAGAGCTGTTGAAGTTACTGTAGACCTTAATTTCAAAACAGTGTTTTAAACAATTATTTGGTGAAGTGAATATATTTAGTATAGTTTTATCTAAAAAATAATAACCTTTTTAATGTTTAAACATTTACAGTTGAAGTCGAACGTTTACATACACTTAGGTTGGAGTCATTAAAACTCATTTTTCAACCACTCCACAAATTTCTTGTTAAAACAAACTTTAGTTTTGGCAAGTCGAATAGGATATCTACTTTCTGCATGACACAAGTAATTTTTCCAACAATTGTTTACAGACAGATTATTTCAGCGTATCACAATTCCAGTGGGTCAGAATTACAGTGGGGCAAAAAAGTATTTAGTCAGCCACCAATTGTGCACGTTCTCCCACTTAAAAAGATGAGAGAGGCCTGTAATTTTCATCATAGGTACACTTCAACTATGACAGACAAAATGAGAAAAAAAATCCAGAAAATCACATTGTAGGATTTTTAATGAATTTCTTTGCAAATTATGGTGGAAAATAAGTATTTGGTCAATAACAAAGGTTTATCTTACACTAAATTGACTGTGCCTTTAAGAACCAATTCTTAGTTAAAATACGGCCTATGAACAGTGGGTTAATTGCCTTGTTCAGGGGCAGAATGACTGATTTTTACCTTGTCAGCTCGAGGATTCAATCTAGCAACCTTTCGGTTGCTGGCCCAGTGCTTCAGTAAAATCGGGCAGATTTGTCTTTGTGAAGGACGCATTAATCAAGCCACGTACAAGGTCGTCCTGGAAGAAAACTTTCTTCCTTCTGCTCTGATAATGTTCCCAAACTCTGAGGGGTGCTTTTTCCAGCAGGACAATGCTCCATGAAACACATCCAGGTCAATCAAGGTGTGGATAGAGGACCATCAGATCAAGACGCTATCATGGCCAGCCCAATCTCCAGACCTGAACCCCATTGTGATTTTGGGGCGGCAGGTAGCTTAGTGGTTAGAGCGTGGGGCTACCAACCGAAAGGTTGCTAGATCGAATCCCCAAGGTAAAAATGGGTTGTTCAGGGGAACAAGGCAGTTAATCCACTGTTCATAGGCCATCATTGTAAATAAGAATTTGTTCTTAACTGACTTGCCTAGGTTAAATAAATAATAATTATAAAAAATTCAAAGTTTAAAAAGGCTTCTAAAGTTTGTAATTCCTACTTTAAAACGTCTGACCTAATTTGCCCTGACAAAACATGTAAACAACCCCTACAGAATTAATTATAATCCTCATAACAACTCACATTTCCTCTTACTGCAGGATTCTTTTCCCGCTGTAGCAAACTGGTTTAAATTAAGATACAGACTACAATTATATGAATATCTATAAATACAACTGGGAATCCTACAAAACACTCTCCTTCATTATCTCCCCCCACCACCCATGCCAAATCATCTCAAAATGAATGCACAACCGTCAACAAAAAAAAACAAGGGACGGAGGAAGGGAGGGAGGGGCTGGTGTTAAGAATATGATGAGGCTAGACAATCCTGTGCCCCCCACCGTCCCAACATGTTATTCTCATCGGCCTCTCTGGTCCATTCATTGTTATTGACCGGGTACTGGCGTCACAGTGAGAGACCAGCCATCCGGCTCAGTCTGACACCTCAACCCCTGTCAGACTCAGCCGGATGGCTGGTTTCTCACAGTGACGCCAGCACCCGGTCCATTCACTGTTAATGACAAGAGAGGCTGTGTGTGTGGGTATATCTGTGTGCGTGTGCATGGATTCCCATCACCAGCCCGGCAAGCCAGCTCCCCAAAATGCTGTGCTGTCCATGTAAGCCCTGGGACAAAGGGGTATGGATTACACCCGCGATGGGGGGTTCAGCAAATGGCTGCGCAGCACTGTTGAAAACACATTCACTGTTCAAGTTTGACTCATAAACAACCACACACACTGACACATGTGAATGTTCACACACACAAAGATACTGAATATCAGACTATGCTTGGAAACTATGACAGGTTCAGAGCCCACTCTTTGTCGGTTCGCTCCCTTCCTTTACTATATAGAAGATTTATTTAGACTATTCATGTTGTTTTACCCATCCTCATAGAGTATCCTCCTATCACAACCCCCCTCTCCATTATGGTTGAGATAGTAGCGCATGCAGTGTGGTTGACATGGTAGAGCATACAGTGTGGTTGACATGGTGGAGCATACAGTGTGGTTGACACGGTAGAGCATACAGTGTGGCTGGCATGGTTGAGCATCAAGTGTGGCTGACAAGGTGGTGTGTGCAGTGTGGCTGGCATGGTTGAGCATCAAGTGTGGCTGACATAGTTGAGCATGAAGTGTGGCTGACATGGTGGTGTGTGCAGTGTGGCTGGCATGGTTGAGCATCAAGTGTGGCTGACATAGTTGAGCATGAAGTGTGGCTGACATGGTGGTGTGTGCAGTGTGGCTGGCATGGTTGAGCATGAAGTGTGGCTGACAAGGTGGTGTGTGCAGTGTGGCTGACATGGTTGAGCATCAAGTGTAGTTGGAAAACTAGTGCATGTGTAACAGGTGTAAAATAATATCTATTTCACTGAAAATCCCTCATATTTATTACTTGAAGGTTATTTTGAGATGTATTACATTACTTTCAAGAGTGAACTATTTTATTGTATTTGTATTTATTTTCTAAATTGTGTTAATTCTCTGATGTCATCAACGGGAGCCATGCTTTACTCCTCAGTTTGCTCAGAGCGTGATGAGGAGAAGTATGTACAGTTGAAGTCGGCAGTTTATATACACTTAGGTTGGAGTCATTAAAACTCGTTTTTCAACCATTCCACAAATTTCTTGTAAACAAACTGTAGTTTTGGCAAGTCGGTTAGGACACCTACTTTGTGCATGACACAAGTCATTTTTCGAACAATTGTTTACAGACAGATTTTTTCACTTATAATTCACTGTATCACAATTCCAGTGGATCAGAAGTTTACATACACTACGGTGACTGTGCCTTTAACATCTTAGGGGTGGGGGCAGTATTCAGAAGTTTGGATGACTGAGGTGCCCAAAGTAAACTGCCTGTTACTCAGGCCCAGAAGCTAGGATATGCATATAGTAGTATTGAATAGAAAACACTCCAAAGTTTGTAAAACTGTTAAAATAATATCTGTGAGTATAACAGAACTGATATGGCAGGTGAAAACCCGAGCAGAATCTTCCGGAAATCTTTTTTTTTTAGGTCACCACTCATTGAAATGGCTTTCTATGGAAAAATCTAAGGAAATCCTCCCATAATGCAGTACCTAGGGCTTCCACTAGATGTCAACATTCTTTTGAAAGAGTTTCAGTCTTGTTTTTTGAAAAAAAGAGCTAGAATTTGTAGTTTTCTAGGTGGCTTCCATTTTGACTGTAAAATTGTGGTGCGCACTTTGTTATTTATCTCCGGTAATGAACATACTATTCTCCGTCTTAAATTTGATAATTTATTTACATATTAGGGTACCTGAAGATTGTTTAGAAACGTTGTTTGACTTGCTTGGACAAAGTTTATTGGTAACTTTTGGGATTCCTTTGTATGCATTTTGAACAAGGGAGACCGGTGGATTACTGAATCAAGCTCGCCAAATAAACTGACTTTTTTGGGATATAAAGAAGGAATTTATCGAACAAAACAACAATTTGTTATTTAGCTGGGACCCTTGGGATTGCAAACAGAGGAAGATCTTCAATGGTAAGTGATTTATTTTATCGCTGTTTCTGACTTCCGTGACGCCTCTGCTTGTTTGGGAAATGTTTGTAATGCTTTTGTATGTGGGGCTCTGTCCTCAGAAAATCACATTTTACACTTTCGCCGCAAAGCCTTTTTGAAATCTGACAAAGTGGCTGGATTAACAAGAAATTACGCTTTTAAAAGATGTAAGACACTTGTATTTTCATGGATGTTTAATACTATGAATTTTGTATTTTGAATTTCACGCTCTGCAATTTCACCGGATGTTGTCGAGGTGGGGTGTTAGCGGCATGCCTAGCCCAAAGAGGTTGTAAACAGCTTTGAAAATTCCAGAAAATTATGTCATGGCATTAGAAGCTTCTGATATGATAATTGACATCATTTGAGACATTTGGAGGCTTACCTGAGGATGTATTTCAAGGCCTACCTTCAAACTCAGTGCATCTTTGCTTGACATCATGGGAAAATCAAAAGAAATCAGACCTCAGAAAAAAAATTATGGGACCACACTATGGGAGCACTCAGCTGTCATACCGCTCAGGAAGGAGACGCATTCTGTCTCCTAGAGATGAAAGTACTTTGGTGCGAAAAGTGCAAATCAATACCAGAACAACAGCAAAGGCCCCTGTGAAGATGCTGAAGGAAACAGGTACAAAAGTATCTATATCCACAGTAAAACGAGTCCTATATCAACATAACCTGAAAGGCCGCTCAGCATAGAAGAAGCCACTGCTCCAAACCCGCCATAAAAAAGCCAGACTACGGTTTGCAATTGCAGATGGGGACAAAGATCGTACTTTTGGAGAAATGTCCTCTGATCTGATGAAACAAAAATAGAACTGTTTGGCCAAAATGTTGTGTTTGGAGGAAAAAGGGGGCGGCTTGCAAGGCGAAGAACACCATCCCAACCGTGAAGCAAGAGGGTGGCAGCATCATGTTGTGGGGGTGATTTGCTGCAGGAGGGACTGGTGCACTTCAAAAAATAGATGGAATCATGAGGTAGGAAAATTATGTGCATATATTGAAGCAACATCTCATGACATCAGTCAGGAAGTTAAAGCTTGGTCATAAATGGGTCTTCCAAATGGACAATAGCCCCAAGCATCCTTCAAAGTTATGTCAAAATGGCTTAAGGATAACAAAGTCAAGTTATTGGAGTGGCCATCACAAAGCCCTGACCTCAATGCTATAAAAATGTGTGGGCAGAACTGAAAAAGCATGTGCGAGCAAGGAGGCCATAAATCACCCAACTTATTGTGGGAAGCTTGTGGAAGGCTACCCGAAACGTTTGACCGAAGTTAAACAATTGAAAGGCAATGCTACCAAATACTAATTGAGTGTATGTACACTTCTGACCCACTGGGAATGTGATGAAAGAAATAAAAGCTGAAATAAATAATTCTCTCTACTATTATTCTGACATTTCACATTCTTAAAATAAAGTGGTGTTCCTAACTGACCTAAAAACAGATTTTTTTTCTAGGATTAAATGTCAGGACTTGTGAAATACTGATTTTAAATGTATTTGGCTAAGGTGTATGTAAACTTTTGACTTCAACTGTATGTGTTATGTATGCTCCGGTCTTTGAATGAACATGTTCGCAAATGTAAAAAAATACACAAGAAAAGACTAGCAAAAGTTATATTGTCACTGATTTAGTGTTGCATTACTGTTTATAGGAATATATATTCATGTGAATGGGGATAATGTTCGAGTCCAACTTTGCAAGGCTAGCCCAGGTGCAGACATCAGTTTTTTAATGATTTTCTCACGGGTATTCTGCACTGTCTTTTGTCTTTTATCAGGCAAATATACTTGTATGGGAGACCAGACGACAGCATTAACTTTTGCCTTGTATTTGTATCCATTCCATGCAGGTATGTTGTCAAATGTGACAATTTTGTATTTCATGTTTAATGTGCCTAGTTAGCTGTTGATCATTTTGTTACTTGCCAGGGCATGTCAAAAATGGTGTTGTTGCTTCATTAGTATGCCTCAGGTATAATGGTACAACAGTACACTTTCTAAGAAATATTTATCATGTATTAGCAAATTATTAGGGTATTGGTTTACAACATTTATAAAACTAAATGTGAGTCTTTTGAAAATATGAACATGAAAACTTTGTATCATGTCTTTTTTGGTTGATGCTTTTACTAGTCATTTTGCTCAGAGCGTGATGAAGAGAGACAAATGTAATTGTATGGGAGTCCAGTATTTGTATCCATTCCAAGCTGTCATTAAAAGAGAGACAACTGGCAGAATTGTGTCCAGAGCCTTATCTTCCACCTACACCTTACCAGAACACAACGCAGAAAGGTACCGGTACAGAGCCGGTTACACATGCAGTGTGTTTGATATTGTAGAGCATGCAGTATGATGGAGATGGCAGTGCATCGTGTGGTTGAGATGATAGAGCATGCATTATGATGGAGATGGCAGTGCATCGTGTGGTTGAGATGGCAGTGCATCGTGTGGTTGAGATGGTAGAGCATGCAGTATGATGGAGATGGCAGTGCATCGTGTGGTTGAGATGGTAGAGCATGCAGTATGATGGAGATGGCAGTGCATTGTGTGGTTGAGTTGGTAGAACATGCAGTATGATGGAGATGGCATTGCATTGTGTGGTTGAGATGGTAGAGCATGCAATGTATATTCTATTTGTTTGTTTCCGTTTTTAAATTTGTTTTTATTTCTCAGGGATAATGCACAACATAAATATACCTGTCTACCTGTCTACCTGGCTAATGTCCATCTCTAGAAATGAGTCACTGTATGTCGCAATAGACTAGAGAAGTAGTAGTAGTAGCACCTTTCTTGCAGCGACCAGCTGGCTGACCTTGTCCAACTCAAGGCCGTCTGGAGCATTGAACCCCCCAGCGGTAGAACACTCCGTTACACATGTTCTGAGAGGGTGAGTGAGTGAGTGAGTAAAATATTAGAGACATCTGTATTGTCCCTGAATGCCACTTTGCATGAAAACATACAAACAGACATAGGACCTTAAATAAAGAGCAAACAAACGCTAGTGGAATCAATGTCCTTGATAATGACTGTTTTGTAGCACAAGGGCAGTACTATGTACTGTACTAGACACATCCTATTCAACTTTGCATTACCATAGAATAAAGCTTAGATTACACATTTTGGCATTTTACTATGTGTCTGCAGAAGTAAGTGAAAGTGCTAGCCTTGTCCCAGATCTATTTATGCTGTCATGTCCACTCCATGGAATGCCAAATATGACAAGTCATTGTCCTGACATGATAGTTCAAAGATATCTGGGACCAGGCAATGAAAGTGTCACTTGTGTTCTAGACTGTTGATGCTGTGTTAGGCCACTAGAGGTCCCTATTGCATTGTGCTCACTCAGGTACAGTGTCCAGCACCAGCCCTAGCCTGTCTGAGCCCCCAGGGTGTTCCAGAGTGACTCATGCTTCAGACCCGCGGTCGCCTGGTATGGCCAGCCGGCTGCTCACACAGACAATAGGATTCTGAGCCAGAGGCTTGGCAGGAAACACACACACTCAGGCATTTAGAGATCTGACTGCCTAAATACTGCCGTTTCAGCAGCCCTGTGTATGTGTGACATAGATACACACAATTGCACACAGACAGGGACACACACACACACACACACACACACACACACACACACACACACACACACACACACACACACACACACACACACACACACACACACACAAACACGTGACTAGTGTAACTCACTGCCAGAGTCGTTGCCCTCGCCTACCTGGCTTGTGCTGCTCAGTGGGACCACACAACAGCAGCAGCCTCACCCTTTTCCATACCATCCATCCCATTAGTTCAGCCCCACCAAACCCACCATGCCAAGGCTATTTGAAATGCACTCCACAAACAGCCTATCTGCATGTAATGGGCACACACACTCACAGAGAGACAAACACACACACAGTACAGAATCAAACAAAGGCGGATTCCTCCTCTTACCCAATCTAATTTCTATCTCATATAAACAATTAGATTTGACACCCTGCATGATTATTTCCACTGATGAAGCACAAATAATATTGAAGGCATGTGATGCTATCTAGTGTATATAAAGCAAAGTCAGGACAGAACATATCATGGACTCCCTCTGTATGTCTGTTGCACATCCATCCACTCAGCTGACGTACTACATGCAAAACACGTCGGCCAGTATTCACAAAGAACTTCAGAGTAGCAGTGCTGAGTCCCTTACTCTGAGACACTTTACTAATACAGGCCCTGGAGAAAGCAGTCTCATGGTGGTAACTGCCCCACACTGGCCAAACTGGGGGGTTTCACATATGTTTTCACACTATGATGATGTGTTGGCACAGATCTTTCATTTTCACATTCTCTTTTCCAGCATGGTTCCAGCAATTATGTTGGATGCTTTACCAGGAGAGTGCTGTGTGAAAAGGGGTGTCATGACTTCCCCTCCTGGGTGAGGAACAAAGAGAGCCCCCCTCACTGTAATAGCTAATGTAAATTGGACACCACAGTTAGATTAACAATCATTTAAGCTTTCTACCAATATCAGATGTGTATCTCCTGGAAAATGTTCTCATGCTAATCGCATTAGCCTATGTTAGCTTAACCGTTCCGTGGATGGGACACCGATAACAAAGAATTAAACAATTATACCAAACAGTTGCTAATGATCATCGATTCAATATGAAAATCATTATATGAAACAGAAACAGCTGTGTAGGAGGAATAAAACTGGGTGAGGAACAGCCAAACTCAGTTAACAAGGTGAGGTTGCAGAAGACAGTTGACTGTCAAAAGTCATACACCCTGGCAAGACTGAGCACAGCAACAAGACACAAGGTAGTTATACTGCATCAGCAAGGTCTCTCCCAGGCAGACATGTCAAGGCAGACAGGGGTTTCCAGATGTGCCGTCCAAGCTCTTTTGAAGAATCACAAAGAAACAGTGTTGAGGACCGTAGACGCAGTGGTCGGCCAAGGAAACTTACTGCAGACACATCATGCAATACTTCCCTTCGCAATCGGAAGATGTCCAGCAGTGCCATCAGCTCAGAAGTGGTAGAAAACAGAGGGACCCTGGTACACCCATCTACTGTCCGGAGAAGTCTGGTCAGAAGTGGCCTTCGTCGAAGACTTGCGGCCAAAAAGCCATAACTTCAACATGGAAACAATGCCACGCGAAACTCAACTATGCACAAAAACACAGGAACTGGGGTGCAGAAAAATGGCAGCAGCTGCTCTGGACTGATGAGTCAAAATTTAAAGTATTTGGCTTTAGCAGAAGGCAGTTTGTTCACCCAAGGGCTGGAGAGTGGTTCACGGCAGTGAAGCATGGTAGAGGTTCCTTGCAATTGTGGGGCTGCATTTCTGCAAATGGAGTTGGGGATCTGATCAATGCTGGTCTCCTCAATGCTGAGAAGTAGAGGCAGATACTTATCCATCATGCAATACCATCAGGGAGGCATCTGATTGGCCCCAAATGTACTCTGCAGCATGTCAACGACCCCAAACATATCTTCAGCGTAAAGAAGAACAAGGAGTCCTAGAGGTGAAGGTATGGCCCCCACAGAGACCTGATCTCAACATCATCGAGTCTGTCTGGGATTACATGAAAAGAGAGAAGCACTTGAGGCTGCCTGAATCCGCAGAAGAACTGTGGTTTGCTCTCCAAGATGATAGGGCCAACATAACTGCCGAGCTCCTTCAAAACCTGTGTTCAAGTGTACCTAGAAGAATTGATGCTGTTTTGAAGTAAAAGGATGGTCAAACCAAATATTGATTTGATGTAGATTTCCTCTGTTCACTCACTTTGCATTTTGTTAATTGATAAATATAATCTATTAACATGCCTATTTTTGAAAGCATTCTTACTTTACAGCATTTTTTCACACCTGCCTAAAACATTTGCTAAGTATTGTTAATATGTATTGCATTCCTTTTCTGAATGAGTGGTTGTCAGGGTGCTAAATATCCATATTTATGGTGAGCATAGTTCCCCCATGTATCTACGATAAGTCCACACTGTCTCTCCTGCTCTTTCTTTCGCCACCCCCTTTCAATGTGTAACAAGCCGTCATATCGGGTTAGTCCACTAGGGACCTTTCATTGCATTGTGTTTATGTATTTCTGTGTGATTATTTAGTTAGTAAATAGATAATTAAGCCAATTTGTGTATCCCTGAATCATCATTTTGACTAGGGTTCATGCAGATTTATAAAGTCAACGGTATTCAGAATGAGACTGATATGAGGTAATAACAACTAATAATTGACTGATATTAATGTAAGAGATATTTACATCTTTAGAGTTTAAGTCATCAAATCAAATCAAATCAAATCAAATGTATTTATATAGCCCTTCGTACATCAGCTGATATCTCAAAGTGCTGTACAGAAACCCAGCCTAAAACCCCAAACAGCAAGCAATGCAGGTGTAGAAGCACGGTGGCTAGGAAAAACTCCCTAGAAAGGCCAAAACCTAGGAAGAAACCTAGAGAGGAACCAGGCTATGTGGGGTGGCCAGTCCTCTTCTGGCTGTGCCGGGTGGAGATTATAACAGAACATGGCCAAGATGTTCAAATGTTCATAAATGACCAGCATGGTCGAATAATAAGGCAGAACAGTTGAAACTGGAGCAGCAGCACAGTCAGGTGGAAGTTGAAACTGGAACAGCAGCATGGCCAGGTGGACTGGGGACAGCAAGGAGTCATCATGTCAGGTAGTCCTGGGGCATGGTCCTAGGGCTCAGGTCAGTTGAAACTGGAACAGCAGCATGGCCAGGTGGACTGGGGACAGCAAGGAGTCATCATGTCAGGTGGTCCTGGGGCATGGTCCTAGGGCTCAGGTCCTCCGAGAGAGAGAAAGAAAGAGAGAAGGAGAGAATTAGAGAACGCACACTTAGATTCACACAGGACACCGAATAGGACAGGAGAAGTACTCCAGATATAACAAACTGACCCCAGCCCCCCGACACATAAACTACTGCAGCATAAATACTGGAGGCTGAGACAGGAGGGGTCAGGAGACACTGTGGCCCCATCCGAGGACACCCCCGGACAGGGCCAAACAGGAAGGATATAACCCCACCCACTTTGCCAAAGCACAGCCCCCACACCACTAGAGGGATATCTTCAACCACCAACTTACCATCCTGAGACAAGGCTGAGTATAGCCCACAAAGATCTCCGCCACGGCACAACCCAAGGGGGCGCCAACCCAGACAGGATGGCCACAACAGTGAATCAACCCACTCAGGTGACGCACCCCCTCCAGGGACGGCATGAGAGAGCCCCAGTAAGCCAGTGACTCAGCCCCTGTAATAGGGTTAGAGGCAGAGAATCCCAAGGGAAAGAGGGGAACCGGCCAGGCAGAGACAGCAAGGGCGGTTCGTTGCTCCAGAGCCTTTCCGTTCACCTTCCCACTCCTGGGCCAGACTACACTCAATCATATGACCCACTGAAGAGATGAGTCTTCAGTAAAGACTTAAAGGTTGAGGACCGAGTTTGCGTCTCTGACATGGGTAGGCAGACCGTTCCATAAAAATGGAGCTCTATAGGAGAAAGCCCTGCCTTCAGCTGTTTGCTTAGAAATTCTAGGGACAATTAGGAGGCCTGCGTCTTGTGACCGTAGCGTACGTGTAGGTATGTACGGCAGGACCAAATCAGAGAGATAGGTAGGAGCAAGCCCATGTAATGCTTTGTAGGTTAGCAGTAAAACCTTGAAATCAGCCCTTGCTTGAAAGGAAGCCAGTGTAGAGAGGCTAGCACTGGAGTAATATGATCAAATTTTTTTGGTTCTAGTCAGGATTCTAGCAGCCGTATTTAGCACTAACTGAAGTTTATTTAGTGCTTTATCCGGGTAGCCGGAAAATAGAGCATTGCAGTAGTCTAACCTAGAAGTGACAAAAGCATGGATTAATTTTTCTGCATCATTTTTGGACAGAAAGTTTCTGATTTTTGCAATGTTACGTAGATGGAAAAAAGCTGTCCTCGAAATGGTCTTGATATGTTCTTCAAAAGAGAGATCAGGGTCCAGAGTAACGCCGAGGTCCTTCACAGTTTTATTTGAGACGACTGTACAACCATTAAGATTAATTGTCAGATTCAACAGAAGATCTCTTTGTTTCTTGGGACCTAGAACAAGCATCTCTGTTTTGTCCGAGTTTAATAGTAAAAAGTTTGCAGCCATCCACTTCCTTATGTCTGAAACACATGCTTCTAGCGAGGGCAATTTTGGGGCTTCACCATGTTTCATTGAAATGTACAGCTGTGTGTCATCCGCATAGCAGTGAAAGTTTACATTATGTTTTCGAATAACATCCCCAAGAGGTAAAATATATAGTGAAAACAATAGTGGTCCTAAAACGGAACCTTGAGGAACACCGAAAATTACAGTTGATTTGTCAGAGGACAAACCATTCACAGAGACAAACTGATATCTTTCCGACAGATAAGGTCTAAACCAGGCCAGAACATGTCCGTGTAGACCAATTTGGGTTTCCAATCTCTCCAAAAGAATGTGGTGATCGATGGTATCAAAAGAAGCACTAAGGTCTAGGAGCACGAGGACAGATCCAGAGCCTCGGTCCGATGCCATTAAAATGTCATTTACCACCTTCACAAGTGCCGTATCAGTGCTATGATGGGGTCTAAAACCAGACTGAAGCATTTCGTATACATTGTTTGTCTTCAGGAAGGCAGTGAGTTGCTGCGCAACAGCCCTCTCTAAAATTGGAAGATTCGATATAGGCCGATAGTTTTTTATATTTTCTGGGTCAAGGTTTGGCTTTTTCAAGAGAGGCTTTATTACTGCCACTTTTAGTGAGTTTGGTACACATCCAGTGGATAGAGAGCCGTTTATTATGTTCAACATAGGAGGGCCAAGCACAGGAAGCAGCTCTTTCAGTAGTTTAGTTGGAATAGGGTCCAGTATGCAGCTTGAAGGTTTAGAGGCCATGATTATTTTCATCATTGTGTCAAGAGATATAGTACTAAAACACTTGAGTGTCTCTCTTGATCCTAGGTCCTGGCAGAGTTGTGCAGACTCAGGACAACTGAGGTTTGGAGGAATACGCAGGTTTAAAGAGGAGTCCGTAATTTGCTTTCTAATAATCATAATCTTTTCCTCAAAGAAGTTCATGAATTTATCACTGCTAAAGTGAAAGTCATCCTCTCTTGGGGAATGCTGCTTTTTAGTTAGCTTTGCGACAGTATCAAAAAGGAATTTCGGA
Organism: Oncorhynchus nerka; assembly: GCF_034236695.1. Lineage (NCBI taxonomy): Eukaryota > Metazoa > Chordata > Actinopteri > Salmoniformes > Salmonidae > Oncorhynchus > Oncorhynchus nerka. The sequence goes on along the minus strand of NC_088408.1, from coordinate 44,519,043 downwards.
TTGTTCTTATTTTCCTCAATTAAGTTAGAAAAATAGGATGATCGAGCAGCAGTAAGGGCTCTTCGGTACTGCACGGTACCGTCCTTCCAAGCTAGTCGGAAGACTTCCAGTTTGGTGTGGCGCCATTTCCATTCCAATTTTCTGGAAGCTTGCTTCAGAGCTCGGGTATTTTCTGTGTACCAGATTTTTTTTTAGTTTTTAGGGGTGCAACTGCATCTAGGGTATTGCGCAAGGTTAAATTGAGATCCTCAGTTAGGTGGTTAACTGATTTTTGTCCTCTGGCGTCCTTGGGTAGGCAGAGGGAGCCTGGAATGGCATCAAGGAATCTTTGTGTTGTCTGTGAATTTATAGCACGACTTTTGATGTTCCTTGGTTGGGGTCTGAGCCGATTATTTGTTGCAATTGTAAACGTAATAAAATGGTGGTCCGATAGTCCAGGATTATGAGGAAAAACATTAAGATCCACAACATTTATTCCATCGGACAAAACTAGGTCCAGCGTATGACTGTGACAGTGAGTGGGTCCAGAGACATGTTGGACAAAACCCACTGAGTCGATGATGGCTCCGAAAGCCTTTTGGAGTGGGTCTGTGGACTTTTCCATGTGAATATTAAAGTCACCAAAGATTAGAATATTATCTGCTATGACTACAAGGTCCGATAGGAATTCAAGGAACTCAGTGAGAAACGCTGTATATGGCCCAGGAGGCCTGTAGACAGTAGCTATAAAAAGTGATTGAGTAGGCTGCATAGATTTCATGACTAGAAGCTCAAAAGAACGTGCCGTCCTTGGCCAGCTCTCCCGCTATCTCTCTCAGAATGACCTTCTTGATCCAAATCAGTCAGGTTTCAAGACTAGTCATTCAACTGAGACTGCTCTTCTCTGTATCACGGAGGCGCTCCGCACTGCTAAAGCTAACTCTCTCTCCTCTGCTCTCATCCTTCTAGACCTATCGGCTGCCTTCGATACTGTGAACCATCAGATCCTCCTCTCCACCCTCTCCGAGTTGGGCATCTCCGGCGCGGCCCACGCTTGGATTGCGTCCTACTTCACAGGTCGCTCCTACCAGGTGGCGTGGCGAGAATCCGTCTCCTCACCACGTGCTCTCACCACTGGTGTCCCCCAGGGCTCTGTTCTAGGCCCTCTCCTATTCTCGCTATACACCAAGTCACTTGGCTCTGTCATAACCTCACATGGTCTCTCCTATCATTGCTATGCAGACGACACACAATTAATCTTCTCCTTTCCCCCTTCTGACGACCAGGTGGCGAATCGCATCTCTGCATGTCTGGCAGACATATCAGTGTGGATGACGGATCATCACCTCAAGCTGAACCTCGGCAAGACGGAGCTGCTCTTCCTCCCGGGAAGGACTGCCCGTTCCATGATCTCGCCATCACGGTTGACAACTCCATTGTGTCCTCGTCCCAGAGCGCTAAGAACCTTGGCGTGATCCTGACAACACCCTGTCGTTCTCAAATAACATCAAGGCGGTGGCCCGTTCCTGTAGGTTCATGCTCTACAACATCCGCAGAGTACGACCCTGCCTCACACAGGAAGCGGCGCAGGTCCTAATCCAGGCACTTGTCATCTCCCGTCTGGATTACTGCAACTCGCTGTTGGCTGGGCTCCCTGTCTGTGCCATTAAACCCCTACAACTCATCCAGAACGCCGCAGCCCGTCTGGTGTTCAACCTTCCCAAGTTCTCTCACGTCACCCCGCTCCTCCGCTCTCTCCACTGGCTTCCAGTTGAAGCTCGCATCCGCTACAAGACCATGGTGCTTGCCTACGGAGCTGTGAGGGGAACGGCACCTCAGTACCTCCAGGCTCTGATCAGGCCCTACACCCAAACAAGGGCACTGCGTTCATCCACCTCTGGCCTGCTCGCCTCCCTACCACTGAGGAAGTACAGTTCCCGCTCAGCCCAGTCAAAACTGTTCGCTGCTCTGGCCCCCAATGGTGGAACAAACTCCTCACGACGCCAGGACAGCGGAGTCAATCACCACCTTCCGGAGACACCTGAAACCCCACCTCTTTAAGGAATACCTAGGATAGGATAAAGTAATCCTTCTCCCCCTTAAAAGACCTAGATGCACTATTGTAAAGTGGCTGTTCCACTGGATGTCTTAAGGTGAACGCACCAATTTGTAAGTCGCTCTGGATAAGAGCGTCTGCTAAATGACTTAAATGTAAATGTAAATGTAAAAAAGACGAAAACGTCATTTTTTTTTTTGTAAATTGAAGTTTGCTATCGTAAATGTTAGCAACACCTCCGCCTTTGCGGGATGCACGGGGGATATGGTCACTAGTGTAGCCAGGAGGTGAGGCCTCATTTAAAACAGTAAATTCATCAGGCTTAAGCCATGTTTCAGTCAGGCCAATCACATCAACATTATGATCAGTGATTAGTTCATTGACTATAATTGCCTTTGAAGTAAGGGATCTAACATTAAGTAGCCCTATTTTGAGATGTGAGGTATCATGATCTCTTTCAGTAATGACAGGAATGGAGGTGGTCTTTATCCTAGTGAGATTGCTAAGGCGAACGCCGCCATGTTTAGTTTTGCCCAACCTAGGTCGAGGCACAGACACGGTCTCAATGGTGATAGCTGAGCTGACTACACTGACTGTGCTAGTGGCAGACTCCACTATGCTGGCAGGCTGGCTAACAGCCTGCTGCCTGGCCTGCACCCTATTTCATTGTGGAGCTAGAGGAGTTAGAGCCCTGTCTATGTTGGTAGATAAGATGAGAGCACCCTCCAGCTAGGATGGAGTCCGTCACTCCTCAGCAGGTCAGGCTTGGTCCTGTTTGTGGGTGAGTCCCAGAAAGAGGGCCAATTATCTACAAATTCTATCTTTTGGGAGGGGCAGAAAACAGTTTTCAACCAGCGATTCAGTTGTGAGACTCTGCTGTAGAGCTCATCACTCCCCCTAACTGGGAGGGGGCCAGAGACAATTACTCGATGCCGACACATCTTTCTAGCTGATATGCACGCAGAAGCTATGTTGCGCTTGGTGATCTCTGACTGTTTCATCCTAACATCGTTGGTGCCGACGTGGATAACAATATCTCTATACTCTCTACACTCGCCAGTTTTAGCTTTAGCCAGCACCATCTTCAGATTAGCCTTAACGTCGGTAGCCCTGCCCCGGGTAAACAGTGTATGATCGCTGGATGATTCGCTTTAAGTCTAATACTGCGGGTAATGGAGTCGCCAATGACTAGAGTTTTCAATTTGTCAGAGCTAATGGTGGGAAGCTTCGGCGTCTCAGACCCCGTAACGGGAGGAGTAGAGACCAGAGAAGACTCGGCCTCTGACACCGACCCGCTGCTTAATGGGGAAAACCGGTTTAAAGTTTCTGTCGGCTGAATGAGCGACACCGGTTGAGCGTTCCTACAGCATTTCCTTCCAGAAACCGTGAGAAAGTTGTCCGGCTGCGGGGACTGTGCCAGGGGATTTATACTACTATCTGTACTTACTGGTGGCACAGACGCTGTTTCATCCTTTCCTACACTGAAATTACCCTTGCCTAACGATGGCGTCTGAAGCCGGGCTTGCAGCACAGCTATCCTCGCCGTAAGGCGAGTACAGCGGCTGCAATTAGAAGGCATCATGTTAATGTTACTACTTAGCTTCGGCTGTTGGAGGTCCTGACGAATCGTGTCCAGATAAAGTGTCCGGAGTGAAAAAGTTGAGGAAAAAATAAATAAATATATGAACGGTAATTAAAAAGTGAGTTGTCAGGTAGCAAAATAGGTTGGCAACAAAACGCACAGCAACTCGAAAACAAGCCTGCAAGTTGTGACCGGAAATGACGTAGTCAGAGCAGAGGCAGTGACGAGAGATATCATGAGATAGTAACTTGTTAAATAACTTTTCCTGTGGTGCCCCAAGATTGCTAATGACTTAATTGTTACATGGCTGAATCACGTAATAATGAAACATAGTTGACTGTTATTTTATCAAATCAATTATCACATTAATGATAGTCACGTAACAACAGGGGTATTAGGCTTAATGGCCCCGTAACCCCACCCAGATAGAGGGGTGTGGTCAGTTGGTTTATCCAAGTTACAAAAACTGCTTTTTAAACTTTTAGATTGCCTTCATATGTTAGGAAGTCTTGCCCTTATGCGTATGTAGCGGAGGTGAGTCAGACTCACACTCTTGTGATGAGGTAGTCCTGCCTGCGACTTGGTCTAATGCTGAAGACATTGGTTTCCTGAGCAGAAACTGGAGATCAGACCCCACCGGTGAAACGTATGCTTCGTTCACACTACCAGTATGCATCGTTCACACTACTATCAACTCTCTTTTGCATGCTTACCGTGATGGCCTTCTGGTGCAGGATGAACCCTGAGTGCACGCGTCCCTCCAGCAGGCCCATGGAGTCAGTATTGAGCAGGAAGGGGGTGACCAGGGTCACATACTTGGCCTCTGTCCAGGGCTTCAGCAGGCTCAGGGCCCACTGCTCTGTCCCACCACATTGTCCAGGATCACGTCAAACCTTAAGGGGGAACACAGGGAGACCGATAACTGGTGAAATAAAAAAGTCTAATACCCTTTTCACACTATTGTGTCAACCCGACATGCACTAGGCTGGCTCGAGTATTTCTTTTCACTTTGTCCTTTCCAGTACGGTTCCAACAAAGATGGAGGATGCATAACCAGGTCAGCGCAGTAGAGAACGACTTGATTCATTTGTGTAAAAGGGGTATGACAGGAGGAAGAAAGAGAGACAGAGACAGGAAGAAAGGAGATAATCCGATCCACAACAACACAACAATCAAGATGGTCTTTACTGCTATACCTTCATGCTATCCAACAGACAAATAAACACCTTAACCTGAAGATAAACTGAGACATCTAGCCAAGCCTAAGTGATTGAAGTGTGTTTCTTAGTAATCTCTGTATGTCTCTACAGAGGGCCACTGAGGCAAGGTTAACAGGGTTTATCCTGATCAGTCTCCCATAGGAAGGCATTTAGCCTCCCACTGTAGTCCTTGAGCCATGTCACCATGGAAACCAGGAAGTGAATCAGTGGGCAGGTGTGCCAAAGTGCTCTTGCCCTGCTGGGTGGGTAGGTGTGTGGGAAAAGTTGTTTATGATGTTGACCGTGGGGTTGGGGGGGGGGCGACAACATGTTCTCTCACATGTACTCTTTGAGGCACTCATTCTGAGTGTTGTGGCGCTGTGTCTCAGTTTGTAACATCATGTGGTTGTTTACATGATCCGAGGACCTGGGTCATGTTCATTAGGCACCATACTGAAGGAATTGAAAAAATCAGGGAGGGACTACCTGTACTTGTCCAATAAGAAACACAAGTTGTTGTTGTCTGTTGCAAAATGGTTTTAAAGATTTTCTGTTACATAACCTAATTATGAACATGACAAGCTTTGGACTCCCCCCTCCACACACACACACACACACACACACACACACACACACACACACACACACACACAAAAAAAAAAAAAAACACACGTCTCCTGGTGTGTAGTCTGCCACTTCATCTGTCCCCAGACCCCTCACAAGCCACTCTGCATTGTGGGAGCAGGTCACTGTTCACGTGGGCTCCCCGAGCCTTCAACAGCTACGGAGGAAACAGACCACTCTGTGTGTGTGTGTGTGTGTTTGTATTTGTACGTGCTCATATACTCTTTGTGATTGCTCAAGGTCACCACTTGTGCTGGTTTAAGAACCATGTTGAGTGTCGGTGCTATGTGCTACTGGTCAGTGTCCTTACCTGGATGGAGAACTTTCCAACACCACCTGAGGCTCCAGAGATAAGAACTCTTGAGGGAAGAGAGAGAGAGAGATCCGACAAGGTCAGCATTCATAGAGAGAAGAGGATCCATTCATCAGTGTAGCACATGTAGCAGACATAGTAGTATCACTGGCTGGCTTGCCGAGCACCAGAGTGAGCATCGTGCAGCAGTGACGTCATCCCGCATGAATTAAAGCATTAAGAATTAAAGCAGTGCCACTCTCAATCAAACAAGACCATGTTTTGGTATAGTGATTGGTTAGAACGCTGCTTCGGAAGTGCAAAGTGTTGTTGTTGGGCAGATGGTCTTGGGTTTGATGTCAAATTGGAACATGGTGGGGACCTACTGTTACATACAGCGATGGCTGGGAGAGGGTGTATTTGATCATGTAAGGACCTGTGTGTTACTTGCCGTTTGTTAGCATAATTGTCTCGGCACAGGTAGCCTGCATTGACCAGGGCAGTCAATGCCATGGTGGCCACGTAGGGGATGGACGCAGCATCCCTGTGACTCACAGCCTTGATTTGGGGGAGACCTAGGGTGGGAGAGCACACACACACATGTTGATTCATAGAAGGACGTAGACATACACTCTCACACGCATGCACGCAAAAACACACATCTGTACATTTCCCTCCCTTCTCCCCTTTCTTCTGTTTTAGGCAATGATGGGAAAGTGGAACTACTGGAGTTGCTGCGAGGACAGGACAACAGGAAAGGACAGCTTACTGAGAAGTGCCAAACAAATGATGCACCCCACAAGTCACAGGCACAGTGGGCACACAAAGGCCAGTTTGTCTGGTTAGTCTAATTGCTGCTTTTGCTGGCTCACGGAACCAGTTGTACTGTGTGTTTTAATTAATTATGCACACTTCATTGCAATATGATAAAATGATTACATAATAAACTTGTGCCTTGTCCAAGTTGTATTTTTTACAAAATGTTCTCAGTGATCAGGGCCGGATTGAAACCCCTGAACCCAGGCCAATGGGGGGCCCAAGAGGCAGCAAAATTATATTTATACAGTATATTCAGTTGAAGTCTGAAGTTTACATACACCTTAGAAAAATACATTTAAACTCAGTTTTTCACAATTCCTGACATTTAATCCCAGTAAAAATTCCCTGTAAGTGGTTGTAAAGGTCTCCTTGCTCACACATGGCCACTCCAATAACTTGACTTTGTTGGCCTTAAGCCATTTTGACACAACTTTGGAAGTTATTGTCCATTTGGAAGACCCATTTGCGACCAAGCTTTAACTTCCTGACTGATGTCTTGAGATGTTGCTTCAAAATATCCACATCATTTTACTTCTCATGATGCCATCTATTTTGTGAAGTGCACCAGTCCCTCCTGCAGCAAAGCACCCCCACAACATGATGCTGCCACCCCCGTGCTTCATGGTTGGGATGGTGTTCTTCGGCTCGCAAGCCTCCCCCTTTTTTCTCCAAACATAACGATGGTCATGTTGGCCGAACTGTTCTATTTTTGTTTCATCAGACCAGAGGACATTTCTTCAAAAAGTATGACCTTTGTCCCAACGTGCAGTTTCAAACCGTAGTCTGGTGTTTTTATGGCGTTTTTGGAGCAGTGGCTTCTGTCTTGCTGGGTGGCCTTTCAGGTTATGTCAATATAGGACTCATTTTACTGTAGATATAGATACTTATGTACCTGTTTCCTCCAGCATCTTCACAAGGTCCTTTGCTGTTGTTCTGGGATTGATATGCACTTTTCGCACCAAAGTACGTTCATCTCTAGGAGACAGAATGCGTCTCCTTCCTGAGCGGTATGACGGCTGCATGGTCCCATTGTGTTTATACTTGCGTACTATCGTTTGTACAGATGAACGTGGTACCTTCAGGCGTTTGGAAATTTCTCCCAAGGATGAACCAAACTTGTGGATGTCTACAATTTTTTGGTCTACAATCAGGTCTTAGCTGATTTATTTTGATCTTCCCATGATGTCAAGCAAAGAGGCACTGAGTTTGAAGGTAGGACCTTGAAATACATCCCCAGGTACATTTCCAATTGACTCAAATGATTTCAATTAGCCTAACAGAAGCTTCTAAAGCCATAACAAATTGCTAATGTACATGTAAAATGTGGATTTTATGATGTAATGTCAATTTCCTACATTTCTATCCCGGGACCATTCAATGTCCAACTCTCCCACAGCAATTCTCCATAAATCTGCTGTGGATTACCCAGAATTCCATACCTTTATGACTGAGTGTATTAGACAATGTAGACACACTAATCCACCAGGAGGTGGCATAATACCCATTTTATGCCGGAATTTAATTTAATCACACCGTTACAATAACACCTAATGCAGTCCCCACCTGTGACTGAAAACAGGGGGAGAGAGCCCAATTGAAAAGCCCTCTTAAAAACTTTGCTGGCTATAGGACGTAAAATGCTGTGTAAAATAGTGTAACGACCCTGGGTTTATAAGTGCGGAAATCGACTCTGACGCCACTCATCGAGTTTAATTTAGTTGGTTAGCTAATATCCCATGAGCCAATTGTAAACTGGTGATTATTAGGTGACCGTGATGGTTTGAGGGAAAGATTGGGAATTTAGCCAGGACACCGGAGTTAACACCCTTAATCTTACGATAAGTGCCATGGGATCTTTAATGACCTCAGAGAGTCAGGACATCCGTTTAACGTCCCATCCGAAAGACGGCACCCTACAATTGAAGTAGCTACAGTATGTACATATTGAGTTTAATCGTTGTGCAACATCATGGATAAGCTATGGGCATCGTCTTTCACCTGAAAAAAGTGAATTCCCGCTCTTATAGGCGTTTAAGGGTAAAAAAAAATATGTTTGGAGTAAAATAGAGTTTGGCAATACAATAATTTTTCTGATGGTGCACTCTGATGTCAGAGAGCATTAGTAATGACATATTTTTTGTAGGAACTAACTATGGGTCATGGACTATGGGGAAATGAATGGAGTTTTTGTAGGGTTTTTGGATGAAGGCCAAAAATAAGGTCTGTTGCAAACACAGGCTTAGGAGATCTTATACATTTTGTTCTATGAGATATATATAATTTATTTATTATCCTATCATAGGGAACTACATTTTTAAAATGAATTATACATCTAATTTATTTATTTTTGGTCCTATATTGACCACAACCCTATACCCTAGACACCCACCTGAATGACCCAGATACTAAGGAGAAGTCCCTATCTGTTTTATGTGCATGCTGTAAGCGGCCTGTATGCAGCCAAAATGCGGTCAGAGACCAAGAGCAGCACCGCCCCCTCAAGATTCTGAGCCTGCTTGGCAGGGTTGGCCCTAAAAAGCTAAAGCCACCTGAAGGGAGAGCATGATATACAAGGAAATTCTCAAAGCTACTAATGAGAACCTTGATGACCTTGTACCTAGCCGGTGGGTATTCCGGTGGGGTGCCCCCACCCAGACAGTGGCAGTGCTGGCAACACTAGCTGCAGTAACCCATGGGGAGGGGGTCACACTCGGACATTCAGAGAGAGGGCATATTATTGTGGCCCTGGTGGAACAAAATCAAAGGTCTGACTGCACGGAGATGCTTGGGAATATGGTCACTACGGGGGACCATGTTGTGGGTGTTTCAGGGGAAAGGGGTATATCTGACCTCCATCATCTAGGATGTCACAATGGTTAATCAAATCTCCCCATTTCTGACCATTTTTTTTGCGCAGTATTGCAGGCCTTATCATACATCTGCAACTGTATAGAAATTATCTCACTTCAATACATTTTTATAGAATGTAAGACAAAGTAGATAAGCTCTTGCTGCCATGGAAAGGAAAATACCTGTATATTTGTGGAAAAATAACCCTGATTAACACTTTAGTCATCATAGTTTACCTATTTGCTTATGTCTATACCTAGTGACCTGCTTTTTAAATTATAAAAAATATTCAAATGTAATATTCAAAAATATTCACATTTTAATTGGAATGGCAAGCCAGACAATATTAATAGGGCTTATTTATATAACGAATATGAATTCGGAGGGAGGAAAATATTAAATATTAAAGCATTAGACCTCTCACTAAAGGCATCAGTCATACAAAATTATACTTAAATCCGAGATGGTTCTCTAGTAAATTAGTGAGAATGTCTCTCCCCGTGTTCAAGAATGGCCCTTTTCCCTTTATTCAGATTACAACTGCTCACCGTTGGTTATTTGAAAATTAAATCTCCAAAATATTGTTATTTTTTAAACAAGCCTTAGAAAGTTGGTTGCAATTTCAGTTTAATCCACCTGAAAAGACAGAACAAATATTACAACAAATATTGTGGTTAAACTCAAATATACTATTTGATTAAAAATAAATTATCAAATGTATCATTTTTGTAAATGATATCATAAACAGGACTGGTGGAGTTATGTAACACATGCAACTAACACAGACATGTGGAAATGTCTGCTCTACTGAAAATTACAACCAACTAATTGCAGCATTACCACAAAGAGGCAAGTAGACGGGGGAAAAAGTAAGGAACTTGTCTGTCGGCTCTCTTTAAAGACCATAAATGGTTAAAGAAGATTGTGATAAAGAAAAACATATTCCAATTTCATTTAAGGACCAAAGAATTGACACCTGTGCCATATAAATTGCAAAATAGCTGGGAAGAGATTTTCGATGTACCGATTCCATGGTACATGAAGTGACACGCAAAACAACGTCGGATTCAAAACTTTAAATGTTTCTCTTTATATTATGCAAAATTCTTGCAACCAATAGAATGTTATATATATGGGGGATACAATCTTCCCAGCTCTGCAGATTTTGCTGCGAGGAGGCAGAGTCTTTAGATAATTTATTATTTTGGTACTGTCCATATGTAGCTCATTTTTGGTCACAGGTCCAGGAATGGCTGAATAATTACAACATTTACCTAGAACTAATGCTGCAGAAGGTCAAATCAATAATATAATAATTATTTTAGCAAAAGTGTTTCTTTCATTTATAATCTGTGGAAGCTACGAGAATAGAAATGTTCAGTACTTTTGTAAAGAATCACAGCACAGTTGAAAAATATATGGCAAATAGATATCCAAAATGGATGGTGTTAAGAGATAGATGGGAGTGGTTGAATGTAGGTGAAGGGTGGGACTAATAACAAGATAACCAATGTAAAACATATGGGGTCTGTAAAATGTACATAGGTTAAGAAATTATGTGAAATAGCACAGTTACAAATAGAAATCAAACTGGATGGACATAAGAAATAGAGGACGTACTAAAAACAAAATAGATTGTGTCTGTAAAATGTCTGTAAAATGTGTACAATATGTATAAACTGAAGGTAGAAGCCTAAGTGTTATTGTTAATCAGATAACTCCAATTGGTAAAGGTTTGCAGGAAATAATAAAGGTATATTCTAAAAAATAATGTATATATGTATGTATGTGTATATGTATGAATGCTTATGTTTACATTTATGGGTATTTATATGGACGTACAGTTGAAGTCGGAAGTTTAAATACACTTAGGTTGGTCATGAAAACTAGTTTTTCAACCACTCCACAAATATCTTGTTAACAAACTATAGTTTTGGCAAGTCGGTTAGGACATCTACTTTGTGCATGACACAAGTCATTTTTCCAACAATTGTTTACAGACAGATTATTTCACTGTATCACATTTCCAGTGGGTCAGATGTTTACATACATTAAGTTGACTGTTCCTTTAAACAGCTAGGAAAATTCCAGAAAATTATGTCATGGCTTTAGAAGCTGATAGGCTAATTGACATCATTTGAGTCATTTGGAGGTGTACCTGTGGATGTATTTCAAGGCCTACCTTCAAACTCAGTGCCTCTTTGCTTGACATAATGGAAAATCAAAAGAAATCAGCCAAGACCTCAGAAAAAAATTGTAGACCTCCACAAGTCTGGTTCATCCTTGGGAGCAATTTGCAAACGCCTGAAGGTACCACGTTCATCTGTACAAACAATAGTATGCACGTATAAACACCATGGGACCACGCAGCCTTCATACCGCTCGTGTTCTGTCTCCTAGAGATGAACGTACCTTGGTGCGAAAAGGGCATATCAATCCCAGAACAACAGCAAAGGACCTTGTGAAGATGCTGGAGGAAACAAGTACAAAAGAAGTTATATCCACAGTAAAACGAGTCCTATATCGACATAACCTGAAAGGCCACTCAGCAAGGAAGAAGCCACGGCTCCAAAACCACCTTAAAAAAGCCAGACTATGATTTGCAACTGCACATCTGGATTGTACTTTTTGGAGAAATGTCCTCTGGTCTGATGAAACAAAATAGAACTGTTTGGCCATAACGACCATTGTTATGTTTGGAGGATAAAGGGGGAGAAATGCAAGCCGAAGAACACCACCCCAACCGTAAAGCACATAGGTGGCAGCATCATGTTGTGGGGGTGCTTTGCTGCAGGAGGGACTGGTGCCCTTCACAAAATAGATGGCTTCATGAAGATGGAAAATTATGTGGATATATTGACGCAAACATTTCAAGACATTAAAGCTTGGTCGCAAATGGGTCTTCCAAATGGACAATGACCCCAAGCATACTTCCAAAGTTGTGTAAAAATGGCTTAAGGACAACAAAGTCAAGGTATTGGAGTGGCCATCACAAAGCCCTTACCTCAATCGTATAGAACATTTGTGGGCAGAACTGAAAAAGTGTGTGTGAGCAAGGAGGCCTCTAAACCTGACTAAGTTACACCAGCTCTGTCAGGAGGAATGGGACAAAATTCACCCAACGTATTGTGGGAAGCTTGTGGAAGGATACCCGAAACGTTTGACCTAAGTTAAACAATTGAAAGCCAATGCTACCAAATACTAATTGAGTGTATGTAAACTTCTGACCCACTGGGAAGGTGATGAAATAAATAAAAGCTTAAATAAATCATTCTCTACTATTCTTCTGACATTTCACATTCTTAAAATAAAGTGGTGATCCTAACTGACCTAAGACAGGAACATTTACTAGGATTAAATGTCAGGAATTGTGAATAACTGAGTTTAAATGTATTTCGCTAAGGTACATGTAAACTCCAGACTGTATATATTTAACCCAAAAATAAATGGGGGATTGGAAATTAAGCAAACGATTACATTGAAGGAAGCAACAATCTATCCTCATTATTAAAGCTGATCCTCCCCTTACATTAAAAAAAATGTGTAAATGAAAATGTTACCAAAAATAAAAAATACTCCGATGAAACATAGTGCTATTTATCACAGACTTCTTTGTGTCAAAGTTTAAGGACACTCACCAGTGTCATGATGAAAGATATGATCAAGAGCCTCACATACAGTATATTGTTTGGTTATTGTGCTGCCACAGAATGAATTGTGAGCAAAGCCTCAAAAAAAGCTTTATATACAGCAGAGCTGTGAGAAAAGTTCTATATATTATCTGAAAAATTTTGCGATTGTTTGTGAGAATGGCAACAGGTGTAGTTACCGTGGGGGAAAGATTCTATTGAGGAAAGGTTCCCGTGGGGGTTGCCATGGAAGCCAAGAAGGGGAGTAAGGTGTGTATGTGTGTGTGTGTGCTCAAACACACATGCATGTGGGGGTCTGGGAGAGGAAGTGTGCCTGAATTGTGTGCCTCAATTTTATACACTAATTGCAGTCTCACCCACTTGTAATGACCGGTCATTTTGATCTGGAACACCACAGGTGTACAAAAGTTGAATAAAACACCCAAAATGTAATGAAAATTATCAAAATGTATTTTGTGTGTTCAGATGCCATGTGTGGACAAAGTCATTGAACCTTATGACAATCAGATTAAATGAACTACAATTTTCTGAGAGAAAACCTTTTAATCGGTCCAATTCGACCAGAACACATCAGGAGGGTTAACATAACTTTTTGTACATTTTGAAGCATATAGGTCATATATATGCATATAGGTCATATAGGTCATAAAATCACATTAAGCACATGGGATAGCAGGTAGCCCAGTGGGTAGAGCAATGGGCCAGTAACCAAAAGGTTGTTGGGCCAGTAACCGAAAGGGTGTTGGGCCAGTAACCGAAAGGTTGGTAGGCCAGTAATCGAAAGGTTGGTAGGCCACTAACCGAAAGGTTGGTAGGCCAGTAACCGAAAGGTTGGTAGGCCAGTAACCGAAAGGTTGGTGGATCGAATCCCCAAGCATAAGGTAAAGGTAAAAATCTGTCATTCTCCCCCTGAACAAGGCAGTTAACCCACTGTTTCTAGGCTGTTGTTGTAAATAGGAATTTGTGCTTAACTGACTTGCCTAGTAAAATGAAGGTCATGTTTAACTGACTGATATTTTTTAATAGAACAAAACTTTTAAGATCTCCTAATCCTGTGTTAACCTTATCCCAAAACCCTATTCTTTCCCCATTCATTTACCACATAGGAATGGCTGAACAAACCAGGGGCAACTCATTTTCGTTTTTTAGGACTACAAGCTGGCGAGCTCTAAAGAGGATCACTAGAGGACAAGAGTTGGCAACATCAATTACCTAGCTAATCATCTCTAAACCTGTGAATTGTTTGTGTGATCTTTAACTGGGTGATTGATAGCCTATGACTTCTGCTGGCAAGCTTTTGAAAATGTGTGGTGATGTTCCATCAAGACCCTTAAGTCCCCCACACTTGTATCAAGTCCCCTCACGTGTAGGTGGCCTAACATCCCACTGCTGACAACAACGTAGCAAACAGCGACAGTGCAGCGGCAGTCAACAACAGACATACAGTTAAAAGCTAAGTCATTAAGGCCAAGGCTGATTAAATGCAAGTAACTACTCGGATGAACAATGCTAATTGTTGTACCAAATCATTGTGTCAGCCAGGAATAACCAGAATTTTAAGACTTTGGCTTGATTTGTTTGTAGGATTTGTTTCTGTGTCTGTCTTTCATCTAATTACGTCTATAGTCATTCACCTGAGCTTTTCAAGCTGTATACAGTATGTGTTTAGTGAAAGAACAGGGGTGTATAAGGTTAGCAGTGTTGTTAAGGTTTGGGTTAAGGTTAGGGTTAGGTTTAAAATCACATTTTAAGAACATAAATTGTGGAAATCGGCAGGCTTTAGCCATAATTATGACTTTGTGGCAAGTAGTTACGACCAAGACAAATTGATGAAAAGGGGAGGGTCTAACCGAATTTGTCCAATAAGAAACACTTGTTTCCATTGCAAAACAATTTGCTACGGTGTTCACTAAGGAATACACCTCTGGTGCTGGTTCCCCAAGTTTTCCCCCCTGCCACACCATAGATTCGAATGTAATTTATGTCAGGCTATATTTTTATGTATGATAGTGTGTACAGACATGACGACGCACATTTCCAGGACCGTAGGACCAAATATGAATAAAGGTGCCTGTTGTCACCTGAGGTCAGAGATTGGCTCACATTGATTTGGAATAGTTTGTGTCATGCACAGTAGGTTCTAAGAGCAAAGTTGTAATGAATCTGATGATGGTTTGGGTTTCTGGATGAGAATATGTTGGAACAATGATAATGTGATGATTTGAATGAGTTTAGCGAGTCTATCCTGGTTTATCTTTATTGAGTTCTCTGCCTTGATTATACTACAGGTATACTACATGTGCAGCCTACTTCTCCACTGCTTCCCTATTTGTAACAAAAAGCCACTAGTCACAAATATACAGTAGTCCCACTTGTATCATATTAAAGAGCTCACCAGCAGTAGTCTACACGGCCCTGGCATTGGTTCAACTCCAAACAGTAGCAGATGAGCCATAAAGTTTCACAGTAATACTCTGCATCAAATTAGTGCTAGTAGAGATTGGAGCGCCTGTCCCCAGAGCGCCTGAAGCAGAATAACCATGGTTCTGTTCCAAATGTCACCTTATTCCCTATATAGTGCACTACTTTTGACCAGATCCTTATGGGCCATGGTCGAAATCAGTGCACTAGATATGGTCTATGTCCCAAATAACACCAGAGCAACAGACAGCTGCTTTTATAATCACAGAGCTTTTGGGGTTAGAAAAGAGGACACACATATTAGATGCTTTGTTTCAGACCGCCTCATTACAGTAGAGGCTACCTAATGAAGTGTGAGGGGTGATTCTCATGATAACAAGAGTGAGTCCCAATTATCTCTCCTTTCTCCCAGTTTGCACTTGCTCATTTCCCTTCACTGATTCAAAAAGAATTAACTGGTGTAAGAAAAATGTTAGACATTCCGAACAGCCAATGCCCCCACTAAGCCAAAGCTTTTAGATTTGTGGGAAGGATTAAACAAGTGCACCACTTCTATGTAAAAAAGGATAAATTATTGGGATGCACGGAAGGAACTTGGCTACAGTTTCTGGTTATTCTGAGGGGGGGAGACATTTCTCTTTACTACACTATGTAAATCATGGACAGTATAAAAAGACTCTTAGATGACTGACATTTTTGGCGTACAGCGAGCTCTGTGAACGTTTCAAGGTCCAATGCCTTTTAGTGCCAGAAAGAGAGATGTGTTGCATTTTCTGGCCTAAACAGACAAAGAATCGATTTTCTCTGCCTCTGAGAATCAAGCTGAGTCTGGGAGACGGCATATTAAAGGGGACAGTTTAGCGAATCCAACAATCGCGCTTCAATATTGTGGATTTACCTTTTGACTTAGAGGATTACCTTTTTGTCTTGGAATTACTTTTGACGTTGTGGATTTATATTTTTGCCTGAAGAACCTTCCTTTTTACTTTACTAAAACACTGTCTCAAGTACTGCTGTGTCTGCCTCATCTTCTGGGTTCTGCCGACTATTAGTGGCTCAGTTTGCTAAGTGACTGTTTCTCACACCGGAGACCCGAGTTCGTAACTGGGTCCTGACAGAAACACAGAGCCAAAATGAACCCAGAGACAGCCAGTTCCCATGACCTTTTTGCCACGCTGTCCCACCACGAGGGGACTGTCCAACGCCACGAAGCCGCTCTGGGTCAGCAAGAGGCCTTAATGGCTTGTCATTCTCAACTTCTGTTGGAGATGCTGACTTCCATAAAGCAGATATCTGATCGACTTCCCCCGGCAACCGCTCCCACCCCAGTACCTCACATTCAAGTGCCCGTGGCAGTTAACCCCCTGGCTGAACCTCGTCTTCCGCCTTCCAAACGGTTCTCAGGTGATCCGAGTGCTTGTAAGGGGTTTTTCACCCAATGTTCTCTTTCCTTCGAGCTGCAACCCTCGTCGTTTCCCACCGACCGGTCCAAGATTGCATATATCATCACCCTGCTGTCGGAAAAGGCCCTGGCCTGGGCTACTGCTGTGTGGGATGCCCAAAGTCCCTGCTCTGCCAGCTACTCTGCCTTTGCTGAGGAATTCAAGCAAGTGTTTCAAGGTCCTACCAGCGGCCCTGACTCAGCCAAACAGCTCCTGACTCTCCACCAAGGTCGGCGCAGCGTGACAGACTATGCCATCCAGTTCCGCACAGTGGCAGCAACGAGTGGCTGGAACGACGAGGCGCTCACAGTGTGCTTTCTGAACGATCTTTCCGACACCATCCAAGATGAACTGGCCACTCGCGAACCACCGGACAACCTCGAGTCCCTGATCAAGTTGGCCTCGCGCATAGACCAGCGTCTGAGAGAGAGAGAGAACTCAACCGTAGACCTCTCGCCCTAGCTCCTATCGGTCCCAGATCCGAGTCCCCACCTTTATCCTCGCTGGCTCCACCGGAACCCATGCAGGTTGGACGCATCTCCCAGGCTGAGAGAGACTGCCGGATGAGGGAGTGATACTGTCTATATTGCGGCAAACTGGGCCATTTCCGCTCCACGTGTCCCGGGCTCCAGGGAAACACACTATCCCATGCAGGCCTGGGGGGACTGTAACGGGAATCATAACCTCCTCCCATCCGTCCAACTCCTGGCTGCTCATTCCAGTCACCCTTTCCTGGGACAACCACGAGCTTCTCCTTCAAGCCTTGGTAGACTCTGGAGCCGCAGGTAACTTCATGGACGGTATCTGGGCGAAGGAGAATGGCGTCCCCTCTGAACCTCTAAGGGACCCCATGAGGGTTACTACGTTGGATGGAAGCCCTCTGGGATCTGGACTTGTCACTCGCGTCACTACCCCCTTGCGACTTTCAGTTTCCCAACACCAGGAAGTGATGAACTTTCATCTGATCCCCTGTTCTAAGTTCCCTCTCCTCCTTGGCTACCCCTGGCTTCACAGCCATAACCCTCACATCGACTGGTCTGTGGGAACTGTCAAGCAGTGGGGACCTACGTGCCAAGCCACTTGTATCTTCCCAAATTCCCCGAGTTGTCCTCCCGAGTCTCTAGAATCCATCGACATGTCCCGAGTTCCCGAGTGTTACCATGACCTCAAACCGGTATTTAGCAAGCAGAGGGCCACCATGCTACCACCCCATAGACCTTACGATTGCCCCATCAACCTGTTTCCGGGCACCTGCCCCCCCCAGGGGTCGGATCTTTCCCTATCTCCTCCCGAACGAGCTGCTATGGATACCTACATCAAGGACGCTCTGGAAGCAGGCCTCATTCGTCCATCCACCTCGCCCGCGGGAGCAAGGTTTTTCTTTGTGGCCAAAAAAGACTGTGGATTACGTCCTTGCATCGACTACCGGGGACTCAATGCCATAACCGTCTGTAACAGCTACCTGCTACCCCTTATGGCCACAGCATTTGAGCTGCTCCAGGAAGCAGTTGTCTTCACTAAGCTTGACCTGTGGAACGCATACCATCTTGTGCGGGTCAGACACGGTGATGAGTGGAAGACCGCTTTCAACACGCCTATTGGTCACTATGAATACTTGGTGATGCCCTTCGGCCTGACCAACGCCCTGGCTGTGTTCCAAGCGCTCATAAACAATGTGCTTAGGGATATGCTTAACATCTTCGTGTTCGTTTACTTGGATGACATCTCATCTTTTCGAGCTCCCTTCAAGAACACACAAAGCATGTCAGACAAGTACTCAAACGCCTCCTAGACAGCATTTGTACGTTAATCCGGAAAAATGTGAATTCCATTCCTCCCGAGTACAATTCCTGGGATTTGTAGTGGAACCCGGTCGAGTCCAAATGGACTCCAGGAAGGTAGGGGCGATAGCGGATTGGCCCACCCCCAAGTCCGTTAACTTCTTGAATCTAGGGGGCACTATTTTCATTTTTTGAAAAATAACGTTCCCTAAGTAAACGGGCTATTTTGTCAGGACAAGATGCTAGAATATGCATATAATTGACAGGATAGAAAACACTCTAAAGTTTCCAAAACTGTAAAAATATTGTCTGTGAGTATAACAGAACTGTTATTGCAGGCGAAAGCCTGAGAAAAATCCAATCAGGAAGTGACTCTTCATTCCTATGTGTCCCTATTGAGCAGTGAATGAGATATCAACCAGATTCATTTTTCTATGGCTTCTCTAATGTGTCTAGTGTCACAATACATAGTTTCAGGCTTTTATTTTGAAAAATGAGCCTGAATGTCAACATTGCGTCAGTGGTCAGCTGAAGTCTCTCAGAGTGTTTTGTGCGTAAAGGACAAATGCGGCCATTGTTTCTCTCTTTCTACTAAGAAGCCATCTGTCTTGGTTGAGATATTATCGAATAGATATTTGAAAAACACCATGAGAATTTATTATAAACAACGTTTGCCATGTTTCTGTTGATATTATGGAGCTAATTTGGAATATTTTTCGGCATTGTCGTGACCGCAATTTCCGGTCGAATTCTCAGCCAAACGTGAAGAACTAACGGAGTTATTTCGGCTACAAAAATAATATTTTTAGAAAAAATGAACAATTGCTATCTAACTGGGAGTCTTGTGAGTGAAAACATCTGAAGCTCATCAAAGGTAAACGATTTAATTTGATTGCTTTTCTGATTTTTGTGACCAGGTTGCCTGCTGCTAGCTAGGCATAAAGCTATGCTAGGCTATCGATAAACTTACAAAAATGCTTGTCTTGCTTTGGCTGTAAAGCATATTTTCAAAATCTGAGATTACAGGGTGATTATCAAAAGGCTAAGCTGTGTTTCACTTGTGATTTCATGAATATGAATATTTTCTAGTAATATTTATGTCCGTTGCGTTATGCTAATTAGTGTCAGTTGATAATTACGCTCCCGGATCCGGGATTGGTAGTTACAAGAGGTAGGAAGTTCAGCGTTTCCTGGGCTTCACAAACTTTTACTGCAAGTTCATCAAGAACTTCAGCTTGGTGGCAGCCCCTCTCTCAGCTTTAACCAAGGTTGGCAACGCAAGGTTTCTGTGGGGAAAAAAAGCTGAGACGGCCTTCCAAGGACTCAAGCAGCACATCCTCTCTGCTCCCATCCTGACACTACCGATTGCGGAGGAACCTTTTGTGGTGGAGGTATACGCATCAGAGGTTGGTGTTGGAGCTGTCCTGTCTCAGAGGGGTGAAGACAAGAAGCTCCACCCTTGCGCCTTCTTCTCACACCGGCTTACTCCGGCCGAGAAGAATTACGATGTGGGGGATCGTGAACTCCTAGCGGTTAAGATGGCATTGAATGAATGGAGACACTGGCTCAATGGGGCTTCTCAATCGTTTCAAGTGCTTACGGACCACAAAAATCTGGAGTATATCCAGCAGGCGAAGCGGTTGAACTCCAGACAAGCTCGATGGTCTCTTTTCTTCAATCGATTCCAGTTTATCCTCACCTATCGGCCCGGGTCGAAGAATCTCAAACCAGACGCCTTGTCCCGAGTCTACGCTCCTGCCATTCGAGAAGATACTGCAATGCCTGTCCTTCCTGCCGCTAAGGTCGTGGCCCCGATCTCGTGGCAAGTTGAGGATACCGTGAGACGAGCTCAAGCTATCGAACCGGGTCCGACAGGAGGTCCTGCCAATCAGTTGTTGGTCCCCAAGCCAGCGAGGACCTAGGTCCTTCTATGGGGGCACTCCTCTCGCCTCACCTGTCACCCGGGCGTAGGTCGCACCTTGGAGTTCAGCCAGCGAAAGTTCTGGTGGCCCACCATAAAAGAAGACGTTGCCACTTTCGTCAAGGCCTGTCCCAGGGCAAATCTTCTCACCTCCGCCCTGAAGGACTCCTTCACCCTTTATCTATTCCTCACCTACGCTGGTGCCATATCTCGTTAGACTTTATTACTGGCCTTCCTCCGTCCCATGGTAATACTACTATCCTAGTCATCATAGACAAGTTTTCTAAGGCGGCCAGGTTCGTCCCCTTGACTAAGTTACCTTCTGCCAAGGAAATGGCGGAGTTGGTAATTAACCATGTGTTCCGAGTCTTCGGCATTCCTCAAGATATGGTTTTGGTCACTAGATGCCCCCATTGTGCTTTTTGACCCTTTTGTTTTCCCTTGTTCCCAGTTATTATTTGCACATGTGCCTCATTTCCCTTGAATGTATTTAAACCCCTAGTTTTCCTCAGTTCTTTGCTCTGTGTTTGAATTAGCACCCAGCCCCAGCGATGCTGTGAACATTGTTACTCCAGTTGGACTCTCTTGTGGTACTCTGTTTTTGTTCTCGTTTATTTATTTTGGATTAGCTTTTTCCCTGCTGTACCTACCACCTTGTGGATTTACTTTTTGACTTAGAGGATTACCTTCTTCTCTTGGAATTACTTTTGACGTTGTGGATTTATATTTTTTCCTGAACAACCTTCCTTTTTACATTATTAAAACACCGTCTCAAGTATTGCTGTGTCTGCCTCATCTTCTGGGTTCTGCCGACTATTAGTGGCTCAGTTTGCTAAGTGACTGTTTCTCACACCGGAGACCCGCGTTCGTAATTGGTGTCACGCCTTGGTCTTAGTATTTTGTGTTTTCTTTAATTATTTGTTCAGGCCAGGGTGTGACAGGGGTTTATTGTATTGTCGTATTGGGGTTTTTGTAGGCATTGGGATTTTGAATGATTAGGGGTGTGTCTAGTTAGGCTTGGCTGCCTGAGGCGGTTCTCAATCAGAGTCAGGTGATTCTCGTTGTCTCGGATTGGGAACCGTATTTAGGTAGCCTGAGTTTCACTTTGTAATTTGTGGGTGATTGTTCCTGTCTTTGTGTAGTGTTCACCAGATAGGCTGTATTAGGTTTCACGTTCCGTTTGTTGTTTTCATATTTTGAGTTATTTCATGTATCGTTCCGTTTTTCTTCATTAAAGAAACATGAGTAACCACCACGCTGCATTTCGGTCCGCCTCTCTTTCAACAACAGACGAACGCCGTTACAGAATCACCCACCACACACGGACCGAGTGGCGTGGTAACAGGCAGCGACAGCAGGAGCAGAAAAAGGAGGATGAATTGTTCGGAGAATGGACATGGGAAGACGTGTTGGATGGCAAAGGTTGTTACACTTGGGAGGAGATACTGGCCGGAAGAGATCACCTCCCATGGGAACAGGTGGAGGCACTTAGGAGAGCAGAGGCAGCAGGAGATAGGAGCCGACGATACGAGGGAACACGGTTGGCAAGGAAGCCCGAAAAGCAACCCCAAAAAATTATTGGGGGGAGGCTTAATGGGAGTATGGCAATGCCAGGTAGGAGACCTGCGCAAACTCCCTGTGCTTTCCGGTGGGCTAGAGAGACCGGGCAGACACCGTGTTATGCTATGGAGCGCACAGTGTTTCCAGTGCAGGTGCATAGCCCGGTGCGGTACATACCAGCCCTTCGTATTGGCCGGGCTAGAGTGGGCATCGAGCCAGGTAAGCTTGGGCAGGCTCGGTGCTCAAGAGCTCCAGTGCGCCTGCACGGTCCGGTCTATGCAGAGCCACCTCCACACACCAGTCCTCCGGTAGCAGCTCCCCGCACCAGGCTTCCTGTGCGTGTCCTCGATCCTGTAGCACCTGTCCCCTCTCCTGCGCTGCCGGAGCCTCCTGCCTGTTCGGAGCAGCCTGAGCTGCCAGTCTGCAGAGAGCTGTCAGTCTGCCAAGTGCTGTCAGTCTGCATGAAGCAGCCAGAGCTGTCAGTCTGCAAAGAGCTGCCAGTCTGCAGAGAGCTGTCAGTCTGCAAAGAGCTGCCAGTCTGCAGGGAGCTGTCAGTCTGCAAGGAGCTGTCAGTCTGCATGAAGCAGCCTGAGCTGCCAGTCTGCAGAGAGCTGTCAGTCTGCAAGGTGCTGTCAGTCTGCATGAAGCAGCCAGAGCTGTCAGTCTGCAAAGAGCTGCCAGTCTGCAGGGTGCTGTCAGCCTGCATGGAGCAGTCAGAGCTGTCAGTCTGCATGAAGCAGCCAGAGCTGCCAGTCTGCAAGGAGCTGCCAGTCTGCAAGGAGCTGTCAGCCTGCATGGAGCAGTCAGAGCTGTCAGTCTGCATAGAGCAGCTAGATCCGCCAGTCAGCCATGATCTTCTAGATCTGCCAGTCAACCAGATTCTTCCAGATCAGCCAGTCAACCAGTCTCTTCCAGATCTGCCAGTCAACCAGAATCTTCCAGATCTGCTAGTCAACCAGAATCTTCCCGATCAGCTAGTCAACCAGAATCTTCCAGATCTGCTAGTCAACCAGAATCTTCCAGATCCGCCAGCCAGCCAGGATCTACCGGAGCCTACTACCTGCCTGAGCTTCATCTCAGTACTGGGCTTCCTCTCAGTACTGGGCTTCCTCTCAGTACTGGGCTTCCTCTCAGTACTGGGCTTCCCCTCAGTCCCGGGCTGCCCCTCAGTCCCGGGCTGCTTCTGTCCCGAGATGCCCCTCTGTCCCGAGCTGCCCCTCTGTCCCGAGCTGCCCCTCTGTCCCAAGCTGCCCCTCAGTCACAAGCTGCCCCTCAGTCCAGTGTGGATCTGGGTGAGGACTATTAGGCCATGGTCGGCGGCGAGGGTGGATTATCCCAGGACGCGAAGGGGAGGAACTATTACATTAATGGAGTGGGGTCCACGTCCTGAGCCGGAGCCGCCACCATGGACAGACGCCCACCCGGACCCTCCCTATGGTTTTGAGGTGCGTCCGGGAGTCCGCACCTTACGGGGGGGGTTCTGTCACGCCTTGGTCTTAGTATTTTGTGTTTTCTTTAATTATTTGTTCAGGCCAGGGTGTGACAGGGGTTTATTGTATTGTCGTATCTTGGGTTTTTGTAGACATTGGGATTGTGAATGATTCGGGGTGTGTCTAGTTAGGCTTGGCTGCCTGAGGCGGTTCTCAATCAGAGTCAGGTGATTCTCGTTGTCTCGGATTGGGAACCGTATTTAGGTAGCCTGAGTTTCACTTTGTAATTTGTGGGTGATTGTTCCTGTCTTTGTGTAGTGTTCACCAGATAGGCTGTATTATCTTTCACGTTCCGTTTGTTGTTTTCGTATTTTGAGTTATTTCATGTATCGTTCCGTTTTTCTTCATTAAAGAAACATGAGTAACCACCACGCTGCATTTCGGTCCGTCTCTCTTTCAACAACAGACGAACGCCGTTACAATTGGGTCCTGACAGATTTAGAGTTCTCAACATGAAAAAATACGAACTAATTTTGTAAAATATGAAAGAACTTTATAGAATTGAAACAAAACTTTCTATTGGTCACAGAGAGACATAATCACTTTGTGCGTAAAGCTGAAGTTGTAATGAGGCTGCTAACATTTGAATGGTGTCTCTGCATCACTCAGAGTGACTTGGAAGAAAATGCTTTGTCGTCAGTTATATGAAATGGGGACAAAATTGTACTGTTACTATTTATATAATCATATTTATTTTACAGTTGTAAGAAAGGTGAAATCTTAATGTAAGTCGTTGATAATTTGATTGTTACTATATTTAGAAAGCATTTCAGTCCTTTCAAGCCCTATTCCCCCACTTTTGTTGAAAAAAAAGTTAACACTTGTAATTACACTGCAACGAGTGTTGTAGTTAACTGTAATAACAACATGTAACTGGTACAAATTGTGGTCTGTAATTACAAAGGTGTAACGATGAACGTTTGTTACCATGCTTGTTACAAATGGGTGGGTTTCAACAAAATTCCCAAATGTAGTGTTTTAACTTTGTGGGATAAATGTGGTAGCCATGATGGTTAAGAGTGCCTTGAATTCTAAATAAATCACAGACTGTGTCACCAGCAAAGCACGTCCACACCATCACACCTCATCCTCCATGGTTCACGGTGGGAACCACAGATGCGGAGATCATCCATACAACTACTCTGCGTCTCACAAAGACAAGGTTGGAACCAAACATCTCAAATTTGGACTCATCAGACCAAAGAACAGATTTCCACCGGTCTAATGTCCATAGCTCGTGTCTCTTGGCTCAAGCAAGTAATTTCTTCATATTTGTTACACCATGACCTTAGAGATCCTTTTTATTCTCTATTTTGGTTAGGTCAGGGTGTGACTAGAGTGGGTACTCTAGTTTGTATATTTCTATGTTGGCCTGGCATGGTTCCCAATCAGAGGCAGCTGTCTATTGTTGTCTCTGATTGGGGATCATATTCATGCAGCCTTTTCCCACCTGTTGTTTGTGGGATCTTGTTTTTATATTGTAGCCTTTTGCACTACAAAGCTGCACAATTGTTTTTTTACTCTTTGTTTTTTTGTTGCTGGTTCACAACCTCTTAAAGCTAGGGGGCAGAATTTTCACTTTTGGATAAATAGCGTGCCCAATTTCAACTTCCTGCTACTCATGCCAAGAATATAAGATATGCCTATTACTCATAGATATGGATAGAAAACACTCTGAAGTTTCTAAAACTGTTTGAATCATGTCTGTGAGTATAACATAACTTATGTAGCAGGCAAAACCCTGAGAACTAACTGTTCAGAATTATTAATTTTCCCCTCTCTGTTCCCTATACTGTCTTTGCCATTGGATATTTAATAGGAACCTATTTTCAGTTCCTACCACTTCCACTGGATGTCGCCAGTCTTTGGAATATGGTTAAGTTTATTCCTTTGTGCTATGAAGAACTAGGCCAACTCGGAACTGGGGACACTTTTGTGAGTTGAGCAAGACGTGAAAAGCAGTGCTGGTTTCTTTTCTTTCCTGTATTGAATACAGAGTGCCCCGTCTACAATTCGATTATTAATAACCTCTTATGGATAGTCGAGACGCTACCGTCTCAACTGGCCAATTGCTGGGGGAAATGCAGAGCGCCAGATTCAAATAAAATGTGTTAAAATTCAAACTTTCATTAAATCACACTTGTAAGAAACTCAATTAAAGCTAGGCTCGTTGTGAATCCAGCCAACATGTCAGATTTGTAAAATGCTGTTCGGCGAAAGCATAAGAAGCTATTATCTGATAGCCTGCATCATCTGCACCAGCAGTAAACAAAGGAGCTAGCATAGCAGGCGCTACACAAAACGCAGAAATAAAATATAAAAAATGCATTACCTTTGACGAGCTTCTTTTGTTGGCCCTCCAATATGTGACAATAACATCACAATTGGTCCTTTTGTTCGATTAATTCCGTCCATATATATCTGCAGACTGGCAGCTCAGGCATTTATAAAGTGCGTTTGATCCAGAAAAAAACGACTTACTAAAACGCAGCATCACTACAAAATATTTCAAAAGTTGCCTATAAACTTTGCCAAAATATTTCAAACTACTTTTGTAATACAACGTTAGGTATTTTTAAACGTTAATTATCCTCTTAAGTCGACCCTCTACTTTTTCGAACATTCTGTTAAAAATCGCGCAACATTTCAGCACCCTGCTACTCATGCTAGGAATATAGTATATGCATATGATTAGTATGTGTGGATAGAAAACACTCAGACGTTTATAAAACTAGTTAAATCACGGCTGTGACTATAACAGAACGTGCGTTTCATCGAAAAGTGCAGGAAAATCTGATCACTGAAAATGGAAAAATATATCCATGCGCCACTTCAACCCATTGATAAAGGTGAACCACATTAAATGGGGCCGAGGTTGCAATACCTACAGCTTCCACACGATGTCAACAGTCTTGTCATTTGCCTACGTTTTGTTTCTTGGTCAAACGGACCCAAGGCAGCGCCTTTCTTCCGGTCTCCGACCGGATATTTTGGTTGAGATTTACCCGGACATTATTTCCAGACGTACAGCTATAGAATATACATCGCCTCGTGATCAATTTGATCGCTTATTAACGTTTACTAATACCTAAAGTTGCATTACAAAAGTATTTCGAAGTGTTTTGTGAAAGTTTATCGTCGACTTTTTTAATTTAAAAAAATGACGTTACGTTATAAAACGCTATTTTTTTCCTTGATCACACAGTCTTCATAGATCGATATCTAGGCTATATATGGACCGATTTAAACGAAAAAAAGACCCAATAGTGATGTTTATGGGACATCTAGGAGTGCCAACAAAGAAGATGGTCAAATGTAATGAATGTTTTATATTTTATTTGTGCATTTTGTGTAGCGCCGACTATGCTAATTATTTTGTTTACGTCCCCTGCGGGTCTTTTGGGGTGTTATATGCTATCAGATAATAGCTTCTCATGCTTTCACCGAATAGCATTTTAAAAATCTGACTCGTTGCCTGGATTCACAACGAGTGTAGCTTTAATTCACTACCCTGCATGTGTATTTTATTAAAGTAATGATGCACTGTCGTTTCTCTTTGCTTATTTGAGCTGTTCTTGCCATAATATTGACGTGGTATTTTACTAAATATAGCTATCTTCTGTATACCACCGCTACCTTGTCACAACACAACTGATTGGATAAAACGCATTAAGAAGGAAAGTAATTCCACAATTTTACTTTTAACAAGGCACACCTGTTAATTGAAATGCATTCCAAGTGACTACCTCACGAAGCTGGTTGAGAGAATGCCAAGAGTGTGCAAAGCTGTCATCAAGTCAAAGGGTGGTTATTTTGAAGAACATAAAATCTAAAATATATTTTGGTTAGTTTAACACTTTTTTGGTGTCTACATGATTCCATATGTGTTATTTCATCGTTTTGATGTGTTCCCTATTATTCTACTGTACTATATCAAACATAGTAAAAAATAAAGAAAGCCTTGAATGAGTAGGTGCGCCCAAACTTTTGACTGGTACTGTATATTCTGATATATTACAAGTATACTTAAACATACAAATTCTAATGATATACTACAAAAATAAATATTGTATTTGAAGTATATCTTAAGTATACTATAAAATAATATCATTAATGTAACGGTGGGTGAATGATGGGTGTGGAGTCAGACGCAGAGAGCAAAAGTAAACGGGGAAAAAACGCTTTAATGTCCTCTACAAAGTAACAGGTCCAAACATGGGTGAAGCCCTAAACACAGGTGCAAACAAACCCAAAACCTTAGTTACAAAACCCGGACAGCGAAAACCCAAAAGACAACGATACACCACAAACGTAACAATACCAACAAGGAACAGGTGAAAACAATTAGACAAAAACAAACGAAAAGGAAAAAGGGATCGGTGGCAGCTAGTAGACCGGCGACGACGACCGCCACCCGAACAGGAAGGGGAGCTACCTTCGGTGGTATTCGTGACAATTACACTTCACACTTATTAAATGTGTGCTTTATATTCATAATTTTTTCAGTCTTTGTAAATTATGCATTTGCTATCAGCACACTTCAATATACTTATTAAAGTGAACATTAAATTCTTTGTTTTTCAGTCTTTTAGTATACCGTAAATATAATATCATCAACCTTCAATACACTTATTAAAAGTGTACTTAATAAATCTTCTTGATGCACCCATCCTGTTACCGGGATCATTTTCGTCAACATCCGCTAAATTGCAGAGAGCCAAATTAAATTACTAAAAATATTTAACTTTCATGAAATCACAAGTGCAATATAGCAAAACACAGTTTAGCTTGTTGTTAATCCACCTGGCGTGTCAGATTTCAAAAAAGCTGTTCGGCGAAAGCATTACCAAGCGTTTATGTAAGGACATCTTCTCAGTAGACAAAACATTACAAACAGCTAGCAGTCAAGTAGATTGGTCACGAAAGTCAGAAAAGCAATAAAGTGAATCGCTTACCTTTGATGATCTTCGGATGTTTGCACTCACGAGACTCCCAGTTACACAATAAATGTTCCTTTTGCTCCATAAAGATTTTTATATCCAAAATAACTCCATTTGGTTGGCGCGTTATGTTCAGAAATCCACAGGCTCGAGCGGTCACGACCAGGCAGACAAAACTATTTGGAATTTTCCGTAAAGTTCGTAGAAACATCTCAAACATTTTTTTATAATCAATCCTCTTTTTTTTTTTACAATATGTAATCGATAATATTTCAACCGGGACTGTAGCTTCTTCAATAGGAGAGAGAAAAAATGTCTGCTCCAAGCTGTTGCGCATGCAAAACGCTGCTGGTACCCAGCCATACAATGACGATGACAATGACGATGACGATGTGATCTTTCACGCTCATTTTTCAAAATAAAAGCCTGAAACTATGTCTAAAGACTGTTGGGGAAAAAAAGACCATGGGGAAGCCATAGGAATAGGAATCTCATTGATATCCCTTTAAATGGAGCGAAGGCAGACGATGGAACAGAGAGCTTTCAGGAAAAACAGCACTTCCGGGTTGGATTTTCCTCCGATTTTCGCCTGCAATACCATTTCTGTAATACTCACAGACAATATTTTGACAGTTTTGGAAACTGTAGGGTGTTTTCTATCGTAATCTGACAATTACTTGCATATTCAAGATTCTGGGTCTGAGAAATAGGCAGTTTCATTTGGGTACGTTTATCATCCAAACATCAAAATACTGCCCCCTACACTCAACATGTTAAATTAATAGTTTCGGTCTTTAATTAAGTAAATTATATGTGACTGGAACGAGCTGCAACAAGCACTCAAACTAGACAGTTGTGTCTCCATCTCTTCATTCAAGACTCAATCATGGACACTCTTACTGACAGTTGTGGCGGCTTTGCGTAATGTATTGTTGACTCTACCTTATTGCCCTTTGTGCCCAATAATGTTTGTAATATGCTTTGTGCTGCTACCATGTTGCGCTGCTGCCATGTTGTGTTGCTACCATGTTGTTGTCATGTTGCTGCCATGCTATTTTGTTGTCTTAGGTCTCTCTTTATGTAGTGTTGTCTCTCTTGTCATGATGTGTATTTTGTCCTATATTTTATTTATATATATTTTTTTATCCCAGCCTCCGTCCCCGCAGGAGGCCTTTTGCCTTTTGGTAGGCCGTCATTGTAAGTAAGAATTTGTTCTTAACTGACTTGCCTTGTTAAATAAAAAACACTCATTTAACTTCTTGCGTTGAGCCATCCCGGATCCGATTTCGTGAATACAGCCTCAAGCTCATTACCATAACGCAACGTTAACTATTCATGAAAATCGCAAATGAAATGAAATTAATCTATTTGCTCTCAAGCTTAGCCTTTTGTTAACAACACTGTCATCTCAGATGTTCAAAATATGCTTCTCAACCATTGCAAAACAAGCATTTGTGTAACAGTATTGATGGCTAACGTAGCATTTAGCGTTAGCATTCAGCAGGCAACATTTTCACAAAAAACAGAAAAGCATTCAAATAAAATCATTTACCTCTGAAGAACTTCAGATGTTTTCAATGAGGAGACTCAGATAGCAAATGTTCAGTTTTTCCTGAAAGATTATTTGTTTAGGACAAATCGCTCCGTTTTCTGCATCACGTTTAGCTACGAAAAAAAACCTGTATCCAGGATTGTGTAAATCTATCCGCAAGCTCATTAGCATAACACAACGTTAACTATTCATGAAAATGGCAAATGAAATGAAATTAATCTATTTGCTCTCAAGCTTAGCCTTTTGTTAACAACACTGTCATCTCAGATTTTCAAAATATGCTTTTGAACCATAGCTAAACAAGCATTTGTGTAACAGTATTGATAGCCTAGCATCGTATTATGTCTCTTTGTCACCATGCAACATTTTCCACAAAAACCAGAAAAGCATTCAAATAAAATCATTTACCTCTGAAGAACTTCAGATGTTTTCAATGAGGAGACTCTCAGATAGCAAATGTTCAGTTTTTCCTGAAAGATTATTTGTTTAGGACAAATCGCTCCGTTTTCTGCATCACGTTTAGCTACGAAAAAAAACCTGTATCCAGGATTGTGTAAATCTATCCGCAAGCTCATTAGCATAACACAACGTTAACTATTCATGAAAATGGCAAATGAAATGAAATTAATCTATTTGCTCTCAAGCTTAGCCTTTTGTTAACAACACTGTCATCTCAGATTTTCAAAATATGCTTTTGAACCATAGCTAAACAAGCATTTGTGTAACAGTATTGATAGCCTAGCATCGTATTATGTCTCTTTTTCACCATGCAACATTTTCCACAAAAACCAGAAAAGCATTCAAATAAAATCATTTACCTTTGAGGAACTTCGGATGTTTTCAATGAGGAGACTCTCAGATAGCAAATGTTCAGTTTTTCCTGAAAGATTATTTGTTTAGGACAAATCGCTCCGTTGTCTGCGTCACGTTTAGCTACGAAAAAAAACCTGTATCCAGGATTGTGTAAATCTATCCGCAAGCTCATTAGCATAACACAACGTTAACTATTCATGAAAATCGCAAATTAAATTAAATTAATCTATTTGCTCTCAAGCTTAGCCTTTTGTTAACAACACTGTCATCTCAGATTTTCAAAATATGCTTTTGAACCATAGCTAAACAAGCATTTGTGTAACAGTATTGATAGCCTAGCATCGTATTATGCCTCTCTTTCACCATGCAACATTTTCCACAAAAACCAGAAAATAATTAAAATAAAATCATTTAACTTTGAAGAACTTCAGATGTTTTCAATGAGGAGACTCTGTTAGATAGCAAATGTTCCGTTTTTACAAAAAATATTATTTGTGTCGACTAATCGCTCCGTTTTGTTCATCACATTTGGGGAGGGAAAAAAAAAATATATATATTAAGTCATTAACCTCTTCAGTCGACCCTCTACTTTTTTGAACATTCTGTTAAAAATCGCGCAACATTTCAGCGCCCTGCTACTCATGCCAGGAATATAGTATATGCATTTGCTTAGTCTGTGTGGATAGAAAACACTCAGACGTTTAAAAAACTGGTTAAATCACTGCTGTGGCTTTACCAGAACGGCATTTACATCGAAAAGCACAGGAAAAACTGATCACTGAAAATGGGGAAAATATATCCATGCGCTACTTGAACCCATTGATAAACGTGAACCACAATTAATTGCCTGAGGTTGCAGTACCTACAGCTTCCACAGGGTGTCTAGAGTCTTGTCATTTCTCTTCGAGTTTTTTCTTGGTCAAACACATACAGGACACCGTATCTAATCCGGTCTGGGACCGGATATTTTCGTTGAGTTTCTAGCCGGACATTTTTCCAGACGGACAGCTAATGATCTTTACATCGCCTCCTGATGAATTTTATCGCTTATTAACGTTTACTAATACCTAAAGTTGCATTACAAACGTATTTCGAAGTGTTTTGTGAAAGTTTATCGTCGACTTTTTGAATTTTAAAAATGACGTTACGTTTTGAAACGATGTTTTTTTCGTTTATCACACAGTCTACATATAACGATATCTAGGCTTTATATGGACCGATTTAATCGAAATAAAGACCCAAATAGTGTTGATGGGACATCTAGGAGTGCCAACAAAGAAGATGGTGAAAGGTAATGAATGTTTTCTATTTTATTGTGCGGTTTGTGTAACGCCGAAATGCTAATTATTTTGTTTACGTCCCCTGTGGGTCTTTTTGGGTGTTACATGCTATCAGATAATAGCTTCTCGTGCTTTCGCCGAAAAGCATTTTAAAAATCTGACTTGTTGCCTGGATTCACAACGAGTGTAGCTTTAATTCGATACCCTGCATGTGTATTTTAATGAACTTTTGAGTTTTAACTAATACTATTAGCATTTAGCGTAGCGCATTTGCATTTCCAGAGCTCTAGTTGGGACGCAAGCGTCCCGAGTAGAAGCAACAGGTTAAAACGCAAACTCTTTTCCAAATTAACTCCATAATATCGACAGAAACATGTTTTTCACATATCTATCGACGATAAAATCCATCGTGGCACTTTACTTTCTCTTCTGAAGAAATGGAACGCGCATGGACCTACAGATTACGCACACAGGACACCGGGCGGGACACCAGGTAAATGTAGTCTCTTATGGTCAATCTTCCAATGATATGCCTACAAACACGTCACAATGCTGCAGACACCTCTGGGAATAGACAGAAACCGCAGGCTCATTCCTGGCGCATTCACAGCCATATAAGGAGACATTGGAACACAGCGCCTTCAGAATCTGGGGCATTTCCTGTATGAAACTTCATCTTGGTTTCGCCTGTTGCATTAGTTCTGGGGCACTCACAGATAATATCTTTGCAGTTTTGGAGACGTCAGAGTTTTGTCTTTCCAAGACTGTCAATTCCATGCATAGTCGAGCATCTTTTCGTGACAAAATATTGCGCTTAAAACGGGCACGTCTTTTTATCCAATAATTACATTTACATTTAAGTCATTTAGCAGACGCTCTTATCCAGAGCGACTTACAAATTGGTGCATTCACCTTATGACCTCCAGTGGAACAGTAGTGCATCTAAATCTTTTCAGGGGGAGGGGGGGTGAGAGGGATAACTTTATCCTATCCTAGGTATTCCTTAAAGAGGTGGGGTTTCAGGTGTCTCCGGAAGGTGGTGATTGACTCCGCTGTCCTGGCGTCGTGAGGGAGTTTGTTCCACCATTGGGGGGCCAGAGCAGCGAACAGTTTTGACTGGGCTGAGCGGGAACTGTACTTCCTCAGTGGTAGGGAGGCGAGCAGGCCAGAGGTGGATGAACGCAGTGCCCTTGTTTGGGTGTAGGGCCTGATCAGAGCCTGGAGGTACTGAGGTGCCGTTCCCCTCACAGCTCCGTAGGCAAGCACCATGGTCTTGTAGCGGATGCGAGCTTCAACTGGAAGCCAGTGGAGGGAGCGGAGGAGCGGGGTGACGTGAGAGAACTTGGGAAGGTTGAACACCAGACGGGCTGCGGCGTTCTGGATGAGTTGTAGGGGTTTAATGGCACAGGCAGGGAGCCCAGCCAACAGCGAGTTGCAGTAATCCAGACGGGAGATGACAAGTGCCTGGATTAGGACCTGCGCCGCTTCCTGTGTGAGGCAGGGTCGTACTCTGCGGATGTTGTAGAGCATGAACCTACAGGAACGGGCCACCGCCTTGATGTTAGTTGAGAACGACAGGGTGTTGTCCAGGATCACGCCAAGGTTCTTAGCGCTCTGGGAGGAGGACACAATGGAGTTGTCAACCGTGATGGCGAGATCATGGAACGGGCAGTCCTTCCCGGGAGGAAGAGCAGCTCCGTCTTGCCGAGGTTCAGCTTGAGGTGGTGATCCGTCATCCACACGGATATGTCTGCCAGACATGCAGAGATGCGATTCGCCACCTGGTCATCAGAAGGGGGAAAGGAGAAGATTAATTGTGTGTCGTCTGCATAGCAATGATAGGAGAGACCATGTGAGGTTATGACAGAGCCAAGTGACTTGGTGTATAGCGAGAATAGGAGAGGGCCTAGAACAGAGCCCTGGGGACACCAGTGGTGAGAGCACGTGGTGTGGAGACGGATTCTCGCCACGCCACCTGGTAGGAGCGACCTGTCAGGTAGGACGCAATCCAAGCGTGGGCCGCGCCGGAGATGCCCAACTCGGAGAGGGTGGAGAGGAGGATCTGATGGTTCACAGTATCGAAGGCAGCCGATAGGTCTAGAAGGATGAGAGCAGAGGAGAGAGAGTTAGCTTTAGCAGTGCGGAGCGCCTCCGTGATACAGAGAAGAGCAGTCTCAGTTGAATGACTAGTCTTGAAACCTGACTGATTAGGATCAAGAAGGTCATTCTGAGAGAGATAGCGGGAGAGCTGGCCAAGGACGGCACGTTCAAGAGTTTTGGAGGGAAAAGAAAGAAGGGATAGTGGTCTGTAGTTGTTGACATCGGAGGGATCGAGTGTAGGTTTTTTCAGAAGGGGTGCAACTCTCGCTCTCTTGAAGACGGAAGGGACGTAGCCAGCGGTCAGGGATGAGTTGATGAGCGAGGTGAGGTAAGGGAGAAGGTCTCCGGAAATGGTCTGGAGAAGAGAGGAGGGGATAGGGTCAAGCGGGCAGGTTGTTGGGCGGCCGGCCGTCACAAGACGCGAGATTTCATCTGGAGAGAGAGGGGAGAAAGAGGTCAGAGCACAGGGTAGGGCAGTGTGAGCAGAACCAGCGGTGTCGTTTGACTTAGCAAACGAGGATCGGATGTCGTCGACCTTCTTTTCAAAATGGTTGACGAAGTCATCTGCAGAGAGGGAGGAGGGGGAGGGGGAGGAGGATTCAGGAGGGAGGAGAAGGTTGCAAAGAGCTTCCTAGGGTTAGAGGCAGATGCTTGGAATTTAGAGTGGTAGAAAGTGGCTTTAGCAGCAGAGAGAGAAGAGGAAAATGTAGAGAGGAGGGAGTGAAAGGATGTCAGGTCCGCAGGGAGGCGAAGTTTTCCTCCATTTCCGCTCGGCTGCCCGGAGCCCTGTTCTGTGAGCTCGCAATGAGTCGTCGAGCCACGGAGCGGGAGGGGAGGACCGAGCCGGCCTGGAGGATAGGGGACATAGAGAGTCAAAGGATGCAGAAAGGGAGGAGAGGAGGGTTGAGGAGGCAGAATCAGGAGATAGGTTGGAGAAGGTTTGAGCAGAGGGAAGAGATGATAGGATGGAAGAGGAGAGAGTAGCGGGGGAGAGAGAGCGAAGGTTGGGACGGCGCGATACCATCCGAGTAGGGGCAGTGTGGGAAGTGTTGGATGAGAGCGAGAGGGAAAAGGATACAAGGTAGTGGTCGGAGACTTGGAGGGGAGTTGCAACGAGGTTAGTGGAAGAACAGCATCTAGTAAAGATGAGGTCGAGCGTATTTCCTGCCTTGTGAGTAGGGGGAAGGTGAGAGGGTGAGGTCAAAAGAGGAGAGGAGTGGAAAGAAGGAGGCAGAGAGGAATGAGTCAAAGGTAGGCGTGGGGAGGTTAAAGTCGCCCAGAACTGTGAGAGGTGAGCCGTCCTCAGGAAAGGAGCTTATCAAGGCATCAAGCTCATTGATGAACTCTCCGAGGAACCTGGAGGGCGATAAATGATAAGGATGTTAAGCTTGAAAGGGCTGGTAACTGTGACAGCATGGAATTCAAAGGAGGCGATAGACAGATGGGTAAGGGGAGAAAGAGAGAATGACCACTTGGGAGAGATGAGGATCCCGGTGCCACCACCCCGCTGACCAGAAGCTCTCGGGGTGCGAGAACACGTGGGCAGACGAAGAGAGAGCAGTAGGAGTAGCAGTGTTGTCTGTGGTGATCCATGTTTCCGTCAGTGCCAAGAAGTCGAGGGACTGGAGGGAGACATAGGCGGAGATGAACTCTGCCTTGTTGGCCGCAGATCGGCAGTTCCAGAGGCTACCGGAGACCTGGAACTCCACGTGGGTCGTGCGCGCTGGGACCACCAGATTAGGTGGCCGCGGCCACGCGGTGTGGAGCGTTTGTATGGTCTGTGCAGAGAGGAGAGAACAGGGATAGACAGACACATAGTTGACAGGCTACACAAGAGGCTACGCTAATGCAAAGGAAATTGGAATGACAAGTGGACTACACGTCACGAGTGTTCAGAAAGTTAAGCTTACGTAGCAAGAATCTTATTGACTAAAATGATTAAAATGATACAGTACTGCTGAAGTAGGCTAGCTGGCAGAGGCTGCGTTGTTGACTATGTAGGCTAGCTGGCATTGGCTGCGTTGTTGACACTACACTAATCAAGTCGTTCCGTTGAGTGTAATAGTTTCTACTGTGCTGCTATTCGGGGCTAGCTGGCTAGCTAGCAGTGTTGATTACGTTACGTTGCGTTAAAAGAACGACAATAGCTGGCTAGCTAACCTAGGAAATCGCTCTAGACTACACAATTATCTTTGATACAAAGACGGCTATGTAGCTAGCTATGTAGCTAGCTACGATCAAACAAATCAAGCCGTTGTACTGTAATGAAATGAAAAATGTGATACTACCTGTGGAGCGAAGCGAAATGCGCAATAATGACATAGCGCCCCCATAGGTTGAACAGGTTAAGCTGTACTTCAATTTCAAATGCTTTCATTGTAATTTAGTATATTCATAAAAAATACACATGGAGATTTCTAAATTGAAGCATTGCTTTTTTTTATGAAACACTGCTCGTGAGTGATCAAGTACACTATAAGTATACAAAAGTATTCATACCCCTTCTATTTCTTCAAATTGTTAAAGTGGGATTACAATTGATTTAATTGTCATATGTAGTCAACAACAATTTGTTCATTAACTGACTTACCTATTTAAATAAAGGTTCAATTAAAAACAAACAATGAACTCAAAATACTCTGTAATGTCAAAGTGGAAAAAATAAATAATAATAAAAATGTGATTACTTATGCAATGACTATATTTTAGTTTTCAGACTCTTTGTTCAGGCAAGCCTAAATTAGTTCAGGGGTAAAAATGTGGGTTTACAAATCACAGAATATCTTACATAGACTCTGTGAAATAGTGGTTAACATGATTTTTGTATGACTAACCCTTCCTCTGTCCACCATACATACAAGGTATGTAAGGTCCCTCAGATTCAGTTACAAAGACCAGGGAGTGATTGGTCGAGCGGTACCATTATCAAATCAGACATGGAATCTTTTTAAGCATGGTCAAGTTCATAATTATACATTAAACCACCCAGACACATCAAAGATACAGTTGTCCTTCTGAACTGAGCTGCAGGACAGGAATGAAACTGCTCAGGGATGTTACCATGACACCATTGCTGATTGTAAAACAGTTCCAGTTAGAGTTGAATGGCTGCGATGGGAGAAAACTGAAC
The DNA here is from genome assembly GCF_034236695.1 of Oncorhynchus nerka. Lineage (NCBI taxonomy): Eukaryota > Metazoa > Chordata > Actinopteri > Salmoniformes > Salmonidae > Oncorhynchus > Oncorhynchus nerka. Next base: position 44,481,562 of record NC_088408.1, on the reverse strand, counting down.
ATGGCTCAGCAACAATGTGGTGACTCCACAATAGTGATTTTAAGGACATAGTGAAAATAATAATGCAAATATACAGAATACAAATATTCCAAAACATACATCTTCTATGCAACAAGGCACTCAACTAATACTGCAAAAAAAACATTGGGCCTTAATGGAAAGCCTTATGTTTGGGGCAAATCCAACACAACACATCTCTGAGTAACTGACACCTTATTTTCAAGCATGGTTGTGGCTGCATCATGGTATGGGTATGCCTGACATCGGCAAATAATGTTGAGTTTTAAAAAAAAGAATGGGATGGAGCTAAGCACAGATAAAATCCAAGAAGAAAACCTGCTTCAGTATGCTTTAAAAAAGACACTGGGAATGGAATTCACCATTCAACAGGCCAATAACCTACAGCACAAGGCCAAATCTACACTAGAAATGCGTACCAAGAAGATGGTGAATGTGACCAAGTTACAATTTTAACTTACATCTGCTTGAAAATCTATGGAAAGATTTAAAAATTGCTGTATAGCCATGAGCCGGTATCAACAGCTTGACAGAGCTAGAAGAATAATTATGATAAGAATAAAGGGCTAGGCACAGATCTGGAGAAGGGTATCAAAAAATGTATGCAGCATTGAAGGTCCCCATTATTCTTAAATGGAAGAAGTTTGGAACCACCAAGACTCTTCCTAGAACTGGCCGCCCGGTCAAACTGAGCAATCGTATAGGCAGGGCCTTGGTCAGGGAGGTGACCAAGAACCCGATGGTCACTCTGATAGAGCTCCAGTTCCTCTGTGGAGATGGGAGAACCTTCCAGAAGGACAACCATCTCTGCAGCACTCCATGAATCAGGCCTAAATGGTAGAGTGGCCAGACGGAAGCAACTCCTCATGACAGCCCGCTTGGAGTTTGCTAAAAGGCACCTAAAGAACTCTAAGACCATGAGAAACAAGATTCTCTGGTCTGATGAAACCAAGATTGAACTCTTTGGCCTGAATGCCTAGCGTCACTTGCAGAAAACCTGGCACCATCTCTACGGTGAAGCATGGTGGTGGCAGCGTCATGCTGTGGGGATGTTTTTCAGTGGCAGGGACTGGGAGATTAGTCAGGATTGAGGGACAGATGAGGGACAAAGTACAGAGAGATCCTTGATGAAAACCTTCTCCAGAGTGCTCAGTACCTCAGACTGGGTAACGGTTCACCTTCCAACAGGACAATGACCCTAAGCACACAGCCAAGACAACGCAGAAGTGTCTTCGGGACAAGTCTCTGAATGTCCTTGAGTGGCCCAATCAGAGCCCGGACTTGAACCCGATCGAACATCTCTGGAGAGACCTGAAAATAGCTGTGCAGCGACAGTCCCCATCCATCCTGACAGAGCTTGAGAGGATCTGCCGAGAAAAATGGAAGAATCTCCGCAAATACAGGTGTGCCCGAGCTTGTGGCGTCATACCCAAAAAGACTTGAGGCTGTAATCACTGCCAAAGGTGCTTCAACAAAGTGCTGAGTAAAGGGTCTGAATACTTGAATATGATATTTCAGTTTGACATTTTCTATACATTTGCAAAAAATTATAGATACCTGTTTTTGTTTTGTCATTATGGGGTATTGTGTGTAGGTTGATGAGGGGGGAAAAAATATTTGAGCAATTTTAGAATAAGGCTGTAATGTAGCAAAATGTGGAACAACTCAAGGGGGCTGAATACTTTCCGAATGCACTGTACAGTTCTTTCAAAAAAGTATATTTAACTTAAATATCCACTAAATATATTTAAAGTATACTTTCAAAATCGCAGGTGCACAAAAATGTATTTATCCCCAAGCATCCTTTTCTACAGTTGTGTTTGATAGGTTTTGATTGATAATATGATATTGCTCCACATAATAAAATACTAGTACAATTGATATTAAATGCAATAAATGTATTTCAAATTGTTCCAAATTAAAGAAATATATACTTAAGTACAATTAAATTACTAGGTGGTACACGGGATTTAGGTAGCTAGTTAAAATGAAGTGTATCTCGAAGGGTACTTAATTAATGTGTACTTGTATAGTACATTACCCATCCTTACAACCTGGCCATAATTAGAAGATAAACACACTTGTACACCACAGAGTACATGTAGTATGTTCATAAGTACAATGTAATTACTAGGATTTACTCTGCTTTGAAATAGTGTATTTTTCCACATCTTGGATGCCGCCCATATAGATCCCAGTCAGTGAGATTGACCTAGTGATCTGTTTTTACCATATAGATCCCAGTCAGCGAGATTGACCTAGTGATCTGTTTTTACCATATAGATCCCAGTCAGTGAGATTGACCTAGTGGTCTGTTTTTACCATATAGATCCCAGTCAGTGAGATTGACCTGGTGATCTGTTTTTACCATATAGATCCCAGTCAGTGAGATTGACCTAGTGATCTGTTTTTACCATATAGATCCCAGTCAGTGAGATTGACCTAGTGATCTGTTTTTAACATATAGATCCCAGTCAGTGAGATTGACCTAGTGATCTGTTTTTAACATATAGATCCCAGTCAGTGAGATTGACCTAGTGATCTGTTTTTAACATATAGATCCCAGTCAGTGAGAATGACCTGGTGATCTGTTTTTACCATATAGATCCCAGTCAGTGAGCTTGACCTAGTGATCTGTTTTTACCAGCCCAACCAAGTTGACCCAGATGGTACACTTCATTTTGGGGGCAAGTGCTAGCAACAACACTGAATGGAGATAGAGTTTGAAGAGTTCACATTCAAGGGTAAGTAATTAGAGCCTATTGAGCATAGGCTGTAATCTCTCAGACCCCGAGCGCATCCACGGGGAATCACAACCTTTCTGAAAGTAGTTACTGTGTACAGCGGTGAAGAAGCGAAACACTAAGTTGGTCATTTTTATGGAAACCTGCCCATTTGTAAGAAGCATGGTAAACAAGCATTCATTGTAATTACACCTCAACAATTTATAAGCATTTTTACCAGAAGGTGAATCCCAGACCTTTCTAGAACTATGCAGCATTACTAGTTATTGTTTATGGCTATCTTATACAAATTAATTACTTTTTGGTATGTCTATTTAGGCGGAAATCTATATTTTGCCATAACATTCAAGAGTTAAAGATGGTTAGAGCTTTCCCTCAGAGACTTAAGAGGACAAAAATGGGTCATTCTCACTAGCGTCCCTTTAAAATCGGGTTTGTGTGTAGACTGTGGAGTGGTGTCCTGGTTCCTTCTAAGTCTTATAACAGCGTGGTATACTTCATTATCTGGGCCTACTTAACCACCCTGGGACTGATAGCCCACATCACGTGGTCGTGTCGGACTACCGCCTAAATAGACAGGCTTTTAATTGATCCTATTTGGTGTTTTAATTAAGAGCACAAAGGGGCCGGATGTTGTGCACCGACACCATTTGGTCAGGGAGATAGATCTAGTCCAAGGCTTTTGAGGACTTCACCCGCCCTGACCAGCTGGCCACAGATTGATTTATAATCCCTCCTCACGGGTAGTTTGCCTCTCTTCTGCTTGCTATTCGTCTCAATTTCTGTCTCTCTCTTATGTTTCTCTCTTTCTCTCACTATAACCACTTCTTTCTCTCTCTCCCTCTCTTTAACTCACTCTTTCTCGTCCCATCTATCACCTTCTTTCTCTATTTTTCCTTTTCTCCCTATCCCTTTTCTTCTCCCACCATCTTGCTTCCCGCGTCCCTCTCAGAATTAAAAACAAATGACTTAACAGATCATTTTACTACTAATAGACAACAGATACATTGAATATGTGGTGAGTTTGGACATTGATAGATTCTCACGGCACTGTTAATAAAATTGAGCAATGACTAGCACCCATGTTTACTATAATATTGAACAGATGCCCTGCTCTGGATGTGCTAATAAAGAAAGAGAGAGGTATACAGGCTCCACGATAACCCATATGAATGGGGCTAGGCCGGAGGATATTTTTAGAGCGGTCAAGTTGTTTGCTCTCCCTGGAAACCAGGCTGCTGCTGCTTCAGTGATTGGGTACTTGACCTCAGCCAAGCCAAGCCGTGGACTAAGGCATGGAGACCTACTGTAACTAACTAACTAACTCCTGGAAGGCTTATCTCTATGGAGTTTTTTTCCAGGCAGAGATGTTGTAATGTTGTAGGCACCCCTTCCATTTCAGAGTAACCTGAGTCGTGTGCATTAGTCACCAAACGGGAGAAAACGGACTTAAACACAGAGGGGCTACTTAGGCTTGTCCAATGAGAAATGTTTGTTTTCATTTGGTGTTGAAAGACGTTTTCCGTTGTGTACCACAATGAAAAGAACCAAGGGTGGGGATGTTCATGACAGTATTATCTACTCAGCATTATTCAAGTTTGTGGGGATGATCCGCTCTCATGACTTGTCTTTTACTCGTGCCTGATTGGTCAGCGGGGAAACACATTTCTTCCCCTACCCCTCTGCATGAGGGTCAGCGGTTGAGAGTCACCCGTATTCAGTACACTGCATGTGTGCATGTGAGGCTTTTGGCTCTCACAGAGCAATAGAAAACCATACACCCACTACATCTGTATGAGTATTTCCATTTAGTCCATCTACTACACACACCATCACTATAAGTATGAGTTTCCTTCTCCTCTCACGTACCTTTTCAGTTTTTGTTATGAGAGTTCTACTTGCTCTATGAGAGTTGGAGGTTGTGTTTTCGTGGGGGAGCTCATTCCTGCTCAGCCCTGTTAGCTATGTCTGGTTGCCAGTTCTTCGTGATATGAGGAATGGAGGAGGGAAGTGTTTGCGGTGGAAGCCCAGCAGGTCGGACGGAGTGTGATGTCTGAGTCCAGGCTACGACACATGAGTGTGGCTGCTGGACCCATGCCACGTCTCACTCGCTTCACACTGGAGTGATGCTAGCGAGAAAAAAACGCAAACATGCTAGGGGGAAAACTCAAAGATGAGTTGACTCTGCTCACACCAATACAAACTTATAAAAAGCTAGATGTTCCTTCTACCCTCACACATACACACACTCTCTCTCCAGAGGCAATTGACTTAAATATTCCAGTCCAGTCACACGCACACACCATAACATCTGTCACCGGCTATGGTATCTGACACTTAATTGGGCACCATGTTCATTATACAAATGTCAGGGGATGGAGGGAGGGTGGAATGGAGGAGTGGGAGAGCTGAGTGGAGCTGGTGGACTGCTAATGAGAATTCATCCAGGCGATAGGCTCCTTAGTCAGACCTCACATCCAGTGTGTGTGGTTGTGTGTGTGTAATTCTAGCCGCCTGGAGAGAACACACTCACTCACTCACCTAAACCATTAGTTGTGTTTATGGTATATCTCAAATTTATGAGTGATAGACAGTAAGCGAACAGTAAGGAGAAACAGTAAGGAGAAAACAGGGAAGTAAAATGGAGCGATAATACCTGAGCTTGTCCTATAAGAACACAGATTTTCATCTTCTATTGAAAAAGGTTTGCTACAGGTAACCCCACTGAACACGACATGAGTTTTGATTTAGGACGATTTATCTAGATCTTGGGCAATAGGAGCCATCCATGCTGGTCCGACGATCCGCTAATCGCTTCAACATTTCCTATGGAAATCCGCTGAAACCTATTTACCAGCCAAACCTTTGTCCCATGAAACATGTGTACAACATTGATATTGTATATGCTGAGAACATGTTAACCACATTCTGGGTATGTTCTGTTCGACATTAAGGGAATGTTCTCCTAACTCCAACACCAATATACCATTGTGTCATGGTATAGGGCTATGTCAGAATGCTATGCCAGGTGCTATGCCAGTCAGATGTAGGAGCTGGGAGGGTCTGTTAGTGTTGATCTAGTGTTGAGTCAGAGATCTCTATCCCTGGTGGAAGAAACCAGTATCTCAATGGTCTACCTATTGTCATTGCAGCTACTGTAAAAAATGTTTATGGTGAGTACTTGAATTAGCCTTTGGTACAGGAGTTGTGACTTAAAATATTATTTTCTGACAGAAAAAAACATTGTAATCAAGTCAATAGTGTGATGTGTATAACAGGACATTGGTTTGAATTTTCATTGTTTGTATTGTTCCTATTTTCCTCTCAGTTTGGAGGAGAACCATCCTACTCTTCCGCTTCTACTTTGGTATCCACGAAAGAAATTGTACTCGAATGCTTGCTTGGGGGTTTCATGTGCATGAGGAGTATGAGTATGAGTAGCAGGCTCCCCCAGGTCTGGAATTATGCTGGAGAAGGGAAAGTGTCCCCTCTAGCCACAGAACCCTGCAGAATGTCACATGGACCAGCCAATGATGCAGGACACCCTGCCACGGACATCTGAAATGAGAGCAGATAGAGAAGTGATAGAAAGTGGGGGCTGAGGTGGATGATATCAGACACTTCATTACTCTATGACTCATTCTGTAAGAAGGTGCTTTTTCACATCCTCAAAAGTGCTCTCTTTATTCTCAGATCTGTAGGGACAAGCATTTGAAAAAACAAAATATTGTTGCATATATTTCAGAAGAGTCCAGGCTCGCAATGCTGTTTTGTAAAAAAATATGTACTTTTGTCTGAAAACATGATATTTTGTGATATGGCATTTCGGTTGTACAATTACAGGCAAAAAATGTGGTTGATTGTTTGTTTCAGGTCAGTAAACTTGTCATCTACACTAGGTGACATAATATTATTCACTACAGTATGAATGCTTTATCCTACGTATGTATGTCAGATTGCAGTGTGTTGTTTGTTTTGATAGCTGTCAGATGTTCTTGACAAGTGAAAAAGGGTTGGGGAAGCCTGGGTCATGTTCATTGGCGCAATTGACGGAAAACATTTTGCAACAGAAAACAAAATTGAGTGTTTCATATTGTACAAGTCTGAGTAGTCCCTCCTGTTTCAGTCAGTTTTCTTCCATTTGGTGCCTTATGAACACAACCCTGGTGCCCTGGTCAGCTAGACAAGCCGACTCAATAACACATCCATGTATTCAGCAGTCATTGTACACAGGTATTATCCCCATGTACTTTGTGGGTTCCTGGCTGAGCAGCTTAATAAAGCCTAGTTAAGCGAGCCTGAATGCTGCACGTTCAAGTAGGCGCAGCCTTCAGTCTGGTTTAACCAGGATATGGTAGCTCAGATGGCATTCTTTCGTCACACTCCCCCGGCACAGAGTGGGTGGAAGCTATTTCCCAGCAGCAAACAGGTGCCATCAGGCGGCATCAGGTGTGCTTCCAAAGGGTGAGGAATAGAAAAGAGAAGGTAGCTGAAGCTCATCCTAGATATGCTGTTACTAGAACGATATACTAGAACGATATACTGATATACATACTAGAACGATATACTGTCTTTGAGGCTCTTGAACATATATTTGATCATGACACTGGTGAGGAGGAGAGAGTCCTTGTTAAACTTTGACACAAAGTAGTATGTGATAAATAGCACAATATGTTTAATCTGAGTATTTGTTATAGTCAAAATAATCCATACATTATGCATTATTTTTACTCAAAAACGAGCTCAGGTCAATGAGGCCTACAGGCCATAAATAGCCTACAGAAGTTCAAAACTTGTAATGTTCACAAGAACGTAATAAAAAGATCTAACACAACATTAGGTGATAATATATGTATTATTATGGATTTATAATTAGCTATAATGGGGCGGTCATTTTGGACAGGGAACACAGAATTACTTCACTTGAAACAAACAAAACAGGAGGGTTAAAAAATACAAATTAGTTTTTCTTGATTTGAGAAAAACATCTTCATGGACAGATTCTGTGTTATGATATGTGAGATGCTCTGTTATGGGCAGAGGTAAAATACCCAGAATTCTCAGGGACACACAAAGCCAATGGGGAGGCAGCTTTCTTGTGAGGCTGCCCACTAATAATTCTCCTGTCTTTGGTCTCCATGGTGATAATGGTTGCCCTCTGCGAATGAAAAAAAATCTACAGAGGAGTCGGTGGTCATAATGGAGCAGTTTAGAATCATAGTTAGGGAAGAGTATGTGATTTGTATGGCTTTTACAAGAGATAAATATGTTTTGATTAATCTGTTTCAGTTCAAACTGCATATCAATCAGACAAGACTGACATGAGTTGTTGTTGTGATGGCATTCATGTTGAGATTCACGGAAATACAGTGCAATACTCCAGGAATGTCCGAGAATGATTCATCCAAGGATGGACGAGATGGCCAACCTCTCTAGGAGTGAGACACATGTCACCAACACTGTAAAAAGTGGAATCTAAGCAAGCCTAAATATCTAATATTGAGTGATAATTCACTTTGTATATTATTTTAACCAAGCTAAATTATCTAACGTCATTAGCAGATAACTTTGCCTATTTTAACCTAAGAAAGGCTTAATAAAAGTAATTTATCTTTTTCAAGATATTTTACCTTAATAAAACGATTAACGGGAAACTTAGTATGTCCAACAACAACAACAGGTTTCTAAACCTAAACCTAAATCAGTCCCCTTCAGCAATGCATTCTGGACCTTATCACTGAAAGACTTATGCTGTGCTCGACATCAGACCACCCCTGTGTTTCTGGAGGGTAATCCCTCCAATCTGAGCAATTAAGTGCAGTGGATAACATTCCCACAACACTCCCTCAAAATTCCGCCAACGTTCATGGAAGGCATTCCTGTATCCATGGTTCCGAGACTACTTTCTCCCAAATTCCTGTGAGCAGTATAGGAGACAGGTGGGGTTGTTCAGAAACGAATTGACAGACGAGATGGAAAGAGTTAAAGCAGGGGTGTCAAAATCATTCCATGTAGGTCCTAGTGTCTGCAGGATTTTGTTTTTTCCTTTCAATTAAGCCCTGGTGTCCCCAACCAGGTGTTGGAAGTTCCTTACTAATTAGTGTCTTTAATCCATCAATCAAGTACAAGGGAGGAGTAAAAACCTTCAGACACTCGGCCCTCCGTGGAATGAGTTTGACACCTGTGAGTTAAAGAGAGAGAATTAGCTAAACTGACTTTCTTATCCTCAATCATGATGGTTTGTGCATGTTGTATAACAGAAGGTTAATCTTCAATATAACAATTGTAAACCCACCAATCAGCCTGATTTCCCCCTCAACTGCTGATGTTTATGGTTACATTTTGTCAGTTAAACGTCATCGTACAAAGGGGACCTCTACGTCAGCTGATTAGTGGTGAATTGAAAAAGTGAATTGAATTTCCAATGTTATCATGATGCTTTCAGCTATAAAAACAAAGAGAGTCTCACACTCCATACATATAAACTCCCAGTAATTTATTGGGTAAAACACCAACCTTTTGGCATCACTGTGCCTTCTTCAGGGTCACTATGCTTTCAACCATCTATAAGCAAAGCAAAGTTCAAATAGGAATATTTGCAGTATACAACAGATTAATGTGTTATCACTATGCATCATCTAATAGCAGAACCAAATGGCCTGGATTTCAGTTGAGATTACAGTGAAAGCATACCATATGAGTGATCAATGCCATTTGAGATTATGCACAGATTATTACAGCAATTGTGAAGCTCTCCACAGACCTGCGATGTCCTATGCATGCTATCTTGATTACATGATTATAATTAAGAAGAAATGTACACTGAGTATACCAAACATTAGGACTCAATTCATTGGGCATGGACTCTACAAGGATAATGGACCTTTTTGACTCCACAGTTGTGTAAAATTGTCTGGATGTCCTTCGGGTGGTAAACCATTCTTGATACACATGGGAAACTGTTGAACGTCAAACTCAGCAGAGTTGCAGTTCTTGTCACAAACCACATGGCACCTACTACCCCGTTCAAAAGCACATACATTTTTTATCTTGCCCATTCACCCTCTGAATGGCACACATACCCAATCCACATCTCCATTGTGTCAAGGCTTAACCTCTCTTGGGTAGGGGGCAGTATTTTCACGTCCGGATGGAAAGTGTGCCCAAAGTAAACTGGATTTTTTTTTCTCATTTTGTCTGTCATAGTTGAAGCGTACCTATGATGAAAATTACAGGCCTCTCTCAATTTTTAAGTGGGAGAACTTGCACAATTGGTGGCTGACTAAATACTTTTTTGCCCCACTGTATGTCTAATGATTTAACCCTGTATTGATCCAGCTTTGTACATTCACATGGGCTCAGCCTACATTCTGCTTACACATGTCTAATAATTAACCCCATATTGATTCTGTTTCACTACTTCTGGGAAAACATTATAGATACCGGAAAATCACCAAAGCACTGGAAATTCTCCTACACCAGCTAACATTGAACCTGCTTGCTTAGCAACCTGCATATTCATGCAGGATAGTAACATTATGAGTTGGGATTATGGTTCATTGTTTAGCTAGCTAGCGACATGTCAAAACAAAAGGCTCCACATTGCAAGTAAACATTTCAATAGTATGTTAAGGATGTCACTGTGACAACTGTCGATAGACGTAGCTGAATGACTGATGAATTTTACGAACGCTCAACACCCGTTGAATATGGCTAGTGTCAGTAAACGTTGGTAAAAAAGTGTAATTAAATTGTTGCCAGCAGTACAGTTGCAGTCAACAACACTCTGGATAACATAATAACAGCCTATACAGCTCTGCTAGGATGAGTATAATGGTCAGAGTGAGCTCTTCTCTCCTTTGGGTCTGGAAGTAGCTAGCAAGCTAGCCAACATTAGCCAGATAGCTTGGGTGTTTGACTGCTGTTGTTAGGTCAGAATGTTCGCATCAACCCTACTCCTCGGCCAGAGCGTCCAGAATGCACAATATGCTCTGAATTTACAAACGGACAATCTGACAAGGCTCTGAGTTTACGAACGCCCAGAGCACACTCTGGCACTCCAGAATAAATGTACAAACACACCGGTAGTACAAACCAGCCTTTTGTCTTGAAATCTTTGGTTGTTTAGTACATGGCCTCATTTGAATCTTTAAAGAGATGGGTGGGGCTAACGCTTAAGATGGTGTGAACCATGCTGTATGTGTATAGACAAAGAAGAGCTCTCCAATAGGTGTACCAAAACATTCAAGGGCCATTTTCTCAAAAGTGAGGTTATAAGTTTATCAACTTTCAAAGCAAAATTACTTTCACATTGTTCCAGAACTGTAGTGTTATGATATACCATTTTCAAGCTCTGCGCCTCTGCTTTTATCCAATGTAAAAAACACCATTTCAAATGTTGCTACATAAGACCGGGTCGAGAAAGTCGGTCACATATGTGGTAGTGGAGTAGGGGTCTGAGGGCACAGACTTAGTGTGTTGTGAAATCTGTTATGAATATATTGAATGTTAGGAATGTTATGAATATAATGTTTTTAAAATTGTATAATTAATTTGCCGGACCACAGGAAGAGTTAATGAGATTCATAATAAATATAAATACAAATATGACAGCTGAGTGATAATGAATAACAAAATCAATGAAGGCATGTGCCCTGTGTGCCCGGTTGGTATTCAGCCTTGATTACCTCAAGTTTAGATAGCTAGCTAGACTAACTACCAATCTAAAAATTGTTAGCTGACATGGCTAATCACTATCAGTGACTGAAATATGAGAAAAACTGCTGATACACAACTAAATTTAAAAATTGCACCGGTTGACCTTGTATATCGCTTATGCCTGGAACGGGTACCATGTATGTCAAAAGTAATATTGAATTGTGTTTGGATGACAACGCAAACAAAATGTCAACATTTAAAGGACATGCATCTACTGCTTGGATAGTTCCATCTGAGCCACTGGCTTCATCCCATTCTTTAATTTTTATTTGTGGTTTAGCGTCAGCTGGAGTTGTGTAAAGCTCACTGCTAGGACGAATCTGTGATTGGCAGATGCCAGGAGAACTGTAAAGCTTGAAGGAGGAGGAATAATGGTCTGTGGCTGTTTTTCATGGTTCGGGCTAAGCCTCTTAGTTCCAGAGAAGGGAAATCTTAACACCACAGCATACAATGACATTCTAGACGATTCTGTGCCTCCAACTTTGTGGCAACAGTTTGGGAAAGGCGCTTTCTTGTTTCAGCATGACAATTCCGTCATGCACAAAGCGAAGTCCATACAGAAATAGTTTGTCGGGATCAGTGTGGAAGAATTTGACTGGCCTGTAAAAAGCCCTGATCTTAACCCCATCTAACACCTTAGGGAGGAATTGGAACCCCGGCTGTAAGCCAGGCCTAATCGTTGAACATCAGTGCCCGACCTCACTAACGCTCTTGTGGATGAATGGAAGGAAGTCCCCATTGTAATTAATGTTCCAACATCTAGTGAAAGCCTTCCCAGACGAATGGAGGCTGTTATAGCAGCAAAGGGGGGATCAACTCTATACTAATGCCCATTATTTTGGAACAAAATGTTTGACGAGCTGGTTTCCATGTACTTTTGGTCATGTAGTGTATGTTACAAATTAGTTACTATGATTACATAATCCTGTGTTTGAAATTTCACACTCAAAATAACAGTCGATTACTTTTTCAAATCCAATGTAATTTCCACTTCTAATTTTCACAATTTACATTGAAACAATGTTGATTCAACAAGATTGTGCCCATTGGGACAATAAATAGCCTATTATCTTGTGGACAAGTTCATAATTTATATGTTGAATTCATGTCTCCAACTTAATCAAAAACAAAAGTTAAAGAATAGGATTAACCCAGGGGCTCAGATTAAACTATCCAAGCATTAGATATCCTTTAAAATATGTATTTACATTAAAAGTACATAGAGCAAGTGATTAATGCTGCTTGAACATCTGTGCAGATTATTATTGCAATTGTGGAGATCTCCACAGACCTGTGACCTTTGAATGCCAGCTTGAACATGCACGCTTTATAAGATTACATAAGAAGACATTTATAGTAAGACTACAGTAGGCTAACCTCAATGGGGCCATGGATGTGTTACTCATTTTAAGGTTGAATAAATACTGTTAGGCCAAGTTTATGAATTAGCCTTAACTGTAGGCTATTTACTGTATTACAAAAGTAATATTGAATTTTGTTTGGTTGACAAAACAACCAAATATCAACATTTAAAATGATTCTTAAGGCTAGGCGTCCCGCTAACTTCCGGCGAAACTGAAGGGCGCTCAATTCAAATAAATAATCATAAAAATGATGGATATTAATACATATATTATATCGGTTAAAGGCTTAAATTCTTGTTAATATAACTGCATTGTCCAATATACAATAGGCGTTACAGCGAAAGCATGCCATGCGATTGTTTGAGGACGGCGCCCCACATCAAAATATTTTTCAACCAGAACAGGATTCATAAATTCACAAATAGCGATTAAATATTCAATTATTTGTTGAAAATATTCCTCTGATTTGTAATCCAAAGGGTCCCAGCCACAACATGTAGTGTTGTTTTGTTAGATAAAATCCTTCTTTATGTCCCAAAAAGTCTGTTTAGTTGGCACCATCGATTTGAGTAATCCACTCGTTCATCTTGCAGAGAAAGGAATCCAAAAAGATACCGCTAAACTTTGTTAAAACAAGTCAAAATACATTTCTATTTAATCCTCAGGTACCCTAAAATGACATTAAAATATACTATTTCATACAGAAAGAAGTATGTTCAATAGGAAAGCGATATTAGCAGGTGCGCATCCTATTCATCACTGATTTCCAACTCTGAGTCCCAGTACTGATTTCCAACTTTGAGTCCCAGTACTAAAACTCATTATTCTTCCTCGTTTTTGAAGAAACAAGCCTGAACCCTTGAACAAAGACTGTTGACATCTAGTGGAAGCCATAGGAATTGCAATCTGTGAGTTGGATTTGGATATGCCCTTATACTTTCCATTGTAAGAGCAAAATAAAAAAATTCAGGTTGGTTTTTCTTTGGATTTTCTCCTACCATATTATTGTGTCCTACATTATTTTAACATTTAGACAAACTTCAGAGTGTCTTCTTTCTAATGGTACCAATTATATAATTATCCTGGCTTCAGGGTATGAGCAACAGGCAGTTTACTTTGGGCATGTCAGTCAGACAGGAAGTGGAGAAAAATACATCCTAGCCTGAAGAAGATGTATTTTTAATGTAGCCTATCGCAACTGCAATCCAGGTTATTTGGTTGTGTAATTCGATGACGCATCGTGATAAATACAAAATATCTGACGTGCTTTTATATGGCAGGGCTTTCTCCTATAGAGCTCCATTTTTATGAAACGGTCTGCCTACCCATGTCAGAGACGCAAACTCGGTCTCAACCTTTAAGTCTTTACTGAAGACTCATCTCTTCAGTGGGTCATATGATTGAGTGTAGTCTGGCCCAGGAGTGGGAAGGTGAACGGAAAGGCTCTGGAGCAACGAACCGCTCTTGCTATCTCTGCCTGGCCGGTTCCCCTCTTTCCACTGGGATTCTCTGCCTCTAACCCTGTTACGGGGGCTGAGTCACTGGCTTACTGGGGCTCTCTCATGCCATCCCTGGGGGGGGGTGCGTCACCTGGGTGGGTTGATTCACTGTTGTGGTCAGCCTGTCTGGGTTGGCACCCCCCCCCTTGGGTTGTGCCGTGGCGGAGATCTTTGTGGGCTATACTCGGCCTTGTCTCAGGATGGTAAGTTGGTGGTTGAAGATATCCCTCTAGTGATGTGGGGGCTGTGCTTTGGCAAAGTGGGTGGGGTTATATCCTTCCTGTTTGGCCCTGTCCGGGGGTGTCCTCGGATGGGGCCACAGTGTCTCCTGACCCCTCCTGTCTCAGCCTCCAGTATTTATGCTGCAGTAGTTTATGTGTCGGGGGGCTAGGGTCAGTTTGTTATATCTGGAGTACTTCTCCTGTCCTATTCGGTGTCCTGTGTGAAGTGTGCGTTCTCTAATTCTCTCCTTCTCTCTTTCTTTCTCTCTCTCGGAGGACCTGAGCCCTAGGACCATGCCCCAGGACTACCTGACATGATGACTCCTTGCTGTCCCCAGTCCACCTGGCCATGCTGCTGCTCCAGTTTCAACTGGCCTGGGCCCTAGGACCATGTCCCAGGACTACCTGACATGATGACTCCTTGCTGTCCCCATTCCACCTGGCCATGCTGCTGCTCCAGTTTCAACTGTTCTGCCTTACTATTATTCAACCATGTTGGTCATTTATGAACATTTGAACATCTTGGCCACGTTCTGTTATAATCTCCACCCGGCACAGCCAGAAGAGGACTGGCCACCCCACATATGCTCTCTCTAATTCTCTCTTTCTTTCTCTCTCTCGGAGGACCTGAGCCCTAGGGCCGTGCCCCAGGACTACCTGACATGATGACTCCTTGCTGTCCCCAGTCCACCTGACTGTGCTGCTGCTCCAGTTTCAACTGTTCTGCCTTATTATTATTCGACCATGCTGGTCATTTATGAACATTTGAACATCTTGGTCATGTTCTGTTATAATCTCTACCCGGCACAGCCAGAAGAGGACTGGCCACCCCACATAGCCTGGTTCCTCTCTAGGTTTCTTCCTAGGTTTTGGCCTTTCTAGGGAGTTTTTCCTAGCCACTGTGCTTTTACACCTGCATTGTTTGCTGTTTGGGGTTTTAGGCTGGGTTTCTGGACAGCACTTTGAGATATCAGCTGATGTACGAAGGGCTATATAAATACATTTGATTTGATTTGATTTGATCTAAAGCACAGTGATAATACATTTAGATGAAAACTAAACAAAAAATCAAACATAGTTTTTTCATTAGAATTTGGTTGTGCTTTTAGATGTTTGAAGCTTAGTGATAGCACATCGGGAATTTCAACAAACTTCTGGCTGTCTTTTTGAGTGGGTGAATGAAGGTTGAAATCTCATTGATCAATTTCTCAACCAAGTACAAGGCATTTGGAAAGTATTCAGACCCCTTCTCTTTTTCCACATTTTGTTACGTTACAGCCTTATTATAAAATTGACAAAATAAAACATTTTCCTCATCAATCTACACACAATACCCCATAATGACAAAGCAAAAACAGTTTTTTAGATATTTTTGCAAATGTATTAAAAACAAAAAACAGACATTATTTACATAAGTATTCAGACCCTTTCCTATGATACTAGAAATTGAGCTCAGGTGCATCCTGTTTTCACTGATCATCCTTGAGATGTTTCTACAACTTGATTGGAGTCCACATGGGGTAAATTCAATTGATTGGACCAGATTTTCCAGGGGCAGGTACTGGGAGACTAGTCAGGATCGAGGGAAAGATGAACGGAGAAAAGTACAGTGAGATCCTTGATGAAAACCTGCTCCAGAGCGCTCAGGACCTCAGACTAGGGCGAAGGTTCACCTTCCAACAGGACAATGACCGTGAACACACAGCCAAAACAACGCATGAGTGGCTTCAGGACAAGTCTCTGAATGTCGTTGAGTGGCCCAGCCAGAGCCCGGACTTGAACCCGATCGAACATCTCTGGCAACCTGAAAATAGCTGTGCAGAAACGCTCCCCAAGCAACCTCACAGAGCTTGAGAGAATCTGCAGAGAAGAATGGGAGAAACTCCACAAATACAGGTGTGCCAAGCTTGTACAGTCATTCCCAAGAAGACACCAGGGCTATAATCACTGCCAATTGTGCTTCAACAAAGTACTGAGTAAAGGGTCTGAATACTTATGTAAATGTGATATTTAAAAAAAAAACTTTAGAAAAAGACTGTAATGTAACAAAATGTGGAAAAAGTTGAGGGGTCTGAATACTTTCCGAATGCACTGTATTGCCCACATTTACACTTTGAAATTACATGGTGTATATAAAAGTTATATTGAATTGTGTTTCGTTGTCAATGCAACCAAAAATTTACATTTAAAGAAGATGTATCTACTGGTTTGGTATGGCTTTGATTCCAGTTGGTCTTCAAATTAATAATTGATATCTTGGGTTAACAGCTCCATCTCAACCAAAAATCAATATTAAATCAAATCAAACTTTAAATACATCTTTAAGATTCGATGTAGTCCTGTTTTATCTTAGATTTATTGTTGAGATGGAGATGTGAATCCAACATATCAATGATTTATTTGTAGAAAACTGGAATTAAAGCCAGATTTTAAGTCAGTGGTACAGGTGGAACTATCCAAGCAGAAGATACATCTTAGTGTTTGCTTTGACAACCAGACTCTATCACTAAATACAGTGGGGGAAAAAAGTATTTAGTCAGCCACCAATTGTGCAAATTCTCCCACTTAAAAAGACGAGAGAGGCCTGTAATTTTCATCATAGGTACACTTCAACTATGACAGACAAAATGAGAAAAAAAAATCCAGAAAATCACATTGTTGGATTTTTAATGAATAAATTATGGTGGAAAATAAGTATTTGGTCACCTACAACCAAGCAAGTTTTCTGGCTCTCACAGACCTGTAACTTCTTCTTTAAGAGGCTCCTCTGTCCTCCACTTGTTACCTGTATTAATGGCACCTGTTTGAACTTGTTATCAGCATAAAAGACACCTGTCCACAACCTCAAACAGTCACACTCCAAACTCCACTATGGCCAAGACCAAAGAGCTGTCAAAGGACACCAGAAACAAAATTGTAGACCTGCACCAGGCTGGGAAGACTGAATCTGCAATAGGTAAGCAGCTTGGTTTGAAGAAATCAACTGTGGGAGCAATTATTAGGAAATGGAAGACATACAATACCACTAATAATGTCCCTCGGTCTGGGGCTCCACGCAAGATCTCACCCCGTGGGGTCAAAATGATCACCACAACAGTGAGCAAAAATCCCAGAACCACACGGGGGGACCTAGTGAATGAACTGCAGAGAGCTGGGACCAAAGTAACAAAGCCTTCCATCAGTAACACACTACGCCGCCAGGGACTCAAATCCTGCAGTGCCAGACGTGTCCCCCTGCTTAAGCCAGTACATGTCCAGGCCCGTCTAAAGTTTGCTAGAGACCATTTGGATGATCCAGAAGAAGATTGGGAGAATGTCATATGATCAGATGAAACTTACTTTTTGGTAAAAACTCAACTCGTCATGTTTGGAGGACAAAGAATGCTGAGTTGCATCCAAAGAAGACCATACCTACTGTGAAGCATGTGGGTGGAAACGGCATGCTTTGGGGCTGTTTTTCTGCAAAGGGACCAGGACGACTGATCCGTGTAAAGGAAGGAATGAATGGGGCCATGTATCGGGAGATTTTGAGTGAAAACCTCCTTCCATCAGCAAGGGCATTGAAGATCAAACGTGGCTGGGTCTTTCAGCATGACAATGATCTAAAACACACCGCCCGGGCAACGAAGGAGTGGCTTTGTAAGAAGCATTTAAAGGTCCTGGAGTGGCCTAGCCAGTCTCCAGATCTCAACCCCATAGAAAATCTTTGGAGGGAGTTGAAAGTCTGTGTTCCCCAGCAACAGCCCCAAAACATCACTGCTCTAGAGGAGATCTGCATGGAGGAATGGGCCAAAATACCAGCAACAGTGTGTGAAAACCTTGTGAAGACTTACAGAAAACGTTTGGCCTCTGTCATTGCCAACAAAGGGTATATAACAAAGTATTGAGATAAACTTTTGTTATTGACCAAATACTTATTTTCCACCATAATTTGTAAATAAATTCATAAAAAATCCTACAATGTGATTTTCTGGGTTTTTTTCTCCTCATTTTGTCTGTCATAGTTGAAGTGTACCTATGATGAAAATCACAGGCCTCTCTCATCTTTTTAAGTGGGAGAACTTGCACAATTGGTGGCTGACTAAATACTTTTTTGCCCCACTGTATCATTACAACCAGAGCATGAAACCATAGGCTTATTTTATTGTCTATTTTTCATTCTGGGTTGAATTGAAACAATAGCTGTTGATGACGCAAATGATGATGCAAATGCTATATAGGCCTCAATAGCATCATGGATGATACAGTATATGAGTGCTAAAGTATGGTCACATTTTATTTGCTGTGAAAAAACAACTCTTTTGAAAAAAAATACATAGTCCGCCGCCCCTTGTCTAACCAGACGCCGCTGTTCTATCCTGCCGGTACATTGTATAACCAGCCAGCTGTATGTTAATATTGTCCTCGTTCAGCCACGACTCCGTGAAGCATAAGATGTTACTGTTTTTAATGTCCAGTTGGTAGTTTAATCTTCCCCGTAACTCGTCAATTTTGTTGTCCAAAGATTGCATGTTTGCTAACAGAATTGAGGGAAGTTGGGGTTTATATGATCTCCTCCGAATTCTCAGAAGGCAGCCCACTCTCTGGCCTCTCGTTCTCCACCTCTTCTTCACGCAGATCACGGGGGTTGGGGCCTGTTCCCGAGGGAGCGTTTTTCCTCCACCTCGGGCTCGTCAGAGTCGTGAAAGAAGAAAAAGGATTCTGCTAGTCCGTGGTGAGCAAACACAGTACTGATGTCCACAAGTTATTTTCGGTCATAAAAGACAGTAGTGGCAACATTATGTACAAAATGAGTAACAAAATAAGTTACAAACAACGCAGGTAAACAAACAAAAAACAAAATCGGTTGGGGGTACGTTAAATGTCTGCCTACTACTCCGGCACCATCTTACATTATTTTTGTAAATAACAGCTAGTGCACTATATCTAAGGAATTCTCAAGCTTTTGCTCGCCTAAGGTTGAGTATATCATGAAAAGCTGTAGACCGCACTACCTACAGAGAGAGTTCTCATCTTTATTCTTCGTAGCTGTTTACATACCACCTCAGTCAGAGGTTGGCACCAAGATAGCATTGAAGAAGCTGTATTCTGCAAAAAGCAAACAATAAAATGTTCACCCAGAGGCAGCGTCGCTCGCAGTCGGGGACTTTAATGCAGGGAAACTTCAATCAGTTTTACCAAATTTCTATCAGCTTGTTAAATGTGCAACCAGAGGGAAAATAACTCTGGACAAGCCTCTACTCCACACACAGAGACGCATACAAAGCTCTCCCTCGCCCTCATTTGGCAAATCCGACCATAATTCCATCCTCCTGATTCCTGCTTGCAAGCAAAAATTAAAGTAGGAAGCACCAGTGACTAGATCAATAAAAAAGTGGTCAAAAGAAGCAGATGCTAAGCTACAGGGCTGTTTTGCTAGCACAGACTGGAATATGTTCCGGGATTCCTCCGATGGCCTAGGGGAGTACACCACATCTGTCATTAGCTTCATCAATAAATGCATCGATGACATCATCCCCACAGTGATCATACGTACATACCCCAACTAGAAGCCATGGATTACAGGCAGCATCCACACTGAGCTAAAGGCTAGACCTGCCACTTTCAAGGAGAGGGAATCTAATCCGGAAAGCTTATAACAAATCCCGCTATGCCCTCCGACAAACCATTAAACAAGCAAAGTATCAATACATGACTAAGATCGAGTCATACAACACCGGTTTTGACGCTCGTCGGATGTGGCAGGACTTGCAAACAATTACAGACTAAAAAAGGGAAGCACAGCCGAGAGCTGCCCAGTGACATGTGCCTACCAGACGAGCTGAACTACTTTTATGCTTGCTTCGAGGCAAATAACACTGAAACATGCATGAGAGCACCAGCTGTGGACTACAGGAAAAAGAAGACTGAGCACTCCCCCATTCTCATTGACGGGGCTGCAGTGGAGCAGGTTGAGATCCTCAAGTTCCTTGGCGTCCACTTCACCAACAAACTAACATGGTCCAAGCACACCATGACAGTCGTGATGCGGTCACAACAAAACCTATTCCCCTCAGGAGACTGAAAAGATTTGGCATGGGTCCTCAGATCCTCAAAAGGTTCTACAACTGCACTATCGAGAGCATCCTGACTGGTTGCCTCACTGCCTGGTATGGCAACTGCTCGGCCTCCGACCGCAAGGCACTACAGAGGGTAGTGCGTATGGCCCAGTACATCCGAGCTTCCTGCCATCCAGGACCTCTATACCAGGCGGTCAGAGGAAGGCACTAATAACTGTCAAAGACTCCAGCCACCCTAGTCATGGACTGTTCTCTCTGCTACCGCACGGCAAGTAGTACCAGAGCACCAAGTCTAGGTCCAAGAGGCTTCTAAAGAGCTTCTACCCCCAAGCCATAAGACCTTTGAACATCTAGTCAAATGGCTACCCACACTATTTGCATTGCCCCCCCCCCCCTCCACACAACTGCCACTCTCTGTTGTCATCTATGCATAGTCACTTTAATAATTCCACCTACATGTACATACTACCTCAACTAACCTGTGCTCCCGCACAATGACTCTGTACCGGCACTCCCTTGTATATACTGTTATATTTTACTGCTATTCTTTAATTACTTGTTCCTTTTATCTGTAATTCTTATCCATGTTTTCTTGAAACTGCACTGTTGGTTAGGGGCTCGTAAGTAAGCATTTCACTGTAAGGGCTACAGCTGTTGTATTCGGCGCATGTGACTAATACAATTTGATTTGATTTGACTGTGATTGTAACAGTGAATCTATTTCGTTTTTAAGTGGAGATCTCTCAACAATTATTCTCACGATAGTCACATTGGTAATAGTCACATTGATAATAGTCATAGACATAATCCTGTAGTTGAAATTTCGCCCTCAAAACAACAGTTTTCAAATCCAACTTATTTTCTGAGTAGATGCCATGTCACAATACGTTGACAAATTACGTTGAAACAACGTTGATTCAATCAGTTTGTGCCCAGTTGGTTAGGTCATCATCACAATGGAAAACTTGGAAAACCTGAGAGAATCTTGGAGATCTTTGCAGATCTTTGAGTCTGACATCTTGGAAATGTGTAAATCCAAAGTCTGCTGAGTCGGCTGTTGTGTACACAGAGGAAAACACAGTGAAAACCTAATGAGCATCTTGTTGCTTCAGTGCTGTTATTTTGAGCTGTGATATGTTTTTCATCCACCAAGATGTTTCTTAACTTTAATAGATTTGGTTTGCACATACACAAACCAAACTTGGGGCCCGATGGGTATACTACAAGCAATTTTCTGGATTTTTGTTTTAGATTCCGTCTCTCACAGTTGAAGTGTACCTATGATAAAAATTCTCCTCTGTCCCCCAGCCCACCCCTGACCGACCCATAGGCCACAATATGTTTGTTTTTTAAGCAAATTAACCCAAGAAGATAAGAATCTGAAGTGCTGATAAGTCATTGTTTGTTTGGTAGTTTCTTCGTTTTAACCAATGCTCTGATCTCCATTGCCGTGAATGGTACTTTGTGTGTACTGTATCCGGTGGGACCATTCATTCAATAGGGGAGATTCTATCTTCACAATGACAAGATTCCATTTAGATACTGTAGGGAAAATATTTTGAATGAAATAGTTGTTTTGTGTTGTTCTCATTCTCATCTTTGATTTCCACATCACCAACAACCTATCATGGTCCAAACACACCAAGACAGTCGTGAAGAGGGCCTGACAACGCTTATTCCCCCTCAGGAGACTGAAAAGATTTGGCATGTGTCCTCAGATTCTCAAAAATGTCTACAGCTGCACCATCGAGAGCATCCTGACTGTTTGCATCACCGACTGGTATGGCAACTGCTCGGTCGCTACAGAGGGTAGTGCGTACAGCTCAGTACATTACTGGGGCCAAGCTTCCAGCCATCCAGGACCTCTATACCAGGTGGTGTCAGAGGAAGAACCTAATAATTGCCAAAGACTCTAGCCACCCTAGTCATAGACTGTTCTCTCTGCTACCGCACGGCAAGCGGTCTTGGAGCGCCAAGTCTAGGTCCAAAAGGCTTCTGAACAACTTCTAGTCCCAAGCCATAAGACAGCTAATCAAATCTGCATTGACCCCCCCACCTTTTTTACACTGCTGCTACTCGCTGTTCATTATCTATTATCTATTATCTATTGTCCATGCATAGTCACTTTACCCCTACCTACATGTACATATAACCTCAATTACCTCGACTAACCTGTACCCCTGCACATTGACTCAGTACCAGTACCCCCTGTATATAGCCTCCTTATTGTTATTTTATTGTTGCTCTTTTATTTTTTACTTTAGTTGAAGACCTTTACTGAATGGAACCTGATTCCCCGCATTCTGCACTACTTTAGTACAACAAAATTAGTGCACTATACAGGGTGCGATATGGGACGCACACCATGAGTTAGCAACTGTTCTTCACTGTAATTGTCTAATCGTTGGAAAACCTCTTCAACCCCTATTGGCCTTTATCCCTCAGGCTTGGGCCTCTCCTCCCATTACCAGGAACTAACCAACACAGAGTATGTAGGCGCTTCCGGGTGCTAGGCAACCGGTCATGTGTTGGGCAGGTGTGTGACAGAGATACAAGCTAACATGTTTGTTAGTCCAGTTTACATGAAGCTAATATATCTGAAATAACTTTCCTGTTTCACTCTATTCTGTGTATATAGCTCGTTCCTACCGGTCTAAACAGAATTTACACATATTAAGGACCTCAATCAAAACCCAGTGCCTATATGCAAAATACCAGCCAGGACCCCACACACATCCATACACAAACAGGTCCATACACACTGTCCCATAGGAGTCTATATGTGGATGGAAGGATGGTACACCTGGTCGCTGTTTGGATAGGAATGTCTCTTTCTTTCTCTCTGCATGTGATTACCAAACAAACATGGGGACGCAGACACAGTTAAAACTAAAGTTTTAAAAATCAATGTTTGACGTCAATTGTCTGTGTGATGTGCGCCCAGTGGTGTCCCACTGGGCGCAAACTGGTTGAATAAATGCTGTTTCAACCTAATTTAATTTGTCAACGTATTGTTCCGTGGAATCTACATTGAAAATGCATTCGATAAAAAATAAAAAAAAATTGGGGGTAGAATTTCAACCATGTCCTCATTGTAACCAATTTTTTGACATGACAAACGTCACAAACTTTGTATAAAATGTGGAATTTGTACCTTTGAAACGTCAGATCTTCAACATTATTTCCACTATCAGAAAATGTATTTCTCTGGGCAGCACCTCCTACAGCTATTAATTTGGTCTCCCATCCAGGATTTTAACCAAGCCCAGTTTAGCTTTGACATTTCTCACTGACTACTCCCAATGTGCTATCGTGAGAATGCTTATTGAGAGATCTATATATTCACTGTTGCTATTGAAGTCATTCCAAAGGGTAGGTTAAACAGAGCATATTCAATTATTTCAAATTTAATCTTCAAGTTAATCATAAATGTGTTTGATTAGTTTCTCCACCTCAACCAAAAATCTAAGTTAAAGAATAGGAATAAATCAATTGAAAAATTATTTAAAGTGCATTTAAAGTTTAATTAGATTAAATTTAGTCCTATTCTTTAACTTAGATTTTTGGTTGAGATTGAGATCTGAATCCAACACATTGGTAGACAAACTGGATATTGAATTGTGTTTGGTTGTCAACGCAGCCAAATATCAACATTTGAAGGCAATGTATGTTCTGTTGAGATAGTTCCATCTGTGCAACTGCCTTAGTCAGGTTTTAATTCCAGTTTGTCTACAAATTAATCATTGATATGATTGAGTCACATCTTCAAATTAAATAACAGGACTAAATCAAATAAAACTTTAAATGCACTTTACATAAAGTTTGATTTGATTTAGGCCTATTCTTTAACTTTGATTATTGATTGAGATAGAGACGTGAATCCAACATATAATTTATTAATTTGTAACTAATCTGGAATTAAAACCAGACTAAATCAGTGGCACAAAAGATAGGTCAAAAGATATCTCCTTCAAATGTTGATATTTGGTTGCGTTCAATTCCAATATCACTTTTGCAATAGAGTAAAAAGCCTATTAAATTGTCGACAAATTAACAAATGATATGTTGGATTCCCGTCTCCAATTAAATACAAAATAAAAGGATTAAGCCAGTGGTTCAGATGGAACTATCCAAGCATTATATATCCTTTAAATGTTGATATGTGCTTGTGTTGTCAACCAAACACAATTCAATATTACTTTTGTAAAACAGCCTTAACTTTAGATTATTTAATATCTTACAAACTAATGTAACAGTATTCATTCAACCTTACATTGAGTAATCCATCCATGCCCACATTTTGAGGTAGGCCTACAGTAACTATAAATGTCTTATGTAATTATAGAAAGCGTGCATGTTCAAGATAGCATGCAAAAGTCGCAGGTCTGTGAAGATCTTCACAATTGCTATAATAATCTGTGCAGAATCTCGAACAGCATTGATCCTTTGCACTATAATTTGAATGCAATCTCAAGGGGGGCGAGACAAGCTGGGCAGGAAAGGGTTAATGGAGCAGGGAGAGGATGGAGGGAGACAATGGGCAGGTCAATGGCTCGTAAAGCTTGGCTTTAGGGTTGCTGAGAAGGACTTCCACACTGCATGGTCTCTCTCCACTGACTGTAGCATCATCAGTTTACTGCGTGCTCATGCTCTACTAGTCTATTCACTGCAGATGTCATTCCACAGCATGCACAACAGGTTGCACAAAAATAACACAGTGGTGGGAACATACTTTAGATTTGTGCGCAATTTGTTTCCTGTCTATAATGTTGAAATGGATTGAATGTTGTGGATTTTATTACCTTGTTAAATGGTAAATTCATCTCGTTTTAACCTTATATTCAAATCTCCACTCCAGCACCATACCCGTCTCTACATAGGGGTGGCCAGGGATGGGTAATAATGGATTACATGTAAGGGATTACAAAAACCGCTAACTGTAATCCCTTACATTACCTGCAAAAATATTGTAATCAGATTACAGATACTTTTGAAAAAGTTGATGATTACTTTGAGGAGTACTTTTAAATTCAGAAAGGGTGTTTGCGGAAAAAAATCACTTTTCTGTTTTCTCAATGACTTTCAAATCAGCATTGAAAAAGGCGCAAGTTCAAGGTGGTTCGACCTGAGTGAGTCTGACCACAAGTCAGAGACCAGTATGATGACACACCATGTGTTTGATGGATTGCGGGAAAATAGCAGTATCACTGCTATCACTGCTGTCGGCATCCAAAGATGATCAAACTTGAATAAACGCTTGGAGGTATGTATGACAGCAGTGGTGTAGTCTACAGTGATACACATATGCCTTTTTATTAGAAAAAATCTACATAGCGCATTGATGTGAATCACACTCTCATTTAGCTATTTGTGCCTTATGGATTGTGGCTGTTCACAAATCTAAATGTGTAGTTTCACCCAATAATTGTCAAATTCAAGAAGTTTAAGATGCCTGTCAATCATTGTTTTTGAAACCAGTGAACAACCAGTGAAAAATGTACTCTTGCAACAACTGCATAGTGCGAATCCCATCCTCTGGAATAAAAGTGGAGCTTTTATTGCTCAATCTAATTCATACCGATAAAAAAAAATACATCCGTAGGCCTAATGGACACCTGCTCAAACTCGTACACTTTTGATAGACTTAAAGGGGCAGTCTGTAGTTGCTACATCAATTTTTGGACTTAGAAATTATATATTTTAATGTAAAGATATAATTTAATCGTATGATTGTATGTAGTAGAAAGCTTTGGTTAGAAGAAGCCTACATAACCAATCCATTAAGTAAATTTTAACATCTATATATGGCCAGCTATGTAAACTTTAACATTGATTTATCCTGCAATAGATGTGGTTCAATTGGTAACATACATTTTTGTCTTCTTCTAAAGCCTCTTAAGGGGAAAGTAATCTAAAAGTAAAGTAATCAGATTAAGTTACTTAGTCTGGGTAATCCAAAAATTACATTACTGATTACAATTTTGGACAGGTAACTAGTAACTGTAATGGATTACATTTAGAAAGTAACCTACCCAACCCTGGGGGTGGCAGGTAGCCTTACAATTAAGAGTTGGGCCAGTAACAGAAAAGTCACTGGTTTGAATCCCCAAGATGGCAATTAACCCCCAACAACTGGTAGGTGGAGTTCTACCTTAAGAAATATGAAATGGTAACACTGGCGCTAGAGCTGCTGAATCAAGTGTACCTATTGTCAACAGCATGAAACAAATGAAGAAAAAATAGTAACACAAGGCTTTGTTGTTTTTTACAAAAATGTTTGGTGATAGACTAGGAATGGCTTGGAGATCGACCGGTTGGTTACCACTGGTCTATGACAAACTAGTAGCATGTTCGTCTGAGGCTACTGATCGCTTCATTTTGCATGATAAAGATGTCAGACACCAGATAGGTGCACTAAAATGTACATAGTATGGCGCCCCTGGAGCAAATGAAGATTATGTGCCTCACAGACAGATTCTTCACCTTGTCGGCGTGGGTATTCAAACCAGTGACTTTTGGTTACTTTTTCTGGTATAATTCAACAACGAAAATTGGATGTTAATCCGTATTTGTCTGCTGGGACACAAAATGGCCGTCGACGTAGTTGTAGTCCCTTTTTAAAATTAGCCTACATATTAGAACAATATCTGTATTAAAGGGATAGTTCACTGCAAAACTGAGTTTTTGCTACATACTGAAAGTTCTCTCTTGAAAACTTGACTGCTGACATGGACAATTGTTTGGAACAAACTACATTAAGTGAACTATGCCTTAAAGATGGTTCTAGCCATGAAGCTGCATCCCTTTGAGTATGAAAGTATTTTTTCCCCATTCTCTGCAGCAGTCCTCATGAGTATGCAGCACTGAGGCAAAGACTAGACAGTGTTGTGTAGACTTCGGAAAGCATCTCATTACCTAATCAAATAGTAAATAATATACCCTTGGGGGACCCTCTCCAACTCTTGGCAAGTGCATAAAAAAGTCAGTGCCTTAGGGTTAAAAAGTGATAAATGTGGCATTCTTAGGACCCCAGTCAAAAACTGACATCGAGAGAACATGGTCATAACTATTTTGTAGTGCGTGTCACTGGACTAGAGATCGAGGGGGCATCATAGAATGCAGAGTCTAGCTCAGGCCCATGCAGCCAGCTCAGCAGTTGCTGTCTAGACAACGTGGCAGCTCAATAATTAATCTGGCTGCTGCTGTTGGACCCTTATACAAAACTACATTAGGATGTAATGGACCGAGATTGCGAGAGATGATGGATCAAAGTAGAGGCGACAGTTTCTAGAAGAGTGTTTGAGGGCTGGATCACTGAACAAACCAGAAATCTGAAAACGAGATTTGGCCCTTTGAAATGACAAAGAGTTTACAGAAGTTAGAAGCTACATGGAACCTTTGCCCTCCAAAAGGGGTTCCTAAATAGAGCATCTTCAAAATACCAACTCATTGAGCCCAGTGACCTAGTTCAGTATCAACCTACAAACCACCTTCGACCAGTAATCCAAGGAGGACACAAAATATCATTTATTATAATTTATTGTACATTGTTATTCCGTACCATTAATTCGGAAGAGCTAACAAAAACTAACATTGCCATTTATACAAAATATAAACTATAAGGGGGAATATACATGTGTCATCCTTTCCCACGTGGTTACAGTACAGTCATTTTGTTATGACCAACTCAGGCATTGAAAGGGAGATATGCCAGTTATATCCTCCTTGAAAAAGACCAGAAAATCTTTAGAAATCACTACGCATACAGACTCAAGTCCAGTGTCAAAGTTATTCTCTTCGCATACAACACATTCTGGTACATTGCCAATAACACAAACTAAAAAGCACCAAATCGTGAAAACCCCATTTAAAATATTTTAATTAAAGAGGTTTGAATTTCTTCATGAATAATCTCCTATGCACGACCTTCACCTTGGGCACATACAAAACATATTTCAGATTATTTTCCTAGGTATAATTAAAAACTACGATTAGAACTTCTGTACACCAAAGTGGTCCACATTTTGAGAGACATGTGACATGACAACCACCTGCGTCCTCCAGGCCTACATCCCCCAGCATTCCACAGACTGATAACCAGGATGTTTTGGTGGAGTTGCTATGGAAACGCAGGTCTTGAGGGATGGCGGAGTATAGTGCTGGAGCAGGAAGCCATGTTGAAGAGTGCCATTCCTTTGATTCTCCATAAGTGATTTAAAAGGGGGGGGGGGGGGGGGTGATGGTGGCAGCTTCCTCTCCAACTGACGTTACACCCCCCCTTTGAAGAAAAATGTCAGCACTAGGATTTTCTTTATTTTGGGCGAATGAGTGGGTGGGGCGAAATCTTAGATGTAAGCCTAGTGGTCTCTGTTCAGTGCGGTTGAGGGGAGTGGTGGTAGTTGTAGTAATAGAGCGGTGGATCAAGGGTTCAACAGTAGCGGTGCAGGAGGGAGGTCGCCATGACGATGGGGAGCAGGAGAGAGAAGGGCTGGACTGCAGTGACACGCCCACTCCGGTAGGGGAGGTGGAGTTGGCCGAGCTGCTGTACGGGTCTGTGGCCATGGTGGTGGAGTTGACGCTGAAGCCCGCACTGGTTGCATTAACCCATGTGGATCCTGTTGTGTTTTGGGAGACCACCTGCAGGCAACCAGGAAGAGGCTTGGTTAAGTGAGAACTCAAACGTAACTCTACAGAATTGGGACAACTCCTCATTGATCCATGACAAAGCACATTTCAGCCAAAGCGGACATCTTCAATATGATGTAATATCTAGAGGACTTGTGAAATGTTGACACATTTGTGAAATTTGTGGTGTTGAAGGCTGGCTGTGAAAAAGTAGCACACAATAGGTTGAACACCAGCTATAGTGGCATGGATATTCTAGGCCAAGCGTGTATAACAATGGATTGCGATGTAGATATTACAATGAAATGGCCATTAAGGTTTGGGGAAAGTAATTATCCCAGCTAGCACATATGGTTCCTTAGACATTATGGGAATGCATGTTTTTGGATTCACATTTGTGTCCTGACCAGTAAAAAGTGAACTTATTTTGTTTATGTTCTGAGAACAAGTGAAAATAGCCTGTTCTGGGAACATTTATTTTTAGGTTGGAGTGAGGTTCTGAGAGCAATTTATTGTGGTTCCGTGAAAGTTTTATTAACACTCTTAGAATAGAGTTTACAGGTTTTTTGAATAACTTCCTTAACTTTCCATGAATATTTGAAGACTTAACACTGCTAGCTTATTTTAAGTTTTTTTTTTTTACTCAAAGCACAGATGAAAGTGTAATTTCCTTAGGCATTGATCATGCAAATACTTTTGTGACATAGCCTCAGTGAGATTCTATAACCTATAATCTTCTGTTCTCTATCCACGGAATGCTATATATATATACAGTGGGGAGAACAAGTATTTGATACACTGCCGATTTTGCAGGTTTCCCTACTTACAAAGCATGTAGAGGTCTGTAATTGTTATCATAGGTACACTTCAACTGTGAGAGACGGAATCTAAAACAAAAATCCAGAAAATCGCATTGTATGATTTTTAAGTAATTCATTTGCATTTTATTGCATGACATAAGTATTTGATCACCTACCAACCAGTAAGAATTCCGGCTCTCATAGACCTGTTAGTTTTTCTTTAAGAAGCCCTCCTGTTCTCCACTCATTACTGTATTAACTGCACCTGTTTGAACTCGTTACCTGTATAAAAGACACCTGTCCACACACTCAATCAAACAGACTCCAACCTCTCCACAATGGCCAAGACCAGAGAGCTGTGTAAGGACATCAGGGATAAAATTGTAAACCTGCACAAGGCTGGGATGGGCTACAGGACAATAGACAATCAGCTTGGTGAGAAGGCAACAACTGTTGGCGCAATTATTAGAAAATGGAAGAAGTTCAAGATGACGGTCAATCACCCTCGGTCTGGGGCACCATGCAAGATCTCACCTTGTGGGGCATCAATGATCATGAGGAAGGTGAGGGATCAGCCCAGAGCTACATGGCAGGACCTGGTCAATGACCTGAAGAGAGCTGGGACCACAGTCTCAAAGAAAACCATTAGTAACACACTACGCCGTCATGGATTAAAATCCTGCAGCGCACGCAAGGTCCCCCTGCTCAAGCCAGCGCATGTCCAGGCCCGTCTGAAGTTTGCCAATGACCATCTGTATGATCCAGAAGAGGAATTGGAGAAGATCATGTGGTCTGATGAGACAAAAATAGAGCTTTTTGATCTAAACTCCACTTGCCATGTTTGGAGGTAAAAGAAGGATGAGTACAACCCCAAGAACACCATCCCAACCGTGAAGCATGGAGGTGGAACATCATTCTTTGGGGATGCTTTTCTGCAAAGGGGACAGGACGACTACACCGTATTGAGGGGAGGATGGATGGGACCATGTATGGCAAGATCTTGGCCAACAACCTCCTTCCCTCAGTAAGAGCATTGAAGATGGGTCGTGGCTGGGTCTTCCAGCATGACAACGACCCGAAACACACAGCCAGGGCAGCTAAGGAGTGGCTCGGTAAGACACTTCTCAAGGTCCTGGAGTGGCCTAGCCAGTCTCCAGACCTGAACCCAATATAAATTCTTTGGAGGGAGCTGAAAGTCCGTATTGCCCAGCAACAGCCCCGAAACCTGAAGGATCTGGAAAAGGTCTGTATGGAGGAGTGGGCCAAAATCCCTGCTGCAGTGTGTGCAAACCTGGTCAAGAACTACAGGAAACGTATGATCTCTGTAATTGCAAACAAAGGTTTCTGTACCAAATATTAAGTTCTGCTTTTCTGATGTATCAAATACTTATGGCATACAATAAAATGCAAATGAATTACTTAAAAATCATACAATGTGATTTTCTGGATGTTTGTTTTAGATTCCGTCTCTCACAGTTGAAGTGTACCTATGATAAAAATTACAGACCTCTACATGCTTTGTAAGTAGGGAAACCTGTAAAAATCGGCAGTGTATCAAATACTTGTTCTCCCCACTGTATATATAATAAATGGAATCCTAGCTCCATCCGGGTGGCGGCATGAACTAATTCCGTGGATAGAGAACAGAAGATTGTAGGTTATAGAATCTCACTGAGGCTATGTTGCAAATATATATATATATATACACACACAAAAAGCTGTTAATTTGAATCTATTCAAACAGACCCAATTTCAAAGGAAACTCATTAAGATCAGGTGTGGCCAGTTAGTGTGAGTGGCCAACGCCTGAACAAACTTCACATGATAGCAGATAGAGTTGTGGATGCTGAGAACGAAATGTATAGGTCTTTAAATTACATTCTAAGAATGTTTTCTGACGGTTACTAATGTTGGTTTTTATGGAAAGGAATCTTAATGTTCTCGGGAACAGATGAGAACATGACATTTATTTTATTTATTTTACCTTTATTTAACCAGGCAAGTCAGTTAAGAACACATTCTTATTTTCAATGACGGCCTGGGAACATAGAACCATGAGGAAACCTTATGCTGAAGTACTGAAATTCACACAGAAAGATGTTTCTTAACGTTTTCTTAACATTGACAACATTCCTAATGGTCAAACAGTTGGAGAACGTTCCTGGAACATAACCAAAATGGAAATTAATGTAACTATGTTTGAACTTTCAGGAAACGTTCTGTTAAAGTAATGAAATATAAAGAAAATAATGTTGCCAAGTTCCTTAAATGTGCTGAGAATGTTCCAAAGCCAAACAACTATACTGCACAATTCCCAGAAAGTTGTGGGAAGGTTGTATGCTAAATAACCACAGTTCAACCATGCTCTCACCAAGCTCAGAAACATAGTTCTCAGAAGTTGTGCTAGCTGGGTACTGATTGAACAATTCTGTAGTCCAACATTGCATGTCAAATCCCACAGAAAGCCCCTGGATTAGAACAAATATCAGTTGCCTATCCAAACCAAGCACATTTCCATGGAATGGAAAATAAAATAGCAAATAAAACGCAATGCACCTTTAAATTACAGACATACACTGGCAATAATTAGGAAAAACATTATTTTTAAATTGCTATGTGTTGCTAGCCTATCTGGGTCACAACCAGGTATCACATTGGCCAGTAACACCATACAAAGAGAGAATGATAGTCCAAAAGCAGACGCGCAAACTGTTGGTCTTTGCTACCCGTTTCAGGTTCCGTTTTAGCGCGCTGCACTGAAATAAACTTTAACCCTTGGAAAGACTCAGGTGTACCGTGGGTTTTTAAATAATTAATTCGCCTAAGTGTTTTTATAACAAAGTGTTACAAGAAAGAAATGTAGGATAATTGCAGAAAAGACACCGAGATTATATGATTTATATGCTTAGGCCTATAGATGAGAAGTAACGACTATCCTACTGGTCTATTAGGCTACTTTAAATCCTGTCTATCCAAGCCATATAAAACTTAATAAAAAACAACGTATTATAAGCTATCGAATGAATAGCCTACCACAAAAATACCGCAAGCAAATGAAAAGCGAATTGATTCATTTAAAAAAAAACGTATTTTTCTTATTAATATGAATAATACATCTTTTGTCATACCTCTGTCGATAAACATATGGCGAAGACAATCACTCCGAGATGAACAACTGTCATTTTTGACATCCTGATGATGATCTGGCCACAACTTCAAGCGCAGCCTCAGTCCCTCTGAAAATGTGATCACTGAAATAGTCGGACCAACGTTTTATACCAGCATCACGACTGACGTGTGACGTTGAAACTTGGTCACATACACAAACAACCTGTAAACAAAATAACAATGTAGCCTACTGTAAAACTGTGAAACCCATATGTGTTTTTATATTGAACATATGCTTCGTTAAAATCCACATGGATTGTATATATTTCATACATGTATTTTAATAGATGATTTAATTCGAGTATGTGTCATCAGTGAGAAGGCAAAATTCGGAAGCATTCATTGGACAAAATATCAAACAAAATATGTCGATTAAACCCATTATATGGTGCCATTGGATGGAAAGGTCTGCTACATGGGCCAACTTCTATTCAGGTATTATCAGATTTTAACATCCATATGAAGCCACATAAAGTTGCCAAATATTGTCGAATGTTGCCGTTAGAAATTCCAGGAATAGAGCTGATTATTTTACTTATTTTACATGCCAGAGTCATGTTTGTTCTAGCCTACATCGTATATTTATATCTGAACGTTCCAAAACCTTGTGTCTTACTGAACGCGACATTACTTTTGACCAACAGTGACATATCCTGGCTACAGTTGGTAATGAACCGATTTGTGGTCCTATGCGAATTATATTAGGCTACTTGCGTTTTTGGTTTTTGTTTTACCATTGTATGGACAGGTTCCTAGGACCCATAGAATAATCTCAAAATGTTCTGTCCGAGCGTTATATGTATACATGGGTTTCATCGGCAGAGGTAGCCCAAAGCTTCGAACACACCGACAGTGTTCTCTGTAAAATAGAACGCAGCATCATCTGGATATGTTTGCAACAAAAGTTCAACATTCACATTCTGATACCTTTTATGTTAAGCCGTCTATGCATACAGTTTGACGCATACGTTCGATAAATTCAAAGTATGCACCACACCGGACGCACTGAAACTGCCTCTGCAACGCAATGCTGCAATGCAAACGCAGCGTTTCATTTGAAATGGATGTAATGATGGCGTCACGAAATCCCTACACTGTTGGTGTGCTCGAAGCGTGAGTCCATAGGCTGAACAAGCATCCAAATGGTAAGCCAATTTGCCTCAACAGAAAAAGGGTAATATCGCTCTCTGGTGGCAAGTCAAAGTATCGCAAAATCAAAGACCTTATATAACCGCCCATTGCGAACTTATGGGGGGAACCTGTTTGTACCTCACAAACATTCTCGATGATGTTCTAAATTGTCAGGGACAATACACTTTAATCATCCCTCTATGGACAGTAATGCAAATAATGATACATTAAAGGTACACAAAATTGCCCTTCTTATGACTGGATCCAGATGTGGGGATTGTAACTTTAGGCCTTATAAATACCGTCTTGAGTCCCTGCCATTTTGGTAAGTGGATTTCAGAGGGAATTAGTGAGGGTCTTGTTTCCCTCCAGAGGGAACCCAAGGGACAGCGTTCACTTCGCTGCCTGTGCTCCCTGCAGAGGCACCAGATGTGCTCTGAGACGGGAAGAGAGGGGGCCTTTTGGAAGGCATCTGATAAGCCCCATTCCCAAAGCCCAGGCGGATCACGTATCACCAGTGGCCAGCGGGTCTACGAGGGGAGTGCAACCTGAGCCAGCGCACCGGGATCGGGTTTCTGTTTACATGAGCTGTGGTCCCCAGGGTTCCTCGAAACAGAGCAGGGCAGAGGGAGCCGAGGGGAAATGGAAGAGGGGTTGTGCAACACCCCTCTTCCTGTCTTGTCTTGTCCTGCCTGTCCTGCCTGTCTGTCTGTCTGTCTGTCTGTCTGTCTGTCTGTCTGTCTGTCTGAGGTCCATATAGTCACAGAGGGGGGAGAGTGAATACGGTACATAAAGATCAGAGAGCGAGAGATAGAGAAAAAGAGGAGAAATAAATGAATACAAAGAGAGAGAGAGAGAGAGAGAGAGAGAGAGAGAGAGAGAGAGAGAGAGAGAGAGAGAGAGAGAGATCAGCAAATCAGACACACAGAGTTGTTAGAGATGTAAAATGTTTCTCCCCAGTAGCGCAGCGTCTAAGGCACTGCATCACAGTGCTAGAGGCATCACTAAAAACCCTCGTTCGATCCTGGACTGTATCACAACTGGCCGTGATCGGGAGTGCCCAGCGTCGTCTGGGTTAGGGTAATGTTTGGCCTAGGGTAGTGTTTGGCCGAGGGTAGTGTTTGGCCGGGGTAGGCCGTCATTAAATAAAGGTAAATAAAAATAAAAAAGACACTTCTCAGTGGCATAGTCCTATATGGTCTCACCTAAATGAGGCCCTAGCAGGTCCAACTGTGCCATCCCGAAAATATAGTGTTAAACATTCATTGAATAGGGATTTCAGCAGAGCAGGCACATCAAGTAGGTGTGTAGTGGCTTCCTTTCCTCTTGACCATAGCCACTAACAAGTGTGTGGTATCACTGACAATAAAATAATAGTGGGTTGCAGGCTACTTTCCATTGTCCCTGTCCAAGGCTGCTATGTGACCTCTCGCTATCTCTGTCTTTGATCGAACAGATGTCATTTGAGAAAGCCCCAAACATTTTGTATGGGTATCATTTACCCAATCTGACTTTTAATATATTTATTTAAATACTGGAATATAACACACAGTGTTGGTGGTGTGTTCCCCGCAGATAATACACAGTTCTTGCATTCCTAATGAAATTTATATGTTGAGGGGTGGGCGCCTGGTGTTGGGTTACAGCCCGGAAGCCCCTCCTTGCTCTCCGGGACAGAGAGAGGGGATTGTTCGTTGGCGGCGGTACCACGGCAGCAGCAGGCCACAGTGCCCAACACGCATGTTCAGTGGAGAGTCAATGGAAGGAGCCCTCAGATGACGGACGCAAACGTCTGGGCATGACAGCCGCTGTCACCGAGAGTGACAGCTTTCGCTCTCTGACGCCGCACCTCGACTAGACCCGAGTGAAGCCCGCCAAAGAAGTGACACGGAGCAAATCAGAACTATGCCAGAGATGGAAAAAGGGAGACCACCGGAAAATAAACGCAGCAGGAAACCTGCGCACCCCGTCAAGAGAGAGATCAACCAAGAGATGAAGGTGAGAGGAAATGTTTTGGCTGCTTTTCTTTTGTCGGTGTTCCGTTTGTGAATTCTTTCAAGGGCAGTTTGATTCAGTGGGGGAGAGTGCCGTGCGTAAAAATCACAGTTCAAGAGGCATAGAAGCGACGCAAACTTTGATTTGTTTCAGTGAAATGATTAGCGCACCTCCCTTTAAAGTTGTTTCATAATTTAATGCCATTATATTATTGAATACTGACAAAATAAAAGTGATAAAACAATTGTGTAACATCAGTCCCCATATTGGTGAAATAAGACAGCTATATTAGATTACCTGGCCTTGCCATAATAAACCAACTTTCGGGAAATTTACTTTTCAGGGAGGATAGAAAAGTGTGTGTTTAATCAAAGTGTCAATCTTATGTTATCCAATAGGCTATTTGATATCGTGCACACTGAATTGTAGCCCTTCTTTAGTGACGCCATGTCAGTCCAGCTGTGGCCGCGCGCAATGTCCAGTGGTGTTCCAGATGTGCGTCACCACCAGACAGCAAGAACACATAACCTTTTTCCCTGCTTCGGCTGTGCTCGCACTTGTTGTAGTAGGATAGTCTATTACAATCTAACTTTATCAAATGGAAGGCATTTGGCCAAACAAACTGAGTAACACTGGTCACTTGAGACTATCCGCTTAGGACATTTGAGAGTTGTGAGTAAAAAGTAAGGAATATCCATGAGCTCCCCCTCCAAAGGACAAAAAAAGAAGAAAAAAAAAGTAGTTTGGGTTTATATTCTGGTCTTTTTGTGAGAGAAGAAATGTGGTCTTTTTGCATGAGTGGTTTGGATTGTAGCTTTGATATGCAGGGAGGGGTGTAGAATTACAACTTAACTAATTTTAATCAAAACATGCGAAATGCTATCCGGGCTTGATATAAGTCAGCCTGGCCTGGATCTGGGCTGGATCTGGGGGTCGGCCCTGGGTTGTTGCCTTTGGCTGGGGCTCTCTCTGTGGTTTGGGATATGGCTTGTCACTCTCACAAAGCAGATGTTTGTCTGAACTGCCAAGAAGAAACAAAAACAACATTGTGGGAAGTAAAGCATGGGGAGGGGAAAGAAAAGACGCCTGTCTCCGCCTAATGAGAAAATAGTGAGACAAAACGACACTTAAATGTAATATAGGAGGACTGGCCCTGATGTAATCATTGACGTAGACTGGGCTAGTCCATGGCAGGCAGCACTGACAGACTACTCGTTTGTGATTCTCAGACATGTACTGGATCTACAGTATAAGGTTATGCGCGGTAATGAACTGGGGCTGTTGGACTTGAAGGCCAGTTGTATAAGGGTCGCCTTATGAAATAGAGAAGGGGAGGGAAAGAAAGAAAGACAGACAGACAAAAAGATAGACAGACACAGTTGTTTCTGGGGCATTCTGTCTGCGGGCTGATCCGGTCCGGTCCTGTCCAGTGTTGTGTCAGCTAAAGGATCTATTTCAACACCATAGTCTGACCCACTCCCTCCACGTCAGACCGTAGCACACGGACACCAAATACTTGACTAATCATCATTAGGCATATTTAGCTGGATATGATACCTCTGTGTGCACACATGTGCACACACATGTGCACACACACACACACACACGCACACGCACACACACACACACACACACACACACACACACACACACACACACACACACACACACACACACACACACACACACACACACACACACACACACACACACACAGATAGACAGAGAAACACACATACACACAGAGCTCCATTTCTTTGAGGCACTGGTCCGGAGCAGAGGTCAGTCAGTGTGAGGAAAGCAGGGGGAAAGAATGTGCAGTCAGTACTACAGGCCTAGTACAACACTCCCACAGGCAGGCTGTCCACGCTGGAAAAGGTTGAAACCCGAGAGTGCAGTGTCGGGTATCAGGGCTGGAAGGTGCCAGGCGGAGGGGGCCAAGGAGAAGCAGAGAGAGGAGAGGGCAGGGGAGAGGAGGGAGGGGACACACAGAGAGGGACTGGAGAGTGCTGGATGCTCAGGAGAGTTGAGGGGAGAGGAGCGGGTCATTTCCCAGAACCATGGGACCTAGAGGCGGTGTAGGGTGTCCCGCTCTGATTTCTGCCCATTCCAGATCGTGTTTCTGCTCCAATCCCCGCTCGCCCCCAAAGCCACAGAGGCGGAGAGGTGGGCGGATGAAGAGACAGGGCTAGACCTTTGTGCTGTTTTTTAAAACATGGTCTTAATAAATATATTTAAAAGCCTGGACGTTCAATTCTCAACCCATCTGCTAAGAACACTTTTTTTTCTTCTCTGTGTCTCTTTTTTTTCCCCCTCAATTAAAAGAGACAAACAAATGATGATTCATAGATTTCACAATAGTATTAGGTTGAAAAACTTTTCCGTCTCTGATTTAGCAAGAGTAAACAAACTGGAATACATCATGGAAAAAGAGTCATACTGTACGCCTCTGTGTTACCCTATTCATTTCATCCAGGCAGGGCTGGTCTGGAAGTCAAAAGAATCCAGCACATTGATTCGGGAGTGGAAGCTCTGGTTACATTTAAAGAGTGGGATGAAAAAGTTCCACTCACAAACCTCAGATGTAAGGTCACTCAAAACTGAAGTTCATATTGGCTTAGCATTAGCATGCAGTGTTTCAGTTGCCCCGTCACCCGCCATGTCACCTGACTGACATATCCTATAATGTTGCTCAGTGATTTATTTTCCTTTTCTCCCTCTAGACGTTTGCAGAGAGCACCATGAATGAGCTCCTAGGCTGGTACGGCTATGACAAGGTGGAGCTCAGGGACAACGAGGCAACCGAGATACGGAACTACCCCAACCGAGAGAGACGCCAGCAGCATGTCTCCGTCCTTAAAGGTGAGAAAAGGCGAGGGTCCCGTTCAGTAGGGCACATCGTAGCAAAACGTTTTGCAACAGATAGTGGAAATCTGTGTTTTAATTGAACAAGTTCAGGTGGCACCTTACCGTTTCAAAATTATTTCTGCCTACTGAACACAACCCAAGATCATTAGTTCAGGTAGTATCTTCCCGTTTCACTCCCTTTCAAAACTTTTCTGCCAACTGAACAAGGCCCAGGTATCTAAAACACAGGTAGCATAGTTAACAGAGGTCAGACAGAATTCACGGGTAACCCAATAACAGATCATACAGGTTTTTCAATAAAGACAGAATCACTTTAAACATCTGCTAGACATACTTGCAACTTAATTCACCATTCTTATGTTTCACTTATTATCCCTGTATGGCTGGATTTGTCTCTTTATAAAATGTTCAGTGCCATTGTTGTCTTATGTCTCTCTTTATCTAGTGTTGTGTTGTCTCTCTTGTCTTGATGTGTGTTTTGTCCTATATATTTTTTATTTGTTTGTATTTTTAATCCCAGACCCTTCCCTGCAGGAGGCCTTTTGCCTTTTGGTAGGCCGTCATTGTAAATAAGAATTTGTTCTTTAACTGTCTTGCCTAGTTAAATAAAGGTTAAATAAAAATGAAAAATTATCTTTATTTTGTCAACGTCCTTTGGGCTGCATATACATTATTTGTTTATATGGAGTGATATTAGTGCCCCCAAAAGCTCATCATTTTGAATGCAGATTACATTTATTTAGTCACTTATATCACTCCATACCTATGTTAGAACATAAATGGGCTCTCATAAAGTGACCATACATATCCTGTACCTTCCAGAAAACTCAGTGCCGAAGCCCAAGAGCTTGAACAGCAAAGTCAGCCCCTCTGCACTGGCCATGAGGAGTGGAGAGAGAGAATCATCCAGCGTCCCCTCTTCCACTTCCTCTTCCTTCCCCAGCTCCTCCTCTTTGACCAGCCCTAAGGAGCATAAGAGCGCTCCCGTAATTGTCCCCCTTATAAAGCCATCTGCAGGTAGGGCAAACATCACACATGCACACACACACACAAGCACTTTGTGTGAACAACTGGGTTAGAACCCGGGTCTCCTGCACATCATAAAAGCTTGCTAGCCGCTGAGCTAAAGCCTAGTCTTCAGGTCACCATCATCATCATCATCACTACCACATATAGCCTACAATTATTTCATACAGCTGAAACACTCACATGCTCTTAACATGGTCATCATCATCATCATCAATCACACTTCGCATGTTGATGTTGATTCCTCTCTCCTTTGGCTCTGTCCACAGTGGAAGACGTGCAGAATGTGCAGATAGTGTGTGTGTGGTGTCAGAAGGAGGGGGTGAAGCGCTACTCTCTCTGTATGGGCACCGAGCTGAAGAGCTTCTGTAGTGAGAAGTGCTTCGCCGCCTGCCGACGGGCCTACTTCAAACGCAACAAGGTGAGGTATTCAACCTTGATTCAACTAGGAGTCAATGGACAATTTTAGGTCTGACAAAACTGACGAAGTTCAGATGGAAATAAAGATAAGCATGCACACACAGACACACACACATACACACACACACTTTAATGGTGAGATTTCTGGCAGGTAAACAAACCCTCGGAAATGGAATACCACTGTTTTCCTCAGTGAGGTCATCTTTATCTATACCATTGTATTGATAAAAAAAATCAAGAACTTAAAGAGAGTGTGTGGGTGCATGCATGTGTGAAGGGTTTTATCCAAGCACAACACAGGTAACACACACACACAACACACACACAAGCTACCCAGAAAAGGGCTGAAAATAGCCCACATGAATATATAGTGCATTCGGAAAGTACTCAGACCCTTTGACTTTTTCCACATTTTGTTATGTTACAGCCTTATTCTAAAATGGATTAAATAGTTTTTTCTCCCTCATCAATCTACACACAATACCCCATTAATGGCAAAGCAAAAACAGGTTTTTAGACATTTTTGCAAAGTTATAAAAAATTTAAAAACTGAAGTGTCACTTTACATAAGTATTCAGACCCTTTACTCTACTTTGTTGAAGCACCTTTGGCAGTCATTACAGCCTCAAGTCTTCTTGGGTATGACGCTACAAGTTTGGCACACCTGCAGATCCTCTCAAGTTCTGTCAGGTTGGATGAGGAGTGTCGGTGCACAGCTATTTTCAGGTGTCTCCAGAGATGTTCGATTGGGTTCAAGCCTGGGCTCTGGCGGGGCCAATCAAGGACATTCAGAGACTTGTCCCGAAGCCACTCCTGCGTTGTCTTGGCTGTGTTCTTAGGGCCATTGTCCTGTTGGAAGGTGAATCTTCTCCCCAGTCCGAGGTCCTGAGTGCTCTGGAGCAGGTTTTCATCAAGGATCTCTCTGTACTTTTATCCAGTCATCTTTCGCTCGATCCTGACTAGTCTCCCAGTCCCTGCCGCTGAAAAACATACCCACAGCATGATGCTACCACCACCATGCTTCACCGTAGGGATGGTGTCAGGTTTCCCCCAGATGTGACGCTTGGCATTCAGGCCAAGGAGTTCAATCTTGGTTTCATCAGAACAGAGAATCTTGTTTCTCATGGTCTGAAAGTTCTGTAGGTGCCTTTTGGCAAACTCCAAGTGGGCTATCATGTGCTTTTTACTGAGGAGTGGCTTCCGTCTGGCCACACTACCATAAAGGCCTGATTGGTGGAGTGCTGCAGAGATGGTTGTCCTTCTGGAAAGTTCTCCCATCTCCACAAA
The DNA here is from genome assembly GCF_034236695.1 of Oncorhynchus nerka. Classification (NCBI taxonomy): domain Eukaryota; kingdom Metazoa; phylum Chordata; class Actinopteri; order Salmoniformes; family Salmonidae; genus Oncorhynchus; species Oncorhynchus nerka. The sequence goes on along the minus strand of NC_088408.1, from coordinate 44,439,619 downwards.
GGAAGTCTGGAGCTCTGTCAGAGTGACCATTGGGTTCTTGGTCACCTCCCTGACCAAGGCCCTTCTACCCGATTCATCAGTTTGGCCAGGCGGCCAGCTCTAGGAAGAGTATTGGTGGTTCCAAACTTATTACATTTAAGAATGATGGTAGCCACTGTGTTCTTGCTGAAAAAATTTTTTGTACCCTTGACACAATCCTGTCTTGGAGCTCTACGGACAATTTCTTCAAACTCACGGCTTGGTTTTTAATCTGTGGGTTTTTAAAACTGTGGAACGTTATATACACAGGTGTGTGCCTTTCCAAATCATGTCCAATCAATTGAGTTTACAACAGGTGGACTCCAATCAAGTTGTAGAAACACCTTTGAGTCTAATAGCAAATGGTCTGATTACTTATGTAGAATCATTTTTTCATTGTTTTACTTTTAATACATTTGCAAAAATTTCTAAAAACCTGTACTCGCTTTATCATTATGGGGTATTGTGTGTAGATCCATTTTAGAATAAGGCTGTAATGTAAGAAAATGTGGAAAAGGTCAATGGGCTTGAATACTTTCCGAATGCACTGTATGTAGTCTTAGAAATATGGTTGATGAAATTAATAACTTACTAACATCAGATAACATTTATATATTATGTAACGATTGTCTTCCTCTTCTGATGAGGAATAAGATGGATCGGACCAATGCGCAGCGTGGTAAGTGTTCAAGTTATATTTATTAGAACAAAAACACTAAACAAAATAACAAAGAGAGTGAAACGAAAATGAAACAGTCCTGTAAGGTGCAGCAATACAAAACAGAAAACAACTACCCACAAATCATAGTGGGAAAACAGGCTGCCTAAGTATAGTTCTTAATCAGAGACAATGATGAACAGCTGCCTCTGATTGGGAACCATACCAGGCCAAACTCAGAAATACAAAAACATAGAACACATAGAATGCCCACCCCAACTCACGCCCTGACCAAACTAAAATAGAGACATAAAAAAGGAACTAAGGTCAGGGCGTGACAGTACCCCCCCCCCCACCCCTTCCCAAAGGTGCGGACTCCGCAAAACCTAAACCCATTGGGGAGGGTCTGGGTGGGCATCTGTCCGCTGTGGCGGCGCGGGACGTGGACCCCACTCCACCATAGTCTTGGCCCACTTAAGTGGCGTCTTTGGAGCGGCGACCCTCGCCGCCGACCTCGGATTGGGGACCCTTGCAGCGGGCCCCGAATAGGTGGGAGACTCCGGCAGCGCCGGACAGGCGGGAGACTCCGGCAGTGCCGGAGTGAAGAGCGACTCCGGCAGCTCCGGAGTGACGGGCTGTTCCGGCAGCTCCGGAGTGACGGGCGGCTCCAGCAACTCCTGACTGACGGGCGGCTCAGGCAGCTCCGGGAAGGAGGGAGGCTCCGGCAGCTCCGGACAGGAGGGCGGCTCTGGCAGCTCCGGGCAGGAGGGCGGCTCTGGCAGCTCCGGGCAGGAGGGCGGCTCTGGCAGCTCCGGGCAGGAGGGCGGCTCTGGCAGCTCCGGGGAGGAGGGCGGCTCTGGCAGTTCCGGGCAGGAGGGCGGCTCTGGCAGCTCCGGGCAGGAGGGCGGCTCTGGCAGCTCCAGACAGGAGGGAGACTCTGGCAGCTCCGGACAGGAGGGAGACCTCCAATGCGCCTCCACAGTCCAGTACACCCTGTTCCTCTTCCCCGCACTCGTCCTGAGGTGCGTGTCCCCAGCCCGGTACCACCAGTGCCGGCACCACGCACCAGGCCTACAGTGCGCCTTGCCAGTCCAGAGCGTCCGGCGACAGTACCCAGTCCAGAGCGTCCAGCGACAGTACCCAGTCCAGAGCGTCCGGCGACAGTTCACAGACCGGAACCTCCAACGACGGGCCACAGTCCGGAACCTCCAATGACGGGCCACAGTCCCGAACCTCCTGCGACGGTCCCCAGCCCTCAGTGTAAAGAAGGGGGGCGGCGTCCAGAACCTAAGCCGCCACCAAAGTTAGATGACCACCCAGACCCTCCCATATATGTTTAAGTTTGCGGCCGGGAGTCCGCACCTTTTGGGGGGGGGTACTGTCATGCCCTGACCTTAGTATTATTTTTCTTTATTATTTTGGTTAGGTCAGGGTGTGGTGAGGGTGATATGTGTGTTTTTGCCCTGTCTAGGGTTTTTTGTACATCTTTGGGGTTTTGGTACGTCTAGGTAAATGTAGGTCTATGGTGGCCTGAATTGTTTCCCAATCAGTGACAGCTGTTTATTATTGTCTCTGATTGGGGATCCTATTTATGTTGCCATTTTACACGTTGGTTTTGTGGGTTATTGTCTATGTATTAGTTGCCTGTGTCAGCACCAGTGTTTATAGCTTCTCGTTCGTTTTGTTAGTTTGTTTAGGTGTCCTTCCTTTAATAAAGAGGAATATATTCTCATCACGCTGTGCCTTGGTCTCCTCGTTACAACGAACGTGACAAGAACTGACTGTTAGAACTATTAAAGCTCCATGGATTGATGAGAAATTGAAAAACTGTATGTATGGTTGAAAGAGATGGGGCAAAAGGAGTGGCAAATAAGTCTGGCTACACATCTGACTTACTGCAAATTGAGAAATTATGTGACGAAACTCAACAAAAAGATGAATAAACTTCATTATGAAGCCAAGATCAATGATATAAATGAAATGAAAAGCAGAAAGACAAATTCAACTCCATCGTTCATCAAATCTGAAGGCTTATTTATCACAAAACCATTTGATGTTGCCAATTATTTTAATGACTACTTCATTGGAAAAGTGGGAAAACTTAGGCAGGAAATGCCAACAACGAACACTGAACCATCATACTCATGCATAAAAAAACTAATAATGAAAGAAAATCATTACAAGTTTTAATTTTGTAAAGTTAGTGGGGGAGAGGTGGAGAAATGATTGTTATCAATCAATAATGACAAACCTTCTGGCATTGAAAACAGGTGGAGAGCTACTGAGGATGGTAGCTGACTCTATAGCCACTCCTATTTGTAATATGTGTAATCTGAGCCTAGATGAAACATGTTATCCTCAAGCTTGGAGGGAAGCAAAAGTTATTCCGCTACCCAAGAGTGGTAAAGCCTTTACTGGTTCTAACAGCAGACCTATCAGCTTGCTGCCAGCTCTTAACAAACTGTTGGAAAAAATTCAGCATGCTTATATAGAAGGGCAATGAATGTACTGCACTGACACAAATGACTGAAAGAAATTGGTAATAAGAAGATTGTGGGAGCTGTACTGTTAAATTTCAGTGCAGCATTTGATATTATTTACCATAACCTGTTATTGAGAAAACGTATGTGTTATGGCTTTTCAACCTCTGCCATATCATGGATTCAGAGCTGCCTAATAGAACTTAGAGGGCTTTCTTTAATGGAAGCTTCTCTAATGTCAAACATGTAAAGTGTGGTGTACCACAGAGCAGCATCCTAAGCCCCCTACTCTTTTCTATTTTTACCAATGATCTGCCACTGGCATTAATTTCTAATGGGCAGGTGGGACAGTAGCGTCCCACCTGGCCAACATCCGGTGAAATTCAAAAATACCAAATTCAAAGATTTAACATTCTTGAAAATATATGCGTTATACATCAAAATAAAGCTTAACTTCTTGTTAATCCAGCCACTATGTCAGATTTCAAAAAGGCTTTATGGCGAAAGAAAACCATGCCATTATTTGAGGACAGTGCCCGCATACAAACACATGAAAATCATATTTCAACTAGGCAGGTGCGCCACAGAAGTCAGAAATAGCGATATAGTTAATGCCTTTCATTTGAAGATCTCCTTCTGTTGGCACTCCAAAATGTCCCAGAAACATCACAAATGGTCCTTTTGTTCGATGATGTCCTTCTTTATGTCCCAAAAATGTCAATTTATTTGACGCGTTTGATTCAGAAATACACCGGTTTCAACTCGCCCAACATGCCTAAAATGTATCTAATACGTTACCTGTAAACTTGGTCCAAACATTTCAAACAGCATTCCTAATCCAACCTCAGGTACCCTAAAATGTAAATAATTTAAAAAATGTAAGAAGGAATAAACTGTTTCTAATACTAATAGAGTGTTTTCTATCCAAATATACCAATTATATCCTAGCTTCTGGGCCTGAGTAACAGGCAGTTTACTTTGGGCACGCTTTTCATCCGGAGGTGAAAATACTGCCCCTTACCCAAGAGAGGTTAAACAAAGCATGTGTGTCCATGTATGCTGATGATTCGTTCATATACGCATCAGCAACCACACCTAATGAAGTCACTGAAACCATTAACAAACAGTTGCAGTCTGTTTTGGAATGGGTGGCCAAAAATAAACTGGTCCTGAACATCTTTAAAACTAAGAGCATTGTATGTGGTACAAGTGATTCCCTAAGTTCTAGACCTCAGCTGAATCTGGCAATGAATGGTGTGGCTGTTGAACAAGTTGAGGAGACTAAATTACTTGGTGTTACCTTAGATTGTAAACTGTCATGGTCAAAACATATAGATTCAATGGTTGTAAAAATAGGGAGAGGTCTGTCCGTAACAAAGAGATTCCCTGCTTTTTTGACACCACACTCCAGAAAGCAAGTCCTGCAAGCTCTAGTTTTGTTTTATCTTGATTATTGTCCAGTCGTGTGGTCAAGTGCTGCAAGGTTAAGCTGGCCCAGAACAGAGCAGCACATCTTGCTCTTCGTTGTAATCAGAGGGCTAATATAAATACTATGCATGCCAGTCTCTCATGCCTAAGATAATGTCTAGTCGTGTGGTCGAGTGCTGCAAGGAAAGACCTAGTTAAGCTGCAGCTGTTCCAGAGCAGAGCGGCATGTCTTGTTCTTCATTGTAATCAGAGGGCTAATATAAATACTATGCATGCTTGTCTCTCTTGGCTAAGAGTTGAGGAGAGACTAACTGCATCACTTCTTCTTTTTAAAAGAAACATTAATATGTTGAAAATCCCAAATTGTTTGGATAGTAAACAGAGCTCTGACACACACGCTTACCCCACCAGACATGCCCCCAGGGTTTTTTTCACAGTCCCCAAATCCAGAACAAATTCAAGAAAGTATTATATACTGTATCCTAGTGGAGCAGCCGTCTAAGGTACTGCATCTCAGTGCTGGAGGTGTCACTACAGACCCTGGTTCGATCCCAGGCACAATGGCACAATGCCTCTCCCATATTTGACAAAGCTGGTTTGTGTGTAAGTATTCATATGTAGACTACGTGTGCCTTTGTTAAATTGATGTAGTTCTGTCCTTGAGCTGTTCCTGTCCATTAATGTTCTGTGTTATGTCATGTTTCCTTTTTTGTGTGGACCGTAGGAAGAGTAGCTGCTGCTTTCGCAACAGCTAATGGGGACACTAATAAAATACAAACAAAATACACACAGACACCCACACACACATGCTGGTTTCTAATAGACAGGCCAGTGTTTGGAGCGTGGGAAGGGGTCAAAGTTTGCAAAGGACAGTTAGAGCTCTATTCAATCTGTATCGCTGAAGCATTACAGATTGGGTGATAGAAATGTAAAGGTACTTTTCGTATGCATCGTTTGCCAGGAATACAGTCTCAGCTAATTTGTGAACATTGCCGTTAATAAATTTCAGTCATGCTGTAATGCTGAACTTCTGTGATACCGTTTCAATAAAGCCCTTAGTATCAGTTTCGCCTTAATGGAGAAAGGGCCAGTCAAAAATGCGGCTTGGTTCGGGAGGACAGGGGAGTAGTGTCCATACACCGCTTCTCTCCCATACACATTACCACCATTTTTCACCCTCCACCCAATACATGGATACCCCCTCTTAGAGGCATGGGGGTGTCAGGCAAGGCTATCCCCATTCAACATTTCTGTTGTTTATATGCAGCGCTAGGTTATAGTCACACAACAACTGACAGGGGGAAAGAGGGAATCGTCTACTGCCTACCTACCAGGCTGCAACAAACCCTCCATTTTTTTGGGGTTGGTGGAGGTGGGGATGGAACCTTGGCCATTGGCTTGTCCCTGCTTGTCTCACCGAGGAAGAAGGGCAGGGGGCCTAGGGGCAAGGTGTCCAGTTTCAGCGCATACCTTACCTGCAGCTGCCTCGTGTTTCGTAACTCAACACGACTCAGTGGGTCACAGTGAAGGGGGGTGCTCACTGCTCGAGATCCACACAGGATCAGCTTACATGAATCGGGAGGAATGCCCAATATTATTACAGCCGGACCATTGACAATAATATAAGGGTTTTATGTATGTCATATACTTTATCTTATCAAGACCAAAACGTTCCCTTTGTTTCAGTGACCTCAAAGCCCACAGGTCAATGTACTCTGTTACATTGAACCCCTATGACGAGGCGAATCTTGCAGTGGTTATTTTGGAATTGGTTATGTAAGTTTGCTTTAATGACCACGAGAGCCATCCATGATGACTTAAAGCAAATGCTACCTCATCAAAGCTTGGTGCTTAAAATCCCATAAGGGTTCAACTGAATCCAGGCTGTACTCTAAAACAACTTTAACTCAATCCTGGGACGTGTTCACAACGTTTTAAAACATTTAGCAAATGGAGATAAAAAACAATGAGTGTTTCTTATTTGACAAATCAGTCCGTTTGTTTGTTTGTTTGGAGCCTAAGAACATGACCGAGCTCTTGACAGTTCGTTATAAGTGTATAATGATGTGGCTTTGCCCCTGTCCGTCAGGCCCGGGATGAAGATCTCAATGGAGGTGAGCAATCCCCCCAACACACCCATGCCGATGACTCACCCCGACTGGTGATGAAGATGAACAGCAGTGGGGCCAGAGTAAGAACAGAACATAATCGACATCATGGAAATACATTACTAAACATAACTCAAATGTTTTTGCTTAAAGTGTACTAATGAAGTCAAGCATGTTTGTCTTTAAGAGATATACACCTACTTCAAAACACTTAGGGGCAGTTTCCAGGACACAGATTAAGCCTTAGACTAGGAGTAGGCTTAATCTGTGACTGGGAAACTGCCCCTTAAATTGATAGTTTGGCTGTTTTCCATATATAGATATTTGTTACCTTAAATTAGGCTATGGACAAGGAGAGGCTGCAATCCACATTAGGTTTTGTTAAAGTAGTCATAGCCAACAATTAGCCACATTAGCATTTTGGGACCAATTCCCTATGCAAATTAATCTCTCGTGTTTAGAATATATTACATTTAATGCCCAAATCATTTAAAAAAAGAACACAATGAATTTAATATGATTTGAGCATGAAATTGAACACATGCTATATAGGGAAGATTGCCTTACATGGAGGATTCATCCCAAATGTTGAAGTCACTCCTTGTCCAGTATAGACTGATTAAATGTTTTTGTGCGGAAACAAGGGCCTTTTAGGCATTTTGAGATGGAAAAACAAAATCACTCTATTTAAATGTTATACAATACATTCCATATTCAAATAATTGGTTTTCCCTTTTCACGTGACACTTTAGTAATTCTCCACAGTCACTCTCGCCTGTACCTCAGGTGTGCGACTGGTGCAAACACGTCCGCCACACCAAAGAGTACCTGGACTTCGGCGCAGGCGCAGAACGGCTCCAGTTCTGCAGTAGTAAGTGCTTGAACCAGTACAAAATGGACGTGTTCTACAGAGAGGCCAGGGCAGCTCTCATCAGCTCCAGCCCAGGCCTAGGAAGACCCACTCAGGATGGGAGAACTGAGTCCAACGGAGGGGGTCAGAACCAGAAACTCCTGACCCCCGAATCGTGGAACAATGGCGCGGGGGTCGTTCGGGGGAGGACCAGGTCACCCAAAGGGTCCATGCCAAGGACTGTGTCACCATCTGAGGCGTCGTCCTCGTCCTCCAAGGCCCCCGTCTCTGGGCTGAGACACCTGGAGAGGCATGTCCTGCCACCGTTGCCACCCCCAGAGGTGGCAAACCACCACTCCGTCCCCCCTCCTCCTCCTCGCCCCTCCATGGAGCACCACCAACACCACCAAGCAATTCCTCAGATCCCGCTGCCCTTCATCCGGCCCCCCCTCCACGCCCAAGGCCTGACGAGCCCCATCGCCAATCCCCACAGGTGCCACCCTGGCCCCCTTCCAGCCCCATCAACCGGTCCACCCCTCACTCCCCCCACCACCCCCACCTCCAGCCCCCTCGACCTCCTCCATGAACCCACCTAGAATGCACCCATACCCGGGGCCTACTTCCCTGGCCTGCACTCCCCCAATGATGGGGCCCCGTGGCCCTGTGCCCATGCCCTCTATGATGAACTTCGGGAGATGGCCGTCCCTAGGCCCCTTCTTCCCTCAGCCCATGGTCCTGGTTCCCTACCCCATTATTGTACCCATCCCCGTCCCCATCCCCATTCCTATCCCCATACCCATGCCCCCTAAGGCTTCCCCCTCAGACCCCCTAGGGATCTCCCCCAGTGGGGTTATCCAGCCAGTGCCAGATGGGATGGAGAGGAGGTGCTCCAGTGGTGTCAAACTGCCCTCTCCCGGGAGCTCTGTGCTAAGCAGATTAAGTAGAACCACCAACCAGGGTCTCCCAACGCCCTCCGACCACCCCAAAAGGGATATCACAGATTGGGTTAAATCTGAGAGGCAGGCTCCGTCGCCCATGTCGACCCCCCACAGTGCAGCGTCCTCCCCCAGGGCTTGCTACGATGCTTCCCCTTCTTCCACCTCAGTGATTGAGGCACTGTTAGACTTTAAGCTGGGCCAGCAGCAGCAGCCAGAGAGACAGCTCATTCATAGAGTGCTCCAGAGGACCCCAGTCAAGCTGGAGCTCAACCCCCATGGAATGGTGGACCTGTCGGGTAAACGGGAGTCCAGAGCGGGGCTAAGCACCAGGGTATTGGATACCAGAGTGGACCACCACAACCACCACCATGACATTATCAAACCCACCCCTCCACCATCCCAGTCCCCCCTTCACCTTCACGACATTTCCTTACCCCAGAGCCCAAACACACAACTCCCCTCGCACACTCCACCAATGACCAGAGGGGGATGCCACAGCCCTCCCTGTGATGCCGCCACCTCCTCCCCCCCGATGTCCCCAGACATCCCTAACCGAACGACTACGTCATCATCCCCCGACCCTGCTCCCAGCCCAGACTCCTCCCAGTCCCAGAGAGAGGCCCCGCTCCTTGGCCCTGACTCTGTCCTCAGCGAGCTGGAGGCAGTCAAAGAGAACAGCTGCTCCAATGGCCAGGTCCAGGGGAGGGACCAGGGCCAGTTCCCTCCCCTCCCCACTAGCCAATCAGAGGAGCCCTCGCCCAGTGGCGACCCTAAGGACCCCCACATCCTCGATGAGGACCACGCCTATGCCCTGCCCACCCCCACCCCTACCCCTACCAGGACGGGCAGTTTCCCAGCCACCACCCACAACACACTCCTTCTGCCCAAGCTCAGGGACAAGAGCGCCCTCTGGAGCCCACCAAGTGTGGCTGGACCTGGGGACATGGAGCCTGCTCAGAAGAGACGGTGCCTCCGCATCCGAGATCAGAACAAGTAGAAGAGTAGGAGGTGGGTGTTGCTTGTTACACAGGCTTTTGGGGCACTATCACATATGTTGTTGCACTCGCGTGCCCTGACAGATCCCCATATAAAACAGTCCAACATCCAAACAAAGCGTTGTCACTGTAACAGACCCTGCATGTTGAGGCGATCTCTTTTCAAAGTGACTCTCATTGTCTCTCTTCTCTGCTCCTTCCCCTGGCCTTAGCTGTAATCCTAGAGCTGTGGGGAGTGCCAAGTTACTGGGATTCTCTCTCGCTTTGGCGCCATTCTGTTTCGTGGCCATGCGCATATTGTGTAACCGTGTGTGTGCTTTTGGGAATATCCCATTGGCTCCATTGCACCAGGCAAGCTCTAATCAAACATGGTTGATTCAAATACATTTTGAGAACCGAGCTAGTACATTTGGTTCCAAAGCCATACACTTCCTGATCAGTAAAACTGAAGGTTTTTAAAACATTCTAGGAAGATCTCACCTGTTCTGTGTACATGTTTAGGTTGCAGAGAGGTTCTGGTCAGAACCTTTATTGTAGCACGGCATCAGTGAGATTCAAACCTATGCTCTTCTCTTACTTTACTCACGGTATTAGACCACTGCACCACCAGGGTGAAGGTAACATGCAATGTTTTTTTTAACTCAAGCTATTCATTTTAGTCTGTTCAAGCAAACTACATTTCAAAGGAAACAAGCACTCATTAACCCTATCAGTCCTGAGACCCCAGCAAAAATCGGCTTTTAATTTATCTGACCTTCATTTATCTGATTGTTCAGCCTTTATATTTAGCCTCACAATGAATTGTTTGACCTTTTTCTTTTCAGGACAATCGGGGCTACAAGTAGAACAGAAAACAATTTGATTGACAAATGAAATGTAAAAAAAAAATGAATTTATATGAATGCTGTAAGTACAGAAATGGTTTGAACAGTGGGAAATGAACATCCTACTAGTCAGTAACAACTGTGTGGAGTTTGTGACAGAAAATATGTGAGCTTATTACAGTATTATAAACACTGTCCTGGGATTTCCTATGAACTTCTATATAGAAGAACCACTTACTTTCTAACGACTCTTGTGTCCCTTGTGAGAGTCATAGAGTGTCATAGAGCAACACATGTTACATGTGCGTGTTTGTGAGAATCTCAGCTTTATTTTAATAGTTTGCAGCTCAAACCATTCAGAGTCTACGGACATTTTTGTAAAAAGACCCGGCCCAAGTCCCTTCGGGATCCACCCTTGTCTCACTAACACCGCTCTAGCTCAGGCCCCATTATTCAGTGTCCATGGGTGAGGTCGATTGATCAAGGGTGATCGAGCAGCTCACCCAAAGGATTGGGTACTGCCAAAGTTCCACACTGTGTGATAATCTTTTATCCCATGAACCACCACTCTTCCAATCCAGCCCTCTTTCTGGCGTTACCTTGGAGACGGTGGCGATCAGCAGACTCGAAGGCGCTGTGAATATGAGAGCCTGTGTGTGTGTGTGTGTGTGTGTGTGTGTGTGTGTGTGTGTGTGTGTGTGTGTGTGTGTGTGTGTGTGTGTGTGTGTGTGTGTGTGTGTGTGTGTGTGTGTGTGTGTGCTGTGAAAATGAGAGCCAGCCCTCAGTGATAGAGCTCTGGGGCTTCATTAGAATACTGAGCAGCAGAACCGGAACGATCCGGTTACGTGTGTCACAACGACACTGACATGCAATACTGGCCCTGGCGCCGTCGCTCGGTCTCACTCCCATGTAGGAGTTTAGTGCTGAGCAATCATCTCTTCTCGTCTAATTTAGTAGCATTTATTGGCGTTCTCTTCTCTCCTCATCTCCCCTATTCTTTCTTATCCTCTCCTTCTCCACTCCCGTCCTCTCTTCTTCTCTCCTCATCTCCCCCTAATTCTTTCTTATCCTCTCCTTCTCCACTCCCGTCCTCTCTTCTTCTCTCCTCATCTCCCCTATTCTTTCTTATCCTCTCCTTCTCCACTCCTGTCCTCTCTTCTTCCCTCCTCATCTCCCCTATTATTTCTTATCCTCTCCTTCTCCACTCCCGTCCTCTCTTCTTCTCCACCTCCTCTCCCCATTTCTCTCCTCTCTTTCTCTTCTCTCCATTTATCTACTCTCTCCTCTCTCTTTTCCTTTCCTCTCCTCTCCTCTATTATTCCCTTCTCTCACTTCACAGCTTCTTCCTGCCAACCAGATGTTCTATGGAAGACATAAAGTACATTCAAGGAACAACCCTAACGACCAATCAGAACCCTCCTTACTTTCGACAAATCAGATCCGTCTCCAGTTGACCCTTTTCTAATTGTTCATTCAAATGGTCCTTTTGCCACCCAGAGCTGTGTGATTATGTGCTTATCTCTCCGTTTTACATCCTGGGCTTAATGTACACATTGATTTGCAGTTACCTCTACTTCCTCCCTTCTCCCCTCCCATTTCGAAAACCCTCAAAAGGTCAAGGGTCATCTTAATAATTGTGTCTGAAAGTGAAAAAGATGGCTATTGGCAGAGAGCGACACATAACCGAATGACTGTTTATCATATATTCCCAAAAGCCATGTGCCAGAAGTATTAAACCATCCTCTTTCAGAGAGGTCCCCGCTTCACCCTTTGTCATTTGTTGTAGTTTCACGTGGTCCACCGGTATCCTTAGTAACCAATCCACATGAAAATCACAGAGGGTTGCCAGCGTTGCGCAGGCAGATTTATTGCTTGGTGTTCTGTGTAAGGGGAGCCTGTGTGTGTGTTTGTGTGTGTGTTTTTGGTTTTACTATCTTTGGGGGGACCACAAGTCCTCACAAGGATAGTAAAACAAGGAAAATTCGGACAAGTGGAAGTTTCCCCAGTCCCCACAAATATACTATTTTATGCTTAGTGGTTAGGTTAGGTTGACAATTAGGGTTAGGGTTACAATTAAGGTTAGGACCAGTGCTTAATTTGAACCGGAACCTATTTGGCCGGATCTGGTACATCTTGTGGCATGAAAAATGATTGGCTTTCACAGAACTAGAATGAGATTCACTTCTATGATCTCTCTCCCTCACTCTGCTCTCTCTCTGCTCTAATAGAGCCTGCAGCTCTCTTCTCTCCAGCATTGCACTTTATAATTTCCTTATTGAGGAAAGGGTTCTGGAGGAGCCTGATAAATTGACATAAATTTGCCAAAGTTATAGAGTTACTGCTGTCTGTTCAGAAATAAATTAAATAACTACTACACCACAGTAGCGGAGCGTGGGTAAAATCACTGGGGACCCCCCCCCCCCCCCAAAAGCTATATTACAACCTATGTGATGTGATAATTGCGTTATTTGCTCTATAACCTGTTAATTCATATGCCTTGCGACCGTGGTATAGAGGCCTAAAGGCCCAGACAATAAGAAGACACAGTGGCAGAATAAATTCAACCACACCTTTGTTTTATCACCGGATAGCAACATTTGTCCAGTGAACAAAGCATAGTGCATGTACAGTAACAGACAGTTACATTGCCTGCAGCATGGTCAAGTCAAGTTAATGTTTCTGGCATTTTCAGACCACAAAACAAGTATTGATTTGGAGCCACAGAGAGTTACCTCAAGTCACAAAGAAAACAGGAGCTGCCTCCACTATTCCAGCACCATTTCAACTTCAACATTTCAACATCATCAAATCACCTCTTCTTTTGTCTAATACAGTGAAAACTAAAATATACCAAAAACGATTTAGTCCAATCAACATCAGCTAAATATGGTTCTGATTTCTTTGTGTGTGTGTGTGTGTTTGTGTGCGTGCGCGTTCGTGCAAGTAGATAAACCTTTTGACTCGCCCTACTTGTGGAGAAACAACAATGCCATCCTCCTCTCTTTCATGTTAACGAAACGGTCTGTCACTCTGTCATACAGTACACACTTGTATTTGTTGTTGTCCTAGGTTACCTGGCTAAAATGCTTGTTCGCTAGCCTAACTTCCATTAATTTCCAACCTTAGTTAACGTTAGCCTTCAACATTTATCTATATTTTGAACTTCCATCCTCTCAGGCCAGCGGCACAACAATGTATGAATTGGATGGTAGTTGGATCAGTGGTTCCGGTGGTTCTGATGGTGGTTCTGATCCAAATGTTTGGATCAGAATAGCCATTATAATCATTGGCCAGTACGGAGAATTAAGTAAAACCTCAAGTCCAAATCCCTATCTACATCCATGGTTAATTTAGGAAAGGGACAATTTTAGCTAGCTAGCTAGCCACCGGAGGACGAGAACACAACGAGATGCACAATTCAAGTTTTTCTGTCAATACCATATGCTCCAAAATCAAAGCTGGCTTCCCTTAACACTTTTTTTGTTGCGCCAGGACCATTTACAGTTAAGCTGGCTCAGTTTAGTTCGACGCTGATTGGCACATTTTGTATTATTTTTTTTATCAAGGGAGGCCAGATGCTCGCTGGCTTCACTTGCCTTCAATGCTACGGGCAACAACAATGTCATACTTGTTTGGACCAGACAGCATCAGATAGATGGCATACACGTAGAGAGACAGAGGGCCGCTGTTTCACACGCTCGGATCCTTATATTCAGCTTCTTGCGAATTGAAGGAAAATTATGAAACACAGAAAAACAAGAGATCAATTGTTTTATATATATATTTTTTTTTTAATTGGTGGGGTAAGCCTCGATCCCTTGGCATCCATGAATAGACGTCACTGCCACACCATGAGAAAGACTCAAATTTAGCCACAGAGGATAAATAGCTTCTTTTAAAAATAGCCTAGCTGTGGACTGTAGCCCAATAACAAGGCATAGCCTCCAGTTGGGAACGTGTGGCAAATCTGTCAGTGAACAAACAGCATGCAGACAAAACTGGCCTCTCGCAATATTTTAAATAGTCTACAATCGCGGGAAAACACAGGTTTGTAAAGCACATGGCTCCGGCCGAAAAGAAGAATATAACCAGCTGTAGGTTACCAAAATATTTTATCAACATCCAAATATTGTTGAACAAGGGAGAGAGAGGGGGGCTTTTGGCACTAGCGCATATGCCATCACCACCAAGTGAGCTGTGCGTCATTGGGTGAGTAAGTAATACTGGAAAGCCTTTTTAGGACGATAATTTCCTCCTCATATTGTAGCATAGAATATGTCTCCACACACCTAGGCCTAGGCTATTGATGGATTCAAGATAAGTCATTTTCATTGATCTCAGATTATCAGTCAGTCAGTGTCAAAGTAGCCTCATTTCGATCATTTGTGCAGTATTATGGTGCTTTCAAGACAACTGGGAACTCTGAAAAAATCGAGGTGGAATCATGACGTCAGTGATCTTCAGGTCGGAAAGCCGGAGCTCCTAGGCCAGAGTTCCCCACTTGGAATTCCGAGTTGGAAGACCGTTCAAAACTCATTTTCCCAGTCGGAGCAATTTTTTCTCTGAATTTTACAGTTGTCTTGAACGCACTGAAGTCGGAAGTCAGATATTTCCCAGTTCTCAGTTTCGAGTTGTATTGAACGTGGCAAAATACAAATATTATGCCAAAGTCTCCAGTAATGTAAAATGACGTAGAATTGGATGAAATGCATTTATACAAGGCCAAACATTTCCCCATGTGTGGAACTTCTATAAGTGCCTCTACTATATTGCTCTATGTCACAGTGGAAATGTGATGATATGCACGGCATACTTTATTATAAAGAATATTTTTTCTTTCTCATGTGTTCCGGTACCTCAAAGCTCCCCAGGTCACCCCCCTCTCGTGCTTAACCTTTTGTTCCGGCACCTCCAAATGTAATAGTTAAGCACTGGTTAGGAGTTAGGGGTTAAGGTTAGCATTAGGTTGTTAAGGATTAAGGTTAGGGGTTAGGGAAAACAGGATATTGAATGGGAATAGTTTTTTGGGTCCCCAAAAGGATAGTAAAACAAACATGTGTGTGTGTGCACACGTATGTGTGAGCGTGTGTATACAGTATATGTGTCTGCTGAGGGTGTGTATAGTAACGTGTGTGTATGTTTGCATATGTTCGCGAGCACTTATGTGTAATGGGACCCGGTCTGCGTTCACAGTCGACTGACTTTAGCTTAGTAACTCTCAGTGCAGAGGTTAATATGGCTGTCCACTTTCATTGTGTTCGCTACTAAAAGTGTCTTTAAAAATACTTTTAAGTCTTTTAGCTCTGACAAAATCAACAGGCCAACTGGAGGATTTCACCTCAGGAAATAGCCTGGTTTCGTCTCAGTTTTCAATGCCTTTATTTGGGCTATTTTATTGCCACGTGTAACTAGATCCCTCCACATGGGTATTTGCAGAGCGTTTGAAACTTAAACGGAGAGGGACAAGGGGAATAGAGAGTTAGAGAGTACAGAGCCATGGCTTCTTGGCCCCTGTGTGTGTGTGTGTGTGTGTGTGTGTGTGTGTGTGTGTGTGTGTGTGTGTGTGTGTGTGTGTGTGTGTGTGTGTGTGTGTGTGTGTGTGTGTGTGTGCATCCGCCTGTGCATGTGTGTGAGTTCGGCACAGATGTTCTTGGCTTGATAATAACCTATGTGACAGTTATCTGGGTGTTGACATATCTAAAAGCCTCATTCTCACAGTGTTTATGTTGAGTGGGTGGATTAAGGAAGGGAGGATTGCAGAATAGGAAGGCAGATCTAAGACTATGGTATAGATGTAAATGGAAATGCTTTCTCTCTCTCTCATCCCCCTTTGTCTCGCTCTCTCTTTTTCTTTCTGTCTCTCTTTCACTCTCTTCCTCTCCGTGTCTCTCTCTTCTCTCTCCTTTTCTTTCTTTCTCTCACTTTTTCTCTTTCTCCGTCTCTCGTTCTCTCTCTCTGTATGTGATGAACTGCTTTACTGTTTTACACTGTACAGCGGTACCAGATCCAGTGCCCTGCCCTCTTATGGACATCACAGTCAGCCACCAGGGAGATTGGCCCTGCCCTTCTTCTGACCACGAGGTGCCAATCAAGGAAGCAGTCCAATGGGGGAAGCAGCCCAAGACTTCTAGTATATTCACAGCATCTTTGGACTTCAGAGATACCTCCTTCTTTGATCTCTGCCATACTCCATGAGCCTATCAGAGCCCACTCCTCAACCCTATTCAGTGGCTCTACACTAGACGGTAGGCTACTAGGCTCCAATCATCAGCCTTGTGTGGTCTTCTGAGATGGAGCCTGAACCTGATCTCTTTCCTGGGGAAACGGTTTGTTTTCTCTGCCTAGCTCCACACAAAGAGCCACATTGTTCCTCTCCCCCATATCCCACGCTAACTCCCCTACTCGGGTTTTGGGTTACCTGGCCGACGGGGGCTCAGGCTTCAGGAGGAGTGTCTTTTTTTTGGTCTGATTGAGGGCCAGGAATATGTGTGTACCCGCCTCTCCTTCTTTCCTCTCCTCTCCTCTCTGTACCCCCTGCCCAATTGCAGTATACAGTACACACACCAGTCCTGAAGTGCAACTTCTTACACCAATTGCTTGATAACTTCCTCTTTCCCTCGTATATCCTCTCACGAAGGATCAGGGTAAACCATTTCAGTTCAAGAATTTATCCTGAACTATTTTAAGAATGGAATCTCCTGGAGCAATGAAAAATATGAACTGTAAACAATGTCATATGATAACGAAGGAGAGAGGGAGCAAGTCCCATATATCAATCTACTGATATAGCTGAGTTGGCAAGGGAAGTTTTGACTTGCCTGAGACTTGAAGACTTGTCCCCAAAATGAATGCCAAGGCTTTGGCTCAAAGGGCTAACACAGTCTTGTGATGTGCAGGAGACCTGGGTTTCGGACCATCACACAGGCAGTGATTTATAACACTGACTCAGTCATGGGACTTGGGCTATATTGTCACAGGCATACCATTTATGATCTTTTTACCACCAATTGGTCTTTTGACCAATCAGATCAGATCTTTTGCCAATAATCGGGCAGCCTGTGTAAACACTGCCATAGAAGTAGATATTTTGAGTTTCCAAACCCACTCCCTCTGTTGATGCTGCTTAGATAATGTTGATGCTCCTCAGATAATGTGCAGTGGGCCCCTTTTGGTGGGTTTGGAACAACAATGTAGGTAGTCATGTTACAAGCCATGGTATTATTTTGAACCGTCAAAGGCTGCAAAATGCAGCTATCAGTATTACAGTTTGATGAGATACTGACTATACGCCTGGTCCCAGATCTATTTGTTCTGTCTTGCCAACTCTTCTAGTCATTGTCATGCCAAAACTATCCAAACTGTCCAGTGGGAGCATCATCATCTTGAGGCCTTGCCAGCACTCATCATCACATTGTGAGAATTCACTTTTAGTTTTTGCTATACATAGACTTTGACTTTATATTAACTTATGAATGATGCCTTTATAGATCTTCAAAAAGTGCTTTATTGATTTTTATTTTGACAATGATTATTATGCTGTATTTTGCAAGTTCTAACCAGTTTCCAAATGTTTTGTTAGAATTTGTCCAGTAGAGTGCAGTGTCGCTTTTGGAACATACAGGTACCTGCCAAAATAATGGAAACACTTGAGTAAATGAGGGATTTGTCCAGTAGAGTGCAGTGTCGCTTCTGGAACATACAGGTACCTGCCGGAATAATGGAAACACTTGAGTAAATGAGGGATACAAAGTCAATTGAATGCAGGTGGTTCCACACATGTGTGGTTCCTGAGTTAATTATGCAATTACCATCCCATCATGCTTCGGGTCATATATAAAAAATAACTCGCAAGCCATTATTTTGGCTGCCATGGCTATGCCCCCCCCCCCCCATAGGATGACAATGCCCCCATCCACAGGTCACGAATTGTCATTGAATGGTTTAATGGGCATGAAAACGATGTAGGCCATATGCCATGGCCGTCTCAGTCACCAGATCTCAGCCCATTAAACACGGATTCTGGAGCGGCGCCTGAGACAAAACACAAAATTATATAATGATTTAATTTAAGAATGGTGTCACATCCCTCCAATAGAGTTCCAGACACTTGTAGAATATATGCCAAGGCACATTGAAGCTGTTCTGGTTTGTGGTGTCCAAATGCCCTATTAAGACACTTTATGTTGTGGTTTCTTTATTTTGGGAGTTACCTTACCTGTAGCAGCTGCCTCTTTTTTATATACATAACTAGCCGTCTCCAATACCTTCGTTAAATAGATAGGCTATTTTCATGAACATAAACATGTATTAATTCACCTTCATTCAGTAAACAACCATACATTTAGTGCCAATACAAGCCTGTCTTTTACATGCCAATTTCAGCAATGGCTCGATCTATTCATCGATCCTGCCACAAATCACCTGTTGCCATCCCATAGCCAAAATAGAACATTGCCACGATGCCCCCCCCCCCCCCCACACACTCTCTCTCTCTCTCACTCTCTCTCTCTCTCTCTCTCTCTCTCTCTCACACACACACACATACACCTCTGCCATCTCAGAACTGCATTCCAAAGAGCACATGCCCAATCAGCGTATGTGTAGCCACGGTGACAACAAGCTCATTCCAGTCAACAGGCTTACCTTAGGTCATGCCTATAGAATCATTGTCATCTTAGTCTGCCCAGGGGACTGTGTCACAAACTATTATGACTCAGCAGTGATGCCACTCTATACTAATGCCTGTCATATCCTGCAGTACTCCCTAGCCATTCCCTAGTGGCCAAAAAGTCAACAAAAAACTGCCATAGTATATTGCACATCTACCTATACCTACCATTTCTGGCCAGTATCAGTTTGGGAAGATAAAAATGTAAAGTTGTCTGAAACCTATATATTGTGGACTCTGAGGACACTTGTTGAACATATAGGGTACTGTATAATTGACCATTCAGATAGTTTTTTATGTAAATGAATACGATAAACCGGGAGCTGTTTGGTGAAGACCCATTTGTAAAGTGAATAAAGGCTATTCTGACGGTACCAACATCATGTGTTATTCAAGTCTGATGTCATCTTTTACTTTGTATACCACAAAAATATACTTTTCAATGTAAAATGGTTCAAGTATAGCAACCAAAGTCAAAACTATTGACCGACATATAACATCCGGATGTAGGCTGGATAACATTCTCTCTGCCATACCTTGGTTGTGTCCCAAATGGCATCCTAGTCACTCAGTTAATGAAGTTGTTCAAATGTAACACATTTGACCCAATGCCCCACTTATGATGTTGTTGTCAGTGTTTTATATTAATACACAGAGACAGAGATGAAGCGATAAAGAGAAGACTCATTTACACTTTGCGCTTACATGTGGTTTCATGATTGTTTCGTGATTGGATTAACATGATCAAATCACTGTCTGATCAAGGTTTGTTGCGTCTACACGTGATATTTAAATGTGTCTGGTATCAGTCCACTGTGTCTGCATTGTGACCAGATTTCCTGGTGCCCTCCTGTATGCAAATTATTTGACAGATATTCTTTCAAAATAATGTGAATGTATTTACTTGAACAGTTAGGCCTATTGATGTCATAAGTTGACGGGGCTACCTATCAATGATTTTATAGGCCGGTATAATGATGATTTAAATGTTTTCATATTTTTTTATTTAACGAGGCAAGTCAGTAAAGAACAAATTCTTATTTACAATGACGGCCTACACCGGCCAATCCCGGACGACACCGGGCCAATTGTGTGTCACCCAATCACAGCTGGTTGTGATACAGCCTGGATTCAAACCATGATGTCTGTAGTGACACCTAGCACTGATGCAGTACCTTAGTCCGCTGCGCCACGAGGGAGCCCCAAGTGATTTAAATGACAATTGAGATCTGTTGATACACTTGATTGATATGCAAATAGCAAAGGGTCCCTGGACATCTCTACACTTTACGCTTACACTACCGTTCAAAAGTTTGGGGCCACTTAGAAAGGTCCTTGTTTTTGAAAGAAAAGCATATATTTATGTCCATTAAAATAACATTAAATTGATCAGCAATACAGTGTAGACACTGTAAATGTTGTCAAGGACTATTGTAGCTGGAAACGGCAGATTTTTTATGGAATATATACATAGGCGCAAAGAGGCCCATTATCAGCAACCATCACTCCTGTGTTCCAATGGCACGTTGTGTTAGCTAATCCAAGTTTATCATTTTAAAAGGCTAATTGATCATTAAAAAACCCTTTTGCATTTATGTTAGCACAGCTGGAAACTGTTGTACTGATTAAAGAAGCAATAAAACTGTCCATCTTTAGACTAGTTGAGTGTCTAGAGCATCAGCATTTGTGGGTTCGGATTACAGGGTCAAAATGGCCAGGAACAAAGCACTTTCTTCTGAAACTCGTCAGTCTATTCTTGTTCTGAGAAATTAAGTATATTCCATGCAAGAAACTAAAGATCTCGTACAACGCTGTGTACTGCTCCCTTCACAGAACAGCGTAAATTGGCTCTAACCAGAATAGAAAGAGGAGTGGGAGGCCACGGTGCACAACTGAGCAAAAGGATAAGTACATTAGAGTGTCTAGTTTGAGAAAAGTCCTCAACTGGCAGCTTCATTAAATAGTACACGTAAAACACCAGTCTCAACGTCAACAGTGAAGAGGCGACTCCAGGATGTTGGTCTTCTAGGCAGAGTTCCTCTGTCCAGTGTCTGTGCTCTTTTGCCCATCTTAAAATGTTATTTTTATTGACCAGGCTGAGATATGGCTTTTTCTTTGTAACTCTGCCTAGAAGGCAAAGAAGAGTCGCCTCTTCTTCGCTGCACCTTCGAGACCATCCTGAACGGTTGCATCACTGCCTGCTATGGCAACTGCTCAGCCACTGACCGCAAGGCACTACAGTACATCACTGGGACAAAGCTTCCTGCCATCCAGAACCTCTATATCAGGTGGTATCAGAGGAAGGCCCTAAAAATGGTCAAAGACTCCCTAGTCATAGACTGTTCTCTCTGCTACCGAAGTCTAGGTCCAAGAAGCTTCTACCCCCAAGCCATAAGACTCCTGAACATCTAGTCAAATGTCTACCCAGACTATTTGAATTGCACCCCCCCCCCCCCCCCCTCTTTACACCACTGCTACTCTCTGTTGTCATCTATGCGTAGTGCGTTTAATAACTTTACCTACATGTACATACTGCCTCAACTAACTGGTGCCCCCCGCACATTGACACTGTATCGGTACCCCGCCCGGTATATAGTCTCGTTATTGTTATTTTACTGCTGCTTTTTAGTTACTTGTTACTTTTATCTCTTATTCTTATCTGTATTTTTTTTTAACTGCATTGTTGGTTAGGGGCTTGTAAGTAAGCATTTCACTGTTGTATTCAGCGCATGTGACTAATAACATTTATTTTATTTTATTTGTGCAGTGGAGACTGCGTGAATCAGGCCTTCATGGTCGAATTGCTGCAAGGACACCAATAAAAATAATAGACTTTCTTGGTGCAAGAACCACGAGCAATGGACATAAGACCAGTGGGAATCTGTCATTTGGTCTGATGAGTCCAAATTTGCGATTTTTGATTCAACTACCGTGTCCTTGTGAGACACAGAGTAGGTGAACGGATGATCTCTGAACGGATGATCTTTGCTAGTGACACTGTCAGTGATTTATTTAGAATTGAAGGCACACTTAACCAGCATGGCTACCACAGCATTATGCAGCGATACGCCATCCCATCTGGTTTACACTTAATGGGACTATCATTTGTTTTACAAGGGTTATTTCGTAAGGGCTATTAGACCAAGAAGAAGAGTGATGGAATGCTGCATCAGATGACCTGGCCTCCACAATCCCCGACCTCAACCAAATTGAAATGTTCGGGATGAGTTGGGCCACGGAGTGAAGGAAAAGCAGCCAACAAGTGCTCAGCATTTGTAGGAACTCCTTCAAGACTGTTGGAATAGCATTCTAGGTGAAGCTGGTTGAGAGAATTCCAAGATTGTGCAAAGCTGCCATCAAAGCAAAGGGTGTCTACTGAAGAATTTCAAATATAAAATAGATTTTCTGCTCCACTGCAGCCCTGTCGATGAGAATGGGGGGGTGCTCGGTCCTCTTTTTCCTGAGGTCCAAAATCATCTCCTTCGTCTTGATCACGTTGAAGGAGATGTTTTTGTCCTGGCACCCCACGGCCAGGTCTCTGACCTCCTCCCTATAGACTGTCTTGTCGTTGTCGGTGATCAGGCCAACCTCTGTTGTGTCATCGGAAAATGTTATGATGGTGTTGGAGTTGTGTCTGGCCATGCAGTCATGAGGGAACAGGGAGCATGCACCCCTGAGGGGCCCCTGTGTTGCGGATCAGCGTGGCAGATGTGTTGTTACCTACCCTTACCACCTGGGGGTGGCCCATCAGGAAGTCCAGGATCCAGTTGCAGAGGGGTGTGTTTAGTCCCAGGTCCTTAGCTTATTGATGAGCTTTGAGAGCACTATGAACGCAGAGCTGTAGTCGATGTGTTCCTTTTGTCCAGGTGGGAAAGGGCAGTGTGGAATGCAATAGAGATGGCATTATCTGTGGGTCTGTTAGGGTGGTGTACTCCTCAATGCCACCAGAAGAATCCCGGAACATATTCCAGTCTGTGCTAGCAAAAAGTCCTGTATCTTAGCATTTGCTTTATCTGACCATTTGTTATTGACTGAGTCACTGGTGCTTCCTGCTTTAATTTTTGCTTGAAAGCAGGAATCAGGAGGATAGAATTATGGTCAGATTTACCAAATGGAGGGCGAGGGAGAGTATGGTACGCGTCTCTGTGTGTAGAGTAAAGGTGGTCTAGAGTTTCTTTCCCTCTGGTTGCACATTTTTACATGCTAGTGGAAATTTGATCAAACGGATTTAAGTTTCCCTGCATTAAAGTCACTAGGTGCGCCCATCTGGATGAGCATTTTCCTGTTTGCTTATGGCCTTTTCAAAAGATTGCATGTTTGCCAATAGAACAGATGGCAGTGGGGGTTTACTCGCTCACTTTACGAATTCTCAGAAGGCAGACCGACCTCCGCCCCCTTTTTCTCAGACTTCTCTTCACGCAAATGACGGTGATTTGGGACTGTTCCCGGGAAAGCAGTATATCCTTCACGTCGGACTCGTTAACGGAAAAAGCTTCTACCAGTTCATGGTGAGTAATCGCTGTTCTGATGTCCAGAAGTTATTTACGATCATAAGAGACGGAAGCAGCAACATTATGTACAAAATAAGTTTAAAAAAAATAAGATTCAAACACAAAAAAGCGAACAAAATAACACAGTTGGTTAGGAGCACGTAATACGTCAGCCATCCCCTCCAGCGCCATTCTACAATTCGCATTGCAGAATGATGGATGACGTTGTACACAATAGTGCACAATTTCCGGGTACCCATTTTGGCTTGTGAGAACTTTTTTCAAAACTACTGACTGAAATGATACTCTTCAACTGTAGCCTCTATATGGCCCCTGACTACCTCTGGTGGTGATCACAATGGGTTTTTGTCGTCTACACATGTCTAAAAATGTGGGCACAATCAGAAAGTGGACAACAAGACAAAGGATGCATGATTGAGTAGCCTAAAGCTTAACAATTATTATGGTCATCATTCACCAACAAGATAGCACAAATAAAAAAGTTATTTTGAGCCGCAAATACTGTATGTCATCAGCTTTGTATAGCCTTTTACAGGCTAAAGAATACTCACAGGCAACCAAGTAAGCAATATTACATTGAAAATACATATTTTCCAGACGTTGAAGTTAGGTTCATTTTAGGTTCTGCGTGAAAGGGGAAAATACGACTTTTCCAGATGTTTAAAATATGTATTTTCTGTCTGTTAAAAATAGTTTTTTTTCCGGACATTGAAAATAGGTATTTTCCGGCTACTGAAATCAACGTAATTTCCTATTCTGAATGAAAGTTGAAATTATGTATTTTCCAGACTTTGAAAAAATGAATTTCTGGACGTTGAAAATATGTATTTCCCGATGTTCAAATAAGTAATTTTTCAGTTCTGAATGAAAGTTTTTTTTTACAGATGTTGAAAATACACTGGGGAGAACAAGTATTTGATACACTGCCGATTCTGCAGGTTTTCCTACTTACAAAGCATGTAGAGGTCTGTAATTTTTATCATAGGTACACTTCAACTGTGAGAGGCAGAATCTAAAACAAAAATCCAGAAAATCACATTGTATGATTTTTAAGTAATTCATTTGCATTTTATTGCATGACATAAGTATTTGATCACCTACCAACCAGTAAGACTTCCGGCTCTCACAGACCTGTTAGTTTTTCTTTAAGAAACCCTCCTGTTCTCCACTCATTACCTGTATTAACTGCACCTGTTTGAACTCGTTACCTGTATAAAAGACACCTGTCCACACACTCAATCAAACAGACTCCAACCTCTCCACAATGGCCAAGACCAGAGAGCTGTGTAAGGACATCAGGGATGAAATTGTAGACCTGCACAAGGCTGGGATGGGCTACAGGACAATAGGCAAGCAGCGTGGTGAGAAGGCAACAACTGTTGGCGCAATTATTAGAAAATGGAAGAAGTTCAAAATGACAGCCAATCACCCTCGGTCTGGGGCTCCATGCAAGATCTCATCTCGTCAATGATCATGAGGAAGGTAAGGGATCAGCCCAGAACTACACGGCAGGACCTGGTCAATGACCTGAAGAGAGCTGGGACCACAGTCTCAAAGAAAACCATTAGTAACACACTACGCCGTCATGGATTAAAATCCTGCAGCGCAAGCAAGGTCCCCCTGCTCAAGCCTCCGCATGTCCAGGCCCGTCTGAAGTTTGCCAATGACCATCTGGATGATCCAGAGGAGGAATGGGAGGTCATGTGGTCTGATGAGACAAAAATTTAGCTTTTTGGTCTAAACTCCACTCGCCGTGTTTGGAGGTAAAAGAAGGATGAGTACAACCCCAAGTACACCATCCCAACCGTGAAGCATGGAGGTGGAAACATCATTCTTTGGGGATGCTTTGTGCAAAGGGGACAGGACGACTGCACCGTATTGAGGGGAGGATGGATGGGGCCATGTATCGCGAGATCTTGGCCAACAACCTCCTTCTCTCAGTAAGAGCATTGAAGATGGGTCGTGGCTAGGTCTTTCAGCATGACAATGATCCAAAACACACAGCCAGGGCAACTAAGGAGTGGCTCCGTAAGAAGCATCTCAAGGTCCTGGAGTGGCCTAGCCAGTCTCCAGACCTGAACCCAATAGAAAATCTTTGGAGGGATCTGAAAGTCCGTATTGCCCAGCGACAGCCCTGAAACCTGAAGGATCTGGAGAAGGTCTGTATGGAGGAGTGGGCAAAAATCCCTGCTGCAGTGTATGCAAACCTGGTCAAGAACTACAGGAAACGTATGATCTCTGTAATTGCAAACAAAGGTTTCTGTACCAAATATTAATTTCTGCTTTTCTGATGTATCAAATACTTATGTCATGCAATAAAATGCAAATTAATTACTTAAAAATCATACAATGTGATTTTCTGGATTTTTGTTTTAGATTCCGTCTCTCACAGTTGAAGTGTACATATGATAAAAAATTACAGACCTCTACATGCTTTGTAAGTAGGAAAACCTGCAAAATCAGCAGTGTTTGAAATACTTGTTCTCCCCACTGTACATCTTTTTTGGTTATTGATTCTACACATGCATTCTCAATGAAGTAATATCAGTCCATATACCACAGGTATGACAAAACATGTATTTGTACTCCTCTAATTATATTGGTAACCAGTTTATAACAACAATAAGGCACCTTGGGGGTTTGTGATATATGGCAAATATAGGCTGGTGCGGACCATACCAAATCTGAACCAAACATAGACGTCTATGATTGGTTCAGACGTCGAAATCAGGACCCCCAAAAAATACATCCAAAAGACATTGGGATTTGTCCGTGCTTTATGGTAGTCGACAGAGCTACACATGAGCGTTCCAAAACTATTGAAAGTTATAGCTGTGACGGTAAAATCAATCAATGAGATAAGAGGGTAGGAATTCCTTTCAATGAAAAAACTTTGCATTTACACCAAGATAATACTTGAGTCATGCTGAGCGGAGTTCAGGAGTTCAATAAGGTTACAGCGGTCGACACTTTCATATGATAGACCACCAAATGAATGAGTGAATTCTACGCGGGGAGATTCTGTCAGGATTTGAAAACCAACTTTAATGTCGAATAATACGTTGAGTGAACACTGAAAATAAATTATTAACCCGTTTATACCGTCAAAACAGCGCGTGTTCAGTGGAGCTGTCAGTTTTTATTGCTCATTCAACCAACCGGCAGCAAAATATTGAATTGTCTCTAGCGCTGCCCGCCCGCGTTTTAAAGGGCCACGGCAAGTATTGACAAGTTTGTTGTCCGAACATTTCAGCTTGCTATCACATACCATTGACGAACCTGGATTCACTAAACAGTTATCATGTCGTCGGGAGCGGAGAAAAGGCTAGACAGCCGAAGGAAAAAGTTGGAATTCATGATCAGAGACCCGAAGTCAGCGTTAAACGTGGAGAGTTTACTGGTAAGGTTGTAACAATACGTATGTCAAAGAGAGTAGCTTTGCTTTTTGTGTGTACATTTAGCAGACGATCTTATCCTGAGCAATTTACAGTATCATACATTTGAGTATTGGTCCGCCATGGGAATCGAACCCCCAACCCTGATTTTGCAAGCTCATTGATCTCCAAATTTAGCCACACGGGACCCTGATCAGAGTAATCATAACTATCTATAGAATGGACGTTTGATCAGATAACCTATGAAATGGTGATATTCACTTGTCAATTTTATTTAGGATATTCAGGGAATTTAGAGATTAGGGGAGACTCGGGCTATACCGGAGATATAGGCTACTCAATATAGCCTATTCACGCCTATTCACGTCGCAGTTAGAGTGACTATTGCGCTGTTTGTTCCGGCTTGTTGGAAGACCAATGCGAATGTAAAATGAAGATTGGGACACAGAGGTGACGAGACATGATAATCATAAATTGATTTAACGTGAGCATTTTTGTTCAATGAACAAATTACTTGCATGGACATGTGGTTTTGTTTCGGATTTTTGGGGTTATTTTGACATTTCGCAAAGTTAAACCAACCGAACCAAATGAAAAAAATACATTGCAAAAAATAGTCGAACTCAGATTCAAACTATAGTTAAAAACTATGTGTGAAAACGTCCAAAAAAAGGGAAGCGCTGCATTGCATCATGTGTAGGCTACCTCTATGGGCCACATCTGAGACACAGGTAAAGACAACTCAAAGAGTATTTGCTAAGTCACCATGTAGTAGGCTCAGGTGTTAGATAAGAGCAAGAGCTGAGTAAACACTCATATTGGTCTCCCTGACAGTTAGCTACCTTGGTCATGGCTAGAAGATATCCAGCTTTTGTCAAATTAAGTCAAACATTTTTTTGTTTGTTGTCGCATTTGAGCTAATCCTAACCTTAACCCTTTTCCTAACCATAACCAAATTATCCTAACCTGCTACATTAATTCTCATAACCTGCTGCGTAAATTCTCCTAACCTGCTACAAAATGTAAAATCAGACTTTAATTTGACCAAAACTGGATCTCTGTAGCCATGACCAGCTACCTCTCCTCTGCTGTGTGTGTGACCTGGCTGGCAGCCATCCAGGAATGCACTGCGGTATTATCTGAAAGCCACCTTGTGGGTGGAGCTCATTGAAACTACAGTATGTTACTAACAACAAACATGGCAGCACGTTGCTAGCTGATAAGTAAGGCGATAGGGGAGTCACTTGGTTTTTGTTCTAGCCTGTTATCAGTGCATTTCTTTGACTAAATCTCAGCACACACCCCTTAGCCCAGGGATCATCACCTAGATTTAGCCGGGACGATTTCGAGGGTCGGAACATAAATGCAAATGATTTATATATCATTTATATACACACATACATTACCAGTAAAACATTTGGACAGACCTACTCATTCAAGGGTTTTCTTTATTTTGACTATTTTCTAAACTCAGCAAAAAATGAGCCGTCCCTTTTTAAACCCTTTTCTTCATTGTAAAGGGTTTAAACACTGTTTCCCATGCTTGTTCAATGAACCATAAACAATTAATGAACATGAACCTGTGGAACGGTCATTAAGACACTAACAGCTTACAGACGGTAGACAATTAAGGTCACAGTTATGAAAACTTAGGTCACTAAAGAGGCCTTTCTACTGACTCTGAAATAAACCAAAAGAAAGATGCCCAGGGCCCTGCTCATCTGCGTGAAGGTGCCTTAGGGATGCTGCAAGGAGGCATGAGGACTGCAGATGTGGCCAGGGCAATAAATTGCAATGTCCATACTGTGAGATGCCTAAGACAGCGCTACAAGGAGACTGGATGGACAGCTGATCATCCTCGCAGTGGTAGACCACGTGTAACAACACCTGCACAGGATCGGTACATCCGAACATCACACCTGTGGGACAGGTACAGGTTGGCAACAACTACCGAGTTGCACCAGGAATGCACAATCCCTCCATCAGTGCTCAGACTGTCCGCAATAGGCTGAGAGAGGCTGGACTGAGAGCTTGTAGGCCTGTTGTAAAGCAGGTCCTCACCAGACATCACTGACAACAACGTCGCCTATGGGCACAAACCCACCGTCGCTGGACTAGACAGGGCTGGCAAAAAGTGCTCTTCACTGACAAGTCGCAGTGTTGTCTCACCAGGGGCGATGGTCGGATTCACATTTATCGTCGTAGGAATGAGCGTTACACCAAGGCCTGTACTCTGGAGCGGGATCGATTTGGAGGTGGAGGGTCCATCATGGTCTGGGGCGGTGTGTCACAGCATCATCGGACTGAGCTTGTTGTCATTGCAGGCAATCTCAACGCTGTGCGTTACAGGGAAGACATCCTCCTCCCTCATGTGTTGCCCTTCCTGCGGGCTCATCCTGACATGACAATGCCACCAGCCATACTGCTCGTTCTGTGCATGATTTCCCGCAAGACAGAAATGTCAGTGTTCTGCCATGGCCAGCGGAGTGCCCGCATCTTAATCCCATTGAGAACAGTCTGGGACCTGTTGGATCGGAGGATGATGGCTAGGGCCATTCCCCCCCCCCCCCAGAAATGTCCAGGAACTTGCAGGTGCCTTGGTGGAAGAGTGGTGCAACATCTCACAGCAAGAACTGGCAAATATGGTGC
This sequence comes from Oncorhynchus nerka, assembly GCF_034236695.1. Classification (NCBI taxonomy): domain Eukaryota; kingdom Metazoa; phylum Chordata; class Actinopteri; order Salmoniformes; family Salmonidae; genus Oncorhynchus; species Oncorhynchus nerka. The sequence goes on along the minus strand of NC_088408.1, from coordinate 44,410,097 downwards.
AGTCCATGAGGAGGAGATGCACTGCAGTACTTAATACATCTAGTGTACTTTTGTTTTTGCCCGCCCCCCCTTCTTCAGGGACACATTATTCCATTTCTGTTAGTCACATGTCTGTGAACCTTGTTCAGTTTATGTCTCAGTTGTTGACTCTCGTTATGTTCATACAAATATTTACACATGTTAAGTTTGCTGAAAATAAACGCAGTTGACAGTGAGAGGAAGTTTATTTTTTTGCTGAGTTTACATTGTGGATTAATAGTGAATACATCAAAACTATGAAATAACACATGGAATCCTGTAATAACCAAAAAGGTGTTGAACAAATATTTGAGATTCTTCAAAGTAGCCACCATTTGCCTTTGACGGCTTTGCACACTCTTGGCATTCTCTCAACCAGCTTCATGAGGTAGTCAACTGGAATATATTTCAATTAACAGGTGTGCCTTGTTAAAAGTTAATTTGTGGAATTTCTTTCCTTCAGTTGTGTTGTGACAAGGTAGGGGTGGTATAAAGAAAATAGCCCTATTTGGTAAAACTCCAAGTCCACCAAGATTGAACTCTTTGGCCTGAATGCCAAGTGTCACATCTGGAGGAAAACTGGCACCATCCCTACGGTGAAGCATGGTGGTGGCAGCATCATGCTGTGGGGATGTTTTTCAGTGGCAGGGACCGGGAGACTAGTCAGTACCGAGGGAAAGATGAACGGAGCAATGTACAGAGAGATCCTTGATGAAAACCTGCTCCTGAGCACTCAGGACCTCAGTTTGGGGCAAAGGCTCACTTTCCAACAAGACAACAACCCTAAGCCGACAGAAGAGAGGCTTCGGGACAAGTCTCTGAATTCCCTTGAGTGGTCCGGCCAGAGCCTGGACTTGAACCTGATTTCTATACTTTGCTCCAGTCATCTTACCCTTGATCCTGATTAGTAGGGATGGTGCCAGGTTTCCTCCAGATGTGACTCTTGGCATTCAGTCTCAAAAATTCACATTTTTGTTTCATCAGACCAGAAAATCTTTTTTCTCATGGTTTTAGGTGCCTGTTGGCAATCTTCAAGCATGCTATCATGTGCCTGTTACAGAGGAGTGGCTTCCGTCTGTCCACTACCATAAAGGCCTGATTGGTGGAGGGATGCCGAGATGGTTGTCCTTCTGAAAAGTTCTCTCATCTCCACAGAGGAACTCTGGAGCTCTGTCAGTGACCATTGAGTTCTTGGTCACTTCCCTGACCAAGGCCCTTCTCTTTCGATTGCTCAGTTTGGCCGGGCGGCCAGCTCGAGGAAGACTCTTGGTGGTTCCAAACGTCTTCCATTTAAGAATGATGGGGGCCAATGTTTTTTTGGAGATCTTCAACGATGCAGACATTTTTTGGTACCCTTCCCCAGATCTGTACCTTGACACTGTCTTGTCTCTTAGGTCTACGGACGATTCCTTCGACCTCATGGCTTGTTTTGTGGTCTGATATGCACTGTCAACTGTGGGACCTTATATAGACAGGCGTGTGCCTTTCCAAATCATGTCCAATCAAGTGAATTTACCACAGGTGGAGTCTAATCAAGTCGAAGAAACATCTCAAGGATGATCAATGGAAACAGGATGCGCCTGTTTCCAGTGGACAGCTCAATATCGAGTCAGTGGACAGCTCAATATCGAGTCTCATAGGACGACTGTCACGGTCGTCCTCCTCTTCATCTGAAGAGGAGAGGCGAGAAGGATCGGAGGACCAAAATGCGGCGTGATATGTGTTCATCATGAATTTTAATAAAGAAAACACTGAACACTGAAACACTATACAAAAACAGTAAACAAAATAACAACCGTGAAGCTAATGCGAGCTACGCTGAAACAAGCCATCAACATAGACAATCACCCACAAACAAACAGTGCAACCCAGGCTACCTAAGTATGATTCTCAATCAGAGACAACTAATGACACCTGCCTCTGATTGAGAACCATACTAGGCCGAAACATAGAAATACCCAAATCATAGAAAAACAAACATAGACTGCCCACCCCAACTCACGGCCTGACCATACTAAATAATGACAAAACAAAGGAAATAAAGGTCAGAACGTGACAATGACGCAAGTAATTTTTCGAACAATTGCTTACAGACAGATTATTTAATTTATAATACACTATCACAATTCCAGTGGGTCAGAAGTTTACATACACTAAGATGACTGTGCCTTTTAACAGCTTGGAAAATTCCAGAAAATGATGTCATGGCTTTAGAAGCTTCTGATAGGCTAATTGGCATCATTTGAGTCAATTGGAGGTGTGCCTGTGGATATATTTCAAGGCCTACCTTCAAATTCAGTGCTTCTTTGCTTGGCATCATGATAAAATCTAAAGAAACCAAGACCTCAGAAGAAAATTGTAGACCTCCACTAGTCTGGTTCATCCTTGGGAGCAATTTCCAAACACCTGAAGGTAACACGTTCATCTGTACAAACAATAGTACGCAAGTGTAAACACCATGGGACCACGCAGCCGTAATACCACTCAGGAAGGAGACGCGTTCTGTGTCCTAGAGATTAATGTACTTTGGTGCGAAAAGTGCAAATCAATCCCAGAACAACAACACAGTAAAACGACCTTGTGAAGATGCTGGAGGAAACAGGTACAAAAGTATCTATATACACAGTAAAACGAGTCCTATATCGACATAACCTGAAAAGCCGCTCAGCAAGGAAGAAGCCACTGCTCCAGAACCGCCATAAAAAAGCCAGACTACGGTTTGCAACTGCACATGGGGACAAAGATCATACTTTTTTTATATAGAAATGTCCTCTGGTCTGATGAAACAAAAATAGAACTGTTTGGGTATAATGACCATCGTTATGTTTGGAGGAAAAAGGGGGAGGCTTGCAAGCCGAAGAACATCATCCCAACCGTGAAGCACGGGGGTGCAGCATCATGTTGTGGGGTGCTTTGCTGCAGGAGGGACTGGTGCACTTCACAAAATAAAAGGCATCATGAGGCAGGGAAATGATGTGGATATATTGAAGCAACATCTCAATACATCAGTCAGGAAGTTAAAGCTTGGTCGCAAATGGGTCTTCCAAATGGACAATGACCCCAAGCATACTTCCAAAATTGTGGCAAAATGACTTAAGAACAACAAAGTCAAGATATTGGAGTGGCCAGCACAAAGCCCTGACCTCAGCCCTATATAATATTTGTGGGAAGAACTGAAAAAGTGTCTGTGAGCAAGGAGGCCTCCAAACCTGAATCAGTTACACCAGCTCTGTCAGGAGGAATGGGCCAAAATGCACTTATTGTGGGAAGCTTGTGGAAGGCTACCCCATAACGTTTGACTCAAGTTAAACATTTCGAAGGCAATGCTACCAAATACTAAACTTCTGACCCACTGGGAATGTGATGAAAGAAATAAAAGCTCAAATTAATCATTCTCTCTACTATTATTCTGACATTTCACATTCTTAAAATAAAGTGGTGATCCTAACTGACCTAAGACAGGGAATGTTTACTAGGAATAAATGTCAGGAATTGTAAAACTGAGTTTAAATGTATTTGGCTAAGGTGTATGAAACTTCCGACATCAACTGTATCTTATTTATACAACACAACTATCACACGTGCACAGCATGGAGAGACTATTTAGAGGGAGTTTTCCTGTAGCTCTTCATCTGGTTGTTGTTGAAGTAAATCATGTGCTTTTATAAGCCCATTCATTGTGCAACACTTCTAAACTCAATTGCGTGTTAAAAATAGTTTTGGTTCATGATTAAAAAGACCTACTATTGTTATTTCTCAACTTGTAACTGAAGTGTGCCTCCCATTCACAATTCAAATGCAGGCAACAGGCAAAATGATTGTCAAGAAATAAACCAAAACTTATTCCTCACAAGTGTAGCAGGTTGTGAACTCTGTAAACAACGTTTCCACTCCGAGAATGAGAACGGTGAATGACTGACTGTAATTAATACATGCATTAACAGAAATTAATGTAACCAAATGACGGGGATTAACTGTACATTTACTACTGGTGACATATGTAACGGGGAATTGATCCCAAAAATAATCAAAGTGCAAACAATTCAAACAATGAAAGCTCAACAATTGGCAGGAGACAGCTTAGCCTTTCTGGAGAGAGACACATCTATATCTTTTGCCACACACCCCTCCCCTTCTTGTCTCAACATTTTAAATGATACTCAAGACACATAATATTTTAGATGCTCTTCACTGACAGCCACAACTCAATAATCAGCTAGACCTATTGCCACGTGCGCTGCCCAAATTGTGGGCTTCCCAAGTATGCATAGGCCTACGAGCTTGTGACAACAATCTACATTTTTGTATTTTTGTTTTATAAGCTAATGATCCTCGATTCTTCTGTGGCTAAGTCATGCTTTCTGGTGACTTATTTTTTTTCTGTTTAGACGGGAATAATTTTATAATTTTGGCAAATGTATTTCCATTTACCTCTCTATTGGCCATTTCTCTCTATTGTTTTTCATATCAACTTTCTTTCCTTGTCCAGAAGCCAAAGGCACAATCCTAGTCGTATTAGCAACCTATCCTAGTTGCTCCATCTGTAGATTCCCTCTCTTTCTAAATTTCTATCAGAGATTTGTATCTCTGTCACATATGGAACCGCTTAGCCTAGGCCTATAGTCTTTAGTATAGGCTTTTGATCATTTTATTGAGACCACACTAGGCACACTTGATATTGTGGACTCAGCAGAGAATCAGGGATGGGGCATCATCGGGAACACATCGAGGAGTTGTTCCACATGCCAAGGACACCTCCCTCCCCCTAGTTAGCACCAGTTGACCCCTAGATTGGGGGGGAACACCCCTCCCCCTCCCCACATTCCTGGTTTGGCACTGACTACAGTGACATTTTTAGTTCCCCTGTCAAACCCCTCAGTCCTGTTGCCATGTACTGTGCTGAGGACACCAGGGTTGTTGTGTTCAGTAATGCACACCGTAGTAAAATGTTTTACATCAGGTAGCGCTCGTGGGGGCCAGGCTGCCCATCATTATGCACACCTGTCACCATCGTTAAGTGCATCAGCGCCTCATTGGACTCACCTGGACTACATATATATGTCTATTCCTCAGTTTCATCCCCGTGTCAGCATTAATGTCGTCATGTTTCCTTTGTCGAGACGCTGTCCGTGTTTTGTTTCATGTCTGTTATTTGTTAAATATTCACTCCCTGTACTTGCTTCTCATCTCTGAGCGTCTGTCCTTACAGTGCGTGTTTGTGTGTGGTAGAGGTAAAGTATTTATAGATTACCCTCTCTCCATATACTATAAGCTTGGTGTGGTGGAGTGTAGACCATTTCTAGACAGCAGAGGTCTGCCTTATATCACTGTGACTTGTTTTAGAAGGATGATGTTGAATGACCTTGACCAGGAGGCCATCCTTCTGGGAGGCCATCCCAGTCCCTGTACATCAGAGGCAGAGCTCTACAGTCGTGGCCAAAAGTTTTGAGAATGACACAAACATTCATTTTCACAAAGTCTACTGCCTCAGTTTGTATGATGGCAATTTGCATATACGCCAGAATGTTATGAAGAGTGATCAGATGAATTGCAATTAATTGCAAAGTCCCTCTTTGCCATTCAAATGAACTGAATCCCCCAAAATCATTTCCACCACATTTCAGCCCTGCCACAAAAGGACCAACTGACATCATGTCAGTGATTCTCTCATTAACACAGGTGTGAGTGAGGAAGACAAGGCTGGAGATCACTCTGTCAAGCTGATTGAGTTCAAATAACAAACTGGAAGCTTCAAAAGGAGGGTGGTGCTTGGAATCATTTTTCTTCCTCTGTCAATCATGGTTACCTAAAAGGAAACACATGCCGTCATTATTGCTTTGCACAAAAAGGGCTTCACAGGCAAGGATATTGCTGCCAGTAAGATTGCACCTAAATCAACTATTTATCGGATCATCAAGAACTTCAAGGAGAGCGGTTCAATTGTTGTGAAGAACGCTTCAGGGCGCCCAAAAAAGTCCAGCAAACGCCAGGACTGTCTTCTAAAGTTGATTCAGCTTCAGGATCGGGACACCAGTACAGTGCTTGCTCGGGAAGGGCAGCAGGCAGGTGTGAGTGCATCTGCATGCACAGTGAGGCAAAGACTTTTGGAGGATGGCCTGGTGTCAAGAAGGGCAGTAAAGAAGCCACTTCTCTCCAGGAAAAACATCAGGAACAGACTGATATTCTGCAAAAGGTACAGGGATTGGACTGCTGAGGACTAGGGTAAAGTCATTTTCTCTGATGAGTCCCCTTTTGCGAATGTTTGGGGCACCTGGAAAAAAGCTTGTCCGGAGAAGACAAGGTGAGCGCTACCATCAGTCCTGTGTCATGCCAACAGTAAAGCATCCTGAGACCATTCGTGTGTGGGGTTGCTTCTCAGCCAAGGGAGTGGGCTCACTCACAATTTTGCCTAAGAACACAGTCATAAATAAAAAATGGTACCAACACATCCTCCGAGAGCAACTTCTCCCAACCATCCAGGAGCACCTTGCCATAAGGCAAAAGTTGATAACTAAGTGGCTCGGGGAACAAAACATCAATATTTTGGGTCCATGGCCAGGAAACTCCCCAGACCCTAATCCCATTGAGAACTTGAGGTCAATCTTCAAGAGGCGAGTGGACAAACAAAAACCTGCAAATTCTGACAAACTCCAAGCATTGATTATGCAAGAATGGGCTGCCATCAGTCAGGATGTGGCACAGAAGTTAATTGCCAGCGTGCCAGGGCAGATTGCAGAGGTCTTAAAAATGAAGGATCAACACTGCAAATATTGACTCTTTGCATCAACTTCATGTAATTGTCAATAAAAGCCTTTGACACTTATGAAATGCTTGTAATTATACTTCAGTATTGTATAGTAACATCTGACCAAAATATCTAAAGACACTGAAGCAGCAAACTGTGTGAAAATTTATATTTGTTTCATTCTCAAAAATGTTGGCCACGACTGTACTAGTCATTGTGTCATATCCTTGTTATGCTGTCTATTAGCAGACTCATCTTCTCTCCCAGCTGTGTTGCATTTGGGAGAACACTGCTATGGAGGGCAATAAGGGATGATGGAGGGTAAAGATATTGAGTTCATTAGCCTAGTAGTTTTGATTTTTAACCATTAATATTAGTACATTTTATTGTATCGTTTTATTGTTGGGTTGTTTGATGGAGATGAGACAGTAGAATACTACTTAGAATGCATGCCCAGCCCAATACAGTACATTGCTTAATTGTTAGTGCCTGTGTGGTTAAGTTAGTTTTAGTTAAAAAGATTTCAAACTTAAAGGGATAGTTTAGCGATTTTACATTGTTGTCTTTACTATGGATTAAATTATATGACATGCTATTTTATCAAATCAACTCTCTGTAATTAATATTACCTGATTAAACTAGTCATGTAAATGTAATTAACTAGGAGGTCGGGGCACCACGGAATAATGTTTATAGAGCTGTTGTCTTCCGAATAAACTCTTAAAGATCTGGTAATCTTAATCGTCACTTTATTCAGTCTCATCTGAATGTCATAAAATCTTCACGAACCCTGGGTAACAAGTTAAATCAGCAATACAAAATTTGGTTTAATTATTTATTTACTAAATACCTAAATAATCACACAGAATTACATATACACAGGATGGATCATACATTGATTACATACATTGATTACTAATTGATTACTAATTATGTCCCTAGTGGATGGAACCGATATGACGGCTGGTTACACAAAGAAGGGGGGTTGGGTTTGAATGAAAGAGCGGGAAGACTGAGGAACAAAAGGATTGGGTCTCTATTGGACCTTATGAAGCTATGCTATCGTGAATACAGAATCTTATGTATTCTTAATAACCACCCATTCGGAAAAGGAAAATGCAAGAAATATATTTACTCTGAGCTGCATTTCGATAGATTGGTGGAAGATGGAAGGCTGGGTTGCACAGCCTTGTCCATTGAAGAATATTTCTGAGGGTATACGTTGTACTCTGTCGTCGTGTGGTAGAACAGACACGTTGTAGTACCCTGTCATTCTGAAGAGATTGTCTGTCCTTTCCTAGGCCATGTATCACTTCTTTAGTGAATAAGAGTTCAAAGTTCATACCAAATTGCCATACTCAGCTCGTGCAATTTTCTGGCTGGTGAAGTCGAAATTCATCCTTCCAGCGTGGCGATCGTCACCTTCATGCTCTTATAGAAATGTAGAAAAGGGGTTGGTTCATAATTTCCATCCAATGCCTATTCACTTGGGCGTGGCCACTGAGTGAGCATATTTTACTTATGAAAACAATTCTCTAATTTAAAAAACTAAAATTACATTTCATCGTTTCATAAATAATTTCATATCTAAACGTTTAAATTGCACAACAATCCCATGTGAATCCGATAACTAGAATGTGTAGACTTTCCAAGATACAGTTTATGTCGTCCTATCATCAGTAATAATGTCTCAGACGACAACTGATCTGATATCATATTCTTTAAATACCAACGGATGCTTTCAACTGGATTACCAACCTTTTGATGTTACCATACTCTCTCTATGTTAACAAAGGGCTTTCCAAGAGTCCGTCCCTGTAGAGTAGAGAGAGAAAAGGGGGAAAGGTATTTATGGGGGGTCATAAACCTCACCAACAGGGCAACGTCATGACAACATTTAGATCATCATGTTTCAAGGTAAGTGAACTAATATCTAAATATGTAACATCGCCGAACTATCCATATTTTTTTATTTTTTTTGCAGGGGAACTGAATTCTTAGATTAATTGTATATAAGACATAAAACCATTTCAAACACAGTAAATGTATTACATGTATTTTTCTTCTTTTCCCAGGAGTCCATGAATGCCTTGGCCCTGGATCTGGACTACCCGGCACTACGAAAAAACAAAAATATAGACGCCTTCTTAAACCGATGTAAGAGCTTTCCTAATAGAATTGCTGTTGATAAATAAGATTATCATGCATTGCATTATCTAGACTTCTTCCATATCAGACATAATGGAAGACAGGTTCCTGGTTGTTTTAGACTTCTGATATTTGCACATATGACACTGTTGTGAGTGTGTTTGTGCTTAACTGAAGCATGGACATTAAAAAATGTTTTTTTTTTTTCAAATTAGGACAGGTAGATTGCATTGTTACAAAGTTAGTGCTCACTGTATTGCAGTGGAGGCTGGTGACTTTAACAATTGAGGAGGATGGGAGAACCACAGTATAGACATGAAACGCACATAGATGACAAAGAGTGTTAATAAAATTGTCAAAGACTGACAGGGGTTGAGGTGTTCATAGGCTTCAGTGCAGAACAGGCTCATCGTGGATGAATGGTGTAGGAGAAGAGCTCAACTCTTCCACTGAGGGCAGGACAGGATTTAACTGAGAAGAGAAAAACAACAACAAAACAATACACTACACAGTTAGACAAAAGAGATAAGAATGAGTTAGTCCAAGCAAGGAGTAAAATCATTGATGTGTAATAATGTGATTGTGTTTGTATGTGTGATTGACTCTACGTGCAGTAATGAGAGAAAATGTATAGGGGTACTCACAGTGCTTGGAGAGGAAACATTCAACGTGCCACATGAGATGTGGCTTCAGTTCATGTCAGGAGAGAGATTACAATGGTAGTGGAGTGGTCATCACCTCTTAATCAGGGAACAGGAGAGGACTTAGCTGTGAATCCAAATAGCAGATACATTCCATTACAGCTGCGCCATCGTGCCATCGTAAGTTTGGGCAACAAGTTTCTCCATAAAGATGAACTCAGACATCTCAGAAATCACAAAGTAAAACACCGACTGCACATTTCGTCCATTTGACACATCAAAGTAGCACAAAAAAACGTTCCTGAATGAATCCCTGATCATCCACATACCTGACGATAACTGACAACTGCAAGCAGACTGGTGGCACCATAATGTTTACCCTCCCGGGGCCTAGAGTTTTTCCCTATATGATAACCTAACTAGGAAAACTCTGGAACCTATACAGTATGACAGTGATTAATCAGTTATGAAAATTATTTCTATGGGCTATGATGTGACCAGTTTTAAAACAAATCCTCAGCAATCTACACACAATACCCCATAATGACAAAGCAAAAACAGGTTTTTAGAATGTTTTACAAATGTATTAAAAATAATAAACAGAATACCTTATTCACATACATTACCCTTTGCTATGAAACTCGAAATTGAGCTCAGGTGCATCCTGTTTCCATTGATCATCCTTGAGATGTTTCTACAACTTGATTGGAGTCCACCTGTGGTAAATTCAATTGATTGGACATGATTTGGAAAGGCACCCACCTGTCTATATAAGGTCTCACAGTTGACAATGCATGTCAGACCAAAAATCAAGACATGAGGTCGAATGAATTGCTTGAAGAGTTCTGAGACAGGATTGTGTCGAGGCACAGATCTGGGGAAGGGTACCAAACACTGTCTGCATCATTGAAGGTCCCCAAGAACACAATGGGCTCCATCATTCTTTAATGGAAGAATTTTGGAACCATCAATACTCTTCCTAGAGCTGGCCGCCCGGCTAAACTGAGCAATCGGAGGAGAAGGGCCTTGTTCAGGGAGGTGACCAAGAACCCGATGGACACTCTGACAGAGCACTAGAGTTCCTCTGTGGAGATGGGAGAACCTTCCAGAAGGACAACCATCTCTGCAGCATTCCACCAATCAGGCCTTTATGTTAGAATGGCTAGAGAACCAGACGGAAGCCACTCCTCAGTAAAAGGCACATGACAGTGTCACACCCTGACCATAGTTTGCTTTGTATGTTTCTATGTTTTGGTTGGTCAGCGTGTGATCTGAGTGGGCATTCTATGTTGGATGTCTTGTTTGTCTATTTCTATGTCTGGCCTGATATGGTTCTCAATCAGAGGCAGGTGTTAGTCATTGTCTCTGATTGGGAACCATATTTAGGTAGTCTGGGTTTCACTGTGTGTTTGTGGGTGATTGTTTCCTGTCTCTGTGTTTTGCACCAGATAGGGCTGTTTTAGGTTTTCTCACGTTTATTGTTTTTGTAGTGTTCGTGTTTATCTTTTGTTATTAAACATGAATCAAAGAAACCACGCTGCATTTTGGTCCGCCTCTACTTCACCTGAAGAAAACCGTTACAGACAGCCCGCTTTGAGTTTGCCAAAATGCACCTTAAGACTCTTAGACCACAAGAAGCAAGATTCTCTGGTCTGATGAAACTAAGATTAAACTCTTTGGCCTGAATGCCAAGTGTAATTTCTCGTGGAAATCTGGTATCATCCCTACGGTGAAGCATGGTGGTAGCAGCATCATGCTGTGGGCATGTTTTTCAGCGGCAGGGACTGGGAAACTACTCAGAATTGAGGCAGAGCAAAGTACCGAGAGATCAGACTGAGATGAAAATTAATTTTCCACCAGGACAATGAACCTAAACACACAGGCAAGACAAAGCAGGAGTGGCTTCGGGACAAGTCTCTGAATGTCCTTGAGTCGCCCAGCCAGAACCCGATGGAACATCTCTACAGTAACCTGTGCAGCAATGCTCCCAATCAAACCTGACAGCTTGAGAGGATCTGCAGAGAAGAATGGGAGAAACTCCCCAAATTAAGGTGTGCCAAGCTTGTAGCTTCATACCCAATAAGACTAGATGCTGTAATCGCTGCCAAAGGTGCTTCAAAAATGTACAGAATAAAGGGTCTGAATACTTATGTAAATGTCATATTTCAGTTTCTTTTTAAATAAATTAGCAAACATTTCTAAAATCCTGTTTTCGATTTCTCATTGTGGCGTATTGTGTGTAGATTGATGAGGGGTAAAAAAACTATTTTAAAACATTTTAGAATAAAGCTGTAACCTAACAAAATGTGCAAAAAGTCAAGGGGTGTGAATACTTTCTGAAGGCACTGTACTTGTTCATATTCATTATATTTAGACAAGATTAAGAGGGGGGATTTCCTGTACTCCGACACAGAGACCACAACTGACAGTAGAACTCACAGGGCTGAGCTTCATGCATGTTTGCATCATGCAGGCCTATGCACCACTATTATGTTGATTTGATTCATTTCAATTAATCATTTTGGATTGAAAACAAACGTATAGGCAGCCTAGCTAGCCCAAGTTTGAATATAAGTCAAATTTGATCACATGGACTATAAATACATAACGTTACCAATTTGTTTACACTGACCAGATTGGCAGGGTGCATAGGCTGTATGCAGCTGCTCTTATTAGTAGCCTACAGTTGATCAGACTGAAAAATCATCTCGTTTTCATTCCATACAGCATGTCAGATCTCTGTTTAGGTGTAGCCTCGGCAAATGCAACATTTATGTAATTAGTTTTTACTTGTGTCTGTTGGGAGTGATTATGAGTTTTCACCTTTGCTAAATAAATACAGAAGGAAAGTGGAAAGCCTACTTGAGAGCGAAAAAATGTGCCAACCTCTTTTTAACCTCACTTGTAATGGATGATGAGATGGAAGCTATCAAATCATTCTTTGTTGATTTCGACATCCCAGAAAAGACAGTCAAAAGTTCCATGTTCAGCAAGAAAGCATCGCAACGTGCCATTACCTCTACAAGCTCCTTGTAGTTGCTCTTGTTAGTGGAACTTTCCCTCTCGTCGTGTCCTCTAAAAGACAATTCTTGTATGCCCAAAAATGCAGTGGTGTCGATGAATCACTTGACAACATCCCTGTTTCTTCTTACTTGCTCGTTGTGTTGCACAGTTTGAATACGCAGAAGTTCGTCCACATGATCGTTGCGGCTTTTTCCCGGAAGCTTGTATCTGATATAGGCATTTATATGCTCCTTGCTTTTGTTATGCCATTTAACTGAATGATCAATGTTCTTCAGATCACTGTACTCCCTTTTGCCCATATCTTTCCAAAAATCAGGCAAGGCCACCAATACAGGGTGCTTGATGAAAGGCTCCCTGTTGATGAAAGGCTCCCAGCTAACTTTTGATACCAATCAATACGAACGCCCTCACCTTTTCATCCTTCTACATGAAACTGATCTCAGGCAGAGGTCAACCCTCGGTTTTAATTCACACATTTTCCATTTACTGAAAGGGGTTATTCAACAGAAACTTCACAACATTTTCTGTAGCGTTGGCCATTCTGTCGGTGAAAACTGCATGCTTGCGCTGGTACTGAAGACACCAAGGTAAATTGAAATAAATTGCATTAACTAGACACAAGAATAAAGTTCTTAAACCAAGAAAACTATTTATAATCTACCACCTCTGTCTGCTGTAATTTGAAAAAACGAATTTGAATGGAATAATATCCTAAAAATGCTCAACTATCACTTTCCACTCTTCATTTCTATCCAATAAGGTCACCAACTCACCAAGCTTCTCAACGCATAGAACTCTTCACCCCCCCCCACCCCTTAATGCTCTGCGGTACAACCCCGATACAACACACTAGGTTGATTCTCTAATCCTATGATTGGATGGACAACATGTCACTTTATACTACAAATTCTTTGATTGGTTGGAGGTCATCCTCCGGAAGTGGTCATAATTACCATGTAGGTCTATGGAAGGGGGTGAGGCCAAGAGCCTCCTAGGTTTTGTATTGAAGTAAATGTAGCCAGAGGAAAACGGAAGCTAGCTGTCCTCCAGCTACACCATGGTGCTAGACCAGAGAGTGCTGCTGAAGTTACCATAGACCATTGCAAAACAGTGTATTTTAATCAATTATTTGGTGACATATGAATATATTTAGTATTGTTGTATCTGAAAAGGATAACCTTTTTAATGTTTCACTATTTTTATGAAATTTCATTGAGGATGGTCCTCCTCTGAGGAGCCTCCACTCCTATATACCATCCCAATCCCTTTATACCATCCCAATTCTAGGCTACGTTCAAAATCGCAGTCCATTGTCATCCTTAGTTACAGGTTTCGGTATTGACCCCTGCCTTGCAATATTTCACATTAGACCACTATATAATGTGGAAGGACCACCAGAGGGCAGGCTGGGCTCATGGATAGTAGCCCAACAAGGCATGGGAGACAAGGTAACCAGAGGCAATTAAGCACAGCTGACGGTACTAATGACATATTCTCCTTCCTCTATAAGAGAGAGTGTGGAACCAGCAGAGAGGGGGGGGAAACTATCTCTGGGAGATGGTCACCGAGAGAGAGGAGCTGTTCATGAAGAACCACTAAGACGGTGACAATCCCGTGACTTTTGTTGTAGTTTAAAGATAATCGTATTGTGTTCCTGTTTCATCTGGAGAAGAAGATGTATGTTTTTCCTTGGGAGATTTTCATTGATTATGTTGGAGTGTTTGTGTTGACCAAATGCCCTCAATAGAGAACTGTGTTCAATCAAGAAAACCTACTCCTGACTCGTTTATTCCACCTTCCCGCTTTAGAGTGATGCCCAATTACTTGGTCTGCTCTCAATAATAAGCATTATGAAACCAGTACCATATAATATCACCCTTACATGCTGACCAGACCAGTTGATAATGTCCACTCACACCAGACGCGATCAAGACACGCGGGTTGAAATATCAGGTTGAAAACCATGAAACATTTATGACAATATTAGCTAGCTAGTTTGCTGTTGCTAGCTAATTTGTCCTGGGATATGAACATTGGGTTCTTATTTTACCTGAAATGCACAAGGTCCTCTACTCTGACAATTCATCCACAGATAAAAGGGTAAACCAAGTTTCTTTCTAGTGATCTCTCCTCCTTCAGGCTTCTTCTTCTTTGGAATTTATATGGTGGTTGACAACCAACGTTAAGGTGCATTATCACTACAAACTGGACTGGAGTGTGGACCTCAGTTTCTTTCAATAACCCACGTGGGTATACGCTCCTAAAAACCAATGAGGAGATGGCCCGTGGGTATATGCTACTGAAAACCAATGAGGAGATGGCCCGTGGGTATATGCTCCTAAAAACCAATCTGGAGATGGCCCGTGGGTATATGCTCCTAAAAACCAATGAGGAGATGGCCCGTGGGTATACGCTCCTAAAAACCAATGAGGAGATGGCCCGTGGGTATACGCTCCTAAAAACCAATGAGGAGAGGGCCCGTGGGTATACGCTCCTAAAAACCAATGAGGAGATGGCCCGTGGGTATACGCTCCTAAAAACCAATGAGGAGATGGGAGGGGTGGGACTTGCAGCACGTCATGTGTCACTAATAGTGACATGCGCACGCGACGCGAGAATTGTGGTCTGCATATTACTGTAGTAATACAACGCTGTTATTAGAGCAAGTTAATTTAAAGTGTTACTGACCTTATCTGTATCTTACCTATGGAGATGTACAGTATAGAGATCATTACTTTGAAAAACCTGTTTTTGCATGGACATTGCCATTAAGGGCTTCCTCCATTTCAAAGTAGTCAACTGGGTTGGGATTCCAATGGGTTGGGAGCAATCAGATAGCAATGTCTTCTTCAAATTGGTTACAGTGGCCGCCATACAGTGGTCGCAATAAATTAATGACACACAAGATTTTGTTCACGCGTCTAGGACTGCAGGTGGCGGGCGGTAAGTCACCAATATTAGGCTTGACAAATTTTTTTAAATGTACAACTTAAAATGCAGATAGCCTCAATGGTGCTGACCATGTTGTAACAGACAACATAATGGCACAGATGCAAAGTTGCGATCTCTGTACATTTCTATGATCTTACCTCGACATGTACAGTGTCTTCAGAAAGTATTCAGACCCCTTTACTTTTTTCACATTTTGTTACGTTACAACTTTATTCTAAAAATTATTTAAAAATCAGGGGAGAAGGCCCTTGGTCAGGGAGGTGACCAAGAACCCAATGGTCACTCTGACATAGCTCCAGAGTTCCTCTGTGGAGATGGGAGATTCTTCCACAACCATCTCTGCAGCACTCCACCAATCAGGCCATTATGGTAGAGTGGCCAGATGGAAGCTACTCTTCAGTAAAAGGCACATGACAGCTTGCTTGGAGTTTGCCAAAAGGCACCTAAATACTCTCAGACCATGAAAAACAAGATTCTCTGGTCTGATGAAACCAAGATTGAACTCTTTGACCTGAATGCCAAGCGTCAAGTATGGAGGAAACATTGCACCAACCCTACAGTGAATCGTGGTGGTGGCAGCATCATTGCTTTGAGGATGTTTTTCAGCAGCAGGGAGACTAGTCGGGATCGAGGGAAAGATGGCCGGAGCTAAGTACAGAGAGATCCTTAATGAAAACCTGCTCCAGAGTGCTCAGGACCTCAGACTAGGGCGAAGTTTTACCTTCCAATGACAGGTGTAGACCTTACAGTGAAATGCTTACTTACAAGCCCTTAACCGACAGTGCAGTTTTAAAAAATATGGATAAGAGATAAAAGTAACATGTAATTAAAGAGCAGCAGTAAAAAAATAACAATATATCAATATATACAAGGGGTGCCGGTACAGAGTCAGTGTGCTGGGGCACCGGTTAGTTGAGGTAGTATGTACATGTAGGTAGAGTTAATTAAAGTGACTATGCATAGATGTCAACAGAGAGTGGCAGTGGTGTGGAGAGGGAGGGGGCGGGGTGCAATGCGAGTAGTCTGCGTAACCATTTGACTAGATGTTCAGCAGTCTTATGGCTTGGAGGTAGAAGCTGTTTAGAAGTCTATTGGACCTAGACTTGGCGATCCGGTAGCGCTTGCCGTGTGGTATCAGAGAGAACAGTCTATGACTAGGGTGGCTGGAGTATGACAATTTTTAGGGCCTTCCGCTGACACCACCTGGTATAGAGCTCCTGGATGGCAGGAAGCTTTGCAGGAAGCTTTACTGGGCCGTTCACACTACCCTCTCTAGTACCTTGTGGTCGGAGGCCGAGCAGTTGCCATACCAGGCAGTGATGGTGCAGCTATAGAACCTTTTGAGGATCTGAGGACCCATGCCAAATCTTTTCAGTCTCCTGAGGGGAAATAGGTTTTGTTGTGCCCACTTCACGACTGTCATGGTATGCTTGGACCATGTTAGTTTGTTGGTGATGTGGACACCAAGGAACTTGAAACTCTCAACCTGCTCCACTGCAGCCCTGTCGATGAGAATGGGGACGTGCTCAGTCCTCTTTTTCCTGTAGTCTACAATCATCTCCTTTGACCTGCCTTTGCCTTAGAACACAACCTTATGCAATTGAACTCTGTTTTTGCTATAGTATCCCGTGTGACCTCTGACGTCTGTGTCTGTCCTGCAGATGAGAAGTCCATGGTTAAGATGCGTGACCTGCAGGTAAAGCTGGAGGACTTTGACAGGGTGAAGATGATCGGCAGAGGAGCCTATGGAGAGGTGCAACTGGTGAGGAACTCCCTCAGTGTGTGCACGCGGCAAAGATACATTGACATACAGTACATATTCTAAAATGGATTTGAATCTGTTTGTTTTTTTCTCCCTCATCAATCTACACACAATACCTCCTAATGGCAAAGCAAAACAGGTTTTCAGAAATGTTTGCTAATTTATTAAAAATGAAAAAATTAAATATCACATTTCCGTAAGTATTCAGACCCTTTACTCAGTACTTTTAAAGCACCTTTGGCAGCGATTACAGCCTTGTGTCTTCTTGGGTATGACGCTACAAGCTTGGCACAACTCTACTTGGGGAGTTTTTCCCATTCTTCTCTGCATATGCACTCGAGCTCTGTCAAGTTGGCTGGGGAGCGTTGCTGCACAGCTATTTTCAGGTCTCTCCAGAGACGTTAGATCAGGTTCAAGTGCAGGGTCTGGCTGGGCCACTCAAGGACATTCAGAGATTTGTCCCGAAGCCACTCCTGCGATGTCTTGGCTGTGTTCTTAGGGTTGTTGTCCTGTTGGAAGGTGAACCTTCGCCCCAGTCTTAGAACCTACTCCAGAGTGGTCAGGATTTCACCTGTACTTTGTGCTGTTTATCTTGGCCTCGATCCTGACTAGTCTCCCATTACCTGCCGCTGAAAAACATCCCCACAGCATGATGCTGCCACCACCATGCTTCACCGTAGGGATGATGCCACGTTTCCTCCAGATATGACACTTGGCATTCAGGCTAAAGAGTTCAATCTTAGTTTCATCAGACCAGAGCATCTTGTTTCTCATGGTATATGTGTTCTTTAGGCTTCCATCTGGCCACTCTACCATAACGGCCTGATTGGTTGAGTGCTGCAGAGATGGTTGTTCTTCTGGAAGGTTCTCCCATCTCCACAGAGGAACTCTGGAGCTCTGTCAGAGTGACCATCAGGTTCTTGGTCACCTCCCTGACCAATGCCCTTCTCCTCCAATTGCTCAGTGTGGCTGGGCGGCCAGCTCGAGGAAGAGTCTTGGTGGTTCCAAACTTTTTCCATTAAAGATTGATGGAGGCCACTGTGTTCTTTGGGGATCTTCTATGATGCAGAAATGTTTTGGTATCCTTCCCCAGATCTGTGCACCGACACAATCCTGACTCCGAGCTCTATAGACAATTCCTTCAACCTCATGACTTGGTTTTTGCTCTGACATACACTGTCAATTGTGGGACCTTTATATAGACAGGTGTGTGCCTTTCCAAATCATGTCCAATCAATTGCATTTACCAGAGGTGGACTCCAATCAAGTTGTAGAAACATCTCAAGGATGGTCAATGGAAACAGGATGCACCTGAGGTCATTTTCGAATCTCATAGCAAAGGGTCTGAATACTTATGTAAATAAGCAGTGGTGGAAAGAGTACTCAATTGTCATACAGACAAAAAAAATAGTTTTTCTTTAAAAAAACAAGGACATTTCTAAGTGACTCCAAACGTTTTAACGGTAGTGTATATATTACATTATTCAAGGGTTATGTTTAAAATGTTCATAAGTGGGGTTAATTCGTGTACATTTCACTGTTTTCAAAAATACATTGTTCAAAACGAGCTGTTCAGTTACCTGATGCCATCAGCAGCTCCGGGCATTTGACCTGCCGCCCAGCGCTTGGATTGCATTGCAAGGCTATTACAGTGCTTGCTGTTGGGGGTGGGGGGAACTGCAGTAATGAATGAAAATCATCACATGATTTTCACAGTTAAATGTTATTTTGTTCACTTGTCACATCTGTGCCTGTTGCATTTTCCCTGTTCTTGTGTCACTGATGCACTCGTGAGCTGGCCACTGCTCGTTCTAAAAATATAACTTTTGGAAAACCAAAACAGTGGCAGCATGTGCAGCAATGCAAAAG
The DNA here is from genome assembly GCF_034236695.1 of Oncorhynchus nerka. NCBI lineage: Eukaryota > Metazoa > Chordata > Actinopteri > Salmoniformes > Salmonidae > Oncorhynchus > Oncorhynchus nerka. The sequence goes on along the minus strand of NC_088408.1, from coordinate 44,390,938 downwards.
TGAAATAGGTGTTTATGCTGTTCTTTAAAATGCACAGATCACTTTATCTATATTCCCAAAGAAACAAATAATTCTGTCATGCTGTTTTGTTGACAATATGTCAGACATAAATAAATCACTAATCGCATGAAATAAATGATGATCTTCAGAAAGCAACAAAATAGCTAGGGCTTTACAGTGATGTTGAAATGTGGGTTAAAATCGTCCTATAGCTGACACAGGGTTGATGGAGTGACGTGTTTGTGTGTGTCATAACTCATCATGTAACTCGCCCCTCCAGGTCCGTCACAAGGCGTCTCAGAAGGTGTACGCCATGAAAAAGATGAGCAAGTTTGAGATGATCAAGCGCTCGGACTCTGCCTTCTTCTGGGAGGAGAGAGACATCATGGCTTTCTCCAACAGCCCCTGGGTCATACAGGTGAAAGGGAGACAGAGTCACACATAGGCAAACATGTGCACACCTTCACGCATCTACAGTTCACACACAGACCTACAGTCATCTCCAAAATGATTGGCACCCTTGATACATAATACAAATACCGAGCTATCCCCATAATCTCCAAAGTGTTCTCTTTCAATTGCTACCATAGTCATGCATATGCGTTTTTATATTTCTTCTGTTATAAACATTTCAATTTGTCTGTATCCATATAGGCCTTTTTCCACAAGTATAAAGGGTTAAGGAACTATTGTGGCCTTCCATGTAGGGCTGCATGATATGAGCCAAAAATAGAATTGTGATTTTCATACCAAATATCGCGATTGTGATTTGACTTGAGATATAGATCAACACACTTGGGTGAACTGTTGGAATCATAGAAATACAATTATGTATATTAAGAAGCTAAGTGTAAATCGGCATCGTTCTTGTTTGTAACAATCTGTTTACTGCATTTGACCTAACATTACAGCATGAAAACTTCCAGTGAATCTAGCTGAGGAGGAGGAGGAACTGCACTGCTTAGTTGACAGGGGTGGGGCTTGGTGTGTGTTGGAAGCAGCCACAAGAGGAGAGAAGAAGAGAGACTATAAACAGAGTAAACTTTAATAACGAGCATTACACGTAGCTGAGTGGCGTTTCAAAATATTGCATGCGATATGGGTATTACACACGTCAATATTAAACACTCTGTCAATTCATAAGGACTTGTATGACCCTTATTTTATAAGAATGGACAGAGCCCCGGTCTTAAAAGTCAAGTAACAGCCTTTAATTCAAGAGAGTACTGAGTTCATACACATTTTACCACAGGTTATAAACTGAAAATGACGTCAGCGTTTTCTAAATGTTCCGTCTCTTCTTGACACTGGTAGAAAAGCCCTATAGTTCTCAAGCCTTCCCTCCTCACCTAGAGCCAAGGTCAGTCAGTGTAGATAAGCATTCTAGACAGTCTGGAGATAGTCCGTCCCTGCCATCTGGAGATAGTTCATTCATTTGTACAAAGGAACAGACCGTCATTGTACTAAACTCCCGACTACATTCACTACATAATAGTCAATAATGGGAGCAAGAGAGAAAATTCATACATGTACAGTAGCATAATTGTATTCTGATTAGTACATCCTGATTGAAATGTATACATAATTAGTCATTATAGATAAAAAATTCCCTTAACAACCATTTACCAATATTACGGCAACAATTAAGAGGTTTAAAATCACTGCAACATTGGTAAACTTGCCTGGTAGAGGACCCAGGTGAGCACGGCTGAGCACGGCTACACATTGAGCATGGCTACATGAACACAATAATGCTTTGCAAGAAGAACGATTTCCCTAATCATCCTGTTGACATGGACACACACAACTTGGATAAATACTGAAAATCGCCAAAATAAATGTTCCACCACAATAACCATGTTGTTTTTGCTAAGACTTATTTGATTCTGAGATTGGACATAGAAGGTTTGTATGTGAAAACTATTTATAAAGATGCGTACTTTACTTGCACATAATAGGAGGAGGCTTGCGATAACCGGTGTTGGCACGTGTGCAGGTAAAATACACAGCTGGAATGCTGATTTAAGCTGTTTACATGTCCTAATCATTTGAAAGATTACTCAGAAATCCAGGTGTTTTATTCGGCGTATGCTTACTTCGATTATGATCAACATTTTGCACTGGTCTCCGGACAGATCCACATTGAAAACCAATACAATTTTTTTTTTTAAGAGGGCAGTCCGTAAGTGCAGATTGAAGGATACCAGGGATATGTACAAATGTTGTATGGAGGAATGGTCTAAGATCCCTCCCCATGTATTTTTCAATCTAATAAAACATTATAGAAAAAGGCTAAGTGATGTTATCCTCATAAGGAGAGGTGCACAAAATATTTAAAAGTTATTTTTTAGTTATTGTTTTTCTCTCTGAACAATGGTATTAGTATAAAGTAATATAATTTCTCAATAAATGTTGCTCAGTATTTCTATTCATTTTATACAGGATACACACACACACACTCCTCTCACTTTCTCTTAATATGAATCAATCATTGTTGTGATATAAACTCAGGACCCAAAGATAATTCGTAAAAATCCAAATAACTTCACAGATCTTCATTGTAAAGGGTTTAAACATTGTTTCCCATGCTTGTTCAATGAACCATAAACAATTAATGAACATGCACCTGTTATGAAAACTTAGGACACTAAAGAGGCCTTTCTACTGACTCTGAAAACACCAAAAGTAAGATGCCCAGGGTCCCTGCTCATCTGCGTGAAGGTGCCTTAGGGATGCTGCAAGGAGGCATGAGGACTGCAGATGTGGCCAGGGCAATAAATTGCAATGTCCGTACTGTGAGACGCCTAAGACAGCGCTACAGGGAGACAGGACGGACAGCCGATTGTCCTCACAGTGGCAGACCACGTGTAACAACACCTGCACAGGATCGGTACATCCGAACATCACACCTGTGGGACAGGTACAGGATGGCAACAGCAACTACCCGAGTTACACCAGGAACGCACAATCCCTCCATCAGTGCTCAGACTGTCCGCAAGAGGCTGGACTGAGGGCTTGTAGGCCTGTTGTTAGGCAGGTCCTCACCAGACATCACCGGCAACAACGTCGCCTATGGGCACAAACCACCGTCGCTGGTCCAGACAGGACTGGCAAAAGAAAAGTGCTCTTCACTTTTGTCTCACCAGGGATGATGGTCGGATTCGCGTTTATCGGAGGGTGAGGGCTAGGGCCATTCCCCCCAGAGATGTCCGGGAACTTGCAGGTGCCTTGGTGGAAGAGTGGGGTAACATCTGACAACAAGAACTGGCAAATCTGGTGCAGTCCATGAGGAGGCGATGCACTGCAGTACTTAATGCAGCTGGTGGCCACACCAGATACTGACTGTTACTTTTGATTTTAACCCCCCCCCCTCCTTTGTTCATTATTACATTTCTGTTAGTCACATGTCTGTGGAACTTGTTCAGTTTGTATCAGTTGTTGAATCTTATGTTCATACAAATATTTACACATATTAAGTTTGCTGAAAATGAACACAGTTGACAGTAAGAGGACGTTTCTTTTTTGCTGAGTTTACTATCCTATCCGCATGTTTTTCAGCTATGCTGTGCTTTCCAAGATGAACGCCACCTTTACATGGTTATGGAGTATATGCCCGGTGGAGACCTGGTCACCTTGACCATGAACTATGACATACCAGAGAAGTGGGCCCGATTCTACACTGCCGAGGTGGTGCTGGCTCTAGATACCATACACTCTATGGGTTTCATCCACCGTGACGTGAAACCAGACAACATACTGCTGGACCAAAATGGCCACCTCAAGCTGGCTGACTTCGGCACCTGCATGAAGATGGACTCGGTGAGTTTTGGTGGTGGAGATTGGAGAATAAATAAAAAATGTGCACCCCTTTTGGCTCCCCAGGACCAGGATTGAGAAGCACTGGGGAAGTGCTATGGAAGTGCTTCCCAATCCTGGTCCTGGGGAGCAAAACGGGTGCACACTTTTGTTTTTGCCCTAGCACTTACACACTTGACTCAACAAATCAAGTCATCATCAAACTTTAATTTGAATCAGGTGTGTTAGTGCTAGTGCAAAAACAAAAATGTGCACCCCTTTGGGTCCCCAGGACCAGGATTGGGAAACACTGGTCTACGGCCTAGACTGGGCATTAAGGGTTTGCTGAGGGAGACTCCGTCCTCTCCCGTAAATTTGTCTTGTTATGGTCATTCTCTCTGAAATGGCAAACTCAAGCACTAGACCATAATTTTTTTTGCTTTTCTCTCTTGAGCTAAAATTCAGCAAATATTTTGGCAGTGAACTGTGTCTGGCTGAAATCTGTATTTGAGAGAACACCCTGTGGTCAGATTTTGAATGCAATGTCAATTTCCCCAGACAAATTGCATCAGATTTAGTTACTGAATCATGTCTTATAAGCACAGGTGCAGTGTGGCAGAAAGCCGTTGGACAAAATGTTTGGGCTAGTTTCTCAGACACTGATTAGGCCTAGTCCTGGACTAAAAAGCATGGTCAATGGAGAATCACCAAAGGTGCTTTTTAGTTCAGGACTAGGCTATAACTAGAATCGCTGGCCCTCGAGGGACCCCCCCCTTTCAAACTAATGAGCAGTCTGACTGCAACATTCTAACAGTGTAATTAATACATTTAATGTATGCTATTGAAAAAGTAAATATTTGGTTGTATTTATGAAGTTGTTAGGTAACATAAAAAATATATATTTTTAAATAACACAATAGCATTTTCATTAGTTTATGTTACTGTACGTATTGATGACGAACCATCAAACAGGCAAAGCGTCAATACATTACTAAGATCGAACTACAGGACTAATACACCGGCTCTGACGCTCGTCGGATGTGGCAGGGCTTGCAAACCATTACAGACTACAAAGGGAAGCACAGCCAAGAGCTGCCCAGTGACACGAGCCTACCAGACGAGCTAAACTATTCCCCCTCAGGAGACTGGAAAGATTTGGCATGGGTCTTCAGATCCTCAAAAGGTTCTACAGCTGCACTATCGAGAGCATCCTGACTGGTTGCATCACTGCCTGGTATGGCAACTGCTCGGTGCATTCGGCTCAGTGCATCACTGGGGCAAAGCTTCCTGCCATCCAGGACCTCTATACCAGGCGGTGTCAGAGGAAGGCCCTAAAAATTGTCAGAGACTCCAGCCACCGTAGTCATAGACTGTTTTTTCTGCTACCCCAACGGCAAGCAGTACCGGAGCGCCACATCTATGTCCAAGATACTTCTAAACAGCTTCTTCCACCAAGCCATAAGACTCCTGAACATCTAATCAAATGGCTACCCAGACTATTTACATTCCCCCCTTTTACACCGCTGCTACTCTCTGTTGTTATCATCTATGCATAGTCACTTTAATAACTCCATGTACATATTTCCTCAATTACCTCGACTAACTGGTGCCCCCACACATTGACTCTGTACCGCTACCCCCCTGTATATAGTCTCGCTATTGTTATTTTACTGCTGCTCTTTAATTTTTGAAATGTTACATTTTTATTTAAACTGCATTGTTGGTTAGGGGCTTGTAATTAAGCATTTCACTGTAAGGTCTACAGCTGTTGAATTCGGCGCTTGTGACTAATAAAGTTTGATTTGGTAACGGCGTCTTTTTATGACATAAAATATATATATAATACTCAACCACCAAAATGCACGGTCAGCAAGTTGCGCAGTCAAATTATGAAGAAAAAAAACATGCGCAAAGTGTGCCTGATGAATAATGAAAATCTGCACAAAAGTAATAATGTCATTATGAATTTGTGTTGATATGACAGCAGTCAGAAATAGTCAATTGTCAGGCCGTCCATGTCACATGTCACATTAACAATGAAACAGCGAAAAACGAAAGTGAGTTGCTGATGTTGTTTTTTACTTGAGATGTAGTCTGCTCTCTCAGTGATGACATTTTGTGCTGATAATCGGCCCATAGCATTGTAACTGGCTTGTTCTCTCCTGCCTCACTGTTTCATTTGTTGGTGTCTTGGGCAACTGGTCAGTGCGCACCGTTCTGGCTTTTCTGCACTTAGGCCTCGGAGGGGTAGGTTTCAGGCAGAGGCTCAGAATCAGAAGAATAATCATCAGAAATGTCATGATTTAATTCTTCCCCAACATCTGAATCATTTTCATTCAGTTTTTTAAATTATGTACGCTCTCAATTTGTACTCCAAGTAGGCCAGAGAAAACAGATAAGACTGCTTGGACTCCTGTTCTTTAACAGATGATTACATAATTATCTACCATCTAGAATCCTTAGTTGCTAAATCCATTTTTGCAGTTATAAATTAGAGATATACAGTACCAGTCAAGAGATTGGACACACCTACTCATTCAAGGGTTTTTCTTTATTTTTTTACTATTTTCTACATTGTAGAATACTAGTGAAGACATCAACACTATGAGATAACATATGGAATCATGTACTTAAACAAAGGAAAATACATTTTAGATTCTTCAAAGTAGCTACTCTTTGCCTTGATGACAGTTTTTCACACTCTTGGCATTCCCTCAACCAGCTTCATGAGGTGGACACATGGAATGCATTTCAATTAACAGGTGTGCCTTATAAAAGTTAATTTGTGGAATTTCTTTCCTTCTTAATGCGTTCGAGCCAATCAGTTGTGTTGTGACAAGGTAGCGGTGGTATGCAGAAATAGCCCTATTTGGTAAAAGACCAAGTCCATATTATGGCAAGAACAGCTCAAATAAGCAAAGAGAAATGACAGTGCATCATTACTTTAAGACATGAAGGTTAGGTCAATGCGGAAAATTTCAAGAACTTTGGAAGTTTCTTCAAACCATCAAGCGCTATGATGAAACTGGCTCTCATGAGGATCACCACAGGAAAGGAAGACCCACAGTTACCTCTGCTGCAGAGGATAAGTTCATTTGAGAGTTACCATCCTCAGATTGCAGCCCAAATAAATGAGTTCAAGTAACAGGCACATCTCAACATCAACTGTTCAGAGGAGACTGAATCAGGCCGTCATGGTCAAATTGCTGCAAGGATACCACTACTAAAGGAAACCAATAAGAATAAGTGACTTGCTTGGGCCAAGAAACACGGGTAATGGACATTAGACCAGTGGACATCTGTCCTTTGGCCATGAGTCCAAATTTCAGATTTTTGGTTCCAAACGCTGTGTCTTTGTGAAAAGCAGAATAGGATGATCTCTGCATGTGTGGTTCCCACAGTGAAGCATGGAGGAGGTGTGATGGTGTGGGGGTGCTTTGCTGGTGACACTGTCTGTGATTTATTTAGAATTCAAGGCACACTTAACCGGAATGGCTAACACAGCATTTTGCAGTGATACGCCATCCCATCTTGTTTACGCTTAGTGGGAGTCTCATTTGTTTTTCAACAAGAGAATGACCTAAAACATGCTGTGTAAGGGCTATTTGACCAAGGATAGTGATGGAGTGCTTCATTAGATGACCTGGCATCCACAATCACCTGACCTCACCCCAATTGATATGGTTTTGGATGAGTTCAAAAGTAGCCAACATGTGCTCAGCATATGTGGAAACACCTTCAAGACTGTTGGAAAATCATTCCTCATGAAGCTGGTTGAGAGAATGCCAAGTATATGCAAAGTTGTCATCAAGGCAGGGTGGCTATTATGAAGAATCAAAAATACATTTGTATTTGTTTAACGCTTTTGTGCCTGCTACATGATTCCATATGTGTTATTTCATAGTGTTGATGTCTTCACTATTATTCTACATTGTAGAGAATAGTCAAAATAAAGAAAAACCCTTGAATGAGTAGGTGTGTCCAAACTTTTGACTGGTACTGTATACCCATTGATTCTTGAAGAATATAACGTATAAATGCCTCATGAGCTTAGTTCAACTATTGTTATAAGGGCACAGGGTAAGACCCAGATGCAGACACAGGAGGCAGATGGTTCGAGTCTCTGATATGTATTATAATCCAAGGGGCAGGCAAGAGAATGGTTATGGACATGCAAATACAACATAAACAAGGTCAGATCCCGGGAGGTACAGAGGGGCAGGCAGGCTCGAGGTCAGGGCAGGCAGTATGGTCGGGCAGGCAGGTTCAGAGTCAAGGCAGGCAAGGGTCAAAACTAGGAGAACTAGCAAAAGAGAGATAAGAAAAGCAGGAGATTTTTTTCACGAACTGGCAAAAGACAAACAGGGAACACCAGAATAAATACCCAGGGACTAATTGGGGGAAAGGGGTGACACCTGGAGGTGGGTGGAGACAATCACAAAGACAGGTGAAAGAGATCAGGGCGTAACAATTGTACCTCATCAGAACCCCAAATATAAGCTTGTTTGTAGACAGTATGAATGTAAACAAATACTGTATATCCTCAAAACATGGATGGTCAGTCCTTGCATCTATAGCTCTTTCTATGAACTTGAGAGTGGTTACATTTCTCCAGGCCCATCCCTCAAAGTTCTACCTAAAGTACTCTAATCTGTGTTAGGCACACTGTCCCAATATCTTTCACTTAAGGTTACCTACTTTAACTAGGTCTCCGTCTCTGTCTGTCTGCCTGGCTCCCCACCTGCCTGTCTGCCTCCCCGCCTGCATCTTTGTCCATCTGTCTATCTGATTCCAGATGGGTATGGTCCACTGTGACACGGCGGTGGGGACTCCGGACTACATCTCCCCCGAGGTGCTCAATTCTCAGGGGGGCGACGGCTACTATGGCCGCGAGTGTGACTGGTGGTCTGTGGGGGTCTTCATCTTTGAGATGCTGGTCGGTGAGTGAGTTTTTCTCTGCCCCCATTCACTGATCCTGAATCAGAAAGGGGTTGAGGGTCTGAATCATGCAGACCATTTGCTTTAAAAATGTAATAAGCTTAGTTTTGTAATTTGATTTGGATTGACGTTAAGATACAATATCGAACATGATTTGGTTAACCACGCTTGGGTGATAAGTAACCTTTCCAGAGACCTCAAGACTTGGCTTTAGCTCAGTGGGCTAGACACAAGTTTGAACCCAATTAGTCACACTACTAAGCTATTAGTGTGTATAGAAACCAGCTTAACCTCCCCCTGTAAAGCGTAAATTAAAACCCAATCATTGTTACTTACATTTCACCTCTCTTTTTAGGTGACACCCCATTTTATGCAGAGTCACTAGTAGGAACGTACGGGAAGATCATGGATCACAAGAATAACCTTAACTTCCCAGACAATGTGCAGATGTCCAACGATGCCAAGGACCTCATCTGTGCCTTCCTGTCTGACAGGTATATGTGTGACCTCTGACCTGCGAAACACAACCAATGACCCCTGTGATCCCTCGGCTCCTTCAAAGTGTGACCCCTCACTTTTCACACTTTCCCGTGGAGGCTATGTTACTGCCCTTTAAAGGCAGAGTGCAAACAAAAGCTAGATTTTCCTGTGTTTTATATACTGGACAAAAATATAAACGCAATATGTAAAGTGTTGGTCCCGTGTTTCATGACCTAAAATAAAAGTGCCCAGAAATGTTCTATACGCACACAAAGCTTATTTGTCTCAAATTTTGTGAACAAATTTGAATACATCCCTGTTACTGAGCATTTCTCCTTTTTCAAGATAATCCATCCACCTGAAAGATGTAGCATATCAAAAAGCGTATTAATCAGCATGACCATTACAGTTGCACCTTGTGCTGGGGACAATAAAAGGCCACTAAAAACTGTACAGTTTGTCACAACACAATGCCACAGATATCTCTGGGTTTGAGGGAGCGTGCAATTGGCATGCTGACTGTAGGAATGTCCTCCAGAGTTGTTGCCAGAGAATTTAATGTTGCTTTCTCTACCATAAGCCACCTCCAACGTCGTTTTAGAGAATTTGCCAGTACGTCCAACCAGCCACACAACCACGGATAACCATGACAGCCCAGGACCTCCACATCCGGCTTCTTCTCATATCTGAGACCAGCTATCCGGACAGTTAATGAATCTGTTTGTCAGAAACCGTCATAGGGAAGCTCACTGCGTGCTCGTCATCCTCACCAGGGTCTTGACCTGACTGCAGTTCGGCGGACAACAAACACAATTATATTTTATCGATGGCAATTTGAATGCACAGAGATACCGTGACAAGATCCTGAGGCCCATTGTCATGCCATTCATCCCCCGCCATCACCTCATGTTTCAACATGATAATGCACAGCCCCATGTCGCAAGGATCTGTACACAATTCCTGAAAACTGAAAATGTCCCAGTTCTTCCATGGCCTGCATGCTCACCAGACATGTCACCCATTGAACATGTTTGGGATGCTCTGAATCGATGTGTACGACAGCGTGTTCCAGTTCCCGCCAGCAACTTCGCACAGCCATTGAAGAGTGAGACAACATTCCACAGGCCACAATCAACAGCCTGATCAACTCTATGCGAAGGTGATGTGTTGCGCTGCATGAGGCCAATGGTGGTCACACCAAATACTGACTAGTTTTCTGATCCATTCCCCTACCTTTCTTTTAAGGTATCTGTGACCAACAGAAGCATATCTGTATTCCCAGTCATGTGAAATCCATAGGTTAGGGCCTAATTTATTTATGTCAATTGACTGATTTCCTTACATGAACTGTAACTCTGTAAAATAAAAATAAATAGTTTCATGTTGCATTTATATTTCTGTTCAGTGTATATATTTACACACTATGAGGTTCATTTGATGATGATAATGCCTTTTAGTGTAAGAGCTGTTTGAAAAGACCACCCGTTTTGGTGAGAGGGAGTTTTGGTCTGCCTGGTGACATCACGCCTGCCTGGTGACAAATTAGCTGAAGGTAGACAGCATAGTGGGTCAATTTCCGCAAACAACTAAGAGCATTGAAGCGTAATGACCCAGGCCAGTCCCACCAGTCAGCCCCCAGGTGAAGCCCACTTCCTGTTGACATTAGCAGCCCTGCCCCCCCGGGGGCCACGTCAACAACTGGCCCTTTCTGCTGCCGTGCAACATCTGCTTTCTACTCCCCTTCCCCTCTGTTGATTTTTTTCTCTCACTTACTCCACTGTCATTCACACACACTCCCTACACAATGTCTCATGCACTCATTTATTCACGCTCAGCATGTTGTGTACTGACTCACTCACCAACTCACTCACTCTCGCCCTCTCATTCATCCATGACTTAATCCAGTCCCTCCCCATCTCCCTGTTTTGTCTCTCTCTCTGAGGGACAAGCTGTGTTTTTTTCCATGGTCTCTCATGTTTTCTAGTGGGACAGAAACACACCCCTCCCTTCTTCCCTTGCTCCCTCCCTTCCTCATGGCTGAGGCTGGAATGTCCCACACGTGGCAGCCCAAACTGCCGCACCCCTCCGGCCCTGCACCCTGTGGCAGGGAGAGAGGGAGGGAGGGTGAGAGGAAGAGAGAGGCAGTAATGTTGTTGACTTGTCTGGCCCAATTGCCTCACTACCCTATTGCTTCATTACCTGATTGTGCTCCTGTGTGGCTTTATCTATCTCCATATCAGCAACTTTCTGGACCTATCTTCTCTCAGTATCACTACTCCTACTGGCTGCAGTTAGACTCTGGTTCTACTGAGTGCTGTAGTGGTCATGAGGCAGTCTAGCCTGGTCAGTCAGTGGACTTCGGTCAGTGCCTTGAAGGCTAGCAGTCACTCCAGCTGTGTGGAGGAAAGTGGTGCTTTGCATTGTGTTCAGGTTGCGGTTGAGTTGCACGTTTGAGTGACTGACAACTCTTTGACCGCGCCATCCCATTGGCTATGTACAGGGAGGTGCGTCTGGGGAGGAACGGCGTGGAGGAGATCAAGAGACACCCCTTCTTCAGGAATGACCAGTGGACCTTCCACACCATCCGACAGAGTAAGTGCGTGTGTGTGTGTGTGTGTGTGTGTGTGTGTGTTCAGTCATACATTTTGTGTGTGGGCATGCGTTCCAGTGCGCACCCTTGCGTGTATCCCTTTGTATCTGCCTATGTAACCCAACTTCCCATTTTCCTGGTTATACACGGCATACTACAGTTCATTCCCATGTATGGGGCCATGAAGCATTAGCCTCCTCTTTGCTCTTTTTGGTCTATCAGCAAAAATGTAGTGGAACAGTCGTATGGAGTGCTGATCTAGGATCAGGTATTTCCTGCTCTCCATGTCATCTTATTTATTGTGATCTAAAAGGTAAAACTGATCCTAAATCAGCACTCCTGCTCTTGATACATACAGTTATCAGAAGACATAGCTCAAGTGTGACTGAACTATTACTAATCAGTCATTAGACCATTGCCCTGCGTAAAGATGTACAGATATTAATGCTTTGTCAGTAGTATGTACTTGTTTGCCATTTTATTCGGAGATACAAGGAGGGATCGCATAACATGGGCTCCTCCATCCTTCCATTCTCACTGATTTTGATATCATGTGACAGGAATCAACTGAAAGTACTTTGGTGGGATCACTTGCACACACAGCGCAGGCACACACACAGCGCAGGCACACGCGCAGGCACACACACAGCGCAGGCACACACACAGCGCAGGCACACACACAGCGCAGGCACACACACAAATGGTGGAAATGCTGCTTGCAGTTATCCACTGCTGCCAGATCAGTAAAGTCACCAAGGAAATGAGGGAAAAAGAAGGAAGAAGTTTCACCTGCCTCTGATTAAGACCGAGACATACTGTAACTCCTGATCACAGCCCAGGCGGTCTGTAACACTAAACCGGAAAGAGTCCTTGCTGCACTACTGAAACCCCACTGTGTGTGTGCGTGCTTGTGTGCATATGTGCATGCGTGTGTGCGTCTTTCCTCCTTACAGAACCTCAGTGTGTCTCAACCTTTCCGAACCCTAGTATGTGTGCGTGTCTCATCCTTAGATCTTCATTCAACCCATCGTTGCACAGTCCATAGCACATATCACAGGCAACAGTTCTCCTATTGAGCTCCCCACTCTCTAGTTTGTTGTGCATCCCCATTCTGCACCCTTGTCCAGAGGTGTGCACTTGCACACTGTCCATTATGGGTTTAAAAGCAAATGATGGGTTTAAGCATTGGCTGGTGGGAGAAGGGTAGAGATTTGGAATGCTGCTCATTGGCTAGTCTGCTCATTGGCTAGCAGGTTAAAGCATCCCCATTCCTGACCATTGCGTGATATAAAGCTCTCAGGTGTGGGAGTTTGTCCTGCGTGCCAAATGGCACCCTATTCCCTACATAGTGTACTACTTTTGACTAGAGCCTTATGGGTCCAGGTCAAAAGTAGTGCACTATATAGGGAATGGGGTGCCATATGGAACACAGCCTGGGTGCTAGCAAATCAAATCAAACTTTATTTGTCACATGCGCCGAATACAACAAGGGTAGACTACCTTGAAATGCTTACTTACAAGCCCTTAACCAACAGTGCAGTTCAAGAAGAGTTAAGTAGACTATCACAGTGCCATCCGTTTTGTCACCAAAGCCCCTCATACCACCCACCACTGCGACCTGTATACTCTAGTCGGCTGGCCCTCACTACATATTCGTCGCCAGAGCCACAGCAGTGTACAAAAGGGAGGGTCATCTATAAGTCTATACTAGGTAAAGCTCCGCCTTATCTCAGCTCACTGGTCACGATAACAACACCCACCCGTAGCACGCACTCCAGCAGGTATATCTCACTGGTCATCCCCAAAGCCAACACCTCCTTTGACCACCTTTCCTTCCAATTCTCTGCTACCAATGACTGGAACGAATTGCAGAAATTGCTGAAGCTGGAGACTTATATTTCCCTCACTAACTTTAAACATCAGCTGTCTGAGCAATTAACCGATCACTGCAGCTGTACATAGCCCATCTGTAAATAGCCCACCCAATCTACCTACCTCATCCCGATATTGTTTGTATTGACTTTTCTGCTCTTTTGCACACCAGTATTTCTACTTGCACATCACCATCTATCACTCCAATGTTAATTTGCTAAATTGTAATTACTTGGCAAATATGGCTAATTATTGACTTACCTCCTCACACCATTTGCACACACTGTATATAGACTTTATTTTTTTTCTATTGTGTTATTGACTGTACACTTGTTTATTCCACGTGTAACACTGTGTTGTTGTTTGTGTCGCACTGCTTTGCTTTATCTTGGCCAGGTCGCAGTTGTAAATGAGAACTTGTTCTCAACTAGCTTACCTGGTTAAATAAAGGTGAAATAAATTAAATAAAAATTTAATAAAAAGTAGTAATAAAAAGTTACACAATAGGAATAAGAATAACGAGGCTTTATACAGGGGGCACCGGTACCAAGTCAGTGTGCGGGGGTACAGCTTAGTTGAGGTGATCTGTACATAAACAGCGAGTAGCAGCAGTGTACAAAAGGGAGGGTCAAATGTAAATTGTCTGGTGGCGATTTTATTAATTGTTCAGCAGTCTTATGTCTTGGTGGTAGAAGCTGCTGAGGAGCCTTTTGGTCCTAGACTTGGCTCTCCGGTACCGCTTGCCTTGCGGTAGCAGAGAAAACAGTCTATAACTTGGGTGACTGGAGTCTTTGACAATTTTATGGGCTTTCCTCTGACACCGCCTATTGTATAGGTCCTGGATGGCAGGACGCTTGGCACCAGTGACGTACTGGGCCATTCGCACTACCCTCTGTAGCACCTGACGGTCAAATGTTCAGCAGTTTCCGTACCAGGCAGTGATGCAACCTGTCAGGATGCTCTCGATGGTGCAGCTGTAGAACCTTTTGAGGATCTGGGGACCCATGCCAAATCTTTTAATTCTCATTGGGGGGGGGGGGTAGCTTTTGTCGTGCCCTCTTCACGACTGTCTTGCTATGTTTGGACCATGATAGTTTGTTGGTGATGTGGACACCAAGGAACTTGAAACTTTCGACCCGTTCCACTACAGCCCTGTCGATGTTAATGGGGGCCTGTTCGGCCCGTCTTTTCCTGTAGTCTATGATCAGCTCCTTTATCTTGCTCACATTGAGGGAGAGGTTGTTTTGCCAGTTCTCTGACCTCCTCCCTATTGGCCGTCTTATCGATGTATGTGATCAGGCCTACCATTGTTGTGTTGTCAGCAAACTTAATGATAGTGTTGGAATTGTGTTTGGCCACACAGTTGTGGGTGAACAAGGAATACAGGAAGGAACTAAGTACACACCCCTGAGGGGCCCCAGTGTTAAGGATCAGCATGGCAGACGTGTTGTTGCCTACTCTTACCACCTGGGGGCGGCCCGTCAGGAAGTCCAGGATCCAGTTGCAGAGGGAGGTGTTTAGTCTCAGAGTCCTTAGCTTAGTGATGAGCTTCATGGGCACTATTGTGTTGAACGTTGAGCTGTGAACAGCATTCTCACATAGGTGTTCCTTTTGTCCAGGTGAGAAAGGAGTGTGATTTAGATTGCGTCATCTGTGTATCTGTTGGGGGGGTATGCGAATTGGAGTGGGTCTAGGGTGTCCGGGAGGATGCTGTTGATGTGAGCTATGACCAGCCTTTCAAAGCACTTCATGGCTACCGACAGTGAGTGCCACGTCGGCATGTTACCTTTGCTTGATTGGGCACAGGGAATATGGTGGTCTGCTTGAAACAGGTATCACAGAATCGGCCAGGGAGAGGGTAAAAATGTCAGTGAAGACACTTGACAGTTGGTCCTCGTATGCTTTGAGTACATGTCCTGGTAATCGGTCTGGCCCAGCAGCTTTGTGAATGTTGACAGTTTAAAGGTCTCGTTCGCATCGGCTACAGAGAGCATTATCACAGTCATCCAGAACAGCTGGTTCTGTCGTGCATGCTTCAGTGTTGCTTGCCTCAAAACGAGCACAAAAGGCATTTAGCTCGTCTGGTAGGCTCACGTCACTGGGCAGCTCGCGTCTGGATTTCCAATCTTAATCCTGTATTGATGCTTTGCTTGTTTGATGGTTTGTCAGAGAGCATAGCGGGATTTGTTATAAGCGTCCTGATTAGTCACATGCTCCTTAAAAGCGGCAGCTCTAGCCTTTAGCTCGATGCGGATGTTGCCTGTAATCCATGGCTTCTGGTTGGGATATGTATGTACAGTCACTGTGGGGACGACGTCGTGGATACACTTATTGATGAAGTCAATGACTGAGGTGGTGTA
The DNA here is from genome assembly GCF_034236695.1 of Oncorhynchus nerka. Taxonomy (NCBI): domain Eukaryota; kingdom Metazoa; phylum Chordata; class Actinopteri; order Salmoniformes; family Salmonidae; genus Oncorhynchus; species Oncorhynchus nerka. The sequence continues at coordinate 44,374,903 of NC_088408.1, read as the reverse complement.
CTCCTCAATGCCTTCGGATTAATCCTGGCACATACTCCAGTCTGTGCTAGCAAAACAGTCCTGCAGTGTAGCATCCACGTGTAGCATCCACCTGACCACTTCCGTATTGAGTGAGTCACTGGTACTTCCTGCTTTAGTTTTTGCTTGTAAGCAGGAATCAGGAGGATATAATTATGGTCAGATTTGCCAAATGGAGGGCGAGGGAGAGCTTTGTATGTATCTCTGTGTGTGGCGTTATGATGGTCTAGGATTTTTTTTTCTCTGGTTGCACATGTGACAAATCTGGTAAAACTGATTTAAGTTTGCCTGCATTAAAGTCCTCCGCCACTAGGAGCGCTGATTTTGGATGAGCATTTTCTTGTTTGCTTATGGCCTTATAGAGTTGGTTGAGTGTGGTCTTAGTGCCAGCATCGGTCTGTGGTGGTAAATAGACGGCTACAAATAATATATATGAGAAATCTCTTGGTAGATATTGTGGTCTACAGCTTATCATAAGGTACTCTACCTCAGGCGAGCAATACCTCGAGACTTCTTTAATATTAGACATCATGCACCAGCTGTTATTGACAAATAGACACACACCCCCACCCCTCGTTTTACCAGAGGTTGCATCTCTGTTCTGCCGGTGCATGGAAAATCCCGCTAGCTCTATACTGTCCGTATCGTCGTTCAGCCACGTTTCGGAGAAATATAAGATATACAGTTTTTGATGTTCCATTGCTAGGATAATCTTAATCATAGGTCATCAATTTAAATTTTCCAATGATTGTACATTAGCAAGAAGAACGGATAGCAGTGGGAGTTTAATCGCTCGCCTACGGATTCTAGAAGGCTGCCCGATCTGCGGCCCCTTTTCCTGCGTCTTCTTCACTCAAAAGACGTGGATCTGGGCCTGTTCCAGTGAAAGCAGGATATCCTTCTCGTCAGACTCGTTAAAGGAAAAAGTTTCTTCCAGTCCGCGGTGAGTGATCCCTGTTCTCATGTCCAGAAGTTATTTTTGGTCATAAGAGACAGTAGCAGCAACATTATGTACACAATAAGTTTTTTTTAAAGTTATGCAAAAAAAAAAAAAAAAATGGCAGAATTGGTTGGGAGAATGTAAACGTCAGCCATGTTCTTCGGCTGATGCACCCTGTCCTATGATTGTATGATTGAGGGGAGGTGGAGGGAGGGAAAGGGTGGAGAGGGTGTCGGTAGCCACTCTGGGGGTGGGCTGGGTTGGATTGGGGTAATGAGAGGGGATGCCCCAGAACCGCTGCACCAGGCCCCAGATCAGATTTGAGGTACGGTCGCTCCCTCCTCTCTGCACTCTCACTGTGGCCACAGCTGCCTGTCATTAGCCTACCCGCTATCAGAGAGCATGCTGGGTAAGCAGCGCCGTAATTGGCCTCCGCAGAGCTAGAGCGGCATCTCTTTCTCCAGTCTCACCGCACAACTATTTTTTTCTCTTTCTTTCGTTCCGTCTTTTATCACTCACTCTCTGTATCCATATATCTTTCTCTCCTGTCTTTCATCCATCCATCTCATCTCTCCCTACTGAGGGTCTGTGTTAAACTTGGCTATCTTTGCCTGGAGCAAGAACCGATCCTGTTGAAGAAAGAGGATTCAACAAGGCGGCTTAGTTTCCTGCAGAGCAGGCTTACTTTTTCAGCTTTCGCCTTCTGGCCCTTATAATTTATTTCTGTCCGGCTCTGGGGCCTTTAAAGGAGCAGCAAAAGAAGGAGAGTTAGTTATATCTCTCGTGGAGTGTGTTTAGGCTGCATGTGTGAAAGGCAACAGTGTGTGTTGGGACACAAAGCCGGTACTGTAGGGGGAGAGAGGAGTGGCGGGTCTGGCGTCCGCACCACGCCAGCTCGGTCTCTTCTACCTCCTATGCCCAGTTTCATTTGGTGTGCTACACACACACACACATTCTATACACACTTAGAAAATCACAAACTATACTGTGAAAATAACCACACACTGATTGAGAATCGGAGGAGCTGACAGTTAGCTCTGTGTTAGTGTATCTTGATTGACACCAATTTTAGCACGGAGCTGAGTTGGTTGATTTTAGACATATTTGAATCAGCTATGTCTACCCAAACCCACACTATTTCCACCCCTTTTATGTCCTCTCTCGCTCACACACACACTCTGCTTCTTTATGACTCTGTATCTCTCTCACTCTGCCTCTCTCCCTCTCTGCCCCCATCTCCCCCTCTCTGCTTCTCCCACTTCCTCTCTGCCTCCCTCTCGCTCTCCCTTCTTCAGCTGTGGCCCCAGTTGTACCAGAGCTGAGCAGTGACATAGACACCAGTAACTTTGATGAGATTAAGGATGACAAAGGCGACGTGGAGACCTTTCCCACACCAAGGGCCTTTGTGGGCAACCAGCTGCCATTCGTGGGCTTCACCTACTTCAAGGAAGACCAGTAAGACTAATTGGTTTCTATCTAATCTAAGACTTAAGATTAGTGTCTATACAGTGTCTGTGTACATTAATGTTAGTGTTATATTTAGCTTCAGCAAGCGTGCCAATTATCTAGGAATCTGTTTTGGTTTTCTAAATTTACATTGGAATGAGTCTGCTGTATGTTTTTAAGGGTGTTTTTGTAAGACTCTGTACTGTGCAGAAAATGTGCTTAAGGTCATGTCTGTGCCTGCAGCTATAGAGAGAGGAAATGAAATAGGGAGAGTTGTATGTTGAAATGTAACACTGTTTTAAGCCAGTCGTACACGCTGCGTCTGCACTTTACACTGCCTCCTTGTTCCAATAGCCCTTTTAATAAGGCCACTAGGCTCATGATAAAAGTATGTTCTTATGCTCACCATCATGATCATTGAATGTGAATGGTAGAGCTGGAGTCTGAGCTGGGTCGGTTCTTGGTTGGGCAGGATGTGTTATGGGGCGGGATACGGGCTTGGGTACTCAGAGGGCGAGGAAGGGTTGGCATGGCTGGCAGGGCACCTCAGGTAAAGCCAGTTTAAAGACCTATCTCCTCCCTCTCTCTTGCTTCTCCTTCTCTAATAGGCTGCTGAGAGGTGGGAATACAGGGATATCTGTGGAGGACTCTAAAGACTGTAAGGATAGCTCGGAGGAAAAAGAGGACAGCATCAAAGGAGAGGTAGGTTGTTGCATTGTTGCGTACATACATGCATGCATTTGTGGGTTTGTTTGTTTTTAAAACAAAACGGGAAAATGTGTGCTCAGAAGGGACAAGACTATACATTTGAGTACAAATTCAATATTGAAATGTTCGGTGCAACATAGGAGCTCTCAAGACAGACCAATGGAATACAACACTCAGATAGACAGACATAATTCTCAGACAGACAGATTGAAAAGAACACTGAGACATACTGACTTCTCGGATGACTCAAATACAACCAAGTTCACTCTAGGCTTTTGGGGGCCCTAAGCGAGATTTGGTTGCCCCTCCCTACACTTTTTGCCATGGGGCAGAGAGACAATGTTGCAATTTTCCAACAAATTTCATGCAATTCTACTCATTTGGCAATGGGGCAGAGATTTTTAAAAACAACAGCATTTTTTACAGCTAATTCCCTGTAATTCTACTCATTTTGCCATGAGGTGGAGAGACATTTTTTCAGTTATAAAGCTAATTACCTGCAATTCTACACATTTTGCTATGACTTATGCCATGTTAATGATATCTGAGTGAAAGTATCTAACAAATCAATGGGGGACCCCTGGAGGTCAGGGCCGCTGGGCACGTGCCCTAAATGACTTGTCGGTATTCATCAATGATTACTACAAGCTTAAATAGCTCGCGAGACTAACTTACCAATCAAAAAATAATTTGCTGACATGGCTAAATGAGTGACTGTCAGTGACTGACAACAAAATAAAAATTCCTGATGCACAACTAACTTCCACCTTGTGGGGCAAGCAGCCTGGAGCCCTACGCGACCACTTATGTCGCTTATCCCTGGAGCCGTTTCTGAGTTCACTAAACAGGTGCCTCACAAACCCAACAAAAATACAAGGCCTACCCTGATTAGATGATACTTTATGGCAAGTTATGAAGAAGAGATGCTGTTCTATAACAGTCTCTAAAATGTGCCCTAGATGTTATGTTTAGTCATTTAGCAGATGCTCTTATCCAGAGCGACTTAAAGTAGTAAGTGCATACATTTCATTCTTTTTTTTTTTTCTTCTGGTCCCCCGTGGGAATCGAATCCACAACCCTGGCGTTGCAAGCACCATGTTCTACCGACTGAGCCACACGGGACCATGTTGACAAACTAATCTATAAAGGACTGAGAAACAAAGTGACAATGAGTCTCAGGAAAGCCAAAGCCAATTTCTTTCTCAATATCATCAATGAAGCAAAAGGGAACAGCAACAAACTCACTGGGAAAGATCATGCTGAGTCTACGGCTTCAGGACAACAGCTCAGTCATCGCACCCACCTTTAATGACTATTTCATTGACTCAGTCCTAGAGCTGGGCCAAAAGTTCACCCCATGAGACATGTCCATGATCCCCAGCAATGAAAGCCATACCGTTTTTTTGTTGTTGTCCACCAGTGAGGTAAAGGTCAAGGAAATCCTCTCCTCCCTCAAACTCTAAAGCAAAAGATGTGTTTGGTCTTGGAACTGTATTTCTAAAAAAGTACAGTGACAGCCTAACCACCCTAAATACCCAGATAGTCAAGTTATCAATGCAAGAAAGTTAATTCCCAAAAGTATGGAAGACAGCCATCTTGAACCCCCGTACATACAGTGGAAGTCGGGAAGTTTACATACACCTTAGCCAAACACATTTAAACTCACTTTTTCACAATTCCTGACATTTAATTATAGTAAAATTCCCTGTCTTAGGTCAGTTAGGATCACCACTTTATTTTAAGAATGTGAAATGTCAGAATAATAGTAGAGAGAATGATTTATTTCAGCTTTTATTTCTTTCATCAGATTCCCAGTGGGTCAGAAGTTTACATACACTCCATTAGTATTTTTAGCATTGCCTTTAAATTCGTTAACTTGGGTCAAACGTTTTGGGTAGCCTTCCACAAGCTTCCCACAATAATTTGGGTGAATTTTTGCCCATTCCTCCTGACAGAGCTGGTGTAACTGAGTCAGATTTGTAGGCCTCCTTGCTTGCACACGCTTTTTCAGTTCTGCCCACAAATGTTCTATAGGCTTGAGGTCAGGGCTTTGTGATGGCCACTCCAATACCTTGACTTTGTTGTCCTTAAGCCATTTTGCAACAACTTTGGAAGTATGCTTGGGGTCATTGTACATTTTGAAGACCCATTTGCGACCAAGCTTTAACTTCCTGACTGATGTCTTGAGATGTTGCTTCAATGCATCCACATAATTTTCCATTCCTCATGATGCCATCTATTTTGTTAAGTGCACCAGTCCCTCCTGTATCAAAGCACCCCCACAACATGATGCTGCCACCCCCGTGCTTCACGGTTGTGGTGGTGTTCTTCAGCTCGCAAGCCTCCCCTTTTGTCCTCCAAACATAACGATGGTCATTATGTTCAAACAGTTCTATTTTTTTCAGCATCTACACAAGGTCCTTTCCTGTTGTTCGGGAATTGATTTGGACTTTTTGCATCAAAGTACGTTCATCTCTAGGAGACAGAATGCGTCTCTTTCCTGAGCGGTATGACGGCTGCGTCATGTTGTTTATACTTGCATACTATTGTTTGTAGAGATGAACGTGGTACCTTCAGGCATTTGGAAATTGCTCCCAAGGATGAACCAGACTTGTGGAGGTCTATAATTTTTTTATGAGGTCTTGGCTGATTTCTCTTGATTTTTCCATGTCAAGCAAAGAGGCACTGAGTTTCAATGTAGGCCTTGAAATACATCCACAGGTACACCTCAAATTGACTCAAATGTTGTCAATTAGCCTATCAGAAGCTTCTAAAGCCATGACATAATTTTCTGGAATTTTCCAAGCTGTTTAAAGGCACAGTCAACTTCGTGTATGTAATCTTCTGACCCACTGGAATTGTGACACAGTGAATTATAAGTGAAATAATCTGTCCGTAAACAATTTTTGAAAAAAATCCTTTGGCATGTGTAGCCGATGTGAAATGACTAGCTTGTTAGCGGTGGTGCGCGCTAGTGGCGTTTCAATCGGTGACGTCACTTACTCTGAGACCTTGAAGTAGTGGTTCCCCTTGCTCAGCAAGGGCCGCGGATTTTGTAGAGCGATGGGTGACGATGCTTCGTGGGTGACTGTTGTCTGTGTGCAGAGGGTCCCTGGTTCGCGCCCGGGTAGGGGCGAGGGGACGGATTAAAGTTATACTGTTACATTGATGCTGTTGACCCGGATCACTATTTGCTGCGGAAAGAGGAGGAGGTCAAAAGGGGGGTGAGTGTAGCCGATGTGAAATTGCTAGCTAGTTAGCGGTGGTGCACGCTAGTGGCGTTTCAATCGGTGACGTCACTTGCTCTGAGACCTTGAAGTAGTGGTTCCCCTTGCTCTGCAAGGGCCGCGGCTTTTGTGGAGCGATGGGTAACGATGCTTCGAGGGTGACTGTTTCGCGCCCAGGTCGGGGTGAGAGATGGACATTAAAGTCTATACTGTGCACATAGTAGATGCCTTAACCGACTTGCCAAAACTATAGTTTGTTAAAAATACATTTGTGGAGTGGTTGAAAAATGAGTTTTAATAACTCCAACCGAAGTGTATGTAAACTTCCGACTTCCGACTGTAAATCTGGAGACCAGCAGGAAGTGCGCAACAACCGGCCTATCAGTATAATCCCGTCATATCTAAGGTTGCTTAAAAAGTTGTAGGAACAGCTCACAGCACGCCTGAATACAGGGCCGGTCCCTCTTGCAGTTTGGGTTTAAGGTGAACCACTCAGCATGTTGTTAACGTCAACCGTAATGTCCTTCTCTCAAAACTCTCCAGTTTCAACCTCTCCCAAAATGCTATTGACTGTGGTTCAGCCTACATATCAATGATCTTCCTTCTGTATGCCAGGGAGTGGAGATCCAAATGTACATTGACAACACGGACATCTACATCCATGGAAAGAGTGCTGAGCAAGTGGCTGCCAAGTTAGCATCAGTTCTGGAGAATGTTTCACAATGGCTCAATGACTCCTGTCTCACCCTAAATGTGGGGAAAACAGTGTCCATGTATTTATCTGTCAATCAAAAGCAGCAGGTCTTCCCCGACATCCTCATACATGTCCAAAAAATCTAAACTGTTTCAGAATTCAATACATTGGTATAATCCTAGAGCCCACCCTCAACTTAAAAAAAACACATAAAAGAAATTACCAACACAATCCAATATAGCCAAGCCAATTTCCTGTTCATCAGAAATGCTTTCTCCCATCGAGGCTTCCAGAATATTCTTGTATGCTTTGGTTTTCTCCCCATCTCTCCTACTGCATCACCAGCTGGTTACAAGCATGTGACACATCCCTGAAACCAGTGGTGTACTTTTACTTAAGTAAAAGTACTTTTTTGGGGTATCTATACTTTACTATTTACATTTTTGAACTTTTACTTCATTACATTCCTAAAAAAAAACATTGTACTTTTTACTCCATACATTTTGCCGGACACCCAAAAGTACTTGAATCCTTAAGAGGATGGGAAAATGGTCCAATGCACACACTTATCAAGATAATTCCCTACTGCCTCTGATCTGGCGGACTCCCTAAACACAAATGTTTCATTTGTAAATTATGTCTGAGTGTTGGAGATAGCCCCTGCCTATCCACACATCTAAAAAACAAGAAAATGGTGCCATCTGGTTTGCTTAATATAAGACATTTGTGTATTTTGACAATTATATGTACTTTTGATACTTAAATGCATTTCAAACTAAATAATTTTTTACTTTTACTCAAGTAATATTTTACTGGGTGACTTCACATACTTGAGTCTTGAGTTTTCTGTTAAGGTATCTTTACTTTTACTCAAGTATGACAATTGGCTACTTTTTACACCACTGCGTGAAACCTCTCAAATCACTCTACAAAGGAGTACTGAAAATATTGGACAAAGAAACACGTCACTACTACCACTGCAATATAATCACCAAGTTCAACTTGTTTTGTTTTTACAACTTAATTCGGTTCTCAGATATCAGCCTGGTTTACAAGATAACTCACAATCTAACACTTCCACCCCTGAGGGTCTTTGTAAACCTAGGCTCCGATCAAAATAGCAGGGTAACAATAACCTCCACCAGGGGGGACTGTAAAGCCTCCCCAAACGGTCCACCACCTTTCCACAATCAACCTTCTCATTCAAAGCAGCTAAGAAATGGAATGGTCTCCCCTCTGCTTTGAAAACATGTAGCAGCATCCAAGCGTTCTTGACTGAGATAGTTTTTTGTTTGTTTATAAAGTCCAATCAGTCATGAACTTATTGATTTGAACTGAAAACACCATACTGACTTTTATTGCAACAGAAGTAAATATTAGTGAAGTAGTAAATATGCAGGTTTAATTTAATTATGTGCAATAACTGGGCAATGTACAATGCTTCGTTTTTATTAATAGGTATAATACCATTTCTATCCAATAGCAATGTGTTTCTCTGTGCAATATTTTGACTTCTGTGTTGAAACAGTATACCTTTTTTAAATTAAAATAATAAATATAACTCTCAGATAAACAAAATAGAACTTTCAGACAGAAGACATAGAACTGTCATACAAAATACAACTATCAGAAGTAACAAATGGAACTCAGACAAAATTAAACTCCTACAGACAGACAAAATTGAACTCTCAGGCAGACAGACAAACTAGAACTCTCAGGGTACTCTCAGGGCTCACCCACAACCCTAACGCAATGGTAAATAATAGTATGGTGGCACTATAGGTCCAGGGTTGTGTCAGAAATATTTTCACTGTGGGAATTATGGGCGCGAAAGGGTTGGTGGTGGCGCGAAAGGGCTGGGCTTTGATGAATAAATCAATTGGAGGCTTGACCCCTCACAGGCCCATCAGAACGTGTTCCATGGCTAAATATGTGGTTTCTCCAAGTTGTGTATTTGCGGTCTTTTATGTATTATGTTGTCATCAACTCCAATTTGAATGTTAGTCCGTTATAGCCTAGTTTGTTAAATAGTCTACAGCAGTAATGGGCAACATTCATGTGGGTGGGGGCCACAAACCAGCCTTAGTTTTTAAACCAGCCTTAGTTATAACCTATAGTCCTAGAGTATGGGGAGACTATGGAGGGCTTGGTTTTTAGTCGTATGAAACAGAAAAGCAATTGTTACAGGAAAATAAGTTCTAAATACAAGGGTCACCAGCATCATCTCATCTCTCGTTTCACGATGGGCATATGGACATGGGTAGCCTACGTGGAAGGGTTTTTACACACGTCCACAACAGGAGCTGGCTAAAATAATGTAGGCCTTCACAATGCAAAGAAAGAAAGGGGATGTCTGGCTCACTGTTTTGCTGCTCCCAAACGTGATCTTTTAATAAAGCTTTGGTGATTTAAGATTTATTTCAAAGCAGTCTCACAGGTCAAATCCTTTATTGATAGACTTGGCTACTTGGTGAACGCATTGGGCAGGACAAAAGGGAGGCTATTTGCTTGGTTTTGAAACCAAATTAAACCAAATGGGGAAAAAAACATGAGTTTTTTTAATGTTTATTAATACTAGTGTTACCAGCACAAAAATCACATCTCCTCTCTTGTTCCATGGGCATTAGGGCATTGTGCATCACAGGATAGGCTGCGCTTCGTCTCACAAAATCCATGCCGTTACCAACCTCGTTACCGCCAAGACCTTCTTTTCATTGTTCTGAAATGGTCTGGTTTTTTTTCTTCAGAAAGACAGACACAATAGAACTATCTGACAGACAGACCAGAACTCTAATACAGACTAAATATAATTATATCTGACAGACATATTGACACTTGAGTGTGCATCTGGTGAGCTCCATGTTAGTGTGTACTTGTTAACTCTCCTCCTCTACTCTTTTATTCCCGAATCAGCTACAAAATAAACTCCATTGTCTGGAGGAGCAGCTCAACCATGAGATGCAGGCCAAAGATGACCTCGAGCATAAGTGCAAGTATGGCTCACCTCAGAACACACACACAAGCACACACTCCACACACACACACACTCACACATGCTCTTCTCTCCCCAGGACTACCACTAGCCGTCTAGAGAAGCTGGTCAAAGAGATCGACGAGGAGGTGAGACTAGCGATGTTCAATAGAGTTAATGGTCAGTAATGTTTTGACTATGCACATCACGCATGAACCCTTCCCTGTCCCTGTAGATGAACAGCAGGCAGAGAGTGGAGTCATCGCTGAGGCAGCTGGAGAGAGAGAGGGCCCTGCTGCAGCACCAGAGTGCTGAGAACCTCCGCAAGGTGGAGATGGAGGCGGGCAGGAAACGCAGCCTCGAGAATGAGCGTAAGCTAAGCCCAGTATACTGATTATAATGAGTTTGTAATTAGCTTATAATGCATTGAAAGACTTGTCATAAGCACTGGCTCTTGTTTTATTATCACTTTACAGTGATCCTGACTGTTACTTGCATTTGTGTAATTTTAACATTCCTTCACAGATACCATAACAAGGGCTTGTGCATGCTTATAACAAATCAAGACATTTTATCTGTTGGCTTTAATGCCAGGCACCACAACCTAATATTTTTTATATTTTTTTTATCATATCACAATACATTTTTACCAGTTAAATGTAGACACAAATATAATACTTTTTATGTACGGTATGCAAATTATCTGATATCTTATTAAATATGCACATATTTGCATATCACACAAATACATTTTTCTGGACACTGGATGAAGTCAGCCTAAATATGTTGGTTTCATTTTGTTTAGACACTCCAGGACTAGATTCATTCAGAAGAGATTATGGATAAATACTTTTTTCCATCTTTCCATCTGTAAAATTCTAAAGCCATTTTTGGCAAATTGTTCCAAGGAAATGTTATCAAGAATAAAAATGTGGCAACATATCAACAATTCCCTCTGGGTAAATCTGGAGAATATATCTAAGGATAACTACACAAACTGTGGTGACTGTAGATTATTCTGAAACGGAGAAAAATGTGTTGGCATGTGGGAAGTCTGATTTGCGAGAAATCGAATTTAGCCTATCAATCGCCAAATGCCTATTTTGACCATCATCTCTTCACCATCTCTTCAAAGTAAGTTACTTCATAGTCCAGTTTTTAACATTCTCTATGAAATGGGCTTGACAATAATGTGTGATTAAATGTAGTGAGCTTTTAAATGATAGATGTATGTCCAGGTAAAAGTTGTTACAATTCATGAAATGTTGATTACGGTGGTATGATAAACTAATATGCATTTATATTATGTTTGTTTACTTTTTGAAGGTACTCATTAAAGGACCAAAATACCAAAAACATCTCAAAATTCATTAGTAACATTAGATGCAAAACTTTTTTGCAAAACATTTTAGCCTGTGGTGCCTGGCCATTAAAGATATTTTTTGATTTGTTTCGTTCAACTGTTCTGACCAGCAAAATAAAGTTCTGAACCGATTCGAACCCTAAAAAAGTACCGGTTTATATTGTTCTTTTCTGTCAGGTTTTTAAACTGTGAAATCAACCTCTCTTTTTTTACATTTAGCTAATGAAATGACTTCACCAATCAGTGCAGATAGAGCAGGCAAGCTAGTTGTTTACATGTGTGACGGACAGACGAGTGGAGCCTATGGCGCAAGATGTGACTGAAATGTAACTCTGCTTATAGTAACCTTAACTAGCATTAAAAAGTGAATCCCCCCCGGTGCACATTTAGTTTTTTGCCCTAGCACTACACAGCTGATTCAAATAACCAACTCATCACCAAGTTTTGATTATTTTAATCCATTCCATCACCATGTCTAGTAAACGGCCTGCGGGACCAGCTTGAAGAGCTGAAGAGGAGGAACCAGAACTCTCAGCTCTCCAACGAGAAGAACATCCACCTGCAGAGACAGGTGAGGGAGAGCAAGCTTGTATGCATGTGTTCCTTTGAAGAAGTATGCTTCACTATCTTGTGATTTTTCAGATCACAGAAATGTGTTTTTTGCTTTCTTAACCCAACCTCTTGAGGAACACACACACACACAAACCCCATGAGGGGATGTAAGCTTGGGTGCCTTGCTCAAGGACACAACTGACAAGAGATGGCTTCTAAAATACCAAGAATATATGATAGCCGACCAGGAATGGACTGACTACTTTCACTTTATTGAATAAAAAAAATTAAGAAATTAACATCATACAAATTGCATTGAAAATAGCATAAGAAAACACTTCAGCTTTTTCTTATTTATTTCTCGATTGGGAAACTATTGATACAAATGTATTGTTATAAATGATACTTTAAAAACATTTAAGAACTACAGTTATTGTACAGTCGGACAGCAGCGGTAGAGTGGCATTTCTCAGGCGGTTCCTTCTCTCCCTCTATATCTCTCAGCTGGAGGAGGCGACAGCGGTGCTGGCCGAGGAGCAGGAGGCGGCGGGGCGGCTGCGGAGGAGCCAGTCAGAGGCCCAGAAGCAGGCCCAGGCCCTGGAGTTCAATCTCAGGGAGCTGGTGGACAACTGCACCCAGCTGGAGAACGCCAAGATGGGCCTGGAGCAGCAGCTTATGGGTCTGCAGGCCGACCTGGAGGCCGAGAGGCGGGACCGCAGCCTAGGGACAGAGATTATACTGGACCTGCAGGGTGAGACTGGGGATGAGGTTGGGGATGGGGCTGGAGCAAGGGTTGTCAGATCGGTAGAGTTTGCAATTTTACATTACTTTAAAGTAAAGTAAAAGTGCAAACTCTTTACTGACTCTATTGTCCCCATGGGTAATTTTGTTTCAGTGTCATGTACACGTTTAAATAGAAAACAAATTGACAATACAACTTTCATAACAGTTACATACCAATAAAAAGAGACTAGCCTGCTGGCCTTACTGGGTCGATAGGAACATTAGCCTGAGCTATTTAGGTAGGCTATCACACCTGGCACAAATGTCTAGTTCTGTTTTTCCTGCTGAGGGGTGCCCTATACCTGCGCCCAGAGGGGAGTAGTTCACGTCCGGGTACAGGGGGTGACTTGGGTCTAAAATTATTTTGTGAGCTTTGCGGTGGTCCCTGACCGTAAAGATCTCATCCAGGCCTGTCTGTTTGACTCCAAGTACCTTGCTTGCTGTGGTGATGCTCCTTCTCAGCATATTTCTCTGGCTGACAGTGGCATTACCAAACCAACAAACAATACAACAAGTTAAAATGCTCTCAATGAAAGGTTTGTAAAAACAGAGTCAGTATAGTACAGTCTATATTAAAAGATACCAGCTTTTTTGAGAAAGTACAGTCTCTGTTGACTCTTTCTGTAGATCAGGTCTGTACATTTACTCCATTGAAGCTTATTGTCCAAGGGTCTGATAGATGTTGCAGAGGTACAGTTGAAGTCGGAAGTTTACATACACTTAGGTTGTAGTCATTAAAACTAGTTTTTCAACAACTCCACAAATTTCTTGTTAACAACCTGTAGTTTTGGCGAGTTGGTTAGGACATCTACTTTGTGCATGACACAAGTCATTTTTCCAACAATTGTTTACACATAGATTATTTCATTTATAATTCACTGTATCAAAATTCCAATGGGTCAGAACTTTACATACACTAAGTTGACTGTGCCTTTAAACAGCTTGGAAAATTCCAGAAAATGATGTCATGGCTTTAGAAGCGTCTGATAGGCGAATTGATATAATTTGAGTCAATTCGAGGTGTACCTATGGATGTATTTCAAGGCCTACTTTCAAACTCGGTGCCTCTTTGCTTGGCATCATGGGAAAATCAAAAGAAATCAGCTAAGATCTCAGAAAATAAATTGTAGACCTCCACAAGTCTGGTTCATCCTTGGGAACAATTTTCAAATGCCTGAAGGTACCACGTTCCTCTGTACAAACAATAATACGCAAGTATAAACACCATGGGACCATGTAGCCGTCATTCCGCTCAGGAAGGAGACACGCTCTGTCTCCTAGAGATGAAAGTACTTTGGTGCGAAAGGTGCAAATCTATCTAAGAACAACAGCAAAGGACCTTGTGAAGATGCTGGAGGAAACAGGTACAAAAGTATCTATGTCCACAGTAAAAACGAGTCCTATATCGACATAACCTGAAAGGCCGCTCAGCAAGAAAGAAGACACTGCTCCAAAACCGCCATAAAAATGCCAGACTACGGTTTGCAACTGCACATGGTGTCCTCTGGTCTGATGGAGAAAAAAAATAGAACTGTTTGGTAATAATGACCATCATTATATTTGGAGGAAAAGGGGGATGCTTGCAAGACGAAGAACCCCATCCCAACCATGAAGCACGGGGGTGGCAGCATCATGTTGTGGAGGTGCTTTGCTGCAGGAGGGACTGATGCACTTCACAAAATGGATGGCATAATGAGGAAGGGGAATTATGAGGATATATTGAAGCAACATTTCAAGACATCAGTCAGGAAGTTAAAGCTTGGTCGCAAATGGGTCTTCCAAATGGACATTGAACCCAAACATACTTCCAAAGTTGGGGCCCCGACCTCAATCCTATAGAAAAGTGTGTGTGACTCAGTTACACTAGCTCTGTCATGAGGAATGGGCCAAATTTTACAAACTTATTGTGGGAAGCTTGTGGAAGGCTACCCTAAACAATTGACCCAAGTTAAACAATTTAAAGGCAACGTTACCAAATACTAATTGAGTGTATGTAAACGTCTGACCCACTGGGAATGTGATGAAAGAAATAAAAGCTGAAATAAATCATTCTCTCTATTATTCTGACATGTTATATTCTTAAGATAAAGTGGTGATCTAACTGACCAAAGATAGGGAATTTTTATTAGGATTAAATGTCAGGAATTGTGAAAAACTGAGTTTAAATGTATTTGGCTATTTGTAAACTTCCGACTTCAACTGTGGGTGTTGTATACTTCCTGAAGTATATGCACCTTCTCTTTAGTCTTGTTGGTATTGAAGACCAAGTGTGATTCGTCACACCACTCTACAAAGTAATTTAGGACCAGGCCATGGTGTTCCTCGTCATCATACAAGAGGGTGATCAAGGCAGTGTCATCAGCGAACTTAATGAGGTGCCTGTCAGGATGGGAACTAATACAACTATTAGTGTACACGATATACAGGAGTGGGGACGAAGCACATCCCTGGTGAGAGCCTGTGTTGGTGGTGTGTATGTCTGACACGTGGGGGCCTATTTTGACTCACTGTGACCTCTGGCTCAGGAAGTCCAACAGCCGCAAAACCATACCCCCATCTAAGGAGAAGTCCCGAATGAGTCTCTGTGGCAGAATGTAAGGCTGGATTGTGTTGAAGGCAGAAGAAAAGTCAACAAATAAAATCCTGACATGGGATTTAGCTCACTCTAGATGTCTATAGAATCAAATTTATTTCAAATCAAATTGATTTATATAGCCCTTCTTACATCAGCTGATATATCAAAGTACTGTACAGAAACCCAGCCTAAAACCCCAAACAGCAGGCAATGCAGGTGTAGAAGCACGGTGGCTAGGAACAACTCCCTAGAAAGGCCAAAACCTAGGACCATGTTGAGAAGAGTAAGAATGGCATCATCCACTCCTCTGCTTGGCTGATAGGCAAACTGAAACGGGTCAAGGAGCTTCTGGGTGGCGCTGAGAACATGACTTTTCACAAGTTTATCAAGGCATTTCATTACTAAGGATGTCAAGGCGGCAGGGCGGTAGTCATTCAGTACAGAGGGATTTGATGCTTTAGGAATGGGTATATTTAGTGAGTTTTTCCACAATACTGGTGCGTGCTGCTGGTCGAGCGAAGATTGGAACATGTCTGTAAAAACACCAATTGTTCAGCACAGTGCTTTAACACATGTCCACTTATTTTGTCTGGGCCTGGGCTTTTGTGTGCGTTACATCCCCTGAACAACTTCAAAACGTCAGCCTGTTTAACAACATCAGCCTGTTTGACAATCCTCATGTCTCCCAAGGTCAGCACTGGGTTTTTCCCCTGTCTTTGTGGGGGGTGTTAGCCATGGATTTAATCCCTTGCCAGGCCACCCTTGAGTTTGCTGAGGAGAAGGTCCTCTGCACCCTTTGCTTGCATGCCTCCTTGTCCACTGGTATCTTTCTTTTGATCTCACGTTGCACATCTCTTAAAGCCTGTCTATCACCCTCAGCCTAAACCGCCTTCTTCCTATTAAGTAGTGATTTTATATTTTTCTTTGATACCCAAGGCTTATTGTTAGGGAGGATTTTACAGGTTTTAGTAGGCACAACTGACTCAACACAGAAGTTTACATAGTCTGAAAAGACATCAACATCAACAACTCAAATACCTCCCACATAGGACAGTCAAAACACCCCTGGAGACAAGTGATACGGTTGTCGTTTCAGATTTGGACAGGTTGAACTGTGGGTTTAACTGTGGGCACTTTGGAACCATTCCGTTGGTTCCATTGTGACATGAGGGGCAGAGTTTTGCACTTTTGGAACCATTCCATGGGTTATATTACATTAGGCATGTTTAACCAAGCATAAATAGGACCCAGGTCTGCCTGGGAGCATGTCACCCTGCCTCACAGAGACCTGAAAACGATACCAATCTCTGTCTCTCTCACTCCCTTTCTCCCTATTTCTGTACCTGTGTTTCTCCATGTCATTTTCTCTCTCGCTTTCTCCACCTTTACTCTCGTCCCTACTTCCCTCACTCTCTCTCTTGCTGTTCTTTATCTTCCCTCTCTCTCAGGGCATATCCAGGGTCTGGAGGCGGAGGTGAAGCATGTGAAGGGTTCTCTCTCCAATTCACAGATGGAGGAGAGGCAGCTACAGCATAGGCTCACTGACATGGAAAAGGTAAGAGGGCTGGGTCGTGAAACATTAGGCACCAAACGGAAGACAATTGACTGAAACAGCGAAGGCCAACCTGGACCTGTCCAATAGTAAACTTTTATTGTTTTCTGTTGCAAAATATGCCAAGATGGACACATCCCTGCACTTCACTGGGAAGACTTACTCTACATAACACTCAATATGTTCCTATCAAAGGGCAAGATACAGTGCATTCAGAAAGTTACTTTTTCCACATTTAGTTGTGTTACAAAGTGGGGTTAAAATGTTTTTAATTCATTTTTGGGGCGGAAATTATCTCAGGAACATCCAATGTCGTATTGGTAAGCAACTCCCGTGTATATTTGGCCTTGGGTTTTAGTTTATTGTCCTGCTGAAAGGTGAATTTGTCTCCTGTCTGTCGGAAACCGGACTGATCTAGGTTTTCCTCTAGGATTTGTCCTGTGCTTAGCTCTATTCCGTTTCTTTTTAACCTAAAAAAAAACTCCCTAGTCCTTGTCGATGACAAGCATACACATAACATGATGCAGCCACCACCATGCTTGAAAACATGAAGAGTGGTACTCAGTGATGTTGTGTTGGATTTTCCCCAAACAAACCTTTGTATTCAGGATAAAAAGTGTATTTCTTTGCCACATATTTTGCAGTATTACTTTAGTGCCTTATTACAAACAGAATGCATGCTTTTGATTTTTTTTAAATTCTGTACAGGCTTGCTTATTGTCACTCTGTCAATTAGGTTAGTATTGTGGAGTAACTGCAATGTTGTTGATCCATCCTCATTTTTTTCATATCAAAGCCATTAATTAAACTTACTTTTTTTAAATCACCATTGGCCTGAGTGGTTTCCTTCCCCTCCGGCAACTGTTAGGAAGAGACGCCTGTACCTATGGACATTCCCTCGGGGACATTCTACCACCCCCCCTCGTTTATGATTGTTACAGTTGTAAATATGTATTTATTATTATTGGTATTATTGTCACTTTTCTTTTTGACCTGCACTGTTGGAGTTTGGAGCTTAAGCATTTCACTGTACCTTGCAATTACATCTGCGACCCTGTGCATGACTAATAAAGTAATCTAGTCTAATCTCACTGGGTGCATTGATACACCATCCAAAGTGTAATTAATAACTTCACCATGCTCAAAGGGATATTAAATGTCTGCTTTTTTTTTTTACCCATCTACCAATTTGTGCCCTTCTTTGCAAGGTATTGGAAAACCTCCCTGGTCTTTGCAGTTGAATCTGTGCTTGAAATTCACTGTTTGACTGAGGGACCTTACAGATAATTGTATGTGTGGGTGGGGTGCAGAGATGAAAATCATGTTAAACACTATTATTTCATAGAGCGTCAATTCATCTTATAATATGACTTGTTAAGCCAAATTTTACTCCCAAACTTATTTAGGCTTGTATAACAAAGGGGTTGAATAATTACAGACTCAAGACATTTCAGTTTTTTAAATTCTTAAAACATAATTACACTTTCACATTGTGGGGTATTGCAGGGTCCCCCAACTGGTAGCCCGTGGGACGAATTTGGTCCGCGGGTTGTTTTTTTTGGCACCCCAAGTTTTCTGAGCAAAAATTTTAAAAATATGTAAGTGTTTTTGGGGGGGATTTTGATTGCTGGACATAAAAGACTGTAAAAACTCCAGGAAATCAGCTCCAAGTGATTTAAAGAAATCTGTTCCCTGCATTACCACGCATAATAGAGAGACACGTGATTGTATACAAATGTGCGCAAGGTTTGAAATGATTATGTTTTAGTCAAGCATTCTATCTGTTTGGGCTTCTTGCGGTCAATTTGCAGTCAACAAATGATTTGTAATTATGTTCCGGCCCCCCGACCATCTGCTCCAGAAAAATATTGACCCACGGCTGAATCTAGTTGATGATCCCTGGGGTATTGGGTGTAGATCAGTGACACAATTTAATATTTAAAAAATTCAAGCTGTAACACAACAAAATGTGGAAAAGTCAAGGGATGTGAATACTTTCTGAAGGCACTGTAGATCTTCTTATTATCTCAAGTCCTCTTAGATCTCTCACAGTGGCAATCAATTTGGTGCTGGGCAGCTGTCCCCTCTTTATCCTGAGACACACATACACAGTTGACCTTTGACCTCTGGTTGGGTCCATTAGGAGAAGAGCAACCAGGAGATTGACCTGGCATTCAAGCTCAAGTCACTGCAGCAGAGCTTTGACGCGGAGCGGGCAGAGCACAAGGTCACCAAGACACGCCTGGCTGACAAGAACCAGATCTACGAGTCCATCGAAGAAGCCAAGTCTGAGGCCCTGAAAGGTGAGGGGGGAGAAAGGGTAGAGGTGTTTGGGAATTGATAGATTAGTGAAATGGAGCGTAAGAGAAACATATATGTTACAACAAGAAGCAGGGGGAAAATGTGCCCCACCTAGTGAGTATGTGTCACTGCCAATAATGACAATCTGGATAAACGTGTTGGCTCAACCAGGACTTTTCAAACCTCTCCTCTGGGACCCCCAGCTGTTCCATCTATCCTAGCACTTCTGAATCAACTTGTCAACTAATCACCAAGTCCTTGAATAGGTGAATAAAATCAGCTAGTTCAGGTCTGCAACAAAATTGGGAAACATCTGGCGTCCATATTATACAATTGTCTATTATTATCATAACATTGTCTCCTTCTTACGTTTGTGAGGGATGGAGCGGACGCTGCAGGAGGAGCGGAGCCACAAGCTGCAGTTGGAGTCCAGGCTGCTGCACCTGGAGAAGGAGCACTCCATGCTGGACTGTGACTACAAGCAGGCTGAGCACAAGCTGGACGAGCTGCGCACGCACAAGGACAAACTCGCTGAGGAGGTGTGTGTGTGGGGGGGTTCAGGGTTGTATGTGTGTGTGTGTGGGGGGAGGGGGACAAGTCTCTGATTGTCTCTACATTCATTCTTTGTGTGAGAGAGTGTGTAAAGTGTGTGCGTGTGTGTCTTTATTTGTGTGTTTCGGGAAGATTTCTCTCTGTCTGTTCTATTAGCTGCAAGAACAGGTCTTGGTGCTGTCTTTACCCGAAACTAACCTCACCATCTCTCACTCTCTCACACTCATTCACTCTCACACTGTCTCATTTCTCCTCACTCAAGGTTAAGAACCTGAGCCTGTGTATGGAGCAGGAGGAGAAAAAGCGCATGCTGAGCCAGAACGACCTGAATGTCCAGACCCAGCAGGTGACTGCTCTGTGCTCCTCGGAGAAGCAGCTGAAGCAGGAACTCAACCACCTGCTAGACATGAAGCACAGCCTGGAGAAACAGAACCAGGAGCTACGCAGGTAGAGGGGATAACGCGAGCACACACACATGCTTTATAAACACATATGCACAGTCAAGCTGGCTTTGGAAAGGATTCAGACCCCTTGACTTTTTCCAAATTTTGTTAGGTTACAGCCTTAGTCAAACGTTTATTAAATTGTTTTTTTCTTCATCAATCTACACACAATAACTTATTTACATAATGTTCAGACCCTTTGCTATGAGACTTGACATTGAGCTCAGGTGATCATCCTTGAGATGTTTCTACAACTTGAGTGGAGTCCACCTGTGGTAAATTCAATGGATTGGACATGACTTGGAAAGGCACCCACCGGTCTATATCAGATCCCACAGTTTATAGTGCATGTCAGAGGAAAAACCAAGCCATTAAGTTGAAGGAATTGTCCGTAGAGCTCCAAGACAGGATTGACAGGAGGCACAGATCTGGGGAAGGTTACCAAACATTTCTGCAGCATTGAACGTCCCAAAAACAACACAGTGGCCTCCATAATTCTTAAATAAAAGAAGTTTGGAACCACCAAGACAGGGAGGTGACAAAGAACTCGATGGTCACTCTGACAGAGCTCTAGAGTTCCACTGTGGAGATGGGAGAACCTTCCAGAAGGACAACCATTTCTGCAGCACCCTACCAATCAGGCCTTTATGGTAGAGTTGCTAGACAGAAGCCACTCCTCAGTAAAAGGCACATGACAGCCCGCTTGGAGTTTGCCAAAAGGCACCTAAAGACTCTGACCATGAGAAACAAGATTCTCTGGTCTGATGTAACCAAGATTGAACTCTTCGGCCTGAATGCCAAGCATCACGTCTGGAGGAAACCTGGTGGCCTCCCAACGGTGAAGCATGATGGTGGCAGCATCATGCCGTGGGGTGTTTTTCAGCGGCAGGGACTGGGAGACTAGTCAGGATTCAGGCAAAGATGAACGGAGCAAAGTACGGCGAGATCCTTAATGAAAACCTGCTCCAGAGTGCTCAGGACCTCAGACTGGGGTGAAGGTTCACCTTCCATCAGGACAACAACCCTAAGCACACATGCAAGACAAAGCAGGAGTGGCTTCAGGACAAGTCTCTGAATGTCTTTGAGTGGCCCAGCCAGAGCCCGGACTTGAACTTGATCGAACATCTCTGGAGAAAACTGAAAATAGCTATGCAGCAACACTCCCCATCCAACCTGACAGAGCTTGAGAGGATCTGCAGAGAAGAATAGGAGAAACTCCCCAAATACAGGTGTGCCAAGCTTGTAGTGTCATACCCAAGAAAACTTGAGGCTGTAATTGCTGCAAAAGGTGCTTCAACAAAGTATTGAGTAAAGTGTTTGAATAATTATGTAAATGTCATATTTCCTTTTTTTTTCAAATAAATTTGCAAACAATTACAAAAAAACATTTTTTTGTTTTGTCATTATGGGCTATTGTGTGTAGGTTGCTGAGGAGTTTTATATATTTAATCCATTTTAGAATAAGGCTGTAACGTAACTAAATGTGGGAAAAGTCCAGGAGTCTGAATACTTTCCAAAGGCACTGTATGTGTGTGTGAGAGAGAGGATGTGATGGCCAATCGATGTTACTTATCATTAGGTATCATTTCTGTCTTCCCCAGGCACTACATGTTGGGAGTTGTGTGTTGTTTGTTTTAGATTGATTTGACATGGCAAGGATTGACAGTCCTTTTCCCCAATCACAGGGAGAGACAGGAGACTGACGGACAGCTGAAGGAGATGAAGGACCAGCTGGAGGCTGAACAGTATTTCACGGTACTGTTGACTTCTAGTCACTCTCCCAATGAGTGGAAAGATTTTCCCAAAAATCCCAGGTTTACCAGAAATCCTGGTTAGAATACTGCTGGGAATTTTTGTAAAGT
Organism: Oncorhynchus nerka; assembly: GCF_034236695.1. Lineage (NCBI taxonomy): Eukaryota > Metazoa > Chordata > Actinopteri > Salmoniformes > Salmonidae > Oncorhynchus > Oncorhynchus nerka. The sequence continues at coordinate 44,352,916 of NC_088408.1, read as the reverse complement.
TACCAGAGTTTTTGCAACCCTAAGAAAGACTATATTTAGTAGTTTCTCAGTCTAGTAATTCTGCTTTACAGTGTTTGCTATGTCCCAAATGGCATCCTATCCCTATTGACCCTGGTCAAAAGTAGTGCACTACATAGGGAACAGCGTGCCATTTGGGACATACAGTGTGGCAAAAAAGTATTTCATCAGCCACCAATTGTGCAAGTTCTACCACTTAAAAAGATGAGAGAGGCCTGTAATTTTCATCATAGGTACACTTCAACTCTGACAGACAAAATGAGAAAAGAAATCCAGAAAATCACATTAGACTAGGCATCACAAGAGGTTAAACAGAGTTCAAACAGGTGCCATTAATACAGGTAACGAGTGGAGGACAGAGGAGCCTCTTAAAGAAGAAGTTACAGGTCTGTGAGAGCCAGAAATCTTGCTTGTTTGTAGGTGACCAAATACTTATTTTCCACCATAATATGCAAATAAATTCATAAAAAATCCTACAATGTGATTTTCTGGATTTCTTTTCTCATTTTGTCTGTCATAGTTGAAGTGTACCTATGATGAAAATTACAGGCCTCTCTCATCTTTTTAAGTGGGAGAACTTGCACAATTGGTGGCTGACTAAATACTTTTTTGCCCCACTGTATGATAGTTGGTGTGTGTTGACGTGGATGTCCTCTGTGCCAGACCCTGTACAAGACCCAGATCCGGGAGCTGAAGGAGGAGTGTGATGAGAGGAACAAGCTGTATAAGGACATTCTGCAGAGACTGGAGGAGTACCAGGAGGAAAGGTACTGGATCAGGATCCGACCATAAACTGTGCCTTGACACTAGGGTTGCGAAATTCCTGTAAGTTTACCCAAAACTGTGATTTCTGGAAACCCTGGGAACCCACAACCCTACCTGAAACTCAATTATATCTTTGTTCACACCACTGAGCCCAGCTGTACTGCACTGGCCTGGTTACACATCCATTGTAGTTGCTGGACCCATTCTGGAAAGAAGCACTTCTAACAAGCTCTTGGAGATTAGTGGCATTAGCACAAAGTTAATCTCTCATGGACAGACTACGTAAACATACATGGTACCACTTGTGTTTAAGTAGTCTGTCCACAAGTGATTAGCTGTAGCCTCATGTAATAATGTGTTTCATCCTTATCATGGCGAAATGATAGCCTGACAATACTGCAGGTAATGTGATCAGAGCGTAACCTAACCTCTTGTGATGCCTAGTCTACAGGTGATGTGCCATCAATCACCATATCACAAACACAATGATCTTCGAGAATCTGACCAAATTACACAAGATGTTTGATTATTAGCACACACTGTAAAGTCACACAGACAGACTTTAAGCTCTAAACTCCTGTTACAGCCAGCCCGGAGATCTCATTTTATCTCAATATCAAGGGGCAGCAGCGTAGCCTAGTGGTTAGAGCGTTGGACTAGTAACCGAAAGGGTGCAAGATCAAAGCCCCACTCTGTCATTCTGCCCCTGAACAAGGCAGTTAACCCGCTGTTCCTAGGCTGTCATTGAAAATAAGAATTTGTTCTTAAAACTGACATGCCTAGTTAAATAAAGGTGTGTGTATATATATATATATATATATATATATATATATTTTTTTTTTTTTTTAAGTACCTTACTGTCATTGTTTTCAATTAAAATGGTGGGAGGGGAAAACTAGCTGTTATTGGCAGAGAACTCTCTTATTCGTCTATTAACTAATTTACCGCCTGGTGATGTCACCAGGCAGGCCAAAACGCCATCCCACCAAAACAGGCTGACACTAAACAGCTCTTAGACTATTATACTAAAAGGGCATTATCATCATTTTCACAATTTCACAATATTATTCTAACCTCATTGTGTGGAAATATACTGTATATAAAACACAGTAATATCACGTTTATGACTTGATTGCACCTAAAATAGAAGTGAAAATGGAACTCATTGATATATGCTACCGTTCAAAAGATTGGGGTCACTTAGAAATGTCCTTATTTTTGAAGAAAAGCACATGTTTTTTTTGTCCATTACAATAACATGAAATTGATGTTAGAAATATAGTGTAGACATTGTTTAGAAATATAGTGTAGACACTGTTTAGAAATATAGTGTAGACTATAGTGTAGACATTGTTATTGTTGTAAATTACTATTGTAGCTGGAAACAGCAGATTTAAAAAAAAAAAAATGGAATATCTACATAGGCCCATTATCAGCAACCATCACTCCTGTGTTCCAATGGTCATGTTGTGTTTGCAATTATGTTAGCACAGCTGAAAACTGTTGTACTGATATAAAATATGCAATTAAACTGGACTTCTTTCGACTAGTTGAGTGTCTGGAGCATCAGCATTTGTGGGTTTGGTTACAGGCTCAAAATGGCCAGAAACAAAGACACTTTCTTCTGAAACTCGTCAGTCTATTCTTGTTCTGAGAAATTAAGGCTATTCCATGCAAGAAATTGCCAAGGAACTGAAGTTCTCGTACAACGCTGTGTACTACTCTCTTCACAGAACAGCACAAACTGGCCCTAACCAGAACAGAAAGAGGAGAAGAAAATTAAATAAAGAATTTAAAAATATATATTTAAAAAATCAGCCATTTCCAGCTACAATAGTCATTTACAACATTTACAGTATCTACACTGTATTTCTGATCAATTCTATGTTATTTTAATGGACAAAAAATTGCTTTCCTTTCAAAAACAAGGACATTTCTAAGTGACAGCAAACTTTTGACCTGTAGTGTACTAAGGCCTAACCTTCTCCTAGGCCAGCCTTCTCCTATTACAACGTTTGGCAATGCAAGATTAATGTATTCCTAGGTCAAGTGACCGTCCCGACATACAGTACAGGACACTGATTTCATTAGCTTAATTTTCCCATATATACTGCACAGATTGCACCAAAGCAGGATTTTCCTGGTATTCCGGGATTTCCTTTTTGGCCTTCCAGCGACTGCTCTGACATAAAGCACTGGACTAGATTCAGTCATTTTCCCATACAGTAGTGTCAGTATTTTTCCAAATCCCCACATTCTCTGGTATTCTGGGTCTTCCTTCCCACAGGGATTCCCTGGCAGCACAGCTGGGGGCGAGCCTAACCAAGGTGGACTCTGAACAGCTGGCGCGCTCCATCGCCGAGGACCAGTACTCCGATCTGGAGAAGGAGAAGATCATGAAGGAGCTGGAGATCAAGGACATGATGGCCCGACACAGGCAGGAGCTAGGGGACAAAGAGGCCACCATCGGCTCGGTGAGGGGGGGATGGGTTGGAGCGAGAGACAGAGCGGGGAGGAAGAGAGAGGGAGAGAGACTGAGGCTTGAGTTTAGTCAGTCAAATAAGAATGTTGTCAAATAGAGGGTGTCACTGAATACTTTTGAGACCTGTACTTGGTGTCTGTAATGCTCACCTATCATCTGTGGCCCCCTACAGTTGGAGGAGTCCAACCGCACCCTGACCGTGGACGTGGCCAACCTGGCCAATGAGAAAGAGGAGCTCAATAACCAACTGAAGGAGATGCAGCAACGTGAGTATCCCCCCCCCCCCCCCACTCGCCCTTCCTACTTTGAGCCCAGGTCCACAGTGTCCAAAATGTTCCAGAAATGTTGTGGGAATGCTTGTTCTTGGTTTGGTGATGGAGGAGTCCATGTGCTCTCAAGGTCCTCACAGTATCCAGAATATTACCGGATGTGGTGATGGGAAAGTTTGTCCAGAATGTTCCAGGGATGTTATCAGAAGGTTTGGTATTGGTTTTGTTCACAGAGCTCCAGAAGGCCAGGGAGGAGGAGAGACATATGAACAGTGTGAAGATGTCCTTCGAGAAGAATCTGCAGACGGAGAGAACACTTAAGATACAGGTGAGGGACTGTTTGGATGTGTATCACATATGAGCTATCTGGCTAGAAAGCACTGGTTAGCTACAAATAGTGTCGCTGTAAAAGTCGTGTCGCCCTTTCCCAACCAAGACCACGTTATTGGTATGGGTAATGGTTAGCATAACACGTTAGCTCCTGGAGTACAAAGTATCGGGGGTTCATGTTCCTGAGTTCAGCAGAACAGATACAAACCTCAAATGTTAGATATTATGTAATATATAGAGTCAGTTTCCTAGAATCTCCATCAAAAGCTCCTTTTGTTCCAGGACTTGCCTGAATCGTGTGTCCGGGAAAACAGCCCATAAAGTATTTTTCATTGAGAATATACACTGAGTGTACAAAACACTGCTCTTTCCATGAATCCAGGTGAAAGCTATGATCCCTTATTGATGTAGATGAAGGGGAGGAGGCAGGTTTAAGAAGGATTTTTAAGACAATTGAGACATGGATTGTGTGTGTGCCATTCAGAGGGTGATGGGCAAGACAAAAGATTTAAGTGCCTTTGAACGGGTTATGGTAGAAGGTGCCAGGTGTACCGGTTTGAGTGTGTCAGGAACTGCAACGCTGCTGGGTGTATCACGCTCTAATGTTTTCCCGTGTATCAAGAACTGTCCACCACCCAAAGAACTTCCAGACAACTTGACACAACTGTGGGACGTATTGTGTGGGACGCATCCCTGTGGAACGATTTTGACACCTTGTGGAGTCCGTGTCCCAACAAATTGAGGCTGTTCTAAGTGCAAATATTAGGAAGGTGTTCCTAATGTTTTGTACACTCAGTGTATATTGTGGTGTGCTGTCCATTCCATCCCCATAACATATTGTGTATATGTATGGCTGTATCCACCAGGCGGTCAACAAGCTGTCTGAAATCATGAACCGGAGGGAGACGATGCGTGCGGGTCACCGCCACGATGACACCCTGGACATGCGCAGGAAGGAGAAGGAGAACAGGAAGCTACAGTTGGAGCTGAGATCGGAGAAGGAGAAACTCAACAGCACCATCATAAAGTACCAAAGAGAGATAAACGATATGCAGGCGGTCAGTCTATAACATAACCACAACCTTACACTAACCATCACGCAACCACTTAAACAGGGAGTCAGTCCAACCAGAGCAAAACCGCAACCTTAAACTAACCATCACACAACCACAACCTTGTACTAGGTTGGGCTCCCGAGTGGCGCAGTGGTCTAAGGCACTGCATCTCAGTGCTAGAGGCGTCACAACAGACACTGGTTAGATTCCAGGCTGTATCACAACCGGCCGTGATTGGGAGTCCCATAGGGTGGCGCACAATCGGCCCAGCGTCGTAAGGGTTTGGCCGGGGTAGGCCATCATTGTAAATAAGAAATTGTTCTTAACTGACCTGCCTAGTTAAATAAAGGTTAAATAAATACAATACTAACCATCACACAACCACTCGTTGCTGTGAACATTTTACTATGAGAGCATTTCATTTTCTTATTACTAGGCAGTGCTGTGGGAACAAAGTGAGGCCAGTTGGCTGGAATGGCCTCCCAAAGTCACACCGATATAAAGACACCAGTAAATACTACCTACTTGATGCTTCAGCTAAAAGTGTGTGCATGTGTGTTTCCATCAGTGGAGGCTGCTGAGGGGAGGGAAGACTCGTGGTAATGGAATGGCATCAAACACATGGAAACCACTTATCCACTTATTCCGCTCCAGCCGTTACCGGGAGCCTATCCTCCCCATTTAAGGTGCCAGCAACCTCCTCTGATTTCCATCTGTACTGTAGGTGTTATCAGACGAGAGCCAGGTGCGCATGGAGCTCCAGATGGCCTTGGACAGTAAGGACAGTGACATTGAGCAGCTGCGCTGTCAGCTGACCTCTCTTAGCATCCACTCTATGGACTCCACCAGCATCAGCAGCAGTAACGACATGGACGACAGCGGTTACCCAGGTAAGACCGGCCTCTCACCCCTTACTTTACCACTGGCCACTTAACTCTTCAAATGGAAACCCTTAATAGGCAGGTGTTACCTTCATGTACTCAAATGTTCAGTGTTTTAACTTGAGCTTTAAATCATTCATATTTAACATTCAAGTCAAAGCACTGAACACTCCTCTCTATCCTTCCCTATCTCTCTGTCGCAACACAGTTTTCCTTTTATTTTCCCACCTGTCACTCCCTTATTGACTTTCCAACCCCTTCTTTCACTATGCCTTGAATACACCTTTAATTCCTTATTCCTTTCTTTCCCTTCGATATCCACTCCCACACTCCCTCTCTCTGTCTGTTGTGATGGTGTAGTGTTCATCGGTCACTCCCAGACCTCCGAATATATGCCTTCCACTACCAGTGCAGGCAGAAATCTGTCAGCATTGCCACCCAGCCCTCCTTTAGAGTGGCTCACCTTCTCTTTGGCTCCGACTCTGAGAATGAGGAGTAGGAGGAAGAGAAAGAGGATGACGTAAATGATGGGCGGTTAGAACATGGCCGCAGACCGTCACCTATGAGCAGCCGTCCACAGAGCCTGACCGCAGCGGTGCAGGCGACCCCTCATGGTCTACAAAATACGTTCCCTCTCTATCCCGCCTCGGGAGTTTGTCAGTCTGTAACACTCCCGGCAGTGACTCTGCAGTGCAACTACAGTAATAGTGGTTGGTGTTTCACAGCTGTGTGCGAAAAGTCGCAGCCTAACTTTGTGTGGCCCCGGTTAACCTTGAGCTGAGTCAACTCAAACTATGTGGACTTTCAAAACGTTTTCCCGATTTGGAATAACTCCAGTGTAGGGATCCAGAGCTGCATCTAAAATGGCCCCCTATTCCTTATATAGTGCACTACTTTAACCAGAAATGGTACCATTTTGGATAAGAAATAGGGTGCCATTTTTCTTTCAAGCACCATTAGTAGATTAATTTAGCGAAATAAAAACCTTTGTTGGGAAGGCATGTAAATAACGTATAGAGACAATAATTAGCTACAGAGCATTACATGATGCACGCAACACGTTTCGACAACAATGGTTTAACCGGTTGAAACAATGAAGTGGGCCGTGTGGATTGGCTCCTGACCTCAGCTCTCTGCAGTATTTAACAGAGCTGTCATGAAGCTCCTATGAAGCAATATTAATGTACTTCCTGTTTCCTGTATGCAAAACAGATACCAGGCTGGAGGGCTGGCTATCACTTCCTGTGAAGAACACCAAGAGATTTGGATGGGATAGAAGGGTATGGTGCCCCTTCTGCCTCTCTGACTATTCTGTACCTGATTATTGGTCTTTATTGATTATTCCACTGACACGTGAGTCCAACTGTGTGATTTTGTCTTTTTCCCTGCTCTCTCTCTCTCTCTCTCTCTCTCTCTCAGTATGTGGTGGTAAGCAGTAAGAAGATCTTGTTCTACAATAGTGATATGGACCGAGAGCAGTCCAACCCCTACATGATCCTAGACATTGAGTGAGTCACAAAGCTTGTTTGTCCTCATTTGACTTTTTTTCCCTCACTGCTTCTATTGAGATGCCTATCATTGTTCCATTCTTTCCTCCATGCAGTAAGCTGTTCCACGTCCGACCAGTCACTCAAACAGACGTGTACCGTGCTGACACCAAAGAAATCCCCAGGATATTCCAGGTGACAACTCACATTGACATCAATATCTTGTCTTCAAGACTTTCAACCGAATCCTCATTTACAGAAACGTAACATATTATCTGCTCCTTATTCCTCTTCCATCTCTCCACCTCACAGATCCTTTACGCCAATGAGGGCGAGAGCAAGCGGGAGCAGGAGTTTGCGGTGGAGCCGCCGGCGCTGGCGGGCGAGCGCTCGTCCTACGTTAAGCACAAGGGTCACGAGTTTATCCCCACTCTCTACCACCTGCCTTCGAGTTGTGAGGCATGCACGCGGCCCCTGTGGAACGTGTTCAAGCCGCCGCCCGCGCTGGAGTGCCGCCGCTGCCACACCAAGTGCCACAAGGACCACTTAGACCGGAATGAGGAGGCCATTGCCCCCTGCAGGGGTCAGTAAGAGGGGAATGGTCACAATATTTAACCCTCCCTTGCCTCCCACATTCCATAAAACTCTATAAACCCAGTAGAGTTCTAAAACCCAGATGGCTCACTTGCCACAAAATGTGCCACTTTCCCGTCTAGGTTTTATATTTCTGTGGGTGAATGCCACTGGGTTCATAGGGTTTTAATGGCATGTGGGCAAGCGAGGGTTAAATATTATTTATGAGTTACTGTTTAGAATGTTAGTCCCCCTTGAACATTGCCACTTTAGCGACTGTATTATTAGGACAGTGAAGTTAAAGCACATTTTGGTAGGCATACATATTAGTCAGTTTTCTTTAAATGAATTGTTTTCCTGTATTAGTGTATTCACTAACTTCAAACCTCCTCCCTTAGTGAACTACGACATATCCACGGCCAAAGACCTACTCCTACTGGCCGGCTCTCAGGAGGAGCAGCAGCGATGGGTCAGCCGGCTAATCAGACGCATCCCGAGGAAACACCCTGGACCCGCCTCCTTGGTCCAAGCCCCCGAGCCACCTTCCCACTCCTCCCCCCGACTCTCCCCTGGCGCCTCCCCCCGCAACTCTCCAAGCCTGTCCCCCCACCGCGGAGCCATCAAGGTCCAGCCCAGTCGCCAGCAGACTCAGCCTGCAGGGAAGCCCAGGTAAGACTATTGATGGGTAAAGAGGGTGGATTTCAGACCTGTGTTCAAATTGTTTTGGAAATCTTTCAAATACTTTCAGCATTTGCTTGAGCCTGCCTGGAATGCCAGATCGGCGGTGTTTGCGCTTTTGGGGCTATGAACATACAAGTGTCTTACATCATTCTTTAGCTTAGAACCTTGGTAATCGAACCGCTTTATCCGATTCACAATATTCTTTACAGCGAAAGCATAGCATTTGATTGTCTGAGGACAGTGCCCCCGCATACACCACAATTAAAAACATTTTTCAAACCAGCAGAGGCGTCACAAAAATCAGAAATAGCGCTAAAATAAATCACTTACCTTTAAAGATCTTCCTCTGTTTGCAATCCCAAGGGTCCCATCTACACAACAAATGGTCGTTTTGTTCGATGAAGTCCTTTTATATTCCCCAAAAAGTCAGTTTTGTTGGTGCGTTTGATTCAGTAATCCACCCATTCCACTCGTTCAACATGCAGACAAAGGAATCGCAAAAGTTATCGGTAAACTTCGTCCAAACAAGTCAAACAACGTTTCTAATCAATCCTCAGGTACCCTAATATGTAAATAAACGATACAATTGAAGACTGAATGTAGTATGTTCAATACCGGAGATAAATAACGAAGTGCGCGCCCTCATTCATGCGCTCCACAAGACTAGAGTCCTAATGAGGGACACCTTGAAAAACTACAACTACAACAACTTCAAAAAACAAGTGGAACCTTTTCTAAAGACTGTTGACATCCAGTGGAAGGCATAGGTACTGCAATCTGGGCGCTTTTTGATTGGAAATCCAATATGCCAACATAGGAATGGCCTGGGAGCTCAAACACATTTTCCGGGATGGATTTTCCTCGGGTGTTTGCCTGCCATATCAGTTCTGTTATACTCACATACATTATTTTAACAGTTGTAGAAACTTCAGAGTGTTTTCTATCCAATGCATATCCTAGCTTCTGGGCCTGAGTAACAGGCAGTTTACTTTGGGCACGTCAGTAATCCAAACTTCCGAATACCTCCCATAGCCTTAAGAAGTTAAGGTTTCCCATCTCTAGAACTAAGTGGCCTAGCCCGAACCATGAAACACAGCCCCAGACCATTATTCCTCCTCTACCAAACTTTACAGTTGGCACTATGCATTGGGGCAGGTAGCGTTCTCCTGGCATCCGCCAAATCCAGATTCGTCCTTCGGACTGCCAGATGGTGAAGTGTGATTCATCACTCCAGAGAACACATTTCTACTGCTCCAGAGTCCATTGGCGGCAAGCTTTACACCACTCCAGCTGATGCTTGGCATTGCTCATGGTGATCTTAGTCTTGTGTGCGGCTGCTCGGCCATGGAAACCCATTTCATGAAGCTCCCGACGAACAGTTCTTATGCTGACATTGCTTCCAGAGACAGTTTGGAACTCGTAGTGAGTGTTGCATCTGTGGACAGATTATTTTCACAGGCTACGCGCTTGAGCACTCAGCGGTCCCATGCTGTGAGCTTGTGTGGCCTACTACTTCATGGCTGAGCCGCTGTTGCTTCGAGACGTTTCCACTTCACAATAACAGCACTTACAGTTGACCGGGGCCACTCTAGAAGGGCAGAAATGTATTGACTTGGCCAATGCTTTGATACGGTAGACCATTCCATTCTTGTGGGCTGGCTAAGGAGTATTGGTGTCTCTGAGGGGGCTTTGGCCTGGTTTGCTAACTACCTCTCTCAAAGAGTGCAGTGTATAAAGTCAGAACATCTTCTGTCTCAGCCACTGCCTGTCACCAAGGGAGTACCCACGCTCTTCTCAATTTACATCAACAGCATAGCTCAAGCAGTAGGAAGCTCTCTCTCATCCATTTATATGCAGATGATACAGTCTTATACTCAGCTGGCCCCTCCTCAGATTTTGTGTTAAACGCTCTACAACAAATATTTCTTATTGACCAACAAGCTATCTCTGCCCTTAACCGTGTTCTGGACACCTCCAAAACAAAGATCATGTGGTTTGGTAAGAAGAATGCCCCTCTCCCCACTGCTGTGATTACTACCTCTGAGGGTTTAGAGCTTGAGGTAGTCACCCCATACAAGTACTTGGGAGTATGGACCTTCCTTCTGTCAGCACATATCAAAGCTGCAGGCCAAAGTGAAATCTAGACTTGGTTTCCTCTACTGTAATCGCTCCTCTTTCACCCCTGCTGCCAAACTAACCCTGATTCAGATGACCATCCTACCCATGCGAGATTACGGAGACGAATTCATAGATTGGCAGGCAAGGGTGCTCTCCAGCGGCTAGAAGTTCTTTACCATTGGGCCATCAGATTTGCCACAAATGCTCCTTAATAGGACACATCACTGCACTCTATACTCCTCTGGAAACTGGTCATCTCTATATACCCGTCGCAATGCTTATTTGGAAAACCCTCTAAGGCCTCACTCCCCATTATCTGACATAACTACTGCAGCCCTCCTCCTCCACATACAACACCCATTCTGCCAGTCACATTCTGTTAATGGACCCCAAAGCACACACATCCCTGGGTTGCTCCTCTTTTCAGTTCGCTGCAGCTAGCGACTAGAACAAGCTGCAAAAAACAATCAACCTGGACAGTGGTATCTCCATCTCTTCATTCAAAGACTCAATCATGGACAATCTTACTGACAGTTGTGGCTGCTTCGCATGATATATTGTTGTCTCTACCTTCTTGCCTTTTGTGCTGTTGTCTGTTCCTATTAATGTTTGTACCATGTTTTGTGCTTCTACCATGTTGTGTTGCTACAATGTTGTTGTCATGTTGTGTTGCTGCCATGCTGCCATGCTATGTTGTTGTCTTAGGTCTCTCTTTATGTAGTGTTGTGGTGTCTCTCGTCGTAGATGTGTGTTTTTTGTCATATATATATATATATATATATATATATATATATATATATATATACCTGTATATATGGTGTGCCTAGAGTGTCAAGAGTATTTGAAACATTTTCATTACTATTTGAACCCTTGATTTGCTAGGTTTGTGTTCAATAATCCACAACAATAATCCACAAAACGTTTTGCAGCGCGAAGCAAAAACCAGTGTTCTTTTTGGATATGTTCAGGTTGTACCTTCCGATTTTAAAATGTTTTCTTCCTACTGAACATGGCCCTGGTTAAAATAAACAAGATGGATATACAGCTAATGTATTCATAAATCAGATGTGTGTTACTGATATTGGATATGCTTTTCATTGCAAATATAATATCTGTCCATTTGGTCAACACAGCATACTCTTACTTACTTACTTACTGACTTTATTGTCCCTTGGGGAAATTTTAAGTTTAAAGTGGCGTTTCAATACAAAACAAAATTGACAATACAACTTTCATAACAGTTACATAGCAATAAAAATAATAATAGTAAGAAATAAGAAATAAAACATTAAATAAAAAAGAAGAAAATACTAGCCTGCTGGCCTTATGGACTCAATGGGAACATTCACCCGAGCTATTTAGGAGGGATATCACACCTGGCACAAATGATTGTCTCGTTCTGTTTTTCCTGCTGAGGGGTGCCCTATACCTGCGCCCAGAGGGGAGTAGTTCAAAGTCCAGGTACAGGGGGTGACTTGGGTCTAAAATGATTTTGTGAGCCTTACAGAGGGCCCTGACCTTAAAGATCTCATCCAGGCCTGTCTGTTTGACCCCAAGTCTCTCTTTATCTCACCTAGGGATGGGTATCGTTAAGATTTGAACGGTATTTCTACTCTTATCGATACTGCTTATCGATCTGGTACTTTAACGGTATTCTTATTGGTTCTTTTTGTAATTTTTTACGAAAAAAAACGAACCAAATTAAGAACTGAATTAACATTGCTTTATTTTCTGAAATGTAAAATAAACAATTATTTACAGCAAAATAAACAGCATTGTTTTGAACAAATCACTATTAAAGACTAATGTTGTGATGATAGAAATGTAAAACAAATTAAATAAACAATATTTTCCTGCAAAAGATAATACAGTGGTATAGAACAACACGGATGGGGCCTGCAGGTAGGCTGCAAAAGGACTAACAGTTCTTCTTACGCTGTCCTGGTGTGGAGGGCCTTCTGTTTCACACTGTCCTGGTGTGGAGGACCATCTGTTTTACACTGTCCTGGTGTGGAGGACCTTCTGTTTCACACTGTCCTGGTGTGGAGGACCATCTGTTTTACACTGTCCTGGTGTGGAGGGCCTTCTAGTTCACACTGACCTGGTGTGGAGGGCCTTCTGTTTCACACTGTCCTGGTGTGGAGGACCATCTGTTTTACACTGTCCTGGTGTGGAGGACCTTCTGTTTCATACTGTCCTGGTGTGGAGGACCATCTGTTTTACACTGTCCTGGTGTGGAGGACCATCTGTTTTACACTGTCCTGGTGTGGAGGACCTTCTAGTTCACACTGTCCTGGTGTGGAGGACCATCTGTTTTACACTGTCCTGGTGTGGAGGACCTTCTAGTTCACACTGTCCTGGTGTGGAGGGCCTTCTGTTTCACACTGTCCTGGTGTGGAGGACCATCTGTTTTACACTGTCCTGGTGTGGAGGACCTTCTGTTTCACACTGTCCTGGTGTGGAGGACCTTCTGTTTCACACTGCCCTGGTGTGGAGGACCTTCTAGTTCACACCGCCCTGGTGTGGAGGACCTTCTGTTTCACACTGTCCTGGTGTGGAGGACCTTCTGTTTTACACTGTCCTGGTGTGGAGGACCTTCTGTTTCACACTGTCCTGGTGTGGAGGACCTTCTGTTTCACACTGCCCTGGTGTGGAGGACCTTCTAGTTCACACCGCCCTGGTGTGGAGGACCTTCTGTTTCACACTGTCCTGGTGTGGAGGACCTTCTGTTTTACACTGTCCTGGTGTGGAGGACCTTCTGTTTTACACTGTCCTGGTGTGGAGGACTTTCTGTTTCACACTGTCCTGGTGTGGAGGACCTTCTGTTTCACACTGTCCTGGTGTGGAGGACCTTCTGTTTTACACTGTCCTGGTGTGGAGGACTTTCTGTTTCACACTGTCCTGGTGTGGAGGACCTTCTGTTTTACACTGTGCTGGTGTGGAGGAGCTTCTGTTTTACACTGCCCTGGTGTAGTGGATCATCAGATTTACACTGCCCTGGTGTGGAGGATCGTCTGTTCTACACTGCCCTGGTGTGGAAGACCTTCTGTTTCACACTGTCCTGGTGTGGAGGACCTTCTGTTTTACACTGTCCTGGTGTGGAGGACCTTCTGTTTCACACTGTCCTGGTGTGGAGGACCTTCTGTTTTACACTGTCCTGGTGTGGAGGACCTTCTGTTTTACACTCTCCTGGTGTGGAGGACCTTCTGTTTTACACTGTCCTGGTGTGGAGGACTTTCGGTTTCACACTGTCCTGGTGTGGAGGACCATCTGTTTCACACTGTCCTGGTGTGGAGGACCTTCTGTTTCACACTGCCCTGGTGTGGAGGACCTTCTAGTTCACACTGCCCTGGTGTGGAGGACCTTGTGTTTCACACTGTCCCGGTGTGGAGGACCTTCTGTTTTACACTGTCCTGGTGTGGAGGACCTTCTGTTTTACACTGTCCTGGTGTGGAGGACTTTCTGTTTTACACTGTCCTGGTGTGGAGGACTTTCTGTTTTACACTGTCCTGGTGTGGAGGACCTTCTGTTTCACACTGTCCTGGTGTGGAGGACCACCTGTTTTACACTGTCCTGGTGTGGAGGACCACCTGTTTTACACTGTCCTGGTGTGGAGGACCACCTGTTTTACACTGCCCTGGTGTGGAGGACCACCTGTTTCACACTGTCCTGGTGTGGAGGACCACCTGTTTTACACTGCCCTGGTGTGGAGGACCACCTGTTTTACACTGCCCTTGTGTATTGCACAGTAACAGAGAGATAGTGGTCCTGACAGAGGCTGGTCCAGCCATCTGATATGATGGCCAGCTTTCGCACGTTCTTCTGCTCAGTGATCACATTGGCCTTTTCTACACCATACCAGGTCGGAATTAATGTTTCACTGAGGTATCTCCTGGAGGGAGGGGTATATTTGGGGTTGAGTGCCTTGCTCATGTCCCTACAGTAAAAAAAGAGAGTTTTCATGTGTTGAATTATCATTATAGAAATATTGTGTTGTGTATTGTGGAGTGATGGGACTAACGTACAACCCTTTTATACTACTATATCCTAAAAATGAATACAACTCAATATAGACTGACAGACTGTTCCCTAAAGCCCTTGGACTCCACTGTTGCAAAGGGGTGTAGGCCTTTCACTATGAACTTGGTCACGACTAGGTGGCACTCATTCACCCTCTCCTCAGTCATCCTCCCACTAGCTGCCAGCGTGAAGGGGCTTTGGGCTTGTCTTTGGCTTGGACCAGCGGTATTAGAGGGAGGAGTGGGTTGGTTCATTGTAGCTGCAACTTTAACAAGAAAGTTGCAGAATCTTTAAATGGGTTATTGAATTTATGAACAATCAGCTGGCTAATGATCATGAACCCATGTTCGCATAATTTAGTTAATTCCGTGTGTGGGCTCCAGGCTGCTAGCATACATACCTAAAGTAGATCGGACAACGAGAGATTAACTACGAGCTAGGCAGTCGAAAACTGCATTTCTCTGCCTGTACATGATGCACTTTCGATAGATGTTTGGACAGATTGCTCGTGTTTCTGCCCTTACAAGCAAAAGTCTTGTTGCACTTGTGGCAACGAGCACTGTCAGCATTGACTCTGGTGAAGTTTAACCAAACTTTTGAACGTTTAGTTCTCTCAGCCATGGTCACTAATTAAGAGCAGGGTGCTGTGTGTGCTGTAGCGCCAGAGACATCTCTTCTGGATTGGGAATAGCCGAAATGCATCATAGACAAATGTCTTCATATTCATGCTGGGAACTCTCCACAGTAATCACATGATGATTATACTTTTCTTTCAGACCAGAGCTATCTCGCTCAGCTCCATATCAGTTCATGAGTTAATAAGTAACTTAGCTAACTTATTTTAGGAACTAATCTGCAATCTTGGCATAATGTTCTTGGTGCTACTTAAGTTTAATATGGACAATACTTATCCCAAACTAGGTCACATAACCCTATGGGGTGGTTTCCCGGAAACAGGTTAAGCCTTGTCCTGGATTTAAACACACTTTCATTGGAGATTCTCCATTGAGTTTACTTAGTTGGCAGATATTTTCTCAGTTCTGCTTTCAGCTCAACACTATTCAGGGCTTGACATTAACTTTTTTAGCCACTGCCCCTTTAAGGCTCTCCTGGAGGAAGGTTGGCCACTCTTAGTAGCCTGTAAAACATGGCAATATTAGAATTACAACAAAATACTTTTCATGTCTTTAATAAAATAATTCCCTCCAGGGCTCGACATAAAGGGCATCCCGTCATCCAAAGGGATGATAGAAAAATAGGTATACTGTTCAAAACAGACTCTGGGACAGTTCTGGGTTGACATATCCACAATTCATACAATCACTGCACATACAAAAATCATTATATATTTTTTTAAATGGAACAAATTAGACCGATTGGCATAAATTGTTGATAAAGTTGTATTTATATTATAAGCTCAACAAAGTGTACATGGCTGTAGGCTACGCATGAATGTTCCAAAATACAGTTTGCGGAAAACACCATTTTCAAAAGCACACGGCTTGCAGGAGAAGTTTCATGAGACAGATGAAAATATCCTTTAGAAACCTCTTAAGGATCTGACCCTTTTTTCAATTTTCGCCTAAAATGACATACCCAATCTAACTGCCTGTAGCAAGGATATGCAAGTTTGTGGAAATGTGAAATTAATGTAGGAGAATGACACATTAATCTGTAAAAGATAATAACAATTTTAAAAATCGTTTTTTTCCCCCTTCATATTTGTAATGCAAGATTGTAATGCCTAATGTATTATTCCAGTTTAGGCGCAATTTAGATGTTGGTCACTAGATGGCAGCAGTGTATGTGTGAAGGTTTAGACTGGTCCAATGAACCATTGCATTTCTGTTCAAGTCTGCCCAAATGTACTTAATTGGTTTATTGTTACATTTTCAAGTTCATAACTGAACTCTCCTCAAATAATAGCATGGTATTCTTTCACTTTAATAGCTGCTGTAAATTGGACAGTGCAGTTAGATTATCAAGAATTTAAGCTTTCTGCCAATATCAGATGTGTCTATGTTCTAGGAAATGTTCTTGTTACTTACAACCTCATGCTAATCACATTAGCACACATTAGCTCAACCGTCCCGCGGGGGACACACACTGATGCTGTAGAGCTTTTAAGAAAGATGGGAGATCTAAATATGCATGAACTAGCATGGGTACTATCATGACTCGGACTATGCCTTTGGCTGCTGGACAATAAAATAACTGAAAACCAATAGAACATGAGAGAAATTCTGACTTCAATAGCATATTAAGTGTTTATAAAATAATTCCCTCAGCATTTCTGTCATCATATTTTGGCTAGGTTAGGCTACTTTGAAACAAGGTAAGACAGTCTTCATAAAATGACAATGTCCAGGTTTTAAACAATTAAATTCATGGTTAAATAGTTTCAAAATGCTGACCGCGTCCTCTCAGATTCAAGGTAGGTGCGGTGCGCAACAGGCATTGTCCTTCACTCTCTCAGATCGTGTGACCATTTGATCTGAACAAATTGTGCCTTGAGAAGGTATGTTGACAGAATCAAGCCTTTAGACATTAATGGTAATTATCCGTCATTATATCTGTCAAACATGACTGGTGTTTAGCCTATAGTTATGTAATGAAAAGTGTCATTAAAGTTTGGCTACATTTTCTGGTGCCTCCCTCATGTCAGCATCGGTTTGGACATGAGGCTGTAGACCAGTGGTCACCAAACTACGGCCCGCGGGCCGGATACGGCCCGTCAGCACATTTGGCCCGGCCCTCTGAACAATACCAGAGACGCTATCGAATTTTTTTCCTATTTGGCCTCCAGAAAAAAAATCCTAGGCCCGGCCCTGTCAAAGAGAGAACGGAATAATGGCGAAAAGGTTAGGTAAGACAAAAATTGATTCAGCATGCAGGGTATTTAACCTGCAGTGGACAAACAATTTTTTTTTTGTTCAATGCAAAGAAAAGGCTGTTTGTCTCATCTGTCAAGAGACGGTGGCGGTATTCAAAGAATACAATCTTCGCCGACACTATGAATCCCGTCACAAAGACAAGTACGATAGCTTGCAAGGCCAAATACGAGCAGACAAACTCTCAAAGCTAAAAAGTGGACTACTATCTCAGCAGAATACATTTGTACGCCAAGCTCAGCTGAACCAGGCATCCGTTCGGGCCAGCTTTCGGGTTGCTAAACTGATAGCAAGAAGCGGTAAGCCTTTCACTGACGGAGAGTTTGTTAAGAAATGTATGGATGCTGTCGCGGAGGAGGTGTGTCCCGAGAAGAAAGATGCATTTAATGCCGTAAGTCTGTCGGCGAGTACAATCACCAGACGCGTTGAAGAAATCGGGAGTAATGTATATGCCCAGCTGCAGCAGAAGACGAAAGAATTTGACTTTTTTTCATTAGCACTTTTATCTGTTAAGATTGTGCATGGCACGACAGAAAGTTAATGTTCCATGGCTTTTTTTTCTATGAAGAACCCAGAGAGAGTTATTTAGTTATTATTTATTTCCTGTTTTTTCTGTGAAGAACTCAGAGAGGGTTATTTAGTTATTATTTATTTCATTAATAGTGTTATTATTTGTTTCCTGACTTTTTTTCTGTAAAGAACCTGGAAAGGGTTATTTGGTTATGTGTGGCTTTCTGGAAAACAATAAATTTTTTAAGCTCCCCTACGATCGTCACACTTTTTCTGTTACAAACTGACACCGGCCCCCCATCAGAGAAGGGAAAAGTTATGTGGCCCTCACAGGAAAAAGTTTGGGGACCCCTGCTGTAGACAATATGACTAGGGAATTCACCATATTTCTTACACCAGTCTTTTCTTTTAAAATCGATGAAGGTGTACAGAAAGGTAGAGAATTGGGACACCGGCACCTTTGTAAAATGTATTGTCCATTTACACAGAATGGAAAATTGCCTTTGGCGCTCTTGCTTGCGTTTAAAAATGATAAAATCAGACGTAAAACATGCACATTTACATGTCAGTTCATCCGTCTCATTTAGGACTAAGTGTGAAGTGGATAAAGGATTTCTTGAGTCCATTCTTCCGTTACTGTAGTTTGACTAAAACTGGATGCCTCAGTGATGCTCCCTGTTGGACACTGCATGGACTGCACAGACCTTGTAACACTATTGCAAGTTCCTTCTGGGCTGTAGGTTGACAACTGGGCGACTCCCCCAACTGTTTCACATTGATTGTTGACTTTTAAGGACTGAAGTTGGTTATTGGAGGGTGTCGATGATGATGATGATAATGATATATTTGGCTTCTGAGGTAAGTTGGGCCAGTAACCGAAATGTTGCTGGGATCGAATCCCCGAGCTGACATGGTAAAAGTCTGTCGTTCTGCCCCTGAACAAGGCAGTTAATCCACTGTTCCCCGGTAAGCCGTCATTGTAAATAAGAATTTGTTCTTAACTGACTTGCCTAGTTAAATAAAAAAAGATATAAAAACTTAGACACAAAATGTATGCATTCACTGTACTTGTAAGACACTTTGGAGAAAAAAGTGTCTACTCATAATATGATGCATGTTTTGTGTGATTTCAATAGGGGCGTACATAATTGATTGCCATTAGTGGTTTTGTTGTTTAGAGCTTTGACCTTTCTGATGGCAGTCCCTTGTCGTGGAAATTCTACACAGGGACACTCAATGTCAATCTTAAATAAATCATTGTTTATTATCAGCACGCTGGAGAGGTTCCAACCAACTCAATGCACCAAAGTACACATGTCGATCAGGAGCTCCACCCAGGGCAGTCCCGTTAGTTCTCTTATATACATTGCATGATTTAGCTTATTGATCATTGATGTTTTGCTTCATTCATGTGACCGACCAATACTGGGTCATGCATGTGACAGACCAATACCTCACGAGGCTTCTTCTCTCTAAGCTGAGACCTTAAAACTGAGATATCTTTCTCAAAACAAGGTTCTGGTTATACTGCTAAATTGCAGATACTGATTGTGAGGATTCGTTCAATCAGTCACTTGCATGAACACAAATTGGTTATTAGAAAAGCACAAAGTTAATAATTTCCATCCCACATCCGGGCTGTTCTTGTGTGTGTTTGTGCGCGCGCACAATTATCTGAATAAATTGACTTAATCTAGCAAAATGCCATTATTCATTTGTACTTATTTTTCTCCTCTCTCTTCACAGCTTACCTCTATAATACAATGGTTAGGTGTATCCTCTCACATCATGTGGACTTTGACTGGAGCCTGGACACACAGTGGAACACACATCTACTTGCCTTGTTCACAAATGGCACCCTATGGCTCTGGTCAAAAGTTGTGCACTCTATAGGGAATAGGGTGTCATTTGAGACACACCCAAAGACTGCAAAACGCCAAGCATTTACAAATCTTTTATGGGAAGAGGGTAAAGGTTAATGTTGCATTTACAGTGCCTTCGGAAAGTACTCAGACCCTTGACTTTTTCCACATTTACGTTACAGCCTTATTCTAAAATGAATTAAATAAATTAAAAAATCCTCAGCAATTTACACACAATACCCCAGAATGATGAAGCAATAAACAGGTTTTTATACATTTCTGCAAATGTATTAAAGATAAAAAACAGAAACCTTAATTACAAAAATATGTAGACCCTTTGCAATGAGATTTGAAATTGATCTCAGGTGCATCCTGTTTCCATTAATTATCCTTGATGTTTCTACAACTTGATTGGAATCCACCTGTGGTAAATTCAATTGATTGGACATGATTTGGTAAGGCACACACCTGTCTATATAAGGTCCCACAGTTGACAGTGCATGTCCGAGTAAAATTCAAGCCGTGAGGTCAAAGGAATTGTCTGTAGATCTCTGAGACAGGATTGAGTCGAGGCATAGATCTGGGGAAGGGTACGAAAACATTTCTGCAGCATTGAAGGTCCACAAGAACGCAGTGGCCTCCCTTCTTAAATGGAAGAAGTTTGGAAGCAGCAAGACTCTTCCTAGACCTAGCAGCCCAGCCAAACTGAACAATCGGGGGAGAAGGGCCTTGGTCAGGTAGGTGAAACCGATGGACTTAATCTTCTTGGACCAAGAAACCGATGGTCACTCTGACAGAGCTCCAGAGTTCCTCTGTGGAGATGGGAGAAACTTCCAGAAGGACAACCATCTCTGCAGCACTCCACCAATTAGTCCTTCATGGTAGAGTGGCCAGATGGAAGCAACTCCTCAGTAATAAGCTCATGATAGCCTGCTAGGAGTTTGCCAAAAAACACATAAAGAACTCTCAGACCATGAGAAACAAGATTTTCTTGTCTGATGAAACCAAGATTGAACTTTTTGGCCTGAATGCCAAGCGTCATGTCTGGAGGAAACCTGGCACCATCCCTACGATGAAGCATGGTGGTGGCAGCATCATGCTGTGGGGATGTTTTTCAGCGACAGGGAATTAGAGACTAGTCAGGATCGTGGAAAAGATTAACAGATCAAAGTACAGAGATCCTTGATGAAAACCTGTTCCAGATTGCTTAGGACCTCAGACTAGGGCGAAGGTTGACCTTCCAACAGGACAATGACCCTAAGCACACAGCCAAGACAACGCAGGAGTGGTTTCGAGGCAAGTTTATGAATATCCTTGAGTGGCCCAGCCAGAGCCTGGACTTGAACACGATAGAACATCTCTGGAGAGACTTGAAAATACCTGACAGAGTTTGAGAGGATCTGCAGAGAAGAATGGGAGAAACTCCCCAAATACAGGTGTGCCAAGCTTGTAGCGTCATACACAAGATGACTCAATGCTGTAATCCCTGCCAAAGGTGCTTCAACAAAGTACTGACTAAAGGGTCTGAATTCTTATGTAAATGTGATTTATTTTTTACAAATTAGCAAACATGTCTATAACTGTTTTTGCTTTGTCATTATGGGGTATTGTGTGTTGATGAGGGGAAAAAAACTATTTTGTCAATTTTAGAATAAGGCTGTATCGTAACAAAATGTGGAAAAAGTCAAGGGGTCTGAATACTTTCCGAAAGCACTGTATGTAAGCACTGCAGTCTGACTCACATCTGTCTCAGTAAACCAAATGGTTCCACATTTTGCCTTATACAGAGTTCTGGCCCCAGATCTCTTTGTGCTGTCCATTGCTGTGTCATTATTACACCAATGGCACAAACAGATCTGTGACCAGGCTTTATACAGTATTCATGTCACAGCAAATGTCTGTTTCATGACTTCATGGAATCAAATACTTTGCAGGTCGCTCTACAACTGCCTTATTTTATAAATGATTCCTGCCATGATGAAATACATAGACATACACTGAGTGTACAAAACATTCAAGACACCTTCCTAATATTGAGTTGCGCCCCCTTTTGCCATCAGAACAGCTTCAATTCGATGAGGCATGCTCTCTACAAAGTGTCAAGCGTTCCACAGGGATGCTGTCCATGTTGACTCCAATGCTTCCAACAGTTGTGTCAAGTTGGCTGGTAGTGGATCTCTACTCTGAATAGCTTGTTTCATCTCATTCCACAGATGCTCAGTTGGATTGAGATCTGGTGACTGGGCAGGCCACTGCAGTAAGCTGAATTTGTGTATGCCTATTTTGTCCCCTTTCAGTTCTTGACACACTCAAACCGGTGCACCTAGCACCTACTACCATACCCTGTCCAAAGGCACTGAAATCGTTTGTCTTTCTCATTCACCTTCTGAATAGCACACGTCTCAATTGTCTCAATGCTCAGAAATCCTTCTTTAACCTGTCTCTTCCCTTTCATCTACATTGATTGAAGTGGATTTAACAGGTGACATCAATAAGGGCTCATAGATTTCACCTGGTCAGTCTATGTCATGGAAAGAGGTGGTCCTTATGTTTTGTACATTCAGTGTATATCTACCCGTCTTTAACATAGAAATAGAATGAATGGCCGCCAAACATTATTGCTTAATAGACCTGAATGGGGGAATCCGTTATATTCATTCTAATTCAATGTTCTTTACATGCCTGGGTGATCCTCAGAAACTATATTATTGTAGATGGTGTTGTATTAAGTATGTTTGTGAGAGTGTATTGCCACATAAAGATATGTGACAATTGTATTTCCCTGTAATGTTACAAGATGGGCTATGTATGAAGAAAAAAATGGGCGAGATTGAAATCTGGGGTCAGTCCACATTTGATATTCAGATGGGTGCATTGCTTCATTCAAATCAGTATGTGTGTTGTAGCCTGATCCCAGGTCTGTTTGTGCTGTCTTGCCAACAACAACGACAATAGGAGCAAGACCGCACAAACATCCGGGTCCAGGCTAAAGTGTTTGTCTTTATGACAAAATCAGGTAAACCATGATGTACAATATGGGAATATTATTTCGCAAGCGCCCCAATCATATAGAGTAAAGTTGTCCCTAGATGCATTTCCCCCAATAAAGGATTATGGGAGGGAGGGAAAGCTGATCCTAGATCTGTCACTAGCAGAAACTTCACCCCGGAGCTTCTCGCTCCTCAGTTCACAGGCTTCTGTAAACTATGGTGACCCTCAGACAGAACTGTATCATGTTCTGGGACCAAAATGTGTTATTAAGACAAAAGACCAGTGGATAAGACTCTGTTCGTGGTTTCACAAGTCAGGGACTCATCAGGGCAGGCAACAAAATCAAAAAACATTTTTTAAACATTTTCCAAATTAAGATGAGCGTTTCTTATTGGACAAGTACAGTTAGTCCCTCTATGTTTCAGTCCGTTTTCTGTCATTTGGTGCCTAAAGAACATGACCCAGGTGACTGACTCTCCTCTCCAAAGCTCATTCCACCTTTTTGACACCTCTTCTGTAGTGGAATGTCATGGCCAGCACAAATCCATTGAGCGATGACAAGACAGCAAACCGAGTAAGAACTGAACGAATTAAAGAACCAAGCGTTACAAACTGATCACAGTATCAGCTCATTTCCTAATGTTTATAACCGCTGAAACTTATCTTCTATGTATATTGCATAGATCAGACAAAGACATAGAGTTGGTTAGAGGATGCACTTGGTCCAAAGCATGCTTGAACAAAGGTATGAGATGAGCTCTCTAATTAATAGTCTAGCACATCTTTATGAACTAAGATCACGTTTCTACAAAGCAGGCAGTAGATACTGACCTTATGTCTGTCGTCATGATTGTATTAAACATCTTCTCTGAAACATGATTTGAGTGTGAAAACGAACCTTCCAAACAGTCAGTCATCACGTTTCCATAACTGCCAATCTCCTCATGTAGACTAGCCTAACAGCACAGCCTAACCCCACTGTATCTGCCAGCTGTTGGCTAGAGAGCACGTACCAAGACCAGAGTAGGCACATTTACTATTTAGCACAACAGTCTTTGTGACAAAATTATCAGTAGATTTGAAAATGCGATGGAAACACATTGAACTTTAGATTTACATTCGGTACATGTAAACAAAAAAGTCAATTTTATGTGCACTATGTCATCATGCACTGATTTGCATCTGCAATTTGTTGGTGGGAAAATGTGCATATATTCTTTATGCAGATTCTAGAATATTTGCATGAAAATCTGTCACCAATTGGATGGAAACCTAGCTAGTGTAATGGTTTTCCTCCTCTTCGTCTGAAGAGGAGAGGCGAGAAGGATCGGAGGACCAATATGCGGCGTGGTAAGTGTCCATGGTTGTTTATTTAAACACATAAACCGAACACTCCATACAAAAACAATAAACGTAACGTGAATAACCGAAACCAAAAACAGTACCGTGTGGTGTAAAACACAGACACAGAAACAAACAGTGAAACCCAGGCGACCTAAATATGATTCTCAATCAGAGACAACTAACGACACCTGCCTCTGATTGAGAACCATACTAGGCCGAACACAGAAAACCAACCTAGAAACACAAAACATAGAATGCCCACCAAACTCACATCCTGACCAATGCAAACAAACAAATAACACAAATACGAGGGTCAGAACGTGACAGCTAGTCATACCTCCATTACTGTAATAAATTACGAAAGGGTGAACTATCCCTTTAAAGCTGAAATCCGTAGCAGTGAAACTCCCACTTCTGTATGCGATATATTACAAAGCATAACTTAAAGCAGCAAACACATTTTTTTCCCCTCTGACATCATTGCATACGCGATGGTACATACTATGCTGTTCTATGATTTTTTTAAAAATTACCACAATACAGGATGCTCCTCTGCCCCGTTTCAAAAACAATAACAAATGTACCTGGGGCGACCAGTGTCGCTGTTTCACCTTATGCGAATCGCCGCTTTAAGTATTCAGACCCCACAATACCGAAGAACCAATGGAAGAGGCACACTGTTCTAGTGCCAGACATGTAGTCAGATTCCCTACCCTTAATCCTGAAGTGTACACCTGTTCACTCCCCCTGTGGATTTAAAAGCAGTGGAAAGGTAATACCGTGCAGTATTGAAGAGCCCACACTGCTGCTCAATCATCCTATTTTTCAACCTAATTGAGGAGAATAAGAACAATCCCCCCCAAAAGAAATTATACTGTCACAAAGCTAATTAAAAAGCAGCATTCCCCAAGAGAGGGTGGCTTTCACTTCAGCAGTGAAGAATTCATGAACTTCTTCTTTGACGAAAAGATTGATCATTAGAAAGCTAATTACGGACTCCTCTTTGTATCTGCTTATTTCTCCAAAGCTCAGTTGTCCTGAGTCTGCACAGAACTGCCAGGACCTAGGATCAATTTGAGACACTCAAGTTTTTTAACCGTGTCTCTCGACACATTCATGAAAATAGTCATGGTCTCTAAAACTTCAAGCTGCATACTGGACCCTAGTCCAACTAAACTACTGAAATAGCTCATTCCTGTGCTTGGCCCTCCTATGTTCAACATATTAAATATCTCCCTATCCTCAGGATGTGTACCAAACTCACTAAAAGTGACAGTAATAAAGCCTCTCTTGAAAAAGGTCAAACCTTGACCCGGGAAAAATAAAATAATAATATTTGACTATATCGCATCTCCCATTCCTCTCAAACATTTTAGAAAAATCTGCTGCACAGCAACTCACTGCCTTCCTGAAGACAAATAATGTATACAAAATACTATAGCACATCATTGCACTGAGACTGCACTCGTGAAGGTGGTAAATTACATTTGAATAGCGTCAGACCAAGGCTCTGCATCTGTCCTCCTGCTCACAGACCTTAGCACTGCTTTTGACACCATCAATCCCTATATTCTTTTGGAGAGATTCGAATCCCTAATTGGTCTACACGTACAAGTTCTTGCTTGGTTTAGATTTTATCTGTCTGAAAGATATCAGTTTGTCTCTGTGGATGATTATCCACTGACAAATCAATTGGAAGTTTCGGTGTTCCTCGAGGTTCTGTTTTAGAACCACTATTGTTTTCACTATATATTCTACCTCTTGGTGATGTCTTTCGGAAACATAATGTCAACTTTCACTGCTATGCGGACAACACACTGCTGTACATTTCGATAAAACATGGTGAAGCCTGTGTTTCAGACATAAGGAAAAGGATGTTGTCAAATGTTTTACTTTATTTATTACTTTGGTTTTTTCTCCCCAATTTCATGGTATCCAATTGGTAGTAGTTACAGTCTTGTCTCATCGCTGCAACTCCCACACGGACTCAGGAGAGGCAAAGGTCAAGAGCCATGCGTCCTCCGAAACACAACCCAACCAAGCCGCACTGCACATCCAGCCCGGAAGCCAGCCGCACCAATGTGTCGGAGGAAACACCATACACCTGGTGACCTGGTCAGCGTGCACTGTGCCCAGCCCACCACAGGAGTCACTAGTACACGATGAGACAAGGATATCCCTGCCTGCCATCATACATTAATTACTAATTACAGTATGTCATACAAGAACCAATATGACGGCTGGTTACACAAAGAAAGGGGGTTGGGTTTGAATGAAAACGCGGGAAGACTGAGGAACAAAAGGATTGGGTCTCTATCGGACCTTATGAAGCCATGCTATCGTAAATACAGAATATTATGCATTCTAAATAACCACCCATTTGGAAATGGAAAATGCAAAAAATATTTACTCTGAGCTGCACTTCGATAGATTTGTCGTAGATGGAAGGCTGGGTTGCCCAGCAGAGATCTCCCTTGTCCTTAGAATAATATGTCTTGTGGTAGAACAGGTACATTGTAGTACCGTCGTCGTGTGGTAGAACGGATACGTTGTAGTACCCTGTCTTTCTGAAGAGATTGTCCGTCCTTTCCTAGCCCACGTTTACAGCTCCTGCTGCTAACTCGATGTCTAGGATGTATCACTTCTTTAGTGAATAAGAGTTCAAAGTTCATACCAGGTTGCCATACTATAAACTCATGCTATATTCTGGCTGGTATAGTCGAAATTCATCCTTCCAGTGTGTCGATCGTCACCTCCACGTTGAAATTCGCCCTTCTAAATGAATGGACATCAGTCCTCACGTCACCGGGAACACAATGTTAATTTCGTTAGGTTGTAGTCATTCAACCATTCGCAACCAGAGCTCACGCTGAGGTTGGCTTAGTTCTGTAGTTGATATTATCCCTTCTAAACGTATGAACAGCAGTCCTCATGTCATCGGGAACACAAGGTTGACTTTCGTCAATGGGCTTTTCTAGTGGTGGAGAGAAGGGCGTGTTTCATAATTCACAACCAATGTCTGTTCACTTGGGCGGGACCACTGAGTGAGCATAGTTCACTTGTGAAAACAATTCTCTAATTTAGAAGCTAAAATTACATTTAATCTTTTCACAAATAGTTTCATATTTAAACATTTAAATTGCACAACAATTCCATGTGAATCTGATAACTAGGATGTGTAGACTTTCCAAGATACAGTTTGTCATCCTATCATCAGTAATAATGTCTCAGACGACAACTGACGTGACTTCATATTCTTTAAGTTCCAACAGATATTTTCAACTGGTTGGATTACCGAAATATGGTTCCCTTTCCCAACCTTTTGATGTTACCAGACTCTCTCTATGTTAATAACAAAGGGCTTTCTAAGAGTCCAATCTGTAGAGTAGAGAAAGAAAAGGGGGAAAGGTATTTATGGGGGTCATAAACCTCACCAACAGGGCAACATCATGACAGCAGGACAGGAACATTTTACACAGCAGTGTATGGCCTCCGTTCGATCAATAGTGGTTCAGAGACAACTTTTTAATAGATGCCTGTGATCAAATATTGCAGATTCCTAATGATGAGAAATTGGCTAAAATTTGACACAGGAAAAAGTATTTTGGGTTTAAGAATCTAGGTAAAATGCCAGGGGAATGGATTCTAAAGAGGTAACATTAAAATGATCTGACCAAACACTCTGGTAACTCAGAAAACCTTGGGGGGGGGGTAATCTCATGGGACATTTTATTATGAAATAGATTTTTTTTAAATTGTTGTCTTATTCTGAAATGGATTTCTAGAATGAATGAAAGGGTGGAGGGGTCACGAGGATTAGCATAGGGGTTACCAAACTTAAAATTGACTTTAAAAAAATGTTTAGTTCATGGGATTTATTTTGTGGGGGGTCATTTTAATTTTGTTTTAAATTGGGTATGGAGAAGGATGGAAATGTTTGAAATGTTCTAATGTGTTTCTGAAGAACAGGGAAAGAAAAGGGGGAGGAAATATTTAAAGGTGTCGAATGCCATGTATCCTGACTTTCTTTTGAGGCCTGATCAATCTCACTAGAAATGTTCGAAACAGGTGGGATTTAATTTGAAAATGAATGAGAAACACTAGTTTCTATTCTTTTTTTTACCATTACTTTATGAGATACTGTTATTTCCTTTTGGAGTTAAAGAGTTGTAATTCTAAGTTGATTGATTATTCGAATTTGTTTATGTTATGTTTTAATCACAGTGTGAATCATGTGTTCAAAGGGGAAATTACAAGTTCCCTGGGGTCCTTGTAATTGGGTAAATATACAAATGTATGTTGTTCAGTCTGCATATAGAAGGAAAAATATATGTTAATAAGGGATGACAGTTACTCCAAATGGAGTGTGATATGTGAATTTCTTATTTAATTTTTTGTTTTTGTTTCGATACAAATTTCACCGGATTCAGACTGCTGGTGTGATTCTCCAATGGGTTAACTCCCTGATCTGGTAACTCTTCCGAAAGGTCGCCAGTAAAATAAGGGAGTATGAACTCATTTTGAAAATGGTTTCAACAGTAACAGAATGTTGTTATGCTCTTTGACATTTTTTGTAGAGATAATGTTATTAAGAAAATTGGGAATGAAATAATTTGTCATACAGTCAATGCTTGTCTGGATTTCCTGAAACAGAAATGTATTGAACTAAACTGTTCTTCTGATCTGTCCTCTTTTAAGGTTACCATGGAAGGTGACATCAGACTGTGTCTTAATGCATGGGATGAATATTTATTTTATTTCACCTTTATAGTCGAGCATCTTTTCGTGACAAAATATCTTGTTTAAAACGGGAACGTTTTTTATCCAAAAATTAAAAGAGCGCCCCCCAGGTAGGCCAGTTGAGAACAAGTATCATTTACAACTGCAACCTGGCCAAGATAGAGCAAACCAGTGCGACACAAACAACAACACAGAGTTACACATGGAATAAACAAACATAGAGTTAATAACACAATAGAAAATTCTATATACAGTGTGTGCAAATGTAGTAAGATTAGGGAGGTAAGGCAATAAATAGACCATAGCGGCGAAATAATACAAATTTAGCAATTAAACACTGGAGTGACAGTATATACAGTGTGTGCAAATGAGGTAGGAAAAGGGAGGTAAGGCAATAAATAGGCCATGGTGGTGACGTAATTACAATATAGCAATTAAACACGAGTGATAGATGTGCAGAAGATGAATGTGCAAGTAGAGATACTGGGGTGCAAAGGAGCAAAAAAATAAATAACAATATGGGGATGAGGTAGTTGGATGGGCTATTTACAGATGGGCTATGTACAGTTGCAATGATCTGTGAGCTGCTCTGACAGCTGATGCTTAAAGTTAGTGAGGGAGATATGAGTCTCCAGCTTCAGTGATTTTTTTCAATTCGTTCCAGTCATTGGCAGCAGAGAACTGGAAGGAAAGGCGGCCAAAGTAGGAATTGGCTTTGGGGATGACCAGTGAAATATACCTGCTGGAGTGTGTGCTACGGGTGGGTGCTGCTATGGTGACCAGTGAGCTGAGATAAGGCGGGGCTTTACCTAGCAAAGACTTATGGATGACCTGGAGCCAGTGGGTTCGGCAACAAATATGAAGTGAGGGCCAGCCAACGAGAGCATACAGGTCGCAGTGGTGGGTAGTATATGGGGCTTGGGTGACAAAACGGATGTCACTGTGATAGACTGCTTCCAATTTGCTGAGTAGAGTGTTGAGGCTATTTTGTAAATGACATCGCCAAGGTCAAAGATCGGTGGGATAGTCAGTTTTACGAGGGTATGTTTGGCTGCACGAGTGAAGGATGCTTTGTTGCGAAATAGGAAGCCGATTCTAGATTTAATTTAGGATTGGAGATGCTTAATGTGAGTCTGGAAGGAGAGTTTACAGTCTAACCAGACACCTAGGTGTTTGTAGATGTCCACACATTCTTAGTCCGAACCTTCCAGAGTAGTGATGATAGACGGCCGGGCAGGTGCGGGCAGTGATCGGTTGAAAAGCATGCATTTAGTTTTACTTGCATTTAAGAGCAGTTGGAGGCCACGGAAGGAATGTCATATGGCATTGAAGCTCATCTAGAGGTTAGTTAGCACAGTGTCCAAAGAAGGGCCAGAGGTATACAAAATGGTGTCGTCTGCGTAGAGGTGGATCAGAGAATCACCAGCAGCAAGAGCAACATCATTGATGTATAAAGAGAAAAGAGTCGGCCCGAGAATTGAACCCTATGGCACCCCCACAGAGGCTGCCAGAGGTCTGGACAACAGGCCCTCCGATTTGACACACTGAACTCTGTCTGAGAAGTAGTTGGTGAACCAGGCGAGGCAGTCATTTGAGAAACCAAGGCTGTTGAGTCTGCCGATCGGTGGTGACAATGTCTCCTAGCCTCGGTGCAGTGGGCAGCTGGGAGGAGGTGCTCTTATTCTCCATGGACTTTACAGTGTCCCAGAACTATTTTGAAGTTTGTGCTACAGGATGCAAATTTCTGTTTGAAAAAACAGATGTCATCAGAATGTTAAAGTTAAATTGCATCAATACATAGAGATGGCTGGATGATACAGTACAATTAGTTGCATACAAGGCTCATAGTCTGTGTCTTACGATAACACTCAAGGATGAAAATGAAGGAGACGGCATGGAGACCAGTATCACATGGGCATAGAACGTAACGGATGGACGGTTCTGTCCCCAGTCTTAGTCACATCAAGAGTGGTGTGAAATTATTAAACATACTTTTTCTCCTTCCTTTTTAAGTCAATATGTTTTTAGGTGTCGTGGAACATAAGAGTGATCATTGTTCCAGATGAGGGACTGATGTATATTGACTAATTGATTTGAAAATGTTTAGTATGTTGATAACTGTAGAAGTGCATTAGGAGTAGTGACTTGTGTTACAGGTTAGATGGAATGATATATATGCACATTTTTCTGTAGCAGGAGGCGAGGTACACATGAGGCCTGTGTTTGAGACAGAATGTTTACATACTGTAGGGCTGTTAAGTGGGATGGAATGTGACTGCGGTGGAGATCTGTGGGGGCTCTTAAAATAAGGTTGTGGTGATAGAGGGGTATCATTCCCAGAGTGCGAGGACAGATAACTGTGCACAATATAGGGACTATTACACATACCCAGATCATGGTGAAAGTAGCAGAGATAGTGTTGGCATTTCAGACACTATTGTCAACATTCAAGAAACCTGTGACTCAGAGTTTTGTTAGGTGGATATTGTTCCAATTTCCTTAATCTCTTTCCCAATTTCTAACAGCCGGTGAACATTTGACAGATTACATGCAGTAGTTATTCTGAGGCTATAATCATAGTGGAAGCGGCACATGAGGAGCGGGAGATAAACGAGGGCATGGGCTGAATTCTGGAGATTGAGTGTACATCAAGATACACCGGGCGAGGGGTGTGGGGACAGCGTTGGTCTGGTCCACACACATTACTCCTTACAGCACCTGCAGTGGTAAAGATCGTCATGTCTCTCCTTGGTGGGTGCATAGTTCTCACCTGAAGTGAGGTCCAGCTGCATAATGGGTGAGCTTGAGGACGCCATGAGAGAGAGAGAGAGAGAGACAGACTAGATTCCACTGTAGACATGGGTTTGGGAGCCACTTTAAACATCATAGTTGGTTAATGCATCATATGAAAGGATCGATGTTGGGGTAATGGTATGCAAAACAACATTGGGGAGGCATTGATGTGAAAGTCTATACAGTGCTGAGTTACCTCAAGAGGATGTAGTGTTGAATAGGGATACGCACTTGCCTATCAGGTGACGTGCCTATCAGGTGGCAATGGAGGAGATGGGGAACAAAGTGAAAATGACATGGCTTGACCTGTCGGAACCTGTGTCTTGTTCAGGTCTGAAGATTGGGCTGGCCATGACAAGGTCTTGATCTGGTGGTCCTCCATCCACACCTTGATTGACCTGGCTGTGTGGCATGGAGCATTGTCCTGCTGGAAAAAACTATCCTCAGAGTTGGGGAACATTGTCAGAGCAGAACGAAGCAAGTTTTCTTCCAGGACAACCTTTGTACATGGCTCGATTCATGCGTCCTTCACAAAGACAAATCTGCCCGATTCCAGATTTGCTGAAGCACCCCCAGATCATCACCGATCCTCCACCAAATTTCACAGTGGGTGTGAGACCTGGAGAGGCCTACAAGCCACAGTGTCTTTTCACTTAAATGATCCCTCCAGAGGACGTTGCCGCCACTATTTCAACGTAATTCCTGTCCAGTGCGGAAATGCTAGTTTAGTTCCACCTTCTAAACACCAATGTATGGCTCCTTCAAAAGCTACGACAAGGTGGAGGACCATCTACTCTCCTCCCTCTTCTGCAATAGAATTGAATGATCAAGGATGAATACAAGAGTTTAGTGGTAAATACTGCAGTTTTACCGGTGAAGCTAGAGGCTAGCTAACCTACTTCTTCGACCAATAAAGCTAGCTAGATATCTAGCCAGGAAGCTACCGGTAACTATTAGCAACTGTGGATAATTTGTTCCAAAGTTCTTTTAAGCATAAAAGTACTTGTAACTATGCTAGCTACCATTCAGCTGTTTCTTTGAAAACCTCATTATTTGAAGAGTAAAGGTTAGGTAATTAGTTGCTAGGTAGCTAGCTACTGTACTCGAAATGTAGCTAGATAGCTTTCTAGCTACCTGGTAAACTCACTAAACAACAGCTGGAATGACCTAGCTGTAAAGTTTACAAGTATCCTCACTAGATGACCAATATAACAGTTGACCCCAAGGCTTTTTGTAGCAAGCCAATGAAATCAACTCTTGCCTGTATCAGTGAAGGACAAAACATAGATGATTCTTAAATATATTAAATCCATGTTTTTTGTAGAACCCCCTGCAACTGGAATGACATTTCTAAGTTATTTTATCACCGAATCAAAAACTAAGAAAGTATCGCCAAGAACAGGTTAGTTGAAAAATCTATGGTGGAAGTTTCATTGGGGCTTTCCTGTAATGCCCAGTAATGGGCATCAAAAATCTGGCGTACAATCTGTAGCTAGACACGAGCTAGAATGCAGACCAGTACATTTGGACGAATACAGCCCGACCTCTTGCACATTGTTTTGATAAGCCGGTTAGAATAAGGCTCTTACTTGGTCAAATCGTGAATCATACTTTGTACCAAATGCATTTCCTATCAATAAACATTTTACAATGTATACATATCATGTCATTTTACTTTATGTTCCTTATTATTTACTTAATATTATCAAACTTCCTCCAGCTATTACACCTTTGATTTGTATGAGATACATTACTAGTTAGCTTTGTTCTCCGAACAAAAACACCAGTGTTCCTGTACCAGAATGTGTATACTGTAGTATAGGTTATAGCCAAGAGTGGAAGAAGTGAAGGCTTGCTAGAGCACAGGCATGGTTCTTAATTCAGTGGTGCTCATGAGGACCTCCATAACAATTGAAATGTAAATGTGGCCCTACTCAAACATATTGTAACCCTGGGAACCCTCAGTAGGACATGTGTGATAGGACCCTGAGCACAGGAGTAGACTATAATGAATATGTGGGCTTTCTGTACATTGTAATAATGTATTTTCCATTCCATTGATTGCTCAGCTTGTAATTGTAGTTGGTTAAGTAAACCTTTTTAGAACAGGCATTGAATGATAAACAGAACAAAGCTGATAAACAGAACAACATAACCTATTCTGTGATTATAATTGTTTTACAATTTTATCCATATCCTCACTTTATGTCAATATTACAATATTGCTGCTTGCTCAGTCTTTGTCTTGGTCAGCATCACTTAGCCCCGGAGTCATCAGTCCTGTAAGACAAATTAAACACATACTGTAGGTAGGTTGTTGAGTTGTCATTATGTCAGTCATGAATTGTGTCCATACAATGACCATTTTCCTGTTCTCAGTAAAAAAAAAATGTAAAAAATTATTTTACCAGGTAAGTTGACTGAGAACACATTCTCATTTACAGCAATGACCTGGGGAATAGTTACAGAGGACAGAAGGGGGGATGAATGAGCCAATTGTAGGCTGGGGATGTTTAGGTGTCCATGATGGTATGAGGGCCAGATTGGGAATTTAGCCAGGACACCGGGGTTAACACCCCTACTCTTATGATACCATGGGATCTTTAGTGACCACAGAGAGTCAGGACACCCGTTTAGCGTCCCATCCAAAAGACAGCAAACCCCAATCACTGGGGCATTGGGATATGTTTTTGACCAGAGGAAAGAGTGCCTCCTACTGGCCCTCCAACACCAGTTCCAGCAGTAGCTGGTCTCCCATTCAGGGACCAACCAGAACCAACCCTGCTTAGCTTCAGAAGCAAACCAGCAGTGGGATGCAGGGTGGTATGCTGCTGACAGGGGCAGACTCCGACAAGAATTTGGCCCTGGCATTTTATCCACACCAGACCACATGTGTGCACGTGCTACATAGCGAGCTACCCAGGCCGTTGAGCTTTGCGCAACTGCCGATACGGTCCATTGTTAACTCAGTTACATTTGCCTCCCTGTTCTGCACCATCCCTATTCAGACCTCTTAACTTTTTCCACATTGTTACGTTACAGCCATATTCTAAAATGGATTAAATTGTATTTTTATTAATAAATATTCCACACTCAATAATAACAAAACAAAAACGGATTTAGGAAATTTGCAAATGTATTACAAATAAAAAACGGAAATATCACATTTACATAAGTATTCAGACCCTGTACTCAGTACTGTGTTGAATCACTTTTGGCAGCGATTACAGCATCGAGTCTTCTTGGGTATGACGCTACAAGCTTGGCACACCTGTATTTGGTGGAGTTTCTCGTATGCTTCTCTGCAGATCCTCTCAAGCTCTGACAGGTTGCATGGGAAGCGTCGCTGCACAGCTATTTTCCGTTCATCTCAAGGATGATCAATGGAAACAGGATGCACCTCAGCTCAATTTTGAGTCACAGTAGTAAAATGGCGCCGACAGGGAGGGCTGCTGTGCTTCTAGCTCTTATGAAACTTTGCGGTATTTTGTTTTTTAATGTATTATTTCTTACATTAGTAGTGCAGAAATGTTTTGTGCTTTTACATACGGGAAGAACTATTGGATATCAGAGCGGCGGTAACTCACAAGCACTACCAGCATTACGACCAGGAATACGACTTTCCTCTCGCACCCCCAAAGGGAATTGAACTGATTCCAGAGGCCGACCCAAAACACAGCTGGCAGAGTAGAGGTACTCTGAGTGGTCTTCTAGTCCGACTTAGGAGGCACGCACACCACCCACAGCTTCTGAGTATATTACTTGCTAATGTAGAGTCTCTGAATAATACAGTTGACGAACTCAGGGCGAGGATTTCTTTCCAGAGAGACATCAGGGATTGTAACATACTCTGTTTCATGGAAACATGGCTCTGAGTCCGTCCATCCAGTTGGGTTCTCAGTTCATTGCGCAGACAGGAATAAATATCTCTCCGGGAAGAAGAAGGGCGGGGGTGTATGTTTCATGATTAACGACTCATACAGGAACTCAAATCCTTTTGTTCACCCAAACTAGAATACCTCACAATCAAAATACAATCTACAATCAAATGCCAACCGTAATACCTCCCAAGAGAATTCTCTTCAGTTATAGTCACAGCCATGTTGTCACACCCTGACCATAGTTTGCTTTGTATGTTCTATCTTTTCTTTGGTCAGGGTGTGATCTGAGTGGGCATTCTATGTTGGATGTCTTGTTTGTCTGTTTCTCTGTTTGGGCCTGATATTGTTCTCAATCAGAGGCAGGTGTTAGTCATTGTCTCTGATTGGGAGCCATATTTAGGTAGCCTGTTTTGTGTTGGGTTTTGTGGGTGATTGTTCCTGTCTTTGTGTTTGTTACACCAGATAGGGCTGTTTTTGTTTTTTTCACGGTTTCTTGTTTTTTGTATATTGTTCTATTTTCATCTTTATTAAAGATGTATCACAATAACCACACTGTGTTTTGGTCCGCCTCTCCTTCAACAGAAGAATCCCGTTACACATGTATAGTCACAGCCGTGTATATCCCCCCTCAAGCCGATACCACGACGGCCCTCAAAGAACATCACTGGACTTTATGCAAACTGTAAACTGCATTTATTGTAGCTGGGGTTTTTAACAAGCCAAATGTGAGAAAAAGGCTGCAGAAGTTCTATCAACACATTGACTGTCGTACTCACACTGCTAAAACACATATGTTCTGATAATAACAAATATACTGATACGGTGACTAAGTGTATCAGGAAGTGTACAGGAGATGTTGTACCCACTGTGACTATTAAAACCTACCCTAACCAGAAACCGAGGATAGATGTCGGTATTTGCGCAAAACTAAAATCGCTAATCACCGCATTTAACCAATGCAAGGTGACTGGGAATATGGCAGAATACAAAGAGTGTAGTTATTCCCTCCACAAGGCAATCAAACAGGCAAAGCGCATCAGTATTGAGACAGAGTGGAGTCGCAATTCAACGGCTCAGACACGAGACGTATGTGGCAGGGTCTACAGACAATCACAGACTACAAAAGGAAAACCAGCCACGTCGCAGACACCGAAGTCTTGCTTCCGGACAAGCTAAACACCTTTGCATGCTTTGAGGATAACACAGTGCCACCGGCGTGGCCCGCTACCAAGGACTGTGGGCTCTCCTTCTCCGTGGCTGACGTGAGTAAGCTTTTTAAGTGTGTTAACCCTCGCAAGGCTGCCGGCCCAGACGGCATCCCTAGCCGAGTCCTCAGATCATGCCAGACCAGCTGGCTGGTGTGTTTACAGGCATATTCAATCTCTCCCTATCCCAATCTACTTTACCCACATGCTTCAAGATAGCCACCATTGTTCCTGTATCTAAGAAAGCAAAGGTAATTGAACTAAATGACTATCATCACGTAACACTCACTTCTGTCATCATGAAGTGCATTGATAGACAAGTCAAGGATCATATCACCTCTACATTACCGGTCACCCACGAGCCATTTCAATTTGCTTACCGCTCCGATAGATCCACAGACCATCGCACTGCATACTGCCCTTTCCCATCTGGACAACAGGAATACCTATGTAAGAATGCTGTTCTTTGACTATAGCTCAGCATTCAACACCATAGTACCCTCCAAGCTCATCATTAAGCTCGGGGCCCTGGGTCTGAACCCTGCCCTGTGCAACTTGGTCCTGGACTTTGACCGGCCGCCCCCAGGTGGTGAAGGTAGGAAACAACACCTCCACTTCGCTGATCATCAACACTGGGGCCCCACAAGGGTGCATGCTCAGCCCCCTCCTGTACTACCTGTTCACCCATGTCTGCGTGGCCACGCACGCCTCCAACTCAATCATCAAGTTTACAGAACTATTACACAACAGTAGTAGGCTTGATTACCAACAAGGAGGAGTGAGGGCTCTGGGAGTGTGGTGTCAGGAAATTAACCTCTCACTCAACATCAACAAAACAAAGGAGATGGTCGTGGCAGTTGGAGCACCCCCATATCCACATCGACGGGACAGCAGCGGAGAAAGTGGAAAGCTTCAGGTTCATCGGCATACACATCACTGACAAATGGAAATGGTTCCCCCACACAGACAGTGCGGTGAAGAAGGTGCAACAGCGCCTCTTCAACCTCAGGAGGCTAAAGAAATGTGTATTGGCACCTAAAACCCTCCCAAACCTTTACAAATGCACAATTCAGAGAATACTGGGCTGTATCACCGCCTGGTATGGCAACTGCACCGCCCACAAACCCAGGGTGGTGCGGTCTGCCCAACACATCACCGGGGGCAAACTACCTGCCCTCCAGGACACCTACAGCACCCAATGTCACAGGAAGGCCAAAAAGTTAATCAAGGACAACAACCACCCGAGGCACTGCCTGTTCACCACTCTGTCATCCAGAAGGCGAGGTCAAGACAGGTGCATCAAAGCTGTGACCAAGAGACTGAAAAACAGCTTCTATCTCAAGGCCATCAGACTGTTAAATAGCCATCACTAGCACATTAGAGGCCTATATACATAGACTTGAAATCACTGGCCACTTTAATAAAATGTAACACTAATCACATGAATAATGTTTACATAACTCATCTCATTTGTATATACTGTATCTTAGTCTATGCCGCTCTGACATTGCTCGTCCATATATTTATATATTCTTAATTCCATTCTTTTACTTA
Source organism: Oncorhynchus nerka (assembly GCF_034236695.1). NCBI lineage: Eukaryota > Metazoa > Chordata > Actinopteri > Salmoniformes > Salmonidae > Oncorhynchus > Oncorhynchus nerka. The sequence continues at coordinate 44,314,466 of NC_088408.1, read as the reverse complement.
GATTTGTGTGTTTTGGGTATATTTTGTGAAATTGTTAGATATTACTTGTTAGACACTGTCAGAGCTAGAAACACAAGCACCTGCTAAACACGTGTATGTGTAACAGTTTTGCTTCTGTCCCTCTCCTCGCCCCTACCTGGGCTTGAACCAGGGACCCTCTGCACACATAGACAACAGGCACCCTCGAAGCATTGTTACCCATCGCTCCACAACTACTTCAAGGTCTCAAAGCGAGTGACGTCACCGATTAAAGCGCTATTAGTTACCCCGCTAACTAGATAGCCATTTCACACCGGTTACATATGTGACCAAAACAATTTGATTTGAGTCCCATAGCAAAGGTTCTGAATACTTACGTAAATAATGCATTTGTGTATTTTTTTATATTTTTTTATAAATTTGGAAACATTTCTAAAACCCTGTTTTTGCTCTGTCATTATGGGGTACTGTGTGTAGATTGATGAGGATTTGTTTTATTTAATCCATTTTAGAGGCTGTGATGTAACAAAATGTGGAAAAAGGTCAAGGGGTCAGAATACATTCCGAATGCTCTATATAAAAGTGTGGTAATGTATTCTCCCAAACCTTATTTCCGAATGTAATCTGACATGGAAAAATGAAGGGCCTCAACCATGATATGTGAGAGGACTACATTGGATGGGCACAGGCTTTCTGTGCACGTACACATGTGCCACAAGCACATGCACACAACATGCAGTCCTCGCACATATATTGTCCTGAAAATCTCTCAATTTCTGCCTGACTGACATGCCCAAAGTAAACTGCCTGTTGCTCAGGCCCTGAAGCCAGGATATGCATATAATTGGTATAATTGGAATGAAAACACTCTGATGTTTGTAGAAATGTTGAAATAATGTAGGATACCCTAACACAATAGATATGGTAGGAGAAAATCCAAAGACAAACCAACCGTAATGTTTTGTTTCTTTGAGAGCCTGTGCTCTTCCAATGGAACGTATCGGTAAAAAAATGAAATCTAGCTCCCAGTATGCAATTCCAATGGCTTCCACTGGGTGTCAGTAGTCTTTGTTCAAGGTTTCAGGCTTGTTTCTTCCAAAACGAGGAATAATAATGAGTTTTAGTACAGGGACACAGACTTGGAAATTCGTGTATGTAGGCGCGTCAAAGAGGACACGCACTTTCTAATATCATTCTCCGATTGAACATATTTCTTTCCTTATGAAATATCATAGTTTAATTACATTTTAGGGTATCTGAGGATTTGATAGAAATGTATTTTGACTTGTTTTAACAAAGTTTAGCTGTAGCCTTTTGGATTCCTTTCTCTGCAGGTTGAACGAGTGGATTACTCAAATTGATGGAGCCAACTACACTGACCTTTTGGGATATAAAGAAGGATTTTATCTAACAAAACGAAACTACATGTTGTAGCTGGGACCCTTTGGATTGCAAATCAGAGGAAGATTTTCAAAAAGTAAGTGAATATCTAATCACTATTTGTGAATTTATGAAACCTGTGCCAGTGGAAAAATATTTTGATGTGGGGCACCATCCTCAAACAATCACATGGCATGCTTTTGCTGTAAAGCCTACTGTAAATCCGACAGTGCAGTTACATTAACAAGAATCTAACCTTTTAACCAATATAAGACACTTGTATGTACATAAATCTTTAATATCCAAAAATTGTGTGATTATTTATTTGAATTGCCCGCCCTCCAGTTTCACCGGAAGTTGTCCCGCTAGTGGGATGCCTAGCCTTAAGAAGATTTATTTTAAATAACATCTCTTATAAATACACAGAGAATGTGCAAAGGCTATACTCAAACATCTTTTCTGTCTGAAAGGACACTAGACACAGAGTAAACAACATCTGAAAAGAGCGAAAACAGGGGATGGGGAGGGGGTGAGAGCTAAAAAGGGACAGAGTAAGCTCTGGTCTCTCTAAGCAATGGGAAACATTCAAGAAAATATGACCCCACACACAAACTTCACCAGTAAGGACTAACAGTCTCTTTGGATCTAATAAGTGTGGGCTTTGGTTAGAATCTTTGCCACTAGTCCACTGACTTGAGCTGACCAACATTTGATACAAATGTAAGTATCAAGATTTAGGAAAACACCATGATCACGTAGCAAAGAGGACTTGGTCTCAAATATCGGTAGCACCCAGATGCCAGCCCTCCTAAATCCAGGGATCTGTCCAGGAAGCAGCATCGCGTGGACATCGGCGAATTTGTTGACATAGTGGACGATTCGCTAAATGTCCTCAGAGGAGAGTATCCATTTGCTGGCAAGACAACCACCACACCTCTTCTTCCTTGGAGCCATACCATGTACCTTGTATAACTGCAGTCAACTTATCGTATCTGTAAAAATTCGTAAACAAGAACATTTATTTAAAACATGCCTTTAATATGTGCTGAAAGGCACAATTTATCCTCAGCTGTTTTATTGCAGCTTGATTCAAAATATATAGCTAGATAGTTTGTAATTCATTCATGATTTCGGAATATGGGAGAGTTTTGATAGCACAGATAAAATAGTGCCGCAAAAGTGATATGTTACAAGCTAGCATCTTTTATTTTTTTTCCATCTATACCAAACCGATGTGAAAGTGCTCTATTGCTATGTTTTATCGTACGGTTAAGATTGCTAGCCAGCTGAGAATCAATTAAACAAATAAACGATTTATACACATTCATCATTGCTACCAAATCACAGAGAATGAGTTAGCTATATTATATTGAAAATTCTATTTTTAGTAACCTGTGTTTTCTAGTCAAAGTTTGAATAGTTGGCTACCATATTGAGTTACTCCTATTTGATAACGTTAGCTAGCAGTGGCTACCATGGCATAGGTGAAATTGATTGTCAGTTTGTAGCCAAAAGATAGCTAGCTAGCTGTATGATTTAGCTGATGTATTTTAGAGTTCAATACAGGACTGTAACGTTAGTTAGCTAGCTAATTTACCTAGTTCAGCTAGGCTAGCAAGCTAGCTAACATTACGTTACCTCTAATCGAGAATCTTCCGTTTTGTTGTGAAATAAAAAAACGATGGTATAACATAACTTCTCAGCTGTCGTCGAAATGGATTCTCCATCCATTCAGCCTGAAAATCCCTCTGATCTTTGGTCACAGTAAACATCATTCTTGATAGCCGCAAGTCACTTGCAGCCTTGGGGCAAATATCTGGTTGGTAGAACGGTGAAAGAGAACACGTTTTTGCGATTGGTTGTAATTAGCACAGCCTGACACAGAGCACCACACATGCATGATGATAAATGTTAGTGAAAAATACATGTTTCAAAAATATGTGTGCCTAGAGAAGTTCTAAGATTACTGTGTGTTGATTGTTCAAAGTAAACAACGCCATCAACCAATTCTTCTTCTGTGGATTTTATATGGCGGTTGGCAAGCAACTTTGTAAGGTGCATTACCGCCACCAACTGGACTGGACCAGAGAAGGTCTCAGAATCTAAGGTGGCAGTGACGAAAAGAGCAACGGATTATTTATCCGTTTACAAAATGGAGTTGTTGGCCATACTATTGGCTGCCGAGTGGGTGGAGGAGGTGAGGCCAGACAGGGTAGTCATCTGCTCTGACTCCTGTGAAGCACCGATGAGCTTAAATTCACGTGTGTCTAAGAGCAGACAGGATGTATTGTGTGAGGTTTTGCAGTGCTTGTATAGGGTGAAACTGATGCAGTATTTGTTATGTTCCTCTGGGTACCAGCTCATGTGGGAGTAGAGGGGTATGAGGAAGTGGATATTATCACCAAGCAGGCTCTTACATATCCTAATGTTGAGATGGAATTGTCAATCAGTAAAGCAGAAGCCAAGGGCGTAATAAGAACAGTGGTTCAAAACAAGTTGCAATAGTTGTGGAACAGGGAGAGAAAGGGAAGACCTCTTTATAATATCCAGGAAAAGCTGGGGGCAGGGAGGTCCTCAGGCTGAGAGAGAAGGGAGGAAAGAGTAGTCACAAGGCTGAGACTGGGACACACAAGGCTGAGACTGGGACACACAAGGCTAAATAGTACATTGAAATTGGTGGGGACACATCCGACTGGGAGGTGTGATCATTGTCAGGAGGAGAAGGAGACAGTGGATGTTCTATTTCAGTGCCAGAAATATGTGAGAGAAAGGGAGTGATTGTTATTAGATTAATAATGGGGTTGAAAAGCCAGGATTAAGTGAACTACTGGGGAAATCTTCAGGGGATGTAGAATTTAATTATGTATTTTGTTTCCTTAGGGAGATGAGATTATTGGGTAGGATTTAGACCTTAAAAGCTGCTCCTGTCCTCTCTGTTTTAGGGTCCTTGGATCCATCTGTGAATATATTCAAGAAATTGCATTGTGTTCTTAACTGTTCACTTACTGAATCTACTCCTTCCTCAACATATCTTACCCTCTTAAGCAACCTTAGATCTATCACTGGCTGAGGGAGAAACCTAGGTGGGATAGCAGGAAAACCACAGAGGGGCTTTTAAACTCCCTCCCAAACAACCCCATCTCTCTCGCCATGCAATTGCCTATCCACCCAAAGCTTGTATTCTATGGAACGCCGTTTGGGTCTTTGCGTGTCAAAAACATACACGTCAATTAACACTATTTGACGTGTCAAATAACAATATGTAAACTATATGCAAATGTTGACCAATTACTATATGAAAAACTTCTCATTCATCATCACCAGCAAACGACTACGTCATGTCGAACCTTGAAAACACAAGAGACCGTTTTTTCAGTTTTGCCAGCCAAGTGCAACCACCTTTACAATCACCCCAGGAGGATCGGGTGGTTCAAAGGTAGGATTAAATCTGGTAGGTTATGTCCTTGTAGATTTACCCAATATGTCATGGCTACCTGTTGTCTTCTTAACTTTAATGGCATCTCTCCCAACTCTACCTGCATCGCTGCCACCGGGGAGGTCCTGATTGCTCCACAACATATTCTTAGGGCTTGGGCCTGGATTACATCTAGCTTTTTTAAAGATGTCTGAGCTGCTGATCCATATGCTATACATCCATAATCCTTTGATTCCCTTAACAGTGCTATATATATCATTTTCAACACCATTATATCTGCCCCCCACTCCATTCCAGACAAGCAAAGCATCACATTCAATATTTTGTTTCATTTGATAACTACTCTGTTAATATACTCCGCCCATGTCATTCGAGTTTCAAACCCTCCCACCTCCAGATTCCTTCCATAGAAAACTTCAAGTATAATTCCTCCCCAACCTTCCATCTAGAAAAAAGGGACCACTGCTCTACTTCACTAATCGCTTCTTGAACTCTTCTGGATGTATGGGTAATATTTCTCCCTCTCTTCCACATCGCTCCATCATCCGCAAACATTGACCTCCCAATATCAGGTCTCACCTGAGAGAATACGTTGTCAATCATAATGGAGAAAAAAAAAGACTAATGACACTTCCCTGGGGGGGGGTATAATTATATACCTCAATGCTTTCTGATGTAGAGCTCCCCACACTCACTTGTATTGATCACACAAAAAGAAAATCCCTTATCCAGTTAAAAACCCTTCCTCCAACCCCCATGTTATCCATCTTGATAAGCAGGCCTTCATTCCACATCATATCATAAGCCATCTCTACATCAAATAAAATGTCTACCACCACCCCCTTATTTGCCTGTTCCTTCCGTATGACTGACTCAAGGCACAGTACAGGATCCATCATTCCCCTGCCTTTCCTGAACCCACTTTGATCTGGTGACGTTAGTCCTCTACTCTCCAGGATGTACGTCAGTCTTTCCGCTATCATCCTTTCCATAAATTTACATACGTGAGATGTCAACGCTATTGGCTTACAGCTTGAAGGACTAGTAGAGTCTTTCCCTGGTTTCCATAGCGGCACCATTACCGCCTGCTTCCACCCTCCAGGCAGTTTCCCTTCCTGCCACACCTTATTCTAAAGGCCCAATACTTTCCCCATTGCAGTGTCACTGAGATGAGCCATCATGATGTAACACATCTCATCCTTCCCAGGAAATGTTACCCCAGCTTTAGCTAAAGCTCTCTTCATCTCAGCACACATAAAAGGGCATATTCAATGTATCCCCCACCATCTCTCTCTGGTCCAGGACCCCCGGATGTTCTCCTCTGGCCATCTCCTTCCCACGCTGCCCCTCTTCTGTCAGATTATTTGAGCTGTGCACCTTCACAAATGCATGGGCTAACATCTCTGCCTTCTTCATCTCTCTCAACGCAACAATCTCCCCACTATTCAGCACAGGGAGATCCCAGTCTCTTCTGTCCCCACTCATCATCCCCCATACCTCTCCCAAAGGAGTGGTCCTACCTATGTTTCCATAGAACCAGCGCCAATACTTCCTCTTAGTTGTCCTTATGATCCTCCTTACTTCTACTGTTTGTGCTTGTTTATACTAAATCAGGTGTTGGTATTTATGGGACCTTTTCAACATTCTGTAAGCCCTGTTGCTACTCTTCACTGCTTCTCTACACTATTCACTCCACCAGGGGACTGCGTTACTCTTTCTCCCCCCTGTACTCATAGGAATCACCTGCCTTGTGCTCCTCTTATTCCATCATTGACTTTCTATATCTGAATTAAGATAGCTCCTGTTCACTCAACTCCTGAAACTGACCCCACTCCGCTTTCCCAAATATAACATCTCCTCAATCCATTTCCTACTGAATCTTCCTCCCTCAACCCTACAGTACACATTTTTTATTTTTTTATTTCACCTTTATTTAACTAGGCAAGTCAGTTAATTAAGAACAAATTCTTAGTTACAATGACGGTCTACCAAAAGTCAAAAGGCCTCCTGAGGGGACGGGGGCTGGGATTAAAAATAAAATAAAAATATAGGGCAAACACACATCACGACAAGAGAGACACTACAACATGACATAAAGAGAGACCTAAGACAGCAATATAGCATGGCAGCCACACATGACAACACAACATGGTAGCAGCACAACATGGTAGCAGCACAAAACATGGTACAAACATTATTTGGCAAGATTAACAGCATGAAGGGCAAGAAGGTAGAGACAACAATACATCACGCGAAGCAGTCACAACTGTCAGTAAGATTGTCCATGATTGAGTCTTTGAATGAAGAGATGGAGATACAACTGTCCAGTTTTAGTTTTTGTTGCAGCTCGTTCCAGTCCCTAGCTGCAGCGAACTGAAAAGAGAACTGATTCAGGGATGTGTGTGCTTTGGGGACCTTTAACAGAATGTGACTGGCAGAATGGGTGTTGTATGTGGAGGATGAGGGCTGGCCTAAGAGGGCTTTATAAAAAAGCAACCAGTGGGTCTTGCGACGTGTATACAGAGATGACCAGTTTACAGAGGATATAGAGTGCAGTGATGTGTCCTATAAGGAGCATTGGTGGCAAATCTGATGGCCAAATGGTAAAGAACATCTAGCCGCTCGAAAGCACCCTTGTCACATTCTGACCTTAGTTCCTTTGTTTTGTCTTTGTTTTAGTATGGTCAGGGCGTGAGTTGGGGTGGGCAGTCTGTTTGTTTTTCTATGTTAGTTTCTGTGTTCGGCCTAGTATGGTTCTCAATCAGAGGCAGGTGTCGTTAGTTGTCTCTGATTGAGAATCATACTTAGGTAGCCTTTTTCCACCTGTGTTTCGTGGGTGTTTATTTTCTGTTTAGTGTTGTACCTTACAGGACTGTTCGTTTGGTTGTTTATTGTCATGTCCACTCCCCGTACAGGTGCATGTCTAATGGTATCTAATGACCCAGACGCACATATAGAGTGCACTCACCTTGCTGACTCCTCTGAAATGTATAATGGACACATATGTATAGGAAAATTTCCAATAAAACCAAATCTACATTTAACCTTAGGCTGCAGCTTTGATATGTGCTGAGAGAAGGACAGTGTACATGCTAGCCATACTCCCAAGTACTTGTATGAGGTGGCTACCTCAAGCTCTAAACCCTCAGAGGTAGTAATCACACCGGTGGGAAGAGGGGCATTCTTCTTACCAAACCACATTACCTTTGTTTTGGAGGTGTTCAGAACCAGGTTAAGGGCAGTGAAAGCTTGTTGGACACTAAGAAAGCTTTGTTATAGAGTGTTTAACACAAAATCCGGGGAGGGGCCAGTTGAGTATAAGACTGTATAATTTACACATAAATGGATGAGAGCTTCCTACTGCCTGAGCTATGATGTTGATGTAAATTGAGAAGAGCAAGGGACCTAGGATCGAGCCTTGGGGTACTCCCTTGTTGACAGGCAGTGACTGAGACAGAAGATATTCTGACTTTATACACTGCACTCTTTGAGAGAGGTAGTTAGGAAACCAGGCCAAAGACCCCCTCAAAGACAGCAATACTCCTTAGCCTGTCCACAAGAATGGAATGGTCTACCATATCAAAAGCTTTGGCGAAGCCAATAAAAATAGCAGCTCAACATTGTTTGGACTCGAGGGCAATGGTGACATCATTGAGGACCTTTAAGGTTGCAGTGAAACATCCATAACCTGAGTGGAAACCAGATTGCATACCAGAGAGAATACTATAGACATCAAGAAAGCCAGTCAGTTGATTATTGACAAGTTTTTCCAACACTTTTGATAAACATAGTGAAATAGAAATTGGCCTATAACTGTTAGATTCAGCTTGATCTCCCCCTTTAAAAAAAGGATGCATTGTGGCTGCCTTCCAAGCAATGGGAACCTCCCCAAGGAGGAGACACATGTTAAAAAGTTCAAAGATAGGCTTGGCGATGCTAGGGGCAGCAACCTTACAGAAGAAAGGGTCTAAACACAGATTGTTTTTGGAGTCAAGTTTAAGGGGCTCATTTAGCAACTCGGACTCAGTGACCGCCTGCAGGGAGGGAGGAGCATAGGGGCTAGTCGCATTAGAAGGGGTGGGAGATGAGGAAATGTTGGATGGGCAAGGAGGCATGGCTGAGTCAAATATAAATCCTGACTTAATTAAGTGGTGATTAAAGAGCTCAGCCATGTGCTACCTTACAGTAACAACCACATCATCAACAGCAGCTGTGAGGAGGGTTTATTCTCCAGGTCTTTAACCGTTTCCCAGAACTTCTTGGGGTTAGACCCACAGAGAGAGAAATGCTCCTTAAAGTAACTAACTCTGGCCTTCCGGATAGGCTGAGTGCACGTATTTCTCATTTGTCTGAATGAGAGCCAGTCAGCCTGAGTATGGGTGTCCCGAGCCTTTTGCCATATTGATTTCTTGAGGTTGAGTAACTCTGCAAGATCACAGTTAAACCAGGGGCTGAACCTGTTTTTAATTCTAATTTTCTTTATGGGGGCGTGTTTGTTAACAATACCACTGAAAATATAATAAAAGAAGGTCCAAGCATCTTCGACGGAGGGGATCAGGCTGATTCTATACCAATTTACAGAGGCCAGGTCATGAAGGAAGGCTTGCTCATTAAAGTTTTTTAGCAAGCGTCTGTGACAAATCAGGACAGGTCGTTTCACTGAGCAGCCATTACGAACACAGGCTGTAAAACAGTGATCACTAAGGTCATACAGAAAACACCAGAGTAATACCTATCAGGATCATTTGTGAGGATAACATCAAGGAGAGTAGCCTTTTCTGAGGCTTATGGAGTCAAACCTTGTGGGTTTGGTAATAATCTGAGAAGGATTTAGGGAGTCCCATTGCATTAGGACTATTTTTTATTTCACCTTTATTTAACCAGGTAGGCAAGTTGAGAACAAGTTCTCATTTACAACTGCGACCTGGCCAAGATAAAGCAAAGCAGTTCGCATACAACGACACAGAGTTACACATGGAGTAAAACAATACAGTATAAACAAGTCTATATACGATGTGAGCAAATGAGGTGAGATAAGGGAGGTAAAGGCAATAAAAGGCCATGGTGGCAAAGTAAATACAATATAGCAAGTAAAACACTGGAATAGTAGATTTGCAGTGGAAGAATGTGCAAAATAGAAATACAAATAATGGGGTGCAAAGGAGCAAAATAAATAAATAAATACAGTAGGGAAAGAGGTAGTTGTTTGGGCTAAATTATAGGTGGGCTATGTACAGGTGCAGTAATCTGTGAGCTGCTCTGACAGTTGGTGCTTAAGCATGTCCCAGTTTAGGACACCTAGCAGGACACATTCAGACTTAGTGTAAGGGGCCAGGAGAGAGCTTAAGCCAGGTAGGGTACATGCCGATGCTGATGGAGGACGATAACACACAGTAACAATCAACAAAGAGCTATTTGAAAGTTTCATGTTTAAAACCAGAAAATCAAATTGTTTGGGAACAGACGTATCTTATAACAGAATCTTATTGAGGTCATCCTGTACATTTCCCCATGTCAGTCCTGTAATCCCAATATACCTCACTGCTCCACTATGATCTTTATCTTCTTAGTCCTCGATTGTAATTTTTCTGTGCAATTAATTGCACTTTTATCACGGCAACTGGTTTGATACATTCACCTCTGAAAGTAAATAATGTACTTACATTCAGTAATCTTGCTCTGATTTGTCATCCTGGGGGTCCCAGAGATTAAAGGTAGCATAGTTTTGTTTGATAAAATCAATTTTCACTGCCAGGTCTCTGACCACCTCCCTATCGGCTGTCTCATCATTGTCTGTGATCAGGCCTACCACTGTTGTGTTGTCAGCAAACTTAATGATGGTGTTGGAGTCATGCTTGGCCACGAAGGCATGGGTGAACAGGGAGTACAGGAGGGGACTAAGCACGCACCCCTGAGGATTAGCGTGGCAGATGTGATGTTGCCTACTCTTACCACCTGGGGGTGGCCCGTCAAGAAGTCCAGGATCCAGTTGTAGAGGGTGGTGTTTAGTCCCAGGGTCCTTAGCTTAGTGATGAGCTTTGTGGGCACTATGGTGTTGAACGCTGAGCTGTAGTCAATGAACAGCATTCTCACATAGGTGTTCATTTTGTCCAGGTGGGAAAGGGCAGTGTGGAATGTGATTGAAATTGCGTCATCTGTGGATCTGTTGGTTGCGGTATGCGAATTGAAGTGGGTCTAGGGTTTCTGGCATGATGATGTTGATGGGAGCCATGACCAGCCTTTCAAAGCACTTCTTGGCTACCGACGTGAGTGCTACAGGGCAGTAATCATTTAGGCAGGTTACCTTCGGTATCTTGGGCACAGGGACTATAGTGAACGGTTTGAAACAAACATGTAGGTACAACACTGCGAACCGAACCTCCCTCATCACTACTCTCCTCTGACAAGACCTGCAAAGGCTCCTCAGGCTTCATCTTCTTCTTAACCTTTACTCTTACTATACCTCCACCTTTTTCCACTCCACCAATACGCTCCATTCCGTCCTCCTCAACTCCTAACCCCCTTCCATCCATCTCTGCTCCAGTCACAGCCCAGTGTTGCTTAACCACCTCCACCGGATTTCTGTGTCAACCGAGAAAAAATCCTCATCAATCGACACCTCCCATAATAGAGGCTGACCGCCGTCAAACCAAGTTGGTGGGCACGCCCCAACTACTTAGCGGGGCAGAGTCTGCCTTCGCTATGAATGCCAGACTTTGTGGTTCACTATAAGCAGACGAATACACAGGAAGTCAAAACGTCCGAATTCTACCAGTGAAATTAAAATGCGTTCCTTCTAGCTTGTGGTTTGGATAATGTTGATGTTTATGTCAAAAACGTAGTGTTGTTAATATGACCACGGGCCATGTTTTGGTTGTAGCCAAAAGGCTACATTAAGGAACTGGCAGTCTCTCTCCCTCCCTTTCTCTGTTTTCTTCTATTGAGTTCAATATACAACCTTCTGTGTTTGTCAAAGAACGATGCCCGGGACTAGTTTATGTGGATAGATTTCCAGAGTTGTAATTTGTTTGACAGTGCCGTGCTTGTATTCATATCTTTCTGCCAAGAAGTGACAGGTTTTTCAGTGAATTAAATAAACTGGAGATAGGTGGGACACCAGAGTCACTTGTTACTACAGCTCATAAACTCACTTGCTGGGCTGAAGAGACTGAGATTCAGAAACATTGATAAAACAATTAAAATACATAGACAGTCCCCGAATTGACATTAATTGTAATAAATTATGACTTGTGTTTCGTAAAAAGCACTGTGTAAATGACTAGTAGATGGCTATTGCCTTACCTATGTGTTATAAAAGCTAATTTAACAACGTGTTGGGCTTTATGGCAAGTAGACTAGTGTCTAAATGTTTCCCAAAATCCCCCTTCCCTAATTGGCCTACTATTGTAGTTATGAAATAAAAACATTAAGAACACCTTCCTAATATTGGGTTTCTGGTTTCCCTCAGAAGAGCCTCAATTCATCAGGGTATGGACTCTACAAGGGGGGGTGGGGGCTTGCTTGTTATTTTGGCATTAATACGTGTCACATCAGTTTGCAAACAATGAAATTGAGTTAAAGACGCATACAAACATGGTCTCTTTTTTGCTTTCTTGAGTAAGGCAGCTCCAAAATGCAAGTGTTTCAGCTTAGCTCTGTGCTTCCTGCGGGGGTGGGGCTAGCGAGCAGAAAATACAGAGCATTGAGCATGATTGGCTCAGTTCTCTGTCATGATTGGCTCAGTTTTCTGTCACTCATGGGACAGTACATCATCCCCAATTCTGAGGTAAGAGCTCGAAAAGTTTAGCCACCTTGGGTTCCTCCATTGACTTATATTAGAAGTGCCCATCCAAGAAGGCTCAAGGTCATTGGCCACAGATAGAATGACATCAAATCTCGTTATATATCGACAGTAGCTTTGATTGGACTTTCAAAATCTTAGCTAGCAAGCTAGCAGTCATCACCATGAATCAAGTCGAGAATCAAATACTTTTCAATCCTTGTCATGTGAAGAGAAATTAGAGATAAAACGTCTCGTGCTCATCAGCCATTGGACATAAAAATGACACGACAAGTTGTAAATCTCAAATTCAACAATGAATGATTTGGGAAGGAATCAGTGGCTAACTGTGAGTTCAAGACAACTGGGAACTCAGGGGAAAAAACGAGCTACGACTGGGAAAATCAGTTTTGAACGGTCTTTCAACTCGGAATTGTAAATTCTCTTTGATGACAAAAAAGGACCGTTCAAAAATGGACCGTGAGTCCAAAAATGTTTTATGCTGCTTCATAAATTATATAGGATGCCAGAGAGATACAGTGGCAAGAAAAAAGTATGTGAACCCTTTGGAATTACTGGGATTTCTGCATAAATTGGTCATAAAATTTGATCTGATCTTCATCTAAGTCACAACAATAGACAGACACACAGTGTGCTTAAACTATATATTGAATATATCATTTAAACATTCACAGTGTAGGTTGGAAAACGTATGTGAACCCCTAGGCTAATGACTTCTCCAAAAGCCAAATGGAGTCAGGAATCCGCTAACGTGAAGTCCAATCAATAAGACGAGATTGGAGATGTTGGTTGTGGTTCCTTTTCTTTTGTGTCGTTTACTAAACGGGTTTTCTTTCACCCGACAAATAACTCCTGTACAGGGAACAGCCAATGCTGAAAAACCAGCGTAACAAAACTAATAAACCTAAACTAAGCCATTGACATAAAGGCCATGGCCAGAAATGGAAAGCAAAACAACAAAGGCTACTCCTGTCTTAGACAATCATCTACCCATAAGAGTAACAGGAGGAACACTTCTCTCTGCCTAAAGCCTGCCTAGGTTAGAGAGACAAGGTGCCCAGTCACAGACGCTTTCTCAGAGGTAGGAAAAAACCGACGTCCTCACAGGTCCACGTCTCTACTCCCAATCCTCCCCCAGCTCCTCTCCTGACACACCTGTCTAGAGGAAGAGACAAAGCAATTAGTGGTCCCAGCTGTGTACTAATTGGTTTTACACTGAGTACCTTTCCCCCGAGGAGGGTGCTGTTGTGTCGTCATCCTCCGGCTGATAACTGAACTCCCACAATTGCAATAAACGATACATAGTCCACCTTTTTAACATGCATTATATCAGGATCCATTGGTTGCCGAGAAACATTCACTGGTGCAGGTTCTACTACCCTTGCATCTTCAACACAGCTCAGTCCTTTGACGCTTCTCACCGCCTTCGGATAGGAGACTTGCTGGCCAGCCATTACTCTTGGCACCTCTGTATCTTTCACCAACAGGGCAATCCGGGATTTCGGGTGCATGTTCGCCACCACAATTGCAACATACAGTGGCAAGAATTGGAATTACCTGGATTTCTGCATAAATTGGTCATCAAATTTTATCTCATCTTCATCTAAGTCACAATCATTGCCAAACATAGTGTGCTTCAACTAATAGCACACAAAGTATTGTGTTTTTCTTGTCTATATTGAAAACATCATTTAAACATTCACAGTGTAGGTTGGAGAAATGATGTGAACCCCTAGGCTAATGACTTTTCCAAAAGCTAATTGGAGTTAGGAGTCAGCTAACCTGGAGCCCAATCAATAAGATGAGATTGGAGATATTGGTTAGAGCTGCCTTGCCCTATAAAAAACTATCACAAAATTGAAGTTTTCTATTCACTAGAAGCATTGCTTGATATGAACCACCATGCCTTGAACAAAAGACATCTCAGAAGACCTAAGATTAGGAATTGTTGACTTATATAAAGCTGGAAAGGGTTGCAAAAGTATTTATACAAGCCTTTATGTTCATCAGTCCACGCGCTCTCACCACTGGCGTCCCCCAGGGCTCTGTTCTAGGCCCTCTCCTATTCTCGCTATACACCAAGTCACTTGGCTCTGTCATAACCTCACATGGTCTCTCCTATCATTGCTATGCAGACGACACACAATTAATCTTCTCCTTTCCCCCTTCTGATGACCAGGTGGCAAATCGCATCTCTGCATGTCTGGCAGACATATCAGTGTGGATGACGGATCACCACCTCAAGCTGAACCTCGGCAAGACGGAGCTGCTCTTCCTCCCGGGGAAGGACTGCCCATTCCATGATCTCGCCATCACGGTTGACAACTCCATTGTGTCCTCCTCCCAGAGCGCTAAGAACCTTGGCGTGATCCTGGACAACACCCTGTCGTTCTCAACTAACATCAAGGCGGTGGCCCGTTCTTGTAGGTTCATGCTCTACAACATCCGCAGAGTACGACCCTGCCTCACACAGGAAGCAGCGCAGGTCCTAATCCAGGCACTTGTCATCTCCCGTCTGGATTACTGCAACTCACTGTTGGCTGGGCTCCCTGCCTGTGCCATTAAACCCCTACAACTCATCCAGAACGCCGCAGCCCGTCTGGTGTTCAACCTTCCCAAGTTCTCTCACGTCACCCCGCTCCTCCGCTCTCTCCACTGGCTTCCAGTTGAAGCTCGCATCCGCTACAAGACCATGGTGCTTGCCTACGGAGCTGTGAGGGGAACGGCACCTCAGTACCTCCAGGCTCTGATCAGGCCCTACACCCAAACAAGGGCACTGCGTTCATCCACCTCTGGCCTGCTCGCCTCCCTACCACTGAGGAAGTACAGTTCCCGCGCAGCCCAGTCAAAACTGTTCGCTGCTCTGGCCCCCCAATGGTGGAACAAACTCCCTCACGACGCCAGGACAGCGGAGTCAATCACCACCTTCCGGAGACACCTGAAACCCCACCTCTTTCAGGAATACCTAGGATAGGATAAAGTAATCCTTCTCACCCCCCCTTAAAAGATTTAGATGCACTATTGTAAAGTGGCTGTTCCACTGGATGTCTTAAGGTGAACGCACCAATTTGTAAGTCGCTCTGGATAAGAGCGTCTGCTAAATGACTTAAATGTAATGTAAATGGTAAGACAAATTGTCTATAAATGGAGAAAGTTCGGCAATGTTGCTACTCTACCTTGGAGTGTCTGTCCTGCAAAGATGACTGCAAGAGCACAGCGCAGAATGCTCAATGAGGTTAAGAATAATCCTAGAGTGTCAGCTAAAGACTTACAGAAATCTCTAGAACATGCTAACATCTCTGTTGACAAGTCTACGATATGTAAAACACTAAACAAGAATGGTGTTCATGGGAGGACACCACGGAAGAAGCCACTGCTGTCCAAAAAAGTTCGCAAAAGAGCACCTTGATGTTCCGAAGCGCTACAGGCAAAATATTCTGTGGACGTGGACAGATGGAACTAAGTGTGGAGAAAAAAGGCACATCACACCAAATATGAATTCCCAAGTTTATGAAGACATTTTGCAGGAGAATGTAAGGCTATCTGTCCGCCAATTGAAGCTCAACAGAAGTTGGGTGATGCAACAGGACAACGACCCAAAACACGGAAGTAAATCAACAACAGAATGGCTTCAACATAAGAAAATATGCCTTCTGGAGTGGCCCAGTCAGTCCTGACTTCAATCCGATTGAGATGCTGTGGCATGACCTCAAGAGAGCGATTCACACCAGACATCCCAAGAATATTGCTTAACTGAAAAAGTTTTGTAAAGAGGAATGGTCCAAAATTCCTCTTGGCCGTTGTGCAGGTCTGATCCGCAACTACAGAAAACATTTGGTTGAGGTTATTGCTGCCAAAGAAAGGTCAACCAGTTATTAAATCCAAGGGTTCACATACTTTTCCCACCCTCCACTGTGAATGTTTACATGGTGTGTTCAACAAAGACATGACAACGTATAATTTTGTGTGTGTTATTAGTTAAAGCAGACTGTGTTTGTCTATTGTTGTGACTTAGATGAAGATCAGATCAAATGTTATGACCAATTTCTACATAAATCCAGGAAATTCCAAAGGGTTCACATAGTTTTTCTTCCCACTGTATGTATACTGTAGCTAAAGTAATACTAAGTGTATGTTGTGTAGTAAGCAGTTAGTAGCCCATGTGCCTCACCCTAATAATTTGGGTCTATTTTCACCAACGTGGTATTGTAAACACATTGTTCGTGGCCAGTGTGTGTTTGTTTGCCAATAACTAGTTTTAGAGAAATGCAATCATTGAATATTGTAAGAGCTTTCATTGTCTGTTTATATGTAAGAACGGCCCATGTTCTGAACTCTGTCGCTGTACATTTCAAAACTGCTGAACAAATAGTTATATTGACTACGTCCGTCATCTCTCGCTCATTAACGTCTTAATCTAAATGACGGATTGCCTCTCATCCGCTTGTCGTTCCCTTATGCCATAGTTTGTACACCTCAATTGTCAGTAGAAATCACATTTGTTTAACCAAGTCAGCCATATCAGCTATGTTTTTCTAAAAGACAGTAAATGTGGCTGAATGAACTGTAGCAGTGGTAAGGTGTTGGGACGGCTGTGGGACTCTGCTGTTGGGACAGCTTTATGTAGGCCCTAACATTTTGTGGGCACCGTTTGTCACCGTTATAGTGAAATTAATGTATTGTTTAGTGTTGTTGCTTTGCTGGCATGCATCCCACATTTTCTTTTGCCTCACCAATATTTATAAACTAAAATCGACCCTGCTCTTCCCTTTCATCTACACTAATTGAAGTGGATTTAACAAGTGACAGCAATAAGGGATCATAGCTTTCACCTGTATTCAACTGGTCAGTCTATGTCATGGAAAGAGCAGGTGTTGTTAATGTTTTTTACACTGTGTATATTTCATACAATATACAGCCAAAATATTGGGCTCCAGGAAACAGCAGAGGGAGCACCCCCCTATCCACATGGATGGGACATCGATGGGACAGTAGTGGAGAGGGTAGTACGTTTTAAGTTCCTCGGCGTACACATCAAGGACACACTGAATTGGTCCACCCACACAGACAGCGTCGTGAAGAAGGCGCAGCAGCGCCTCTTCAACCTCAGGAGGCTGAAGAAATTTGGCTTGTCACCAAAAGCACTCACAAACTTCTACAGATGCACAATCGAGAGCATCCTGTTGGGCTGTCTCACCGTCTGGTACGGCAACTGCTCCGCCCACAACCGTAAGGCTCTCCAGAGGGTAATGAGGTCTGCACAACGCATCACCGGGGGCAAACTACCTGCCCTCCAGGACACCTACACCACCCGATGTCACAGGAAAGCCATAAAGATCATCAAGAACAACAACCACCCGAGCCACTGCCTGTTCACCCCGCTATCATCCAGAAGGCGAGGTCAGTACAGGTGCATCAAAGCAGGGACCGAGAGGCTGAAAAACAGCTTCTATCTCAAGGCCATCAGACTGTTAAACAGCCACCACTAACATTGAGTGGCTGCTGCCAACACACTGACTCAACTCCAGCCACTTTAATAATGGGAATTGATGAAAATTGATGTAAAATATATCACTAGCCACTTTAAACAATGTTACTTAATACCCTACATTACTCATCTCATATGTATATGTATATACTGTACTCTATATCATCTACTGCATTTTTATGTAATACATGTATCACTAGCCACTTTAAACTATGCCACTTTGTTTACATACCCTACATTACTCATCTCATATGTACAGTGGGGCAAAAAAAGTATTTAGTCAGCCACCAATTCTGCAAGTTCTCCCACTTAAAAAGATGAGAGGCCTGTAAATTTCATCATAGGTACACTTCAACTATGACAGACAAAATGAGAGAAAGAAATACAGAAAATCACATTGTAGGATTTTTAATGAATTTATTTGCAAATTATGGTGGAAAATAAGTATTTGGTCACCTACAAACAAGCAAGATTTCTGGCTCTCACAGACCTTCTTTAAGAGGCTCCTCTGTCCTCCACTCGTTACCTGTATTAATGGCACCTGTTTGAACTTGTTATCAGTATAAAAGACACCTGTCCACAACCTCAAACAGTCACACTACAAACTCCACTATGGCCAAGCCCAAAGAGCTGTCAAAGGACACCAGAAACTTTTTTGCCCCACTGTATATACTGTACTCGATACCATCTACTGCATCTTCCCTATGCCGTTCTGTACCATCACTCATTCATATATCTTTATGTACATATTCTTTATCCCTTTACACTTTTGTGTATAAGGTAGTAGTATTGGAATTGTTAGATTAGATTACTCGTTGGTTATTACTGCATTGTCGTAACTAGATGCACAAGCATTTCGCTACACTCGCATTAACATCTGCTAACCATGTGTATGTGACAAATACATTTGATTTGAACTAGTAGTAGTAGGCTACATGATCTGTGTCATTGTGCATGAATGTGTCTTTCTCTGTGGTTTTCTTCCTACCCTGACTGCACCACAGAAGATGATGTCATTTGTCACAGACATAAAAAGCACTCGAACCAGCAGAACCAGAAATTTTAGCAAATAAGTCAGTTAATTTCACACATTTAGCAGCATCATCCTTAAGCACTTTTTTGGTGCATCACCTTTCCATTTTCCGGTTTTGACTGAGTGACTGGCAGAATCAAAGCGGGTTTCATTCTCTTTGATGATGGGTGTTTTACTTTTAATGTGAATTAACGTTTTTTTATATATATTTTTGACCAGCCCACCTTAATAGAAGATGGTCCGGCCCTTCTGGCATTTGCCAGAATTGCCAGACCGCCAATGCTTGAAAATGGTTTTCGCAGATCAGGAGGCTCCTTGCTCCCCACAGCCCCAAATCGAAATCTATGCACTGTATTGTGACGTTTTATTGATAACGGCATATGCAGCAAACTAATAAAAATGATTGTATTAAATTACTTGCACTGGTAGCATTTTGGCAAAGCAAGCGTCTTCCTTCCTTAAAAAAAAATGATTTTCCTTCCTTTTCCCCCCCTGTTGGTAAAAACTACACGGCGAGTTCTGATTGGACGTGGAGCGGCACAGCCTGCGGAGAACCAATCAGCGTGGGCCACGGTAATATTTTGTCGCCCTCTCTTCTAGCGCTGCGCATGACAAGAAATTGGAGAGGTGCACAGAGAACCATGAGACTTTTACTTGGTAAGAAAGTCGAAACAGCTTGTGTTCGGATGTTTTTGTATTATAACTAGGTTAATATCATGGTGGCCATAATACGATGTGTGCAAGATTGCTTACGTTAGCTAGCTATTGAATCAGGTTACAGTTTGCTTCACTGTAGCTAACCATATGCATGTTCGTGGCCTTGTAAACAAAACAGTAATGACAGCTACAGGATGGCCTAAAAGACGACCAGCAAAATGAATACCTGGTGACGGCTCAAACAGCTCCTGTATTGTAAGCTAACTAACTAGTTAAATGGTTATTTGCAGTTTGGCTTGATGTGCCAACTTTTGTAGCGCTAGCTACCTATGCCAACTAGCTAGCTAGATAGATAGATAGATATTTTTTTCTGCTGAACTGTAGACAATGGAATTGTGCTGTTGTGTTAGTTTGCTTATGTATGCAATATGACAATGTGAACAGACGCATCTCACATTCAGCTCCTTCCTATTTCCCAGCAGCTCTGTTGGGGTGTTCCCTGGTCTTTATGGTCCAAGGCTTCTACTCTGCTAGCGATGATGTGGTTGAACTCAACCCCTCCAACTTCAACCGGGAGGTTCTTCAGAGCGACAGCCTATGGCTCATCGAATTTTACGCACCTTGGTGAGTGGTCAAGTCTTCCCTGGGCCCAATGAAATACTGAGAACTTGCTCGAGATTGAAATTGTCACCAAGCAGTAGTTAGTGTTGTACGTAATCTCCTTATCCCAATATCCTGTCAAGTAGGGATAACCAAAACTGTAGACCTGGGGCGCATTCAGGAGGGTGTAACATTAGAAAATGTTTAGATAGAAATGTCTGGTGTAGAATGGATTACATTGTCTGTCAGGCAGAATAGGGAATTGTGTCAATTACATTTCTGCAGCTTTCTGATCACGGCACCTCACTGAATACCCCCCAGTTTATAAGGGTCAATTATGACAATGATAAAGAAGTTGATATATTAGTAAACCGATATTCCCTTTGACATGATCTTGAAGCCACTGCACGCATCCTGTCTCAACAAACATCTGTTGCAGGTCTATGCAAAACCAGAATTACTCACTATCCCTCCGATTGTTATGAAAGTCTTTGCATGGGATTTGTGTAGACTTCACTTTGTCGATTTTATGAGGCTGTGTGTAGTCTGGTGCCTCAGACTTAACTGTTTCCCTCCACAGGTGTGGCCACTGCCAGAGTCTGACTGCTGACTGGAAGAAAACAGCTACAGCCTTGAAGGTAAACTGCACATTTGTTATTGCAGTGTTATGACACTGTCTTTTGGTTTAATTACACCAAAATGAGATCAACTTAAGATGTTTTATTACAGTGCTATGTCACTAGAGACATAGACTACACATTACTACAGGTCATTCCACATACAGTGATCACAGCTGTGCAGGACAATTTGATCACTAACTGAATTCACAATAAGCAGAGTGTACCTTTTCATGACAACTTTGTGAGATTGCTATGGCCTGGGTGAATATCTTTATAGTTTTGAGTACAAAACAAATGGAACTCACTAGCACTCTATGAGCTATACCAATGACAGTAACCTCTCGCTTTTTTCTCTTCCCTCAGGGGATTGTTAAGATCGGTGCGGTGGACGCCGACCAGCACAACTCCCTGGGTGGTCAGTACAGTGTCAGAGGCTTCCCCACCATCAAGATCTTTGGTGCCAATAAGAACAAGCCAGACGATTACCAAGGTACGTCTAATAGCTTTTCAATTAAAAAATAAATAAATCTGCATTTCTTATTGGTTCAGGTAGTCCCTCCCTGTTTCAGTCCAATTTTCTTCCTTTTTGTGCCTAATGAACACAACCCTGGGTTTGTATTCATTAGTGCACACCCATAGCAAAAAGTTTTGCAATGGAAAACAAAAACGAGTTCAGTTTATCATCCCTATTTTGGTTTTTATTTTGGTGTCTAGTGTAGTGGTTTTCAAACTGTGGGGTGTTTAGGAAACTGGTGTTAATAATCTTTCTCCCTCCCTCAGGTGGGCGCAATAGCCAGGCCATTGTGGACGGGGCCCTTAATGCTCTTCACACTCTGGTGAAGGACAGGATGAGTGGCAGGTCGGGTGGCTCTGACTACAGTAGACAGGTAACTACTACTTACACCTAGGCTGGGTCATGTTAAGTAGGAAGAAAATGTTTAGAAATGGGGAGGTACTATCTGATCTCGTCCAATAAATACAGATAGTTTTTCCCGTTACAAAACGTTTTGCTACGTTGTACCCTATTGCACATGACTCCAGTGTCCTACAACATTTATCCACCTGTTGAAAGAATTTTAAAATGACAGTGTGGGTTTTAAGAATCATGTCAAGTCTCTTTTTGTTGAAACATACAGTGCCCTCTGTAATGATTTGGACAGTGATACATTTGTTGTTTTGGCTCTGCACTTCAGATTTGAAATGATACAATGACTATGAGGGTAAAGTGCAGAATGTCAGCTTTAATTTGAGGGTATTTTCATCCATATCGGATGAACCGTATAGAAATTACAGCACTGTCCCCCACCCCCCATTGTGTCATTTTGGAGTCACTATTATTGTAAATAAATAAAGGTATAAAAAAAATAAGAATAGATGTTTCTAAACACAACCAAAACAAACAGCAAATGCATTTAACGAGATTGTAGAGTCAGTCACAAGCTTGATGTAATTGTTGCGTGCTAGGAATATGGGACCAAATACTACACTTTTGACTACTTTAATACACATATTTGAATTTGTCCCAATTCTTTTGTTCCCCTAAAATTGGGGGATTATGTACAAAAAGTTCTGTAATTTCTAAATGATTCACTTGTATATGGATGAAAATACCCTCAAATTAAAGCTGACAGTCTGCACTTTAACCTTAGTCATTGTGTCAGTTGAAATCCAAAGTGCTGGAGTACAGAGCCAAAACAACAACAACGTGTCCCTGTCCCAATAATTACGGAAGGCACTGTATATTTTGAGCAGAGTGTAAGCGGTGCGTCTAAGTTAACGTATTTTCGTGGTTGTCTTTCTCTAGAGTGGTGGTGGTGGCAGCGGCAGTAAGAAAGATGTTGTGGAGCTGACCGACGACAACTTTGACCGGCTGGTTCTGAACAGTGGTGAAGTGTGGCTAGTGGAGTTCTTTGCCCCCTGGTGTGGCCACTGCAAGAGCCTGGAGCCTGAGTGGGCGGCTGCAGCCTCGGCCGTCAAGGAGCAGACCAAGGACAAGGTCCACCTTGGAGCAGTGGATGCCACCGTGCACCAAGGTCTGGCCAGCCGCTATGGGGTGAGCAGAAAACACCCACCAAAACATCACACCAGTCAGCCTTACCACAGATGAGCCGTGCACCACTGTCTGTTCATCTGTACACAACAGCAGAAAGTTTAGATGGAATGAAAGATCTAGAAATTAAGGAATCACGTTCGCCTATTCATGACATCTCTATCGGCAATGTTCCACCAAGTTTGCCAACTGAATGTGGCCATGGACTGAGGTTTGTCCTGTTTCTCTCTCCGTATCTGCAGATCCGTGGATTTCCCACCATTAAGATCTTCAAGAAGGGGGAGGAGCCTGAGGACTACCAGGGGGGGAGGACCCGAGGTGACATCATTGCCGGGGCTCTGGACTTGTTCTCCGACAATGCAGCTCCTCCGGAGTTGCTCGAGGTTCGTGTCTGCGAGTCCGTGTCTGCATGTACAATAAGTAAATTTATTCTGATGGAGAGCATAAAAACAAATGTATATGTTTTTTTCATTCCTCCACAATTTCGTGATTATGATCTTGTCTCATCGCTGCAACTCTCCAATGGGCTCGAAGGTCGAGGCGAAGGTCGAGTCATGCGTCCTCCGAAAAATCATGACCCGCCAAACTGGGCTTCTTAACTTGTTATGGCTGCAATCCCGATATCGGGATAAGTGTCATCAACAACCGCTGAATAGCATAGTGCTACATTCAATAAATATTACTACAAATATTTATATTCATGAAATCACAAGTGCAATATAGGAAAACACAGCTTAGCCTTTTGTTAATCTACCTGTCGTGTCAGATTTTGAAATTATGCTTTTCAGCGAAAGCAATCCAAGCGTTTGTGTAAATTGATCGATCGCACTACAAAACATTAAGTACACTTAGCATCAGGAAGCTTGGTCGCGAAAGTTAGAAAAGCAATCAAATTAATCGTTTACCTTTGATCTTCGGATGTTTTTACTCACGAGACTCCCAGTTACACAACAAATGTTCCGTTTGTTCCATAAAGATGATTTTTATATCCAAAATACCTCCGTTTGTTTGTCGCGTTATGTTCAGAAATCCACAGGAAAGAGCGGTCACGACAACGCAGACGAAAATTCCAAATAGTTTCTATAATGTCCACAAACATGTCAAATGTTTTTTTATAATCAATCCTCAGGTTGTTTTTAAAATATATAATCGATAATATATCAACCGCAAATGTCTTTCACAGTAGGAGAGGGGAAGACAATGGCTGTCCAAATTCTGTTGCGCGAGCAAAACTCATGTGACCACTTGACGCGATGTTATCGTTCTGGCTCACTTTTCAAAATAAAAGCCTGAAACTGTGTCTGAAGACTGTTGACACCTTGAGGAAGCGATAAGAAAAGGAATCTGGTTCATATCCCTTTAAATCCAGCAGAGGCTATGGAACATGGAGTTTTCAAAATAGAAGCCACTTCCTGTTTTGATTTTCCTCAGGGTTTCGCCTGCAATATCAGTTCTGTTATACTCACAGACAATATTTTTGACAGTTTTGGAAACTTTAGTGTTTTCTATCCAATACTAATAATACTATGAATATATTAGCAACTGAGACTGAGGAGCTGGCTGTTTACAATGGGCACCTTTTCATCCAAGCTACTCAATACTGCCCCTGCAGCCATAAAAAGTTATCTCGCTTAACCCGGAAGCCTGCCGCATCAATGTATCGGAGAAAACAACTGATGACGGAAGTCAGCCTGCAGGCGCACTGCCCACCACAAGGAGTCGCTAGAGTGTGATGAGCCAAGTAAAGCCCCCGGCACCTGTCTAAGGATCATGCTTTTTAATCAGTTTCTTGATATACCACACCTGTCAGGTGGATGGTTTATCTTGGCAAAGGAGAAATTCTCACTAACAGGGATGTAAGCACGTTGTGTACAATGCTTTTTGTGCATTCAGAACATTTCTGGGATCTTTAATTTCAGCTCATGAAACATGGGATCAACACTTTACATGTTGCATTTATATTATTGTTCAGTATATAAATCTAAACACGAGGCCTATAGGCTATGCCTACGCTGCGTTGTATGCCATTGCCTCATGAGTAAATTCTGAGCTGAAAACATTGTAGGGTATTCTGTTAAAACAACTACAGCCTATGCGCACGTTGTAATCAAAATTATAATCTTAATTGGTGATTTCAAACTATTCTTTTGTGAGGTGCAACCGGGACCAGTAAATGGTGGGATCGATAAACCAGAATTGGAGAGGATCCTACATAATTGTTTAAATCTCCATATTTTGAAACATATATTTTTTAGGGGGTAGATCAGCTTTAATATTGCAGATTGTGCCTTCCATTAATGTCATTTTCTGCATCATTCCCAATCCCCCATATATAAAAAATATAAAAATAGATTGTCCTTTATTTTTTTCCCTTAACCCTACCACCCTTTTGGGAACATTTTGGCTGCACAGTCAATTACAATGGCAATGGACAGAGTTGTAGATAAGATAATAGTATGTTCTCCACTGTTCAACAAGAATAGCCTATGCATCTTGTTGTTGACGCCAATCACAAGTCATCAAAGTGCCACTACAGTCATTTTGTAATTATTTTTTATTTTTTCACCTTTATTTAACCAGGTAGGTCAGTTGAGAACAAGTTCTCATTTACAACTGCGACCTGGCC
Source organism: Oncorhynchus nerka (assembly GCF_034236695.1). Taxonomy (NCBI): domain Eukaryota; kingdom Metazoa; phylum Chordata; class Actinopteri; order Salmoniformes; family Salmonidae; genus Oncorhynchus; species Oncorhynchus nerka. The sequence goes on along the minus strand of NC_088408.1, from coordinate 44,288,796 downwards.
AAGATAAAGTAAAGCAGTTCGACACATACAACAACAGTTACACATGGAATAAACAAACATACAGTCATTAATACAATAGAAAAAGTCTATATACAGTGTGTGCAAATGAGGTAGGAAAAGGGAGGTAAGGCAATAAATAGGCCATGGTGGCGACATAATTACAATATAGCAATTAAACACTGGAGTGATAGATGTGCAGAAGATGAATGTGCAAGTAGAGATACTGGGGTGCAAAGTAGCAAGATAAATACAGTATGGGGATGAGGTAGTTATGGCTGTGTACAGGTGCAGTGATCTGTGAGCTGCTCTGGCAGCTGGTGCTTAAAGCTAGTGCGGGAGATATGACTTTCCGGCTTCAGTGATTTTTGCAGTTCGTTTCAGTCATTGGCAGCAGAGAACTGGAAGAAAAGGCGGCCAAAGGAAGAATTGGCTTTTGGGGTGACCAGTGAGATATACCTGCTGGAGTGCGTGAAACGGGTGGGTGCTGCTATGGTGACCAGTGAGCTGACATAAGGCGGGGCTTTACCTAGCAGAGACTTGTAGATGACCTGCAGCCAGTGGGTTTGGCAACAAGTATGAAATGAGGGCCAACCAACGAGAGCGGAGAGGTCGCAGTGGTGGGTAATATGTGGGGCTTTGGTGACAAAACAGATGGCACTGTGATAGACTGCATCCAATTTGTTGAGTAGAGTGTTGGAGGCTATTTTGTAAATTACATCGTCGAAGTTGAGGATCGGTGGGATGGTCAGTTTTACGAGGGTATGTTTGGCTGCATGAGTGAAGGATGCTTTGTTGCAAAATAGTAAGCCGATTCTAGATTTTAATTTGGATTGGAGATGCTTAATGTGAGTCTGGAAGGAGAGTTTACAGTGTAACCAGACACCTAGGTATTTGTAGTTGTCTACATATTCTAAGTCAGAACCGTTCAGAGTAGTGATGCTGGATGGGTGGGTAGGTGTGGGCAGCGATCGGTTGAAGAGTATGCATTTAGTTTTGCTTGCATTTATGAGCAGTTGGAGGCCACGGAAAGAGTTGTATGGCATTGAAGCTCGTCTGGAGGTTAGTTAACTTCATTGGGATAGGAGGCAGCATTTTCACTTTTGTATGAAAAGCGTGCCCAGAGTAAACTGCCTGCTACTCAGTCCCAGATGCTAATATATGCATATTATTAGTAGTATTGGATAGAAAACACTCTGACGTTTCTAAAACTGTTTGAATGATGTCTGTGAGTGTAACAGAACTCATATGGCAGGCAGAAATCTGAGAAAAAATCCAACCCGGAAGTGGGAAATCTGAGGTTTGTAGTTTTTCAACACGGCCCCTATTGAAGATAGGGGGATATTGGTCATCTTGCACTTCCTAAGGATTCCACTAGATGTCAACAGTCTTTAGAATGTTGTTTCAGGCTTCTACTGTGAAGGGGGGCTGAATGAGAGGGGAATGAGTCAGAGGTATGCCAGCAGCCAAGAGCTTGTGACGCGCGGTCATGTGAAGGTTTCCTCGCGTTCCATTGCTTTTCTACAGACAAAGGAATTCTCCGGTTGGGACATTATTGAAGATTTATGTTAAAAACATCCTAAAGATTGATTCTATACTTCGTTTGATATGTTTCTACGACCAGTAATATAACTTTTTGGACTTTATGTCCGACCTTTCTGCTGGAAATGCACGCACGTTTGGATTTGTTTACCAAACGCCCTAACAAAAGGAGGTATATGGACATAAATTATGAACTTTATCGAACAAATCAAACATTTTTTGTGGAACTGGGATTCCTGGGAACTGGGATTCTTAACTTTGACGTTTAGTGTGTTTTTCTTCTAACAGACAGTTTCTGAATGTGTGTGTGTGACTCTCAGATCCTTAATGCAGATGTCCTGAAGAAGACCTGCGATGATTACCAGCTCTGTGTCATTGCTGTGCTGCCCCACATCCTGGACACAGGTTAGATGGAACTACTCTCTTCAGTTAGTCCCCTGATCACGTTCATGCTTTTATTCTCAGGCTGTTTGATATGGCACGTGGCGTTTTACCTCATGACGGTTCATTGATTTTTGCCGTTTTGGATCTGTACAAAACTGACCTGTCCCTTTCTTGACTCGTTGCAGGTGCAGCAGGCAGGAATGGCTACCTGGAGGTGATGATGAAGATGGCAGAGAAGTACAAGAAGAAGATGTGGGGGTCAGTATATAGAAAGAGCCTGCATTTGAACACTTCACCAACTGAGCAGACCGACTGATATACAAGTTATTTTATCCTATGTTAGTACTCAATAGGATTTGTGGATTAGCCGATTAGCAATGCAAGTCTTCTCTCTCTAGCTGGCTGTGGACTGAGGCTGGTGTTCAGATGGAGCTGGAAGCGTCACTGGGCATTGGAGGGTTCGGCTACCCTGCCATGGCGGCCATCAACGCCCGCAAGATGAAGTTCGCCCTGCTCAAGGGCTCGTTCAGCGAGACTGGCATTCACGAGTTCCTCAGGTAGGGGTGCCCATTTAGTGTTTTACACAGTATAGTATAGACCATGGATGCATCCTAAATGGCACCCTATTCCCTATATAATGCACTACTTTAATAGTGCCTATAAAGGGAATAGGGTGCCATTTGGGACGTAGCCCATACCCAACCCTCTTCCTGGAGAGCTACTGGGTCACAAAGGCTTTTGCTCCAACTTGATTCAGCTAATTAGGGTCCTGGTGAGCAGCTAATCAGATGTGGTACACTATCATTCTAAGGAATCTTTTCTCTTTTTTTTTTTTTTAGGGATCTGTCCGTAGGCCGCGGCTCCACTGCTACCGTCGGGGGCGGGGCTTTGCCTAATATCAACTCTGTGGAAGCCTGGGACGGCAAAGACGGAGAGGTGAGTGGGAGTGGTCAAAGGTCACAGGGTGTATGTGATCCTCCGAGGTCCTCGTACCATAATACAGTTTTGGCTGGACTAGGTGATTTGAGCTTTTACCCAAATCTTGCCTCGGGCCAGTTCATGACGATGTAACGTTACAGAACATCCAGATAGAGATAGTGTAGAACCAATATGATGGTATGTCCAAGAGAATAGTTTCACCCCACTGAATACACCACAGGGTCTTATTCATTTGTGCACATCATTGGGAATATTTGGGAACAGAATAAGTTGTGCAAAAAAGTTAACCCCTCCCAGTTTTGGTTCGCTTTCTTACGTTTGGTTTCTAATGAATATGTTATTGTTTGCTCAATCCTCTCTCTCCCTCTCGCTCCTCTTTTATCCCCAGCTTCCCGTGGAGGATGACTACGACCTGAGTGACGTGGACCTAGACGACAACTTTGGCAAGAATGAGTTGTGAGCCCAGCGTTCCGGTTTGACGACATCTTGTCTGTCTGGTCTACCTCGTTGTGGCCAGTCTCTCCTCTCCCGTGGAGCAAGTTGGAGACTGGGTCGCCCTGTTACTGAAATATCCCAGAAGATAAAATAAATTTAAGAGAGTGTGGCCCTGTTGAGAAATGCAATCTTCCCTCTGTTTCCTTCAGGTTAACACAGATCTATAAGCAATTAGAGAGGTGTTAGGAAGCTTACCACCCGTTTACTTTCATCAGTCCAACAAATTCAGATCTGTGAGTACTTCAAAGAAGGTTGGAAAGACTCAAGGATGCATTGCTGAAGTAATTGAACCACAGGAGGCTGCTGAGGAGAGGTTGGCTCATAATAATAGCTGTAACGTTACAACCATGTGTTTGATTTCGATACCATTCGACTTCTAACGTTCCAACCATTACTGTGAACCCGTCCTCCAAGTTAGATGCCACCAACCTCCTGTGAATTGAATCAGAAAGTCACCTGCAGCTTCTCACATCGGCCGATTTCCACTGCTTAGATATTGCAACGCCTGGATAGGTAAAATACTTATGAGCTGTCGATGTCCGTAAGACTCCGCCTCACAGACCTGCTGAATATTAGTCACTGCATTAATTATGCAGGCCCTACCTTTTTGGAAAGAGTTGAGGGTTTTCTGGATATGGCTGTCCAGTTGGAACATTCCTTTCTGCAACCGTCCCCTCTTCCTTGTTTCGCCACTCTGACGTCAAGCTAATCAGACATGGTTGTATTCGATTTCACTTTCATGCCCGGCCTGATGTGACTATATATATATATTTGGGGGATTTAGTTGTCGTATTTTTATTTTATTCTGTCGGTGACTGTGCAGGACAAAGGGCAATACCGCGGGACTTCTTGTTTTTCTTACAAAACTTTATTTAGATTGTGTGAAAACAAAATTACATTTTTGTTACAAAATAAAAAGAGAATACTGTTTCATCATTATTTATGTATGTGTATTCTGTGTTGGGAATTGACCAGCTTCACTGTCAATATATTTTTAGCTAGGAACACAAAATAATTGAGTTTCTCACTTTAACAATGTACCATTGCTGTAGCACAGGTATTTTGAAAAATATTTTTTTATGGCCCCCAACTGTACTGGTAGTTCCAGTGTATTAAAACCATCTTTTGCAGATACTGGTTTGTTTAACTCCACAGGGATAGAGGTCATTCACAGCCATGGCCGTAGTGAATCTCTAACCCTGAAACTAGACTGCAAAGGTTGCATATGTTTTTCGGACTTTAGTCGCCTGTAATGGACACGCTAGCTACAGAAACCATAGAAGCAGCATTTCACCGAGGCTTGTGTTGCATAATCTCTTTACAGTACAAGTCTACTTCTAGCACAAAGATGTGTGTCTGAGAAGTGAACAACTGATAGTTGCTTATGTTTTTTTTCCCTCTTCTGATGCTTCTGGTGGAGCAAGCTTAAAAACAACGCTAAGGGAACGCACACATTTGCAGTGTAGTCTTCAGGGTGCGTATCCCCAGGGTTTCCTTATTGGAAATTAGTTTATCCTTTGGAGTTAAACAAACCAGTGACTGCAAAAGATGACAAGATACTGGTTTTAGTACACTGGAACTGCCTGTACAGTTGGGGGCAATAAAAAAAGTAAATTGTTGAAATACCTGTACATTGTGAAAAACTCTTGTTCCTAGCTAATATTACAATAAGACTCAGGATGGTTAATATACAAAATATTAGTTTTAGTTGATTTCTTCTTACCGTAACACGTCCATAATACATACAAGTGTAATACATTCAGTACAAATATTAAGATTATTAAGCACTTCACTTTGACTGAAGTAAGGCAAGTAAAAATAAAACCATAAGCATTTAAACATTTGCAAGGAAATGTAAGAGTCTTATCAGTGGTACTGTGGATGCAGAATGGGATGTTTCATAACGGAAAACATTATTCGCTGTAGGAAGCATTTTTCAGACCGCTGCATTGGCATATGGGAAACTGCTAGTTTGGTCTCAGATCTGTTTGCATGGAGTTGACAAGAAAGCACAAACAGATCTGGGATCAGGCTAGGGAACTACTGCTAATGTAAACAATAATACATGGAATAAGGTATTAGTGTTGTAATGACAACTGAACCTCTTTCTTGTGTGAACTGTGTGGTTGTATGTGTTGGATGGGGGATGATACAGGGTCCATCTGTCCGCTTTCCTGTGTTCGGGACTGTGTGTGGTTGTCCATTTGTCTTCATAACTAGCGAGAGGTTCCCTGGTCAGATTGCAGGAGCCGGACGATGGAAGGGTCACTCTTGGCACCTTTGATGAACTCCTCCAGAGAGAGTTTGCCTGCATTCCAGAAGAGACCCCGAGTTAGCAACACACAATAGACTATGGACATCAATCTCATTTTGCATAGCTACAGGCAGAATATTTTGAAAGAGGACACCAGAAATGTCATATAAGAGCCCAAGTGAAATACCCATTCAAGACAATGTGGGGCAAAAAATGTACAGTGGGGCAAAAAAGTATTTAGTCAGCCACCAAAGTTCTCCCACTTAAAAAGATGAGAGAGGCCTGTAATTTTCATCATAGGTACACTTCAACTATGACACAAAATGAGAGAAAGAAATACAGAAAATCACATTGTAGGATTTTTAATGAATTTATTTGCAAATTATGGTGGAAAATAAGCATTTGGTCACCTACAAACAAGCAAGATTTCTGGCTCTCATAGACCTGTAACTTCTTTAAGAGGCTCCTCTGTCCTCCACTCGTTACCTGTATTAATGGCACCTGTTTGAACTTGTTATCAGTATAAAAGACACCTGTCCACAACCTCAAACAGTCACACTCCAAACTCCACTATGGCCAAGACCAAAGAGCTGTCAAAGGACACCAGAAACAAAATTGTAGACCTGCACCAGGCTGGGAAGACTTCATCTGCAATAGGTAAGCAGCTTGGTTTGAAGAAATCAACTGTGGGAGGAATTATTAGGAAATGGAAGACATACAAGACCACTGATAATCTCCCTCGATCTGGGGCTCCACGCAAGATCTCACCCTGTGGGGTCAAAATGATCACAAGAACAGTGAGCAAAAATCCCAGAACCACACGGGGGGACCTAGTGAATGACCTGCAGAGAGCTGGGACCAAAGTAACAAAGCCTACCATCAGCAAGGGCATTGAAGATGAAACGTGGCTGGGTCTTTCAGCATGACAATGATCCCAAACACACCGCCCGGGCAACGAAGGAGTGGCTTCGTAAGAAGCATTTCAAGGTCCTGGAGTGGCCTAGTCAGTCTCCAGATCTCAACCCCATAGAAAATCTTCGGAGGGAGTTGAAAGTCTGTGTTGCCCAGCAACAGCCCCAAAACATCACTGCATGGAGGAATGGGCCAAAATACCAGCAACAGTGTGTGAAAACGTTGTGAAGACTTACAGAAGACGTTTGACCTCTGTCATTGCCAACAAGTATTGATATAAACTTTTGTTATTGACCAAATACTTATTTTACACCATAATTTGCAAATAAATTAATTAAAAATTCTGTCATAGTTGAAGTGTACCTATAATGAAAATTACAGGCCTCTCATCTTTTTAAGTGGGAGAACTTGCACAATTGGTGGCTGACTAAATACTTTTTTGCCCCACTGTATAGGCTTGGGGTTTTGACAGTGGACTCAAGTTTACACTGTAAATTCAGTGCCACTAAGTTCCAGCTCGGGAATAACGGGTAATAACTATGTATTTACTAGGTAATTAGCTAGTACACCTTGAGTGGCCTAGTTACAGGATGCACCGGAGCTCCATTGAGTCTCATAGCTAAGGGTCTGAATACTTATGTAAATAAGCTATCTGTTTTTTATTTTTAATACATTTCCAAACATTTCTAAAAACCTGTTTACGCTTTGTCATTATGGGGTGTTGTGTGTAGATTTGAGGAAAATGTTTAATCAATTTTAGAATAAGGCTGTCACGTAACAAAATACTTTCTGAATACTTTCCAAATGCACTGTATGTCCTTGTAAAATGACACAAAATTGCTATGGCGTGACAAAGCCCAGTTGTCATTATTAGCTTTATTTACATTTACATTTAAGTCATTTAGCAGACGCTCTTATCCAGAGCGACTTACAAATTGGTGCGTTCACCTTAAGACATCCAGTGGAACAGCCACTTTACAATAGTGCATCTAAATCTTTTAAGGGGGGTGAGAAGGATTACTTTATCCTATCCTAGGTATTCCTGAAAGAGGTGGGGTTTCAGGTGTCTCCGGAAGGTGGTGATTGACTCCGCTGTCCTGGCGTCGTGAGGGAGTTTGTTCCACCATTGGGGGGCCAGAGCAGCGAACAGTTTTGACTGGGCTGCGCGGGAACTGTACTTCCTCAGTGGTAGGGAGGCGAGCAGGCCAGAGGTGGATGAACGCAGTGCCCTTGTTTGGGTGTAGGGCCTGATCAGAGCCTGGAGGTACTGAGGTGCCGTTCCCCTCACAGCTCCGTGACAGGCAAGCACCATGGTCTTGTAGCGGATGCGAGCTTCAACTGGAAGCCAGTGGAGAGAGCGGAGGAGCGGGGTGACGTGAGAGAACTTGGGAAGGTTGAACACCAGACGGGCTGCGGCGTTCTGGATGAGTTGTAGGGGTTTAATGGCACAGGCAGGGAGCCCAGCCAACAGCGAGTTGCAGTAATCCAGACGGGAGATGACAAGTGCCTGGATTAGGACCTGCGCTGCTTCCTGTGTGAGGCAGGGTCGTACTCTGCGGATGTTGTAGAGCATGAACCTACAAGAACGGGCCACCGCCTTGATGTTAGTTGAGAACGACAGGGTGTTGTCCAGGATCACGCCAAGGTTCTTAGCGCTCTGGGAGGAGGACACAATGGAGTTGTCAACCGTGATGGCGAGATCATGGAACGGGCAGTCCTTCCCCGGGAGGAAGAGCAGCTCCGTCTTGCCGAGGTTCAGCTTGAGGTGGTGATCCGTCATCCACACTGATATGTCTGCCAGACATGCAGAGATGCGATTCGCCACCTGGTCATCAGAAGGGGGAAAGGAGAAGATTAATTGTGTGTCGTCTGCATAGCAATGATAGGAGAGACCATGTGAGGTTATGACAGAGCCAAGTGACTTGGTGTATAGCGAGAATAGGAGAGGGCCTAGAACAGAGCCCTGGGGACGCCAGTGGTGAGAGCGCGTGGTGAGGAGACAGATTCTCGCCACGCCACCTGGTAGGAGCGACCTGTCAGGTAGGACGCAATCAAGCGTGGGCCGCGCCGGAGATGCCCAACTCGGAGAGGGTGGAGAGGAGGATCTGATGGTTCACAGTATCGAAGGCAGCCGATAGGTCTAGAAGGATGAGAGCAGAGGAGAGAGAGTTAGCTTTAGCAGTGCGGAGGGCCTCCGTGATACAGAGAAGAGCAGTCTCAGTTGAATGACTAGTCTTGAAACCTGACTGATTTGGATCAAGAAGGTCATTCTGAGAGAGATAGCGGGAGAGCTGGCCAAGGACGGCACGTTCAAGAGTTTTGGAGAGAAAAGAAAGAAGGGATACTGGTCTGTAGTTGTTGACATCGGAGGGATCGAGTGTAGGTTTTTTCAGAAGGGGTGCAACTCTCGCTCTCTTGAAGACAGAAGGGACGTAGCCAGCGGTCAGGGATGAGTTGATGAGCGAGGTGAGGTAAGGGAGAAGGTCTCCGGAAATGGTCTGGAGAAGAGAGGAGGGAATAGGGTCAAGCGGGCAGGTTGTTGGGCGGCCGGCCGTCACAAGACGCGAGATTTCATCTGGAGAGAGAGGGAGAAAGAGGTCAGAGCACAGGGTAGGGCAGTGTGAGCAGAACCAGCGGTGTCGTTTGACTTAGCAAACGAGGATCGGATGTCGTCGACCTTCTTTTCAAAATGGTTGACGAAGTCATCTGCAGAGAGGGAGGAGGGGGGGGAGGAGGATTCAGGAGGGAGGAGAAGGTGGCAAAGAGCTTCCTAGGGTTAGAGGCAGATGCTTGGACTTTAGAGTGGTAGAAAGTGGCTTTAGCAGCAGAGACAGAAGAGGAAAATGTAGAGAGGAGGGAGTGAAAGGATGCCAGGTCCGCAGGGAGGCGAGTTTTCCTCCATTTCCGCTCGGCTGCCCGGAGCCCTGTTCTGTGAGCTCGCAATGAGTCGTCGAGCCACGGAGCAGGAGGGAAGGACCGAGCCGGCCTGGAGGATAGGGGACATAGAGAATCAAGGGATGCAGAAAGGGAGGAGAGGAGGGTTGAGGAGGCAGAATCAGGAGATAGGTTTGAGCAGAGGGAAGAGATGATAGGATGGAAGAGGAGAGAGTAGCGGGGGAGAGAGAGCGAAGATTGGGACGGCGCGATACCATCCGAGTAGGGGCAGTGTGGGAAGTGTTAAACAATGCCGATTTTGCAGGTTTTCCCACTTACAAAGCATGTAGAGGTCTGTAATTTTTATCATAGGTACACATGAACTGTGAGAGACGGAATCTAAAACAAAAATCACATTGTATGATTTTTAAGTAATTAATTTGCATTTTATTGCATGACATAAGTATTTGATCACCTACCAACCAGTAAGAATTCCAGCTCTCACAGACCTGTTAGTTTTTCTTTAAGAATCCCTCCTATTCTCCACTCATTACCTGTATTAACTGCATCAGTTTGAACTCGTTACCTGTATAAAAGACACCTGTCCACACACTCAATCAAACAGACTCCAACCTCTCCACAATGGCCAAGACCAGGGAGCTGTGTAAGGACATCAGGGATAACATTTTAGACCTGCACGAGGCTGGGATGGGCTACAGGACAATAGGCAAGCAGCTTGGTGAGAAGGCAACAACTGTTGGCGCAATTATTAGAAAACGGAAGAAGTTCAAGATGACGGTCAATCACCCTCGGTCTCATGAGGAAGGTGAGGGATCAGCCCAGAACTACACGGCAGTTCAATGACCTGAAGAGAGCTGGGACCACAGTCTCAAAGAAAACCATTAGTAACACACTACGCCGTCATGGATTAAAATCCTGCAGCGCACGCAAGGTCCCCCTGCTCAAGCCAGCGCATGTCCAGGCCCGTCTGAAGATTGCCAATGACCATCTGGATGATCCAGAGGAGAAATGGGAGAAGGTCATGTGGTCTGATGAGACAAAAATAGAGCTTTTTGGTCTAAACTCCACTCACTGTTTTTGGAGGAAGAAGAAGGATGAGTACAACCCCAAGAACATCATCCCAACTGTGAAGCATGGAGGTGGAAACATCATTCTTTGGGGATGCTTTTCTGCAAAGGGGACAGGACGACTGCACCGTATTGAGGGGAGGATGGATGGGGCTATGTATCGCGAGATCTTGGCCAACAACCTCCTTCCCTCACTAAGAGCATTGAAGATGGGTCGTGGCTGGGTCTTCCAGCATGACAACGACCCGAAACACACATCAACTAAGGAGTGGCTCCGTAAGAAGCATCTCAAGGTCCTGGAGTGGCCTAGCCAGTCTCCAGACCTGAACCCAATATAAATTCTTTGGAGGGAGCTGAAAGTCCGTATTGCCCAGCAACAGCCCCGAAACCTGAAGGATCTGGAGAAGGTCTGTATGGAGGAGTGGGCCAAAATCCCTGCTGCAGTGTGTGCAAACCTGGTCAAGAACTACAGGAAACGTATGATCTCTATAATTGCAAACAAAGGTTTCTGTACCAAATATTAAGTTCTGCTTTTCTGATGTATCAAATACTTATGGCATGCAATAAAATGCTAATTAATTACTTAAAAATCATACAATGTGATTTTCTGGATTTTTGTTTTAGATTCCGTCTCACAGTTTAAGTGTGCCTATGATACAAAATTACAGACCTCTACATGCTGTGTAAGTAGGAAAACCTTCAAAATCGTCAGTGTATCAAATACTTGTTCTCCCCACTGTATGTATATATATATATATATATATAATGTAGCCTCTTGATGGTTTTTACAATGCAAATATATTTTGCTGCTAAATACTACTGATTGAATAACCTCAGATGATATGGAATATTGATTTGAACATTAGTGATAGGTAATATGTGAATGTGTAAATGTATGGCTATAGTTTTTTGAACTTGTGACCTTTATTTTTTATACTGAAATGATGTGTAATTGATTTTGACAACAAAAATATTTAAAAAAGAGAACAATATTTTAATAAATCTTGGAGAAGGCCTACTATTGAATACCACTGCCGTTTCTCCGTCTCATAATTTTTTCCTGTTAATTCATGTTTATTGTTTTCTGACCACTTCCGAGGTGTGTAACACTTACAGCATGATTATAGCGGGTTTACTAACGTGTTCTCTCTAGTAGCTATGTTGACTATGACGTTAGCTAAATATGGCTGTGTGAAGTGTTTAGCGGTTATGATAGGTTTTGCTTGGAATATTTTTTTTGCCTGGTCACATACAACTGATGTGTTGTGCACTGAAGTCCACAAGCAAAGAGAAAAGGTGAGAGGAGCAGAGCGTGTAGATGCAAGAAGGAATTATAGAACAAGAAAAGTGATCATGCTGTTTGTATGTGGCTGCCTTGAAAGTGTGTTTGCACTTGTATTCATTCCACCAATTCTGTTGAAAAACATTTCTTAAATGGAAGAAAACAGAATGAAATGGGGATAAACTTTAATTTGTCCAATAGAAACTCTCGTTTACAACTGTTATATTGATTACACCCTACATTCAGAAGGTGGCTCCCCTTCCTGCTCGGGTGGCGCTCGGCGGTCGTCATCGCCGGTCTATTAGCTGCCACTGATCCCTTTTTCCTTTTCGTTTGTTTTTGTCTAATTGTTTTCACCTGTTCCTTGTTGGGGTTTTGGGATGAGTGTTATTTAAGTTAGTTTTGCCCGCTGGTGTTTGTGCGGGCTTGTTGGTTGTTACGTTTGGTGATGTATCGTGTTTTGGTTTTGGGTTTTTCGCTGTCCAGTGTGTGTCTAGGTTTTGGGTTGGTTTAGCGCCAGTGTTTTGGGCATTCACCCATGTTTTGGACCTGTTACGACATTAAAGCGTTTTCCCGTTCATTTCACTCTCTGCATCTGACTCCTCACTCATTTCATTCACCCGTCGTTACAGAAGCCCGCACCACCAGATGGAGTGAGCAGGAGCAGCGACCACCCCTCTCCCCACGATGGAGGTCCTTCAGCATACGTCCATCCTCCATCGCATCGGATCAGCAATAGATCAAATGATGGAGAGGATGGATCGTTGGGAAAGGAGTGGTCTCCCTACTACCCCACCTACCCTCCCACCAGTAACTCTACCATCTCCTCCAGCGGGATCCAGTGCCAGCGCTCTGCGCATCACGCCTCCGAGGGAGTACGATGGAGCGGCGGAGGAGTGCCAGGGATTTCTGCTACAACTAGAACTCTAGCTGGCCACCGTTCGGCCTGTTCCCTCGGACGAGGAGAGCGTGAGTGTCCTCGTCTCCTGCCTGACGGGTAGGGCCCTGGAGTGGGCCAACGCCGTTTGGAACGGGCCCGACTCAGCGAGGGGCCACTACCTGGAGTTCACCCACCGTTTCCGGGCTGTGTTCGATCATCCTACGGAGGGCCGAGCGGCGGGTGAGAGGTTGTTCCAACTCCGGCAGGGGACGAGGAGCGCGCATGACTTTGCGTTGGATTTCCGGACTTTGGCTGCTGGGTGGAACGACAGGGCCCTGATAGACCATTATAGGTGTAGCCTAAGAGAGGACGTCCGCAGGGAGCTGGCTTGTCGGGACACTACGCTCAGCTTGGATGAGCTGATCAACATGTCTATCCGGCTAGACCATCTGCTGGCTGCTCGCGGACGTTCTGAAAGGGTCCTGTCAGTTCCACCACCTGCCCCCCCCAGTCAACTTACCTGGTAAAATAACGGATAAATAAAAATAAAATAAATAAATGTCACGGAGGCTCTGGGACAGGGGTACAGTCGGCCCTCCATGTCACCAGTCTCCTCGAGTTTCTTTTTCGTGAAGAAAAAGGAGGGTGGTTTGTGTCCGTGTATTGATTATCGAGGTCTAAATTCCATCACTGTGGTTTTTAGTTACCCACTACCTCTCATCGCTACGGCGGGCGGTGGAATCATTTCACGGGGCGCGATTCTTCACGAAACTGGACCTCAGGAGCGCGTATAATCTGGTGCGTATTCGGGAGGGAGATGAGTGGAAAACCGCATTTAGTACCACATCTGGCCATTATGAGTACCTCGTCATGCCGTACGGGTTAAAGAATGCTCCAGCCATCTTTCAATCCTTTGTTGATGAGATTCTCAGAGACCTGCACGGACAGGGTGTAATGGTGTATATTGACGACATCTTGATCTACTCCGCTACACGCGCCGAGCATGTGTCTCTGGTGCGCGAGGTTCTTGGGCGACTGCTGGAGCATGACCTGTATGTGAAGGCAGAGAAATGTGAATTTTCCAAACAAACCGTTTCCTTCCTGGGTTATCGCATTTCCACCTCGGGGGTGGTAATGGAGGGTGATCGCGTCAAGGCCGTGCGTAATTGGCCGACTCCCACCATGGTAAAGGAGGTGCAGCAGTTCTTAGTGTTTGCCAATTACTACCGGAGGTTTATCCGGGGCTTTGGCCAGGTGGCGGCCCCTATTACCTCACTGCTGAAGGGGGGGGCCGGTGCGTTTGCAGTGGTCAGTGTCGGACAGAGAGGCGGACGGAGCGTTCCGCCGTTTGAAGGCGCTGTTCACCAGTGTTGGCGCATCCGGATCCTTCTTTGGAATTTATAGTTGAGGTGGACGCATCCGAGGCTGGGGTTGGAGCTGTGCTCTCCCAGCGCTCGGGTACGCCACTGAAGCTCCGCCCCTGTGCTTTTTTCCCGAAGAAGCTCGGGCCAGCGGAGCGGAATTATGATGTGGGGGATAGGGAGTTGTTGGCCATGGTTAAGGCTCTGAAGGTGTGGAGACACTGACTTGAGGGGGCTAAGCACCCTTTTCTCATCTGGACTGACCATCGTATCCTGGAGTATATCCGATCAGCTAGGAGACTGAATCCTCGTCAGGCATTTCACACGATTTCGTTTTACGATCTCGTATCGACCAGGTTCCCTCAATACTAAGGCCGACACGCTGTCCCGCCTATACGACACTGATGACCGGTCCATCGATCCTACTCCCATCATTCCGGCTGCCAAGCTGGTAGCACCGGTAGTATGGGAGGTGGACACGGACATTGAGCGGGCACTAAGGGAGGAACCTGCGCCTCCACAGTGCCAGGAGGGTCGTAGGTACGTGCCGCTCGCTGTTAGTGATCAATTGATTCGATGAGCACATAGTCTACCCTCATCAGGTATTTCGAGGACGGTGCGAAGTACTGGTGGCCTACCTTGGTGAGAGATGTGCGATTCTATGTCTCCTCCTGTTCGGTATGCGCTCAGAGTAAGGCTCCTAGACATTTGCCACGAGGGAAATTACAACCCCTCCCCGTTCCACAAAGGCCGTGGTCCCATCTATCGGTGGATTTTCTCACGGATCGTCCCCTGTCTCAGGGGAACACGACGATCCTGGTCATTGTGGATCGGTTCTCTAAGTCCTGCCTTCTTATCCCGTTGCCCGGACTCCCTAAGGCCCTGCAGACTGCGGAGGCACTATTCACCCATGTCTTTCGGCACTACGGGGTGCCCGAGGATATCGTTTCTGATCGGGGTTCCCAGTTTACGTCCAGAGTATGGAAGGCGTTTATGGAGCGGCTGGGGGTCTCTGGCAGCCTGACCTCGGGTTATCACCCGGAGAATAATGGGCAAGTGGAGAGAGTGAACCAGGAGGTGGGTAGGTTTCTGCGGTCGTATTGCCAGGACCGGCCAGGGGAGTGGGCGAGATACATCCCCTGGGCAGAAATGGCCCAGAACTCACTAAGCCACTCCTCTACCAACATGTCACCGTTTGAGTGCGTGTTGGGGTACCAGCCGGTTCTGGCACCATGGCATCAGAGCCAGACCGAGGCTCCTGCGGTGAAGGAGTGGGTGCAGCGCTCTAAGGAGACCTGGAGAGCTATCCAGGAGTCATTGTGTCAGGCGAGTGGACGACAGAAGAAGAGCGCTGACCGTCACCGCAGTGAGACCGCGTGTTAGAAACCGGGGGACAGGGTCTGGCTCTCGAACCGAAACCTGCCCCTCCGCCTGCCCTGCCGGAAGCTGTGTCCGCAGTGTGTAGGGCCATTTAAAGTCCTGAGGAGAATAAACGAGGTGTGTTATCGATTGTTACTCCCTTCGTATTATCGTATTAACCCCTTATTTCATGTATCTCTCCTCAGGCCAGTGGTAGCTGGTCCCATGCAGGAAAGTGAGGTTCCGGAGGTCCCTCCGCCCCCTCTGGACATCGAGGGGTCCCCGGCGTACATGATACAGTCCATTCTGGACTCCAGACGCCGGGTGAGGGGCCTGCAGTACCTCGTGGACTGGGAGGGGTACGGGCCGGAGGAGAGGTGCGGGGTCCCGGTCAGGGATATATTGGATCCCACTATACTAAGGGAGTTCCATCGCATCCATCCGGATTGCCCTGCGGCTCGCCCCCCGGGTCGTCGCCGAGGCCGGTAGTCGGCGCACTGTGGGAGCCGCGCGTCGGGGGGGGGTACTGTCACGAATACCACCGAAGGTGGCTCCCCTTCCTGCTCGGGTGGCGCTCGGCGGTCGTCGTCACCGGTCTATTAGCTGCCACCGATCCCTTTTTCCTTTTCATTTGTTTTTGTCTAATTGTTTTCACCTGTTCCTTGTTGGGGTTTTGGGATGGGTGTTATTTAAGTTTGTTTTGCCCGCTGGTGTTTGTGCGGGCTTGTTGGTTGTTACGTTTGGTGATGTATCGTGTTTTGGTTTTGGGTTTTTCGCTGTCCAGTGTGTGTCTAGGTTTTGGGTTGGTTTAGCGCCAGTGTTTTGGGCATTCACCCATGTTTTGGACCTGTTACGATTTGAAGGACATTAAATTGTTTTCCGTTCACTTCGCTCTCTGCATCTGACTCTTCACTCATTTCACTCACCCGTCGTTACAGCAACTAGCTACTGTTGCAATCAAGTAAACTTGCTAGCTACTTCAGTGGATGTTGAACACATTTCTACCTGCAAATGAACACATTTCTAGTGGGAAATGTGTTAAATTATAGCCTGATATGAAAGATAATCAACTCGGGCCTCTTGATGTTCTCTGGAAAATAATGCAGCTCTGTGGAAGTTCCACGACGCGCTACACCCTTCTTTCCACGTTGTTCATTATTTTCCAGAGAATGCATAGCCCCTTGTTGATTATCCCTTACATAATGCTAAAATCACAACATTAGGAAAGGATTCGTGAAATATACATAAACGTGTTCTAGCGACACTATTTAAATTAAATATTAATAATAAATAAATAAAACGAGGTCAAACTGGGAAACATTGTTTTGAACGATCATCCAACTCGGCATTCCAAGGGCCCGGTTTCCTAAAAGCATCTTAAGTTCATCGTTAACTATAAGTTCATCGTTATCATTATAGTTCATCGTTAACTATAATATTATTTTGGGAAACCAGGCCCTGGTTGTAAACTGTGCTTTGTTTGTCATGTCATAGCAATTGTGTGTCATTTTACAATGACATATATAACTGCTAAGTTATGTTTGTTATGGGGAAGGGATATAATGGTTTAACTATTTCCATGTAACAACCATGGGCTGGTTGGGATATTTAAAGGGATAAAATGGTAGAACTAAAGAGAAACAGGTAATGTTGCATTTTCCAGCACTGTTCAGCGTTATTATATAGAACTGCCATCTCTGTTTCCAGGTAACAACCATGGGCTGGTTGGGATATTTAAAGGGATAAAACGGTACAACTAAAGAGAAACAGATAATGTTGCATTTTCCAGCACTGTTCATCGTTATTACATAGAACTGCCATCTCTATTTCCAGGTAACAACCATGGGCTGGTTGGGATGTCAGGAAAGAGGATTGGTTGAAACAACATGGTAACTACTAATGGTAATTACATAGTTCTTACCTGGTTATTACCAAGCTGGAATGTAAATTATTATGTCACTATAAAAAGTTGAATTAGAGGTTTAAAAACAAACAAGACTCACCATCATTGTCTACATCCATCTGTCTGAAGATCTTATCTGTCCGTTTCTCCGGTGTCGACTCATCTTCTGGCATCTTCATCACTGAGGACACCATCTTGTAAATCGCCTGCAGAAGGAAGAACAATTGACCTTGGGTAAGAGAGTTGCACAAAGCACATAAGGTTTTAGAAACAACATTCTTGAATGTGTATACAGTAGTAACTTCCAAATAGTGCCTTTAACAAATAATACAATATTCTCTGTCAGAATGGAACTATTCTACTAGTTACCTATGCAGTCAGGTTACCACCTGGAAAATTCATCACGGTTCTCTGGCTTTATAAAAAAAACAAGGTATTTGAGCCTAACACCAATGAGACGGGAACTGAAATTTCCATCCCTAACTATAACATTTTCTGACAAGATAGAACTGCCAAAGGGGGCGGAGTTGCAATCTACTACAGAAATAGCCTGCAGAGTTCTGTCATACTATCCAGGTCTGTGCCCAAACAATTCGATCTTCTACTTATAAAAATCCACATTTCCAGAAACAAGTCTCTCACCATTGCCGCTTGTTATAGACCACCTTCTGCCCCCAGCTGTGCCCTGGACACCATATATGAATTGCTTTCCCCCCATCTATCTCCAGAGCTCGTACTGTTAGGTGACCTAAACTGGGACATGCTTAACACCCCGGCCGCCCTACAATCTAAACTAGATGCCCTCAATCTCACACAAATGATCAATGAACCTACCAGATACAACACCCCAAATCCGTAAACACGGGCACCCTCATAGATATCATCCTGACCAACCTGCCCTCCAAATACACCTCTGCTGTCTTCAACCAGGATCTCAGCGATCACTGCCTCATTGTGTGCTTCTGTAATGGGTCTGTGGTCCAACGACCACCTCATCACTGTCAAACGCTCCCTAAAACACTTCAGCGAGCAGGCCTTTCTAATCAACCTGGCCCGGGTATCCTGGAAGGATATTAACCTCATTCCGTCAGTAGAGGATGCCTTGTTATTCTTTAAAAGTGCTTTCCTCACCATCTTAAATAAGCATACCCCGTTCAAAAAAATGTAGAACCGGGAACAGATATAGCCCTTGGTTCACTCCAGACCTGACTGCCCTTGACCAGCACAAAACATCCTGTGGCGTACTGCATTAGCATTGAATAGCCCCCGCGATATGCAACATTTCAGGGAAGTTAGGAACCAATATACACAGGCAGTGTATATTTTTTTTCAAACAGAAATTTGCATCCTGTAGCACAAACTCCAAAAAGTTCTGGGACACTGTAAAGTCCATGGAGAATAAGAGCTGAGGCTAGGAAACACTGTCACCACCGATAAATCCACCATAATTGAGAATTTCAATAAGCATTTTTCTACGGCTGGCCATGATTTCCACCTGGCTACCGGTACCCTGGTCAACAGCCCTGCACCCCTCACAGCAACTTGCCCAAGCCTCCCAATTTCTCCTTCACCCAAATCCAGATAGCTGATGTTCTGAAAGAGCTGCAAAATCTGGACCCCTACAAATCAGCTGTGCTAAACAATCTGGACCCTCTCTTTCTAAAATTATCTGCCGCAATTGTTGCAACCCCTATTACTAGCCTGTTCAACCTCTCTTTCGTATTGTCTGAAGTCCCCAAAGATTGGAAAGCTGCCACGGTCATCCCCCTCTTCAAAGAGGGAGACACTCTAGACCCAAACTGTTACAGACCTATATCTATCCTACCCTGCCTTTCTAAGGTCTTCGAAAGCCAAGTTAACAAACAGATCACTGACCATTTCGAATCCCACCGTACCTTCTCCGCTATGCAATCTGGTTTCCGAGCTGGTCATGGGTGCACCTCAGCCACACTCAAGGTCCTAACGATATCATAACCGCCATCGATAAAAGACAATACTGTGCAGCCGTATTCATCGACCTGGCTAAGGCTTTCGACTCGGTCAATCAGCACATTCTTATCGGCAGACTCAACAGCCTTGGTTTCTCAAATGACGGCCTCGCCTGGTTCACCAAATACTTCTCAGACAGAGTTCAGTGTGTCAAATCGGAGGGCCTGTTGTCCAGACCTCTGGCAGTCTCTATGGGGGTGCCACGGGGTTCAGTTCTCGGGCCGACTCTTATCTCTGTATACATCAATGATGTCGCTCTTGCTGCTGGTGATTCTCTGATCCACCTCTACGCAGACGAAACCATTCTGTATACTTCTGGCCCTTCTTTGGACACTCTGTTAACCTCTTACCTCTACCTGGGACGCTTGCGTCCCAACTAGAGCTCTGGAAATGCAAATGCGCTACGCTAAATGCTAATAGTAATAGTATTAGTTAAAACTCAAAAGTTCATTAAAATACACATGCAGGGTATCAAATTAAAGCTACACTCGTTGTGAATCCAGGCAACAAGTCAGATTTTTAAAATGCTTTTCGGCGACAGCATGAGAAGCTATTATCTGATAGCATGCACCAATACACTACAACAGAAAAGCACAGCAGGGGACGTAAACAAAATAATTAGCATTTCGGCGTTACACAAACCGCACAATAAAATAGAAAACAGTCATTACCTTTCACCATCTTCTTTGTTGGCACTCCTAGATGTCCCATAAACACTATTGGGTCTTTATTTCGATTAAATCGGGCCATATAAAGCCAAGATATCGTTATATGTACACTGTGTGATAAACGAAAAAAACAGCGATTTCACAACGTAACGTCATTTTTTAAAATTCAAAAAGTAGACGATAAACTTTCACAAAACACTTCGAAATACGTTTGTAATGCTACTTTAGGTATTAGTAAACGTTAATAAGCGATAAAAATCATCCGTAGGCGATGTACATATCATTAGCTGTCGTCTTGGAAAAAAATTCAGGAGAGAGCTCTTCCGGAATGATCTGGGCGGAGACCGGAGGTACGTCGTGCCCCTCTTTCGGTTCAACCAAGACTGTGAAAGAGGTTCAATCAAAGAGGATTAAATTCACAAGATACTCGACTGCATGGGGATGCTGTGGGAGTTGAATGCTCGGTCTTATCTAATTCGGCTCACTGTTAACAATTGCTGGAAGTGGCGCAATGATATTTATTTCCATTTTCTGTGATCAGGTTTTCCTGCGCTTTCCGATGTAACGCACGTTATGTAATAGCCACAGTCGTGATTTAACCAGTTTTAAAAACGTCCGAGGGTTTCCTATACACACATTCTAACCATATGAACGTACTATATTCCTGGCATGAGTAGCAGGGCGCTGAAATGTTGCGCGATTTTTAACAAAATGTTCAAAAAAGTAGAGGGTAGGAGCAACTAGTTAACTAAACTCCAGACGAGCTTCAATGCCAACTCTCCTTCTGTGGCCTCCAACTGCTCTTAAATGCAAGTATAACTAAATGCATGCTCTTCAACCGATCGCTGCCCGCACCTGCCCACCCGTCCAGCATCACTACTCTGGAAGGTTCTGACTTAGAATATGTGGACAATTACAAATACCTAGTCATCTGGTAAGACTGTAAACTCTCCTTCCAGGCTCACATTAAGGATCTCCAATCCAAAATTAAATCTAGAACGGCTTCATATTTCGCAACAAAGCATCCTTCACTCATGCTGCCAAACATACTCTCGTAAAACTGACCATCCTACCAATCCTTGACTTTGGTGATAGCCTCAACACTACTCAGCAAATAAGATGCAGTCTATCACAGTGCCATCCATTTTGTCACCAAGCCCCATATACTACCCACCACTGCGACCTGTATGCTCTCGTTGGCTGGGCCTCGCTTCATATTTGTCGCCAAACCCACTGGCTCCAGATCATCTATAAATATTTCCTAGGTAAAGCCCCGCCGTATCTCAGCTCATTGGTCACCATAGCAGAACCCACCCGTAGCACACGCTCCAGCAAGTATATTTCAGTGATCACCCCCAAAGCCAAATCCTTGTTTGGCCACCTTTCCTTCCAGTTCTCTGCTGCCAATGACTGGAACAAATTGCAAAAATCACTGAAGCTGGAGACTCATATCTCCCACACTAACTTTAAGCATCAGCTGTCAGAGCAGCTCAGAGATCATTGCACCTGTACAAACTCATCTGTAAATAGCCCATCCAACTACCTCATCCCCATATTGTTATTATTTTTTTGCTCCTTTGCACCCCACTATCTCTACTTGCACATTCATCTTCTGCACATCCATCACTCCAGTGTTTAATTGCTAAATTGTAATTATTTCGCCACTATGGCCTATTTATTGCCTTACCTCCCTAATCTTACTTCATGTGCACACACTGTATATAGAATTTTCTATTGTGTTATAGTCTATACATTTGTTTATTCCATGTGTAACTCTGTGTTGGTGTTTGTATCGCATTGCGTTGCTTTATCTTGGCCAGGTCGCAGTTGTAAATGATACTTGTTCTCAACTGGCCTACCTGGTTAACTAACGGTGAAATAAAAATACATAAAAAAATGGTCTGAGGACTTTAACAGGAGAATGTGTTCACTTGTGTCACCACCACACACAATCGCCTGAGTCAACACTGATACGGGACATGCTGCTCTGGCCACAGTGGGGGGGAGCAAATATGACCATGATTAAGGGACACAAAAATAGAATGAGTTGCAGCCAATGTCCATGGTGAAAATATGTTTACGATATCATGGACGTGAGTAATAAAGAACGTATCATTCATTAGATTAAACACAAAGACAAGTAAAAAAGAAGACGCTGAAGTGAGCAGAAAACATATTGGAGGGTGTTCTGACTAAATCCACCTGTAAAATCCACCACAGGAGGTTAGCAAACACTTTTATCCCAAGCAACTTACAAAACTGTAAGCTATCCACAGTGAACATATTCATAGTATGTGGTCCATGCAGGAATCGAACCCTTAATGATACCTGCAGCATGCTCAGTTTCTAATCCATTGAACCACCGGAACCAACTCATTCTCATCTCAACTCACCTGTACGATCTCCAGCATCTCAGCCCGGCTGATGTAGCCATTCCCATCCAGGTCATACATGCTGAAGGCCCAGCGCAGCTTCTGCTCCAGGCCGCCGCGCGATGTGACACTCAGCGCGATGATGAATTCCCGGAAGTCGATGGTGGCATCGCCGTTGGTGTCGAATGTCCGGAAGACGTGCTCAGCAAACTTGGAAGCGTCGCCATACGGGAAGAAGTTGGCGTAGATCTTTTTGAACTCTTCGACTGTCAGGTGGCCCGTTGGGCAGTCTTTGAGGAAGCCTCGGTACCACTCCTGGAGCTCATGGTCGGAAAACTCTGTGTTTTCGCGCAGGTCGTTCAGCACTTCAGGCCGCAGTTTGCTGTTCTGTTTCCCCATGACGGCCCACTGGAACGGAGTTTCAAACCTCAAGGGCCTTTTCTGGTTAAAGGAAGGTGAAATGAAATGTGGAGCCTCTCACAGTCAGCTCTGCTATTAGTCTTGGAACCTTATCTCCACCACGCAGGACTGTAGGTCCCCTTCTGCTCTCCTTACGATGTCTGTCTGCTGGCTGGCTTGCTGGCTGCTCAATCTGCGTCCTCTTCCTCTGTTCCTACAGGAGATTGAACAATCTTATTAGGAACATCAAGTGAAACACTCAAGTGATAAATTGGTTTAATCCAAACCGCATCTGGATGTTGCATTATACTGTAACTCGAGAGGTAGAAGAACCACCTCAAATTGCCCAATGTTTATTCATATTGAATTATGGTTATTATAATGTTTGACTGTAGAGGCTTTAAACAGCATATGAGCAGCGGCAGAGTGATACTGATAAGATGACAACAGATGTTCTGAGTGCCACATGGGAGGGTGAGGCCTGGTCTCCATGGACACCATTTACATCCCCTCGCAATGTGAGAATTTATTTATTGACCGTTCGCCAAGTGGTGGAGGGAGAGTGTCCGGGATCATTCTAGGCTTCAATAACTCAGTCTGTTGCCTCAAAAGGTCAGCACGGCACAAGAAGCTAAGGTTGTTACTTCAGAAAATCCAGGCACCTAGGTTAGGATGCCACATGGGAGACAGTCACACACACAGGCATGCGTTTTCAGCTGTACGTGTATTAAAGGTTACTGGAAAAGTAACACATAGGTGGAAAAACCATCATGCATGCACATGGCACACATTTAATGACACGTCATATAACATTTCCACTCCCTCCGCTTTACCCATAAAGCTTTTATTGGCCAGAGAGAGAAACGGTCACGTGACCCTGTTCTTGCTTTACCTCTCTTTCTCTCTCGCTCTGCTTGCCTTTTTTCTCTCTCCTCTCTGAGATTATTGGCCCAGGACAGATTATATCAGAGACCGGAGCGGAGGACAAAGGAGGACAGAAACTAATTGTTTGTTTGTGTCTGACTGTGCTCCAAGAGCTTTCTAGAAAGAGTCGAGTTCACACTCTGAAATCTTTAATGTAATTTCCTGCAGTTTCCTCGGTCTGACTTGCAATTACAATGCAAGATGAGAGCTCTAAGGGGGAAAGCGGACTGGGAGTAGCCTACACTCCCTCTGACACACCAACAACACCCTTAGCTTGGTTTGCCAGGCTTACAGGAGTGCACAGCTGGGAATGAGACACCACACACACACACACAGCCACAAACGCACACACACACACACACACACACACACACACACACACACACACACACACACACACACACACACACACACACACACACACACACACACACACACACACACACACACACACACACACGAGCACACGCCCATCCAGAACCCGACCACACCCCCTGGCCCAGAGCATAACAGGACCAGGATGCAACTGGCAGCACCTCCCCTGGACTGGGTCGCATGGTCACATGGACAGTTTTCCACTAAATCTCACTGTGGTGGCAGGGCCAGGACAGACATAAACACGGGCGTTGCTATTTATTCTCTCCCTGCACACAAACCCACAGAACATCCAAAAAGTGGGGGATATCCCCGGTGGCTGGTTTGTTGTTCTAATTTTAAAGTTGTGTAGAAGAACACTTAATAGCCTACACTCCAAAAGATGCCCATGGAGTTATACACTTATACACTTATTATACAGTTGTATGATAATGCATTCCATTTCTATTGCAAAAATAGCATGTAGTATTTTCAAAGATAGAGATTTGCTTGATAACAATGCAGGTTCACACACAGTGCAGGACAAAAGATAACCGCAAGGTTGATAGGCATAGGTTTGTAAAAAGCAATGGGAGACAGGCGCAGGAATGCGTAATATTTTTTTTCACTGTACCCAAATTATGGTGTGCCATGTAAAGGCAAGGGGACGAAGACCAAACAAACACGTAACAAAAACACAGGGTAGTAACCCAAAACAAAAGAGTGACGAGTACCTTGAATAAATAATACACTCGCACGATGATTAACACACGGGACGAGACCCGTAATCATCTGCGCAATCCACAAGGGCACGAAAGCACAAAACACACAGCACAGGTACTCACACGCACCAATGGACATTGTAACAATAATCGACCCCCAATGGAAACCAAAGGGCACATATATACAAATACTAATCAGTGGGAATAGGAGACAGGTGTGTGTGATGAAAGTTCCGGAGGGATCCATGACATGTTTTCATAGCTGGAGCCTTAGCCTAATATTGACAATTCCAATGAAGTATTCAGTGCAGTGAACAGCAGTTGGGATAGCAATCTAGCCCTGTTTTCTTGTGTCAAGTTTCGTGCGACATCAGTCCAATGCGGTTTGTTTGCATCCCCGTCTTTGTTAGAGAACTTGGGACTATAAGGGTCTATCTGTATTTTTGTTCTGTTAGACATAGCCTTATTCTATTCAATGTTCTCTATCTAAATACAGTAGGACTCCATTTCGTGCAGACGGTTTGTTGCGCTATCTGAGGTAAGATAATACTTTTCCACTCAATTCAATGTTTTTTTTGGTTAGTGTGTGTTTTTATTTGTGGATAGAACCACACTTTGTATATGTTAGGGGGAAAAGAACAGGCCTTACTAAATTCACATATGACCGCCAATGAAATCCATTAGGCCTTTGTTTTGAGATTGTGTAACAGGTTATCCCTAATGAGCCTAGATTCCTTCCTCAGCCCTATGGGCCATGGTCAAAAGGAGTGCACTACATAGAGAATAGGGTGCCATTTGGGACACAGAAACATCTGCTTATCCCCTCAGTTACACTGCAACAGTCTTTCCCTTGTCGGTCTGCCACTTACTGTAGTCTGAAGAAGCCGCCCTGCCCCCATCCCTCTCAACTCTTCCCCAATAACTATGGCTGTTATGGTTCCACTTTTTCCACTAGCTAATGAGAATGTTTCACACAGCTTCCAGATTCCACACACTCACACGGCATGTGTTTCCCCTAAGGCCAACTGGGAGTCCTTGCCCTGTCCCACCTCTGACTCCCCTAAAGTTCCACTCGCAGGCATACAAACATAGTTTTTCCCTTGGATGCCACCAACAATAGGATCACACAAGACAATCATTATCCTTAATGTGTCCAAGCAGCCAGAGCTAATTTATCCATGCATCCAGGAAAACCCCATAAACCTAATTTTAGTTAAAAAGTGTGCATGTTTGCCTGTGTACGTGCGTGTGTCCGCATCCTCTCACACTGACAGGTATATGAAATATCATCATGTCCAGTAAATGATACATTAAACATGACTCTAGTAACCCCTAACCTCAGTATCGGCGATCGTTGCCTTAGAGCTTGCTATGCTAAACATATCCCCTGGCTACAGGTAGGCTTAGTGACATCATGACATGACAGTGTCAAAATATTCCCCCCCCCCCAACGTAAAGCACCATATTTCTCCAACTCCATTCAACCAGATGACAAGTTAAAACAAACAGCCGGCTGCATACCCCCGGAATAGCATTGTTGTTAATGGTGCTCCATTTAATGATGTCTGTACATCTCCCATCGCTGAATACTGCTGCCGAGATGGATTGAACTGAGAAAATATTTGGGCCGTCTGTATTTATGGTAGCGTCTTGATAGGAATGCAAATGACGTAGTTTCATGTGATGTGCTTTGGGCAGAGAACCAAGCTTGAAATATTCTGAGTAACAGTCTCTAGCTAACATTCCATTTCAGCAATCTCAACGTTCAATATGCGCTGGATTTACAGTGGAGTTGCTCATTGGTTGTTGGAAATAACTTTCATATTTTCCATGAAAACATGTGGAGCCTCAAAATTACTGCAATTCCTAAAAAGGTTGGAATTGCAGTATGTATTTACTTTGGACAGATTGGTTTCATCTGGACAAACAAAAAATGGTTGCTTAGCATACAGAGTTCAAATATTTGCATAATCGTTGTGATTGGAGGATAGCTGTAAAGGTGATCGAATCAGGATCAAATCCTTGGTTCTCCTCGAGCTCATTAATTATATAATATTCATACTTAAAGATGGCAGATAGGCCAGTCTTTTTGGCAAATGGCATGAAGTGCAGGGAGTGGATTAGCTAAAGAGACTAGTACACAGGCTAAACTTGACAGCCTTCTAGCATTGAAAAGCTCATTACTTTAGCGTGCTGTGAAGCCGACTGTGCTTCAATGATGTAGGACTAGGATTTTATTGGTAATGTGTAGGCTACTAACTAGGGCCCGATTCCAATTTAGGAAATTACGGCTTTCTTACACAAGCCTTTCCTACGCATTTCTCAGTAGTTGGTATTCAGACTTACCTCATTAACGTGCGTAACAGGCTTTGAGTGCACTGAATATATGTAATTAAATCGCTTAAAACCCTCCCACTTGCTGACCAACAGATTTTCTCGTGGAGTTTTCATTCAATAGGGTTTTCACTATATTTATTGCCATCCCTTTAAATACAATGTACATTTAATTACAATTTTATTGACAGATTAGAATGCCATCTATCTTCAGAAAATAGGGATCAATGAAAGAATGCCATCTATGCATCTTTTTCTCAATTTCAGCACCAACTGGTAGATTAAAAAAATACTCTGATCTTGTAGATTATTTAGGCAAGTTTTAGGGTTAGGAAAGTATATACTGTATCAATCATTAAAGATGCAGAAATCGCTCCCGCCATTTCCTGGTTGCTAAAATTCTAATAGTTTGCCTAATTTCAGTTTATGTGACAAATCAAGCAAGTATAGTGTAGAGAATCATTGTACCATCTAAACCGCTGTGAAATATATTTTCCATAACCCAAAATATTTTATTTTTAGCTTTTTGAAGCTGGTGTACAAACCTGAAAGTAAAAGACACAAAAAGAATGGGAAGCATATAAATAGTGCACATATAACAAATCTACTGCTTCTTAGACTTGCTTTTGATGAGAAAGACAGATCTATAACTCACATTTCTATGTGAATTTTGCCAGGTCACCCAAAAAGTTACACAATGCAGATAAAAAAAAAAAAGTTTGGAGAGCCTTGACATGCAAAATATATGAATAAATAAATGCAGTGGTTTGATTCATCCTGAAATGTGTCATATTCAAGTTCAAGCCATGAAATATTTGAAGGTGGAAAAAAGTGTACAATAGAGGTTGAACAATAGTCCTATAAATCTAGCCTAATTCTCACTAATAATAGAACTGTGTGACAACGGTCCAGTCATCATGAACCGTGCACCAGGCTCCAGGTTTAACCTGCCACGTGTGGTCTGAGTTCCATAATGATTCAAATAGGCTACTTATGCCAAATTATTGCACAACGTTAGCCTAAAATGATCCACTAATTCTAGCAACCCTGAGGAACAACTTGCATGGACGTGACAGAAGAAAGATGAACGGAACGTAATGGAAGGATGCAAATGGAAGAAAACTAATACTAAAGTGACAGTTATAAATGGATTTGGGTATTACTGGCAGTAGCTCCCGATAGTGGCAAATATTTAACATGATTGTTTTACAAATTGTAAAAGAAAACGGAGAAAAGCCCGGGCATAGGCTATAATTAAAACATTCTAAAGAGCTTACATCAACTCAGCAGGTTCAGCCATACATAAACCTAGAGCTTGGGTGTTCAAATTTCATCCATGCAAATTATGAGGGCACACAATTCAAATTCGGAAATAATGGCACAGCTATTTAGAGCCTATTTCACTGTGGAGAAGGGGCCGCAATACATGTCATGTTGATATGATTTTCAGTTTGCTTCCATATGGCTGATTTCACATTCGTCTCCAGTGATCATAAGGAAAAATAATCTAAAACAATTTCTGTTTTTACAATCCCCTTCTCCAAAGGGATTACTTATTTTCCTAGCTCTTTTAAATAGCTCTTATCCATTTATAAATTGCACTGCATGGATAATGCTGTTATTTCTATCAGAAAAAATAAAGTAGAGTCTTTTTCCACTTGGAACCGGCAGGTTCGCTCAACCTTATTCATGGTTTGCTCGCACATAAAGGTGGTGGAGTTATCAGTGAATTAAGTCTTGCTCAGAATAGACACACCTCCACCACACCTTCATTTCTTAGAGCTCCATCTTGAATGAATAGCGGGGTGAATAGCATGCTATTCTAATGCTTAAGTTGTGGGTAAGAATGTGCCTAGAGAGAAAGGTGCATAAAAGGGAATAATGTTCCATGTACATGCGCTTAACCAGGTCGGAATCGGGGCCTAATGAACTAGTATATAGAGCAGGAGGATGGTGGCACCTTAATTGGGGAGGACGGGCTCGTGGTAATGGCTGGAGTGGAATTTGTGGAATGGTATGAAATACCTTAAACCCACTGTTTCCATGTGTTTAATGCTATTACACTCCAATAGCTCCATTCTGGGCATTATTATGAACCGTTCTCCCCATGGCAGCCTCCCCTGATATGGTGGATTAACTTCAAAGTGATTTGATTTGATTTGACTTGGTCACATCTCTCCATCAAAGTTGACTGTGAAGAGACTTTTGAGAAGAACTAGGGAAGGAGGTGACCCGGTATTTGGTTGAGAAGGAGAAAAGGCATTTCCAAATCATTCTCACTTCCATCCGTGAGTGTGAGGTTTACTGAGGCAGTGTCAGAGAAAACCATATACTGTATCGGGAGTAGCCTATAGTCCCTTGACACACCCGTCTCCACGGCAACACCAGCAGTGCTAAGGCTGGTTTATGCAAGGGTAAGAGGCAGTAACTACCCAACTGGGGCACAACTTCAACAGGGCACAGCGTTCAATTCATTGCAGACAGAAATGGAGCGTATAGTAGTTAAGTAGTTAAGTGTGTTATTTCTATAAATTATACCTGTTCTGTCTCCAAATAAATTATAGTGACTTGAAAAAAAGACGGTCAGATAGGACACAATGTGACAATATATGCTAGAATACGACACATCTTCATCAGTGAAGTGGTAAAACAAATTGGTGGTTAAACTCTGATCACCGGTTGCGGATAAAAAAAAGTTTCGCTCCCTATAGGCCTCCTTTCAAAGCATTTTTCCCCAAAAGGTGGATAAATGGTAGGTCAAAAAAGTGTGTAAACTGCATTTACCCTCCACTACACCACTGACTTCATCCATAATCTTCCCACATTTTGGGATTATAAAAAAAAAACAATAACATTTATTTTGACAATTGCCACAACAGATAATATGCCATTTTATTTTCCTGGTCCATAACCCCATATGAGATTCTCTCTGCTCCAGGCAAAAACACCACTGTGCCAAGATAAACTACATACGCATATCAGATACTGTTTCTCACCATGGCAAGAAAGTTTCAATTTTTTTAACTAGTCTGAAGGACGCGTAATTACGCACGTAAATGCATCGCCAAATTAGTCATCTGATTGAACCAACATCGAGTACATAAACCGACAAAAATAGATATCGAACTGTCAACAAATTCAAAGTTTTATACTTGGTCCTGGCTTACGATGTTGTATTATGCTTTGAATACGGTTAGGGCTATCCAGTCCTGTCGTGTCCAAGATGCTGCTCAATACCGTTAACGTTTATTTCTAACGTTTCAATAGAAAACTCAATTTAAGCTATTGGCAAAAGTAAAGTAAGGTTACCCAATTACCTTGAGATGGTATAAGCAACCTTATACAACTATCTTTGAAGGAAGTTTTCAAATATATTCAGAGATCGGCATAAAATTCATCGTTCTTCATGCAGCGCAGTTTCATCATTTTACAGAGATTCGACTTGCACGGCTGTTCGGCTTTCACCGGACTCGCCCAGTTCTCTGGTGGGGGATGGCGGTTCCAACAAATAGCAGTCGTATTTAGTTTAGCTGCCTTTGAGTGGCATTTGCTAGGCTATAATAAACGAGCATTTCCGTCAATGGAATCTGTGTATTTATGTACGGGCATACAATAATACATACTCGAATATGTATGTCCAATAGGCCACTCATGCTTGGATATAGAACAATCCACACTCATATACAGATACAGTAGTGGGAATGTAATTGTAACTGCTGGGTCAAATATGTGGTTAAATGGCAGGTTAGCTGATAGGTGGTATTTAATTGCACATTCTGGATTTGTTTAAACTTTAGGTTTTAGTTCTGCAACCGTCGATTATTGCATTAATTATTAATTAATAAGACGTTCGGCACTACTTTACTATAGTAAATAGTTAAACACATGCCCTGGGACTTTGGAAAATTGTGCTAAACTATGTCAGTGTTTTTAAACCTCACGTTTTGGACTGGGTGTTTGTGTCCATGTGTATTTCATGCATGCATAATCTATGAGCAGAATTACTGGGGTGTTCCGCTGCCCAGGCCATGAAACCTGCCAGATCTTACAATGCCTGGATAGGTACAGTGCATTCAGGAGAAAGCATTCAGACCCCTTGACTTTTTCCATATTTTGTTATGTTACAGCCTTATTCTAAAATTGATTCAATTGTTTTTCCACCTCTCATCAATCTACACACAATGACAAAGCAAAAACAGGTATTCAAAATGAAGAATCACATTTACATAAGTATTCAGACCCTTTACTCAGTACCTGGTTGAAGCACCTTTGGCAGTGATTACAGTCTTGAGTCTTCTTTGATATGACTCCTCAGGCTTGGCACACCTGTATTTGGGGAGTTTTTCCCATTCTTTTCTGCAGAGCCTCTCAAACTCGTTGCTGCACAGCCATCTTCAGGTCTCTCCAGAGATGTTAGATCGGGTTCAAGTCCGGGCTCTGGCTGGGCCACTCAAGGACATTCAGAGACTTGTTCTGAAGCCAATCCTGCGTTGTCTTGGCTGTGTGCTTATGTTTGTTGTCCTGTTGGAAGGTGAACCTTCGTCCCCGTCTGAGGTCCAGAGAACTATGGAGCAGGTTTTCATCAAGGATCTCTCTGTACTTTGCCCACTTCATATTGCCTCGATCCTGACTAGTCTCCCAGTCCCTGCCGCTGAAAAACATCCCCACAGCATGATGCTGCCACCTCCATGCTTCACCTTAGGGAAGGTGCCAGGTTTCCTCCATATGTAATGCTTGGCATTCAGGCCAAAGAGTTAAATTATGTTTTTTTCAGACCAGGGAATCTGGTTTCTCATGGTCTGAGAGTCTTTAGATGCCTTTTGGCAAACTCCAAGCGTAGTGTCATGTGCCTTTTACTCAGGAGTGGCTTCCGTCTGGCCACTCTACCATAAAGGCCTGATTGGTGGAGTGTTGCAGTAATGGTTGTCCTTTAGGAAGGTTCTCCCATCTCAACAGAGAAACTCTAGAGCTCCGTCAGAGTGACCATCGGGTTCTTCCTCTCCAAATGTCTCTCATCCTCTGCAAGCCCTCTTGACCGTGCATCTAGACCTAATAGAACTCAGTAAATAAATGCACCAGTCTCAAGTCATGCATATTCATATAATTCATATATAATCTGAACTGTATCCCTTCAAACATGTAATAGGGCCATGTATGCACCAGGAGTAATACAGGAGTAATAAACCTAGTGTTACACGGAAACTACTTTTATAAATCGGCTTTCCGCGTTCTCCTTTGGCATCCCTTCCTTGACTTTCAGAATGTCCTCAAAAGATACTGACATGGTCCTCAGTGACATCCTCGTAACTTACAGGGAACTAGACAAAGGTCCACCCTGGAACGTTCATTTGGGACCATCACTCGATGTCCTAAGAACTAGTACATTTAAAGTCCAGCAAAATCCTCAAAAAGGTCCTGACATGATCCTCAGTGACGTCCTGGTAAATTACAGGGGACTAGTCAAAGGTCTCCCAGAGAACATTGCCTTGGGACCGTAAAGCGATGTCCTAAGGATTAGTAAAATTAAAGTCCTGAGAACGTCCTAATAAGATCCTGACATGGTCCTCAGTGACGTCTTGGGAACTAACAGGTAACTAGACAAAGGTCTCTCAGAGAACGTTCCCTTGGGACCATCAAGCAACGTCTTAAGAACTAATAAATGTTATGTGCTGAGATCGTCCCCAAAAGGTCCTAAAATGGTCCTCAGTGACATCCTGGTGACCTACAGGGATCTAAAGGTCTCACAGAGAACATTCCCTTGGGAACTTCACTCAACGTCCTAGTAAAATAAAATTCCTGAGAATGTCCTCAAAAAGGTCCTGACATGGTCCTCATTGACATCCTGTAACCTTTTTGGGATAGGGGGCAGCATTTTCACTTTTGGATGAATAGCGTGCCCAGAGTGAACTGCCTCCTACTCTGTCCCAGATGCTAATATATGCATATTATTATTAGTATTGGATAGAACACACTCTGAAGTGTCTAAATCTGTTTGAATGATGTCTGTGAGTATAACAGAACTCATATGGCAGGCGAAAACCTGAGAAAAGGTTTTAGAGGTTTGTAGTTTTTCAAAGCTCGGCCTACCGAGTACATATTGAGATATGGATGAGGTTGCATTTCCTAGGGCTTCCACTAGATGTCAACCGTCTTTAGAAACTGGTTTGAGGATTCTACTATAAAGGAGGGGCTCATGAGACCTCTTTGAGTCAGTGGTCTGGCAGAGAGACTTGGTCTCATGACGCACGCTCCCGACAGAGTTACCTCTCGTTCCAGAGCCTTTCTGAAGACAAAGGAATTCTCTGGTTGGAACATTATTGATGTTTTATGTTAAAACCATCCTAACGATTGATTCCATACATCATTTGACATGTTTCTAAAGGACTGTAACGGAATGTTTTGAGTTTTTGTCTGGATGAAATGCTCGCGCCTCATGAAGATGGATTACTGGGCTGAACACGCTAACAACAAGTGGCTATTTGGACATAAATGATGGAACTTTATGGAACAAATCAGTCATTTATTGTCGAACTGCGATTCCTGGGAGTGCCTTCGGATGAAGATCAAAGGTAAGTGACTATTTATGGTGTTGTTTCTAACTTGGTTGATTCCAAAATGGCGGCTATTCCTCGGCTGTTTTGGGTTCTGAGCGCCATTCTCAGATTATGCTTTTTCTGTAAAGTAAAAAAAAATCTGACACAGCGGTTGCATTAAGGAGAAGTCTATCTTTAATTCTGTGAATAACACTTGTATCTTTTATCAATATTTATTATAAGTATTTCTGCAAAATCACCGGATGTTTTGGAATCAAAACATTACTGCACGTAAGGTGCCAATGTAAACTGAGATTTTTGATATAAATATGCACATTATCGAACAAAACATACATGTATTGTGTAACATGATGTCCTATGAGTGTCATCTGATGAGGATCAAAGGTTAGTGATTAATTTGATCTATATTTCTGCTTTTTGTGACTCCTATCTTTGGCTGGAAAAATGGCTGTGTGTTTTTTTCGACTTGGCGGTGATCTAACATAATCATATGTTGTGCTTTAGCTGTAAAGCATTTTTGAAATCGGACACGATGGGTAGATTAACAAGATGTTTATCTTTCATTTGCTGTATTGGACTTAAGGTGTGAAAGTTACATATTTCTAAAATATATTTTTGAATTTTGCGCACTGCCTTTTCAGCGGAACGTTGTCGAGGTGTTCCGCTAGCGGTACCCCTGCGCTAGAAAGGTTAACTTACTCGGAACTAGACAATGGTCTCTCAGAGAATATTTCCTTGGGACCATCACGCGACGTCCTATGGACTAGTACATTTTATGTTCTGAGAACGTCCTCAAAAGATCCTGACATAGTCCTCAGTGACGTCCTTGTAACTTTCAGGGAACTAGACAAAGGTTGCCCAGAGAACATTACCCTGGGACCATCCCATGGTGTCTTAAGGACTAATACATTTTAAGTCCTAAGAAAGTCCTGAAAAGGGCCTGATATGGTCCTCAGTGACATCCTGGTGACTTCCAGGGAACAAAATAAAGGTCTCCCAGAGAACGTTCCTTTGGGACCGTCACTCAATGTCCTAAGGACTTGTAAAATAAAATTCCTGAGAATGTCCTCCGAAGGTACTGACATGGTCCTCAGTGATATCCTGGTATCACATCGGGAATTAGACAAAGGTCCCCCAGAGAACATTTCCGTCAGTGACATCCTAAGAACAAGTCAAATTAAAGTCCTGAGAATAACCTTAAAAGGTACTGACATGGTCCTCAGTGCCATCCTGGTAACTTACAGAGAACTAGACAAAGGTCCCCCAGAGAACATTTCCATGGGACCGTCATTCAATGTCATAAGGACTAGTAAAATGGAAGCCCTGAGAATGTCCTCAAAAGGTACTGACATGATCCTCAGTGACATCCTGGTGACTTACAGGGAACTAAATAAAGGTCCCTCAGAGAGCATTCCCTTGGGACCATGACTCAATGTCCTAAGGACTAGTAGTATAAACGTCCTGAGAATGTCCTCAAAAGGTGTGTGCATGGTCCTCAGTGACATCCTCGTAACTTACAGGAAACTAGACAAAGGTCCCCCACGGAACGTTCCCTTGGGACCATCCTGCAAAGTCCTAAGGACTAGTAAAATGAAAGTCCTGAGAACGTCCTTAACTAGTTGCTCCTACCCTCTACTTTTTCAACATTTTGTTAAAAATCGCGCAACATTTCAGCGCCCTGCTACTCATGCCAGGAATATAGTACGTTCATATGGTTAGAATGTGTGGATAGGAAACCCTCGGACGTTTTTAAAACTGGTTAAATCACGACTGTGGCTATAACATAACGTGCGTTACATCGGAAAGCGCAGGAAAACCTGATCACAGAAAATGGAAATAAATATCCTTGCGCCACTTCCAGCAATTGTTAACAGTGAGCCGAATTAGATAAGACCGAGCATTCAACTCCCACAGCATCCCCATGTTGTCTAGAGTCTTGTGAATTGAATCATCGTTGATTCTTGGTTGAACCGAAACAGGGGCACCACTTACCTCCGGTCTCCGCCCAGATCATTCCGGAAGAGCTCTCTCGTGAAATTTTTTCCAAGACGACAGCTAATGATTTTTACATCGCCTACGGATGATTTTTATCGCTTATTAACGTTTACTAATACCTAAAGTAGCATTACAAACGTATTTCAAGTGTTTTGTGAAAGTTTATCGTCTACTTTTTTGAATTTTAAAAAAATGACGTTACGTTGTGAAATCGCTGTTTTTTTCGTTTATCACACAGTCTACATATAACGATATCTTGGCTTTATATGGCCCGATTTAATCGAAATAAAGACCCAATAGTGTTTATGGGACATCTAGGAGTGCCAACAAAGAAGATGGTGAAAGGTAATGACTGTTTTCTATTTTATTGTGCGGTTTGTGTAACGCCGAAATGCTAATTATTTTGTTTACGTCCCCTGATGTGCTTTTGTGTTGTAGTGTATTGGTGCATGCTATCAGATAATAGCTTCTCATGCTGTCGCCGAAAAGCATTTTAAAAATCTGACTTGTTGCCTGGATTCACAACGAGTGTAGCTTTAATTTGATACCCTGCATGTGTATTTTAATGAACTTTTGAGTTTTAACTAATACTATTAGCATTTAGCGTAGCGCATTTGCATTTCCAGATGTTTAGATGGGACGCCTGCGTGTCGGGTAGGAGTAAGAGGTTGACATCCTGGTAACTTACAGGGAACTATACCAAGGTCCCCAGAGAACATTTCCATGGGACCGTCACGTGATGTCCTAAGGACTAGTACATTTTATGCCCTGAGATTGCCCGCAAAAGATCATGACATAGTCCTCAGTAAAGTCCTTGTAACTTGCAGGTTACTAGACAAAGATCCCCCAGTGAACATTCACTTGGGACCAATACGCAACGTCCTAAAGACTAGTACATTTTATGTCCTGAGAACGTCCTTAAAATGTCCTGACATCATCCTCAGTGACATCCTGGCAACTTACAGGGAACTATACAAAGGTCCCACAAAGAACATTTCCTTGGGACCGTCACGCAATGTCCTAAGGAATAGTACATTTTATGTCCAGAGAAGGTCCTCAAAAGATCCTGACATAGTCCTCACTGATATCCTTGTAATTTACAGGGAACTAGACAAAGGTCCCCCGGAGAACGTTCCCTTGGGACTGTCACACAATGTTTTAAGGACTAGTACATTTGAAGTCCTGAGAAAGTCCTGAAAAGGTCCTGGCATGGTCCTCAGTGACATTCTGGTGTCTTTCAGGGTACAAATTAAAGGTCCCCCACAGAACGTTCCCGTTGGACCATGCCGCAACATCCTAAAGACTGGTAAAATGAAAATCCTGAGGACATCCTAATAAGGTCCTGACATGGTCCTAAGTGATGTCTTGGGCACCTACAGTTAACGGGATTGCAGCCATAACAAGTTAACGGGATAATTGTCATCAACAACCGCTGAATAGTATAGCGCTACATTCAATGAATATTACTAAAAATATTTATATTCATATATAGGAAAACATAGTTTAACCTTTTGTTAATCCACCTGTCATGTCAGATTTTGAAATTATGCTTTACAGCAAAAGCAATCCAAGCATTTGTGTAAGTTTATCGATCGCACGACAAAACATTATGTACACTTAGCATTAAGTAGCGGTGGTCACGAATTTCAGAAAAGCAATCAAATTAATCGTTTACCTTTGATGATCTTCGGATATTTTCACTCACGAGACTCCCAGTTACACAACAAATGTTCCTTGTGTTCCATAAAGATTATTTAATAATATCCAAAATACCTCCGTTTGTTTGGCGCATTATGTTCAGAAATCCACAGGAAAGAGTGATCACGACAACGCAGACAAATTCCAAATAGTTTCCATAATGTCCACAGAAACATGTCAAATGTTTTTTATAATCAATCCTCAGGTTGTTTTTAAAATATATAATCTATAATATATCAACCGCAAATGTCTTTCACAGTAGGAGAGGGGAAAACAATGGCTGTCCAAATTCTGTTGCGCGAGCAAAACTCTTGTGACCACTTGACGCGATGTTGTCCTTCTGGCTCATTTTTCAAAATAAAAGCCTGAAACTATGTCTGAAGACTATTGACACCTTGAGGATGCAATAGGGAAAGGAATCTGGTTCATATCCCTTTAAATCCAGCAAAGGGAGGCCATGGAACATGGAGTTTTCAAAATAGAAGCCACTTCCTGTTAGTTCTGTTATACTCACAGACAATATTTTTGACAGTTTTGGAAACTTGAGTGTTTTCTATCCAATACTAATAATAATATGCATATATTAGCAACTGAGACTGAGGAGCTGGTCATTTACAATGGGCACCTTTTCATCCAAGCTACTCAATACTGTCCCTGCAGCCATAAGAAGTTAACTAGATAAAGGTCTCTCAGAGAACATTGCCTTGGGACCATCAGGCAACGTCATAAGGACTTGTACAAGTTAAGTCCAGAGAATGTCCTCAAAAAGGTCCTGATATGGTTGTCAGTGACATCCTGTTGACTTACAGGGAAATAAATAAACATCCCCAGAGAACTTTCCCTTTGAATGATGGTCCCATGTCCAAAGGACTAGTAAAATAAAAGTCCTGAGATTTTCCTCAATATGTCCTGACATCGTCCTCAGTGAAATCCTGGTAAGTTACTGGGAACTAGACATAGGTCTCTCAGAGAACGTTCCCTTGAGACCATCACGCGACATCCTAAGGACTAGTACATTTCATGTCCTGAGAACGTCCACAAAAGATCCTGAAATAGTCCTCTGTGTCGTCCTTGTAACTAACAGGGAACAAGACAAAGGTCCCCCAGAGTTCTGAAGTTCTGTAAAAGGGACGTCTTTGACTAGTGAGACTACTCTGTGAACATGTATGACTAGTGAGGTTAAGCCAAAAGCCTTTGGTGTGAATTGTTTCACAAGGGTTTATGACTAGTGATGCTGAAACTGATTAAAACTCTAGGGTTGTCACGCCCTGGTCGAAGTATAGTATGTTTGTCTTCATTTATTTGGTCAGGCCAGGGTGTGACATGGGTTTTTGTGGTGCGTTTTTGTCGTGGGGTTTGTGGGGTGTCTAGCATAGTCTATGGCTGCCTGAGGCGGTTCTCAATCAGAGTCAGGTGATTATCGTTGTCTCTGATTGGGAACCATATTTAGGCAGCCATATTCTTTGAGTATTTCGTGGGTGATTGTTCCTGTCTCTGTGTTAGTTGTCACCAGATAGGCTGTATAGGTTTTCTCATTCCGTTTGTTGTTTTTGTATTGTTCGTGTTTTTTTCTTCATTAAAGATGTATCGAACTAACCACGCTGCATTTTGGTCCGACTCTCTTTCGACGGAAGAAAACCGTAACAGAATCACCCACCACACCAGGACCAAGCAGCGTGGTGACAGGCAGCGACAGCAGAAGCAGCGAAAGGAGGAATGGACATGGGAAGACGTTTTGGATGGCAAGGGTTGTTACACTTGGGAGGAGATACTGGCTGGAAGAGATCGCCTCCCATGGGAACAGGTGGAGGCACTTAGGAGAGCAGAGGCAGCCGGAGAGAGGAGCCGACGATACGAGGGAACACGGTTGGCAAGGAAGCCCGAAAGTCAGGGGGGGGCTCAGGGAGAGTGTGGCAGAGTCAGGGTGCAGACCTGAGCCAACTCCCCCTGTTTATCGTGAGGAGCAGCGATCACAGGACTTCTGGACTTGGGAGGAGATATTGGACGGAAAAGGACCCTGGGCACAGCCTGAAGAATATCGCCGCCCCAAAGAAGAACTGGAGGCGGGGAAAGCGGAGAGGCGCTGGTATGAAGAGGCAGCACGGCGACGCGGATGGAAGCCCGAGAATCAGCCCCAAACATTTATTGGGGGAGGCTCACAGGGAGTATGGCTACGCCAGGTAGGAGACCTGCGCTAACTTCCTGTGCTTACCGGGGGGCTAAAGAGACCGGGCAGGCACCGTGTTATGCTATGTAGCGCACGGTGTCTCCAGTGCGGGTGCATAGCCCGGTGCGGTACATACCAGCTCTTCATCGAGCCAGGTATGGGTGGGCAGGCTCGGTGCTCAAGAGCTCCAGTGCGCCTGCACGGTCCGGTCTATCCAGTGCCACCTCCACACACCAGTCCTCCGGTGGCAGCTCCCCGCACCAGGCTTCCTGTGCGTGTCCTCGGCCCAGTACCACCAGTGCCAGCACCACGCACTAGGCCTTCAGTGCGCCTCGCCTGTCTAGCGCTATCAGAGCCTTCCTCCTCTCCAGCGCTGCCGGAGTCTCCCGCCTGTCCAGCGCAGCCAGAGCCTTCCTCCGCTACAGCGCTGCCGGAGTCTCCCGCCTGTTTAGCGCAGCCAGAGCCTTCCTCCTCTACAGCGCTGCCGGAGCCTCCCGCCTGTTCAGCGCAGCCAGAGCCTTCCTCCTCTACAGCGCTGCTGGAGTCTCCCGCCTGTTTAGCGCAGCCAGAGCCTTCCTCCTCTCCTGTGCTGCCGGAGTCTCCCGCCTGTTCAGCGCTGCCAGAGCCTTCCTCCTCTACAGCGCTGCTGGAGTCTCCTGCCTGTTCAGCGCAGCCAGAGCTGCCAGCCTGCATGGAGCAGCCTGAGCTGCCAGCCTGCATGGAGCAGCCAGAGCTGCCAGCCTGCATGGAGCAGCCAGAGCTGCCAGTTTGCATGGAGCAGCCAGAGCTGCCAGTCTGCATAGAGCTGCCAGTCTGCATAGAGCAGCCAGAGCTGCCAGTCTGCATGGAGCTGCCAGTCTGCATAGAGCAGCCAGAGCTGCCAGTCTGCATGGAGCAGCCAGAGCTGCCAGTCTGCATGGAGCAGCCAGAGCTGCCAGTCTGCATGGAGCAGCCAGAGCAGCTAGATCTGCCAGTCAGCCAGGATCCGCCAGCTAGCCATGATCTTCCAGATCCGCCAGTCAGCCAGACTCTTCCAGATCTGCCAGTCAGCCAGACTCTTCCAGATCTGCCAGTCAGCCAGACTCTTCCAGATCTGCCAGTCAACCAGACTCTTCCAGATCCACCAGTCAACCAGACTCTTCCAGATCCGCCAGTCAACCAGACTCTTCCAGATCCGCCAGCCAGCCAGGATTTGCCGGATCCAACTACCTGCCTGAGCTTCCTCTCAGTGCTGAGCTTCCTCTCAGTGCTAAGCTTCCCCTCTGTGCTGAGCTTCCCCTCAGTGCTGAGCTTCCCCTCAGTCCCGAGCTTCCCCTCAGTCCTGAGCTACCCCTCAGTCCCGAGCTGCCTCAGTCCCGAGCTGCCCCTCAGTCCCGAGCTGTCCCTCAGTCCCGAGCTGCCCCTCAGTCCAGTGGGGTTCTGAGTGAGGACTACTAGGCCATGGTCGGCGGCGAGGGTGGACTATCCTAGGACGCGAGGGGGAGGAACTAAGACATTGATGGAGTGGGGTCCACGTCCCGAGCCAGAGCCGCCACCATGGACAGACGCCCACCCGGACCCTCCCTATTGTTTTGATGTGCGTCCGGGAGTCCGCACCTTAGGGGGGGGTTCTGTCACGCCCTGTCGAAGTATAGTATGTTTGTCTTCATTTATTTGGTCAGGCCAGGGTGTGACATGGGTTTTTGTGGTGCGTTTTTGTCGTGGGGTTTGTGGGGTGTCTAGCATAGTCTATGGCTGCCTGAGGCGGTTCTCAATCAGACTCAGGTGATTATCGTTGTCTCTGATTGGGAACCATATTTAGGCAGCCATATTCTTTGAGTATTTCGTAGGTGATTGTTTCTGTCTCTGTGTTAGTTGTCACCAGATAGGCTGTATAGGTTTTCTCATTCCGTTTGTTGTTTTTGTATTGTTCTTGTTTTTTTCTTCATTAAAGATGTATCGAACTAACCATGCTGCATTTTGGTCAGACTCTCTTTCGACGGAAGAAAACCGTAACAAGGGTGTAGGATATTATCAGTGATTAGATCAAATGTAGGTAATGTAGATGTATGAGTTACGGTATCCCAGGAACTAACCCTGAGATAAAAATGAGAAAATATTCCTGCT
Source organism: Oncorhynchus nerka (assembly GCF_034236695.1). NCBI lineage: Eukaryota > Metazoa > Chordata > Actinopteri > Salmoniformes > Salmonidae > Oncorhynchus > Oncorhynchus nerka. Next base: position 44,247,244 of record NC_088408.1, on the reverse strand, counting down.
GGTTATAAAAAGAAATACATTGTATAAAACAACAAATTGATTAGTGTGTTTTGGGAACAGTACTATTGTGAATGTGATATGTGAGAGAATTTGAATTTTGGCTAACAAGAGATTGACATTTGCATAATAAACTGATTGAAATTGGAATAATAAATGTCTATATACAGTGAGGCAAAAAAGTATTTAGTCAGCCACCAATTGTGCAAGTTCTCCCACTTAAAAAGATGAGAGAGGCCTGTAATGTTCATCATAGGTACACTTCAACTATGACAGACAAAATTAGAATTTTTTTCTCTCCAGAAAATCACATTGTAGGATTTTTAATGAATTTATTTCCAAATCATGGTGGAAAATAAGTATTTGGTCACCTACAAACAAGCACGATTTCTGGCTCTCACAGACCTGTTGTCACGTTCTGACCTTTATTTCCTGTGTTTTGTATTAGTTAGTATGGTCAGGGCGTGAGTTGGGTGGGCAGTCTATGTTTGTTTTTCTATGATTTGAGTATTTCTATGTTTCGGCCTAGTATGGTTCTCAATCAGAGGCAGGTGTCATTAGTTGTCTCTGATTGAGAATCATACTTAGGTAGCCTGGGTTTCACTGTGTGTTTGTGGGTGATTATTCCTGTCTCTGTGTTTGCACCAGATAGAACTGTTTTGAGTTTCACATTTCTTGTTTGTTGTAGTCAGTTGTTCATGTGTATCTTAACGTATTAAAAAAGAACCATGGACACTTACCACGCCGCATATTGGTCCTCTGATCTGTTTCGCCTCTCCTCTTCGGAAGAAGAGGAGGAAATTCATTACACCTGTACTTTCTTGCCTCACTGTATATAGACATGTATTATTCCAATTTCAATCAGTTTATTATGCAAATGTCAATCTCTTGTTATCCAAAATTCAAATTCTCTCACATATCACATTCACAATAGTACTGTTCCCAAAACACACTAATCAATTTGTTGTTTTATACAATGTATTTCTTTTTATAACCAGCAGGAATATTTTCTCATTTTTATCTCAGGGTTAGTTCCTGGGATACCATAACTCATACATCTACATTACCTACATTTGATCTAATCACTGATAATATCCTACACCCTTGTTACGGTTTTCTTCCGTCGAAAGAGAGTCTGACCAAAATGCAGCATGGTTAGTTCGATACATCTTTAATGAAGAAAAAACAAGAACAATACAAAAACAACAAACGGAATGAGAAAACCTATACAGCCTCTTCTTTAAGAGGCTCCTCTGTCCTCCACTCATTACCTGTATAAATGGCACCTGTTTGAAATTGTTATCAGTATAAAAGACACCTGTCCACAACCTCACAGTCATACTCCAAACTCCACTATGGCCAAGACCAAAGAGCTGTCAAAGGACACCAGAAACAAAATTGTAGACCTGCACCAGGCTGGGAAGACTGAATCTGCAATAGGTAAGCAGCCTGGTTTTAAGAAATCAACTGTGGGAGCAATTATTAGGAAATGGAAGACATACAAGACCACTGATAATCTCCCTCGATCTGGGGCTCCACGCAAGATCTCACCCCGTGGGGTCAAAATGATCACAAGAACGGTGGGTAAAAATCCCAGAACCACACGGGGGGACCTAGTGAATGACCTGCAGAGAGCTGGGACCAAAGTAACAAAGCCTACCATCAGTAACACACTACGCCGCCAGGGACTCAAATCCTGCAGTGCCAGACGTGTCCCCCTGCTTAAGCCAGTACATGTCCAGGCCCGTCTGAAGTTTGCTAGAGAGCATTTGGATGATTCAGAAGAAGATTGGGAGAATGTCATATGGTCAGATGAAACCAAAATATAACTTTTTGGTAAAAACTCAACTCGTCGTGTTTGGAGGACAAAGAATGCTGAGTAGCATCCAAAGAAAACCATACCTACTGTGAAGCATGGGGGTGGAAACATCATGTTTTTTTGGCTGTTTTTCTGCAAAGGGACCAGGACGACTGATCCGTGTAAAGAAAAGAATGAATGGGGCCATGTATCGTGAGATTTTGAGTGAAAACCTCCTTCCATCAGCAAGGGCATTGAAGATTAAACGTGGCTGGGTCTTTCAGCATGACAATGATCCCAAACACACCGCCCGGGCAACGAAGGAGTGGCTTCGTAAGAAGCATTTCAAGGTCCTGGAATGGCCTAGACAGTCTCCAGATCTCAACCCCATAGAACATCTTTGGAGGGAGTTGAAAGTCCGTGTTACCCAGCAACAGCCCCAAAACATCACTGCTCTAGAGGAGATCTGCATGGAGGAATGGGCCAAAATACCAGCAACAGTGTGTGAAAACCTTGTGAAGACTTACAGAAAACGTTTGACCTCTGTTATTGCCAACAAAGGCTATATAACAAAGTATTGAGAAACTTTTGCTATTGACCAAATACTTATTTTCCACCATAATTTGCAAATAAATTCATTAAAAATCCTACAATGTGATTTTCTGGATTTTTTTCTCATTTTGTCTGTCATGAAAATTACAGGCCTCTCTCATCTTTTTTAAGTGGGAGAACTTACACAATTGGTGTCTGACTAAATACTTTTTTGCCCCACTGTATGATGGTTATCTAGGGGTTTCCATCCATCACTGCCCATTTTAGTAATATCACAAGGTACGTGGTGCATTATTCCGATGACCAGCCGGGCAACGTCCGGGACACCAAAGTCTTTGGGTTCCTGGGGGAATTATGGTTGCACAGCTCAAACTTTGCAGCAGTGGAGAGTCATTGGAATGCACATGGAGTGGTGTTGACGTAAGTAGCTAAGATTATAACGTTATATATGGATTCTGTGTAGGCATGAAGAAAAAAATGAAATTGTATGTGTGTTTAATCGTTTACTGGAGATATTAAGTAATAATAATAATAATATGCAAACTTGCACATACCCCTAACCTATAAAACTATAAATGCTTATGGTATTTCCTCCGTCCTGATAACACATCTTGAAAAAACATATGCCCTGTTAAATAGAATCATTGAAATGTTGAACATGTGTCTGATTTCATGTCTACACCATCTCAGGCACCAGCCTTATTATGGACAAAGACCGCCATCTACAGGGGACTGATGGACAGTGCAAAGCCAGTTATAGTGAAAGTTATAATCAGAAAGAAACCTAGTCTCGAGAGCTACCTTAGAAAGTAAGCTCCCTCCAAAGTTTATATTTTCCCTTCTGAAATTGGCGCATTACATGTTACATGTATTACATGTTCATCTTAAAATAATAGACATACATTTTTAAAGGGGGAGGACAGTGGCCTCCCTGTTAACAGAAGTGTCATGTTTTGTTTTGTCTATCATTTAAAACTTTTTGTTCACCTGGTTAAGTAACCTTCGACGGAGAGATTGTAGATGGAAACAAGTATTTGAGTGGAAGAGAAATGTACTGGGTGATGGTGATTGAGAGGGCTTCTGAGTTGAAGTAAACAGATACATAGACTTGTGAAAGTAACAAAGAAATTGGGAAAGAAAGGAAATGGGAAGTTAGTTGGAAAGTAAGAATTACAATGTTGAATTGTTTAGACTGATTAAGATTTCACAAAAATGTTTATTTTCTCTTTAGGATAGGATGTGGTGTCCAAATCTCTCTATTTGAAAAGTTTCTGGAGGCTGTTGCCTTGGGAGAGCAGTTAGTGAAATTCTGCAGTTCTATTAGGCATAAAGGTACGCACATCTGGTCATAAAGGGAGCTCCCAATTAAGTAAGGCCTGGCTATTTGTTTTGTCCTATGTTTTACCGCACATACACCAGCACACACACACACACGCACAACCCACCTTTTATGAAAGTTTTTTTAGTAGTGTTAATATTAATACTATGTTTGATTTATTGTATGGGGTCTTTTCATTTGGTTTAGGTGGGTTTTTCACAGGTTAGAGAGGGTGTACCTTAACCTCTTATGGTATAGGGGACGGTTGCGTCCCACTTGGGAAAATGCAGCGCGGCAAATTTTTTAAAATTATATAAAAATCAAACTTTCATTAAATCACACATGTAAGATACTCAATTAAAGCTACACTCTATGTGAATCCAGCCAACATGACAGATTTTTTAAAGGCTTTTCGGCGAAAGCATAAGAAGCTATTATCTGATGATAACAGAATAGTAAACAAAGAGGGTAGCATATTTCAACCCTGCAGGCGCTACACAAAACGCAGAAATAAAATGCAAAACATGCATTACCTTTAACGAGCTTCTTTTGTTGGCACTCCAATATGTCCCATTAACATCACAATTGGTCCTTTTGTTTGATTAATTCCGTCCATATATATCCAAATGTCAATTTATTAAGTTTGATTCAGAAAAAACAGCTTCCAAAAAACGCAACGTCACTACAAAATATTTCAAAAGTTGCCTATAAACTTTGCCAAAATATTTCAAACTACTTTTGTAATACAACTTTAGGTATTTTTAAACGTTAATAATCAATCAAATTGTAGACGGGTCTATCTGTGTTCAATACAGGAAGACAACAAACCAACGCTACTTTTCACGTCTTGCGCACTCTCAACAGTGTTACCCAGTTCCTAGATGGCCTACTTCTTCATTGCACAAATGAATAACCTCAACCAAATTCCAAACACTGGTGTCATCCAGTGGGAGCGGTAGGAACTGAAAACAGGTTCCTAAGAAATATAATTTGCCAATGAGAGCTCAGTGAACAGACAGAGACAACAAAAAATAAATTCTGAACGTTAGTTCTCTGGGTTTTGCCTGCTACATAAGTTCTGTTATACTCAGACATGATTCAAACAGTTTTAGAAACTTCAGAGTGTTTTCTATCCAAATCTACTAATGATATGTATATCTTATATTCCTGGCATGAGTAGCAGGAAGTTGAAATTGGGCACGCTATTTATCCAAAAGTGAAAATGCTGCCCGCTATACCTTAAGAAGTTAAGGGGCACACCAATTAAATGTTTAGACATTTTTATTTTCAGAGTTTTAATTGAACACGTGAATTATTCCTGGGGAAAAAAACAATGTAAACATGGTATACAACATGTATGAAATGTTTGAAATGTTTTTAAAATAATGAGTGAGTTAGAGGGAGAGAAAGAGGAAAGAAACACTCACGTAATGGGGTTGAATGACCTCTGAATTATTTATTTATGGGGTTATTAAGGGTATTAATTCTAATTTGATCTGTTATTTTTATTATTTTCAATTAACCAGCAGTGTTTTTATTTTTTACACATTAATCACAATGTGAGTCATGTGTCAAAAGGGGGGATTACCAGTCCCCTGAGGCTTCTTGGTTAAATATGCGAGTTTGAGAGTTTTGTTTTGTTCACATGTGTATCGAAGGATATATGCAGAAGTGTATGGCTGTTTGTTGTGTTTGTTCTGTTTCTGCTTTGCTTTCATATAAATCTCACGAGATTGGGCCTGCTGGATGGTTGAGATTTCTCCCTAAGAATTAGCCGTCTCCCTGAGCCTGTAACTCTGCGGTGAGGCCATCGATATGATTGGGGAGTGTAAGCAAATTAAAAAAATAATAATGCTTTCAACTAGTTGTTGTTATTCTCTTTGACATGTGTCTTCTAAATTTGTAATACAGTAAATCATTTGCCTGGATTTCTTGAATCAGAAATGCGCTAAACTAAACTGTTGTTCTGATCTGTCCTCTCTCGAGGTTATGGTGAAGGTGACCACAGATGGTATCTAGATGCATAAAAGGGACAATTTGATCGAGAACAGTGTGAACCTAAACTCCTTCTAACCGGCTGAAGCAACGGCAAAAATGGCGTTCAGTATGGTCCTTCACCACTTCTACCGTGAGACCTGAGTCTGAGTCGGCCACCTGTACACAGTATCCAGTCAAAGCTATCAACTGCCTGTTCTCTCATGCCTTTCTCTCAGGAGTGCGACAAGAGTTCACATGGAGTGAGCATGGAGAGAGATCCGTTACAAACTTCTCTCATGTTGCTGGTATACTGGTTGGCTAATGAACAAGACATAATGGACTGTAAAGGTGAGAGACATTATCAAGGGCCATCCACTTGGAACATGTGTGCTATTGGGAAGACGAACTGTAAAGCTATCTGAAGAAGAAAATGAAGAGACACCAGAAGATTGAATGCCGAGGGAGAGAGGGGGTTGGTCAACTGTGCCCGTATTGGGGTGTCAAGTTGATTGTAGAGGTCTACACACTGCAAAATGTATAGTAATTTAGACTAAGAATGCATTGAGATACTGATATATAATTGTCACGTGATGAGAGAGTTAATGCTAGAATTATGGATAACCAGTGGCGTGCCGTGGGCCTGGGGCCTGGGCCTTCAGTGAGGTCCTACACAGTCCCATCCAAATTAATCCACCTCTTATTACCATCATTATGATGCCATGGCTCTAGACACTATACATTTAGACAGAAACGCACTATAACCAGCTATTGCGTCACCTTGAAATTGACATTTTTTTTCAGAGAATTGCAGGGGAAGAGCACAATACAGTACAGTTCAACTAATATGCAAGAACATAGTCGAGTGCAACAGAGTTATATTAATATTCTTCTTCTATCCATTTCTGGTCCACAAACTTTGAGCTTTAAGTCAAAAAATATATACAGTTCCTGTTTACCCAAAAACATGACACAATCAACATTTCAATATTTCCCTATTTTTCTTCACCTTTTCATTGTGCAGCTCCGTTGCCCTTGCGCGCTTGTTCGTTGAGCTGTAGATCCACTCGGGTGTCCCCAAAAGTTTTCAAAAGCACCATTGCTTGTAAGTGCCCAGCCGTACTTTGGTGTCTCGTTGCTGCCTTGGTTAGACACCTCAAGTTTGCAAAGCCAGTGTGGCTCCAAACACCAAATCGATCACTTGCAAATTATAGGCATTCCCAGCAGTACAGTTTGCAGTGCTTCTCGGAGCCTGTGAGCCATTGATAGCGCTCGTAGTTGGAACTTTGAAAGTGGCGAACGAACCCCTTTCCCGCCTGTGACAGGCTTTGTAGCGTCGGCGTCGGGCGACCTCTCCTTACAATGTCTAACTTTTCTTGAAAAGTTTGTCTTGAGAATGGCGTTATAATTATATCCTCGACCAAATCGATATCTTCTCCTCCTTCCGCCATTGTGGGTTGAAAAAACAGCTTAGTAGTACGCAAATGAATTCGTTTATCAAATTCAGTTTCCTAGTTCTGCATAGACCTGCCCATAGGACTTGCCTCTCAATATTGGTAATCCAATCAAAAGACGTGCACACACTACGCCTGCTAGCTGGCTCCTGTGTAACACCTGTGTAACACAATAGCCAGCTCTAAAGCTGATTGGTTGACACTACATTTTCATTTCCATTCACTTTAAGCTACAAGCGCCTGCACTGTTGATTCTGAAGGCCCGAGGGCAGATTTTAGACCCCTGGCAACACATGATGGCTGAATATGATTGGATAAAAGATATAACATAAAGACCAGCCCTCCAAATCTCAACATGGGGCTGGAAGCAGTGCAACCAAGAGGAAAGCTATGAAATGAAGAGTATAACTCTTACTCTGGGGAATAATTTAATACATATTTGTGGGAAAATATATTTGAAAAAATGTTTATATTCTGATGATGTTTAGGCCAGCAGAGAAGGCCTTGCTGGCCCTGACGGCCCACCACTGTGGATAACTATACTACATGTTCTTGTAAAATCTGCTTGTGCCAATGTGTGCTAAGTTGAGGGTTTGAACGTTTAGTGATAGAACCAACGTGAATCACTGAGCAATGTCATTATACATTTGGGTTGGATTATTAATTGGGTTTTAATTATGATTTGGAAACTGAATGACTTCCCTGACCTATTCCCAATTCCTGACAACATCTCTGATGACGAGGACCCTGAGGATAAGGACCCAGATGTAGAGCTCATGTTACACACTGTGTGTACAAAGTGCACAAAGAGGAGTCTCTGTCAATAGTGTAGGAAAGGTTCTAAACGAGATGGACATTTCCATCACGCTGACCCCTACCACTGGGCTCGTTGTCAGCAAGATTATTGTCCCATTTGCTGTAATAAAGCTTGTTTGTGATGTTAATATATATATTTTAAAATTATTTTCCACATTGACTGTGTTTTGATAAAGAAGGTATTAAACTCAGCAACCCAAAGGAAGGTTGTTTACCGTGAATGTTTGGCACCAGAAGGATGTCTTTTGTTTGTTTAAATAACCACTTGATTAGAATTTTTCGCGACAACCGCCACGCGACGTCCTAAGGACTAGTCAAAAAAAAAGCCCAGAGAAAGTCCTAAAAAGCTCCTGACATGGTCGTCAGTGACGTCTTGAGAACTTACAGGGAACTAGATACAGGTCTCTCAGAGAACGTTTCCTTGGGACCATCATGCAACGTCCTAAGGACTAGTACATTTTAAGTACTGAGAACATCCTCAAAAGGTCCTGACATGGTCCTCAGTGACATCTTGGGAACTTAAAGGGAACTAGACAAAGGTCTCTCAGAGAAGGTTCCCATGAGACCATTGGTGGTCTGTGCCATTTAAGATGAGGGAGGACACTTTTTTATGAGCATTTCTATTACAGCATATTGGATGACAGTCTTTCATGTTCCAGCTCAATGTAACATTAATAGGTTAAGGTCTACTACATGATACTCAAATGTTCATCATGAGGCTGCTACAACCTAGCCTATAAATAAGAGTTCTTCAATGTAGGTGCACAAGTTGAGAGACATTTGAGTAATCAAGGTGACAGACATTGACACATTCAATACCGACTTACACACTCTTTCATGTATCTAGCTGATCCAGGCTGTAGCCATTAGTCCAATACTTGCAAACAAAGTTTCTATTGGACAAATTCAGGTATGTTTATCCCCATTTCGTTACGTTTGCTTCCGTTTAAGAAACGTTTTTCAACAGAATCGCTGGAATGAATACACCCCTGATCACATGCAAACACAGTTCATTCTCATAGCAGCCACATACAAACAGCATGATCCCTTTGATTGTTGTATAATTACTTCTCGCATCTATGCTCTCTCCTCCTCTCACCTTTTCCCTTCGCTTGTGGACTTCAGTGCACAACAACACATCAGCTGTCTGTGACCAGGCAAAAAAAAACTTTACAGGCCTTCATATCATAACCACTAACTGCCTACATAATTGTCACCATATTAGCTAACGTCATGTATATCAGCTACAATCATGCAGTACAGTGTGCAGTCAGCAAGCAGCTTAGCAGTTACACCGACGGGCCCGTGGCAATAAATGAACAGAACCAAAAGCATATATTGACTTGGAACAGTTCCAGTGTTGGATAGCCATAGCCAGCTAAGTAACCTAGCATCCCTCTCTGTTTGAGCCAGGTGTTTGATTAGGCTAAACTAGCTAGCTAGGTACGTGAATGTACAAAAATACACTGCTCAAAAAAATTAAGGGAACACTAAAATAACACATCCTAGATCTGAATGAATGAAATATTCTTATTAAATACTTTTTTCTTTACATAGGTGAATGTGCTGACAACAAAATTACACAAAAATTATCAATGGAAATCAAATTTATCAACCCATGGAGGTCTGGATTTGGAGTCACACTTAAAATTAAAGTGGAAAACCACACTAGAGGCTGATCCAACTTTGATGTAATGTCCTTAAAACAAGTCAAAATGAGGCTCAGTAGTGTGTGTGGCCTCCACGTGCCTGTATGAACTCCCTACAATGCCTGATGAGGTGGCGGATGGTCTCCTGAGGGATCTCCTCCCAGACCTGGACGAAAGCATCTGCCAACTCCTGGACAGTCTGTGGTGCAACATGGCGTTGGTGGATGGAGCGAGGCATGATGTCCCAGATGTGCTCAATTGGATTCAGATCTGGGGAACGGGCGGGCCAGTCCATAGCACCTCTTGCAGGAACTACTGACACACTCCAGCCACATGAGGTCTAGCATTGTCTTGCATTAGGAGGAACCCAGGGCCAACCGCACCAGCATATGGTCTCACAAGGGGTCTGAGGATCTCATCTCGGTACCTAATGGCAGTCAGGCTACCTCTGGCGAGCACATGGAGGGCTGTGCGACCCCCCCAAAGAAATGCCACCCCACACCATGACTGACCCACCGCCAAACCGGTCATGCTGGAGGATGTTGCAGGCAGGAGAACGTTCTCCACGGTGTCTCCAGACTCTGTCACGTCTGTCACATGTGCTCAGTGTGAACCTGCTTTCATCTGTGAAGACCACAGGGCGCCAGTGGTGAATTTGCCAATCTTGGTGTTCTCTGGCAAATGAAAAACGTCCTGCACGGTGTTGGGCTGTAAGCACAACCCCCACCTGTGGACGTCGGGCCCTCATACCACCCTCATGGAGTCTGTTTCTGACCGTTTGAGCAGACACATGCACATTTGGAGCCTGCTGGAGGTCATTTTGCAGGACTCTGGCAGTGCTCCTCCTGCTACTCCTTGTACAACGGCGGAGGTAGCGGTCCTGCTGCTGGCTTGTTGCCCTCCTACGGCCTCCTCCACGTCTCCTGATGTACTGGCCTGTCTCCTGGTAGTGCCTCCATGCTCTGGACACTAACACTGACAGACACAGCAAACCTTCTTGCCACAGCTCGCATTGATGTGCCATCCTGGATGAGCTGCACTACCTGAGCCACTTGTGAGGGTTGTAGACTCCGTCTCATGCTACCACTAGAGTGAAAGCACCACCAGCATTCAAAAGTGACCAAAACATCAGCCAGGAAGCAAAGGAACTGAGAAGTGGTCTATGGTCCCCACCTGCAGAACCACTCCTTTATTGGCGGTGTCTTGCTAATTGCCTATAATTTCCACCTGTTGTCTATTCTATTTGCACAACAGCATGTGAAATGTATTGTCAATCAGTGTTGCTTCCTAAGTGGACAGTTTGATTTCACAGAAGTGTGATTGACTTGGAGTTACATTGTGTTGTTTAAGTGTTCCCTTTTATTTTTTTTATTTTAGAGCAGAGTATATATTAAATATAGCTCTCTCTCTCTCTCTCTTGCTTCTCCTTCATTTGTGAAGAAATTAGAAATTAGAATTTGTTCAAATCGGTTCAACTACTCATCACATTTTATGCACTGCAGTGCTAGCTAGCTGTAGCTTATGCTTTCCGTACTAGATCCTTTGATTTGGTGGACAACATGTTAGTTCATGCTGCCAGAGCTCTGACAGGTTGGAGGACAACCTCCGGAAGTTGTCATAATTACGGTGTAAGTCTTTGGAAGGGGGTGAGAACCACAAGCCTCCTAGGTTTTGTATTGAAGTCAATGTACCCAGAGGAGGACGGAAACTAGCTGTCCCCCGGCTACACCCCAGTGCTACACTACAGAGTGCTGTTGACCCTACTTTAGACCTTCATTGCAAAACTGTGTTTTAATACATTTTTTGGTGACGTGAATATATTTAGTATAGTTTTAACTAAAAACTATAACTTTTTCAGTGTTTCACTATTTTAATTTTATTGAAATTCACTGAAGATGGTCCTCCCCTTCCTCCTCTGAGGAGTCTCCACTGCTTAGGGCCATCACACAACGTCCTAAGGACTAGTAAATTAAAAGTCCCGAGAACGTCCTCCAAAGTTCCTGACATGGTCCTCAGTGATGTCCTGGTAACCCAGAGGAAACTGACCAGCTCTGTTGAAAACATCTCTGCTTATGACAGGTAATGCATGTTGTTTTCTGCAGTTTCTGATTACAAACCGTTCCAATAACCGATAAATATAATTAAGGACACAGCAAACAAATGACTGTAATACAATTTCTTTTTTTAACATTTAGCCACTCAACTAACCCAGTGGTTCCCAAACTTTTATAGCCCCGTACCCCTTCAAACGTTCAACCTCCAGCTGCGTACCCCCTCTAGCACTAGGGCCAGCGCACTCTCAAATATTGTTTTTTGCCATCATTGTAAACCTGCCACACACACACTATAATGTTACATTTACTTTAACATAAGAATGAGTGTGAGTTTGTCACAACCCGGCTTGTGGGAAGTGACAAAGAGCTCTTACAGGACCAAGGCACAGATAATAATAATCAATCATTTTGCTCTTTATTTAACCATCTTACAAATAAAACCTTATTTGTTCATCGAAAATAGTGAATAACTCACCACAGGTTAATGAGAAGGGTGTGCTTGAAAGGATGTACAGTACATAACTCTGCAATGTTGGGTTGCATTGGAGAGAGTCTCAGTCTTAAATAGTTTTCCACACACAGTCTATGCCTGTATTTAGTTTTCATGCTAGTGAGGGCTGAGAATCCACTCTCACATGGATACGTGGTTGCAAAGGGCATCAGTGTCTTAACAACGCGATTTTCCAAGGCAGGATACTCTAAGCGCAGCCCAATCCAGAAATCTGGCAATGGCTTCTGATTAAATTCAATTTTCACAGAAGCACTTTTTGAAATTTCGATGAGGCTCTGTTGTTCAAATATTGGTAAGTGGACTGGAGGCAGGGCCTGAAAGGGATAACGAATTTGACATTATCCATAAGCTTGAGTTCATTTGCACACAGAAATCATACAATGATGGAAAGACCTGTGTGTTGTCATTGTTAATGCAGACAGAGAAGAGCTCCAACTTCTTAATCATAGCCTCAATTTTGTCCCGCATATTGAATATAGTTGCTGAGAGTCTCTATAATCCTAGATTCAGATAATTCAGGTGAGGAAAAACATCACCCAGATAGGCCAGTACTGTGAGAAAGTAGTCATCATGCAAGCGGTCAGACAAGTGAAAATTATGGTCAGAAAATAAAATTTTAAGCTCTTCTCTCAATTTAAAAAAAACATATCAAGAGGCGCAGTATTGACAACCAGTGCACTTCTGTATGTTGTAAAAGCATTAAATGGTCGCTGCCCATGTCATTGTATAGTGCAGAAAATACACGAGAGTTCAGTGGCCTTGCTTTAATAAAGTTAACCATTTTCACTATCGTGTCCAAAACGTATATCAAGCTGGCAGCAAGAGCCACTCGGTGGATGTTGCAGTGTACCCAAGTGGCGTCGGGAACAAATGCTTGCATGTGCATTACCACTCCACTGTCTCACTGCCATGGATTTTGCGCCATCAGTACAGAAACTAACAAGAGCAGCAGCTACATTTGGCTACATGCGGACCGTAGTGGAATTCCTGCGAGAGAGTAACGGTTAATGTGATTGGATGTTCATTATTTGACTAGGCTACCTGTATTTGACATTGTGTTGTTATTTTGCTGAACACTAGATAGTTTAATTTTATTTTTGGCAGTGAAATGAGGCTCCTCAGATGAGAAAAAAAACTCCCCCAAATGTATAGCCCGGTTTGAAAATATAAATGGACTGTTTAAAAATGTGAATCACTTGTCTGAAGTCAGTACAGCCGATTGCCAACTTCTGTCTGTAGCATCTAAACAGTTTGGACTATACACGAATATCACCCCTCTGTTGAAATGTGAGGCTCTCACGAACATGTACATGTCTCTTTATTTTGCTGTAGGATGCCCACAGGCCTCCCAAGACTCATCTGAAGTTCCCCAGGTAGAGGGTGAAAATATGAATGGAAGTATATATGGAGTAGAGGTCGACCGAGTATGATTTTTCAACGCCGATACCGATACCGATTATTGGAAGACAAAAAAACGCTGATACCGATTTTTAAAATGTGTATATATAAATGTGTATATATACATGTGTATATGTATACACATACTTGTAATAATGCAACAATACTGAATGAACACTTTTATTTTAACTTAATATAATACATATTATGGGCTTTTGGATGGGTGTTCTTAAGGTGATTCCACAGGTTGGTGGTATTTTTTTACTTAGCCGTTGCTGACCCCAAGCTTATATCTTTAGCACAAATAAGACACCTTGCTTTCCCTGGTGCCAATTCCGTGTAATAGTCCCACACTGGTGCTCTGCTTTTCTCTGCCATCTGTAAAACACACACACAGCTCTGAAGTCACAATGATACTGGAGACAGGAGACAAATACTGTTTGAATAAAAATATAGTTTAACCTGTTGCTTCTACCCGGGACGCTTGCGTCCCAACTAGAGCTCTGGAAATGCAAATGCGCTACGCTAAATGCTAATAGTATTAGTTAAAACTCAAAAGTTCATTAAAATACACATGCAGGGTATCGAATTAAAGCTACACTCGTTGTGAATCCAGGCAACAAGTCAGATTTTTAAAATGCTTTTCGGCGAAAGCATGAGAAGCTATTATCTGATAGCATGCAACACCCCAAAAGACCCACAGGGGACGTAAACAAAATAATTAGCATTTCGGCGTTACACAAACCGCACAATAAAATAGAAAACATTCATTACCTTTCACCATCTTCTTTGTTGGCACTCCTAGATGTCCCATAAACACTATTTGGGTCTTTATTTCGATTAAATCGGTCCATATAAAGCCTAGATATCGTTATATGTAGACTGTGTGATAAACGAAAAACATCGTTTCAAAACGTAACGTCATTTTTTTTTAAAATTCAAAAAGTCGACGATAAACTTTCACAAAACACTTCGAAATACGTTTGTAATGCAACTTTAGGTATTAGTAAACGTTAATAAGCGATAAAATTCATCAGGAGGCGATGTAAAGATTATTAGCTGTCCGTCTGGAAAAATGTCCGGCTAGAAACTCAACGAAAATATCCGGTCCTAGACCGGATTAGATACGGTGTCCTGTATGTGTTTGACCAAGAAAAAACTCGAAGGGAAATGACAAGACTCTAGACACCCTGTGGAAGCTGTAGGTACTGCAACCTCAGTCAATTAATTGTGGTTCACGTTTATCAATGGGTTCAAGTAGCGCATGGATATATTTTCCCCATTTTCAGTGATCAGTTTTTCCTGTGCTTTTCGATGTAAATGCCGTTCTGGTAAAGCCACAGCAGTGATTTAACCAGTTTTTTAAACGTCTGAGTGTTTTCTATCCACACAGACTAAGCAAATGCATATACTATATTCCTGGCATGAGTAGCAGGGCGCTGAAATGTTTCGCGATTTTTAACAGAATGTTCAAAAAAGTAGAGGGTCGACTGAAGAGGTTAAGTTGCCTGTGATGAATGTTGAAAACAAAAACTGTAATTTCTATATGCAGGAAATCCTATTTTAATAATGGACATGGTAAGAATTGACTACCAAAGTGCGAGTCATAATTCCCATGACACCTAGCAAAATCTGAAAAGCGGTTCCTTCATTCATTTATTCCATAGGATATTTTTAGATTCACTTAAAATAAGGTCTGTGTTTTGTGTAGGCTTACACCACCTTGCCAATTTTATAACTGTGTAGATATCCATAGGACAAGGTAACTCTGATCAATATTAGCAAGTGCAAGCTAACTAGCTAAATTGCCATACATGTTTAATGATTTTCGACCTGTCCCCAAATTAATGTCATTGGTTCAGAGTTTGTTTTGATATTTTAACCTGCGTGTCGTGATCGCGTTTGGTGTGGGGGGACAAAATAAATGTATGCACGATGGCGCACGCGCGTATCCGGTTTGGGTTCGGTGTCAGTTTCTTTTTTTTATCTGTTCTTTAGTATTTATATGTTTGACTACTGTTACTTTTACTTCACTGCAGTCCTAAAGAAAATAATGTACTTTTTTACTCAATACATTTCCCATGACACTCAAAAGTACTCGTTACATTTTCAATGCTTATCAGGGCAGGAAAATGGTCCAATTCACTCACTTATCAAGAGAACATCCCTGGTCATCCCTACTTCCTCTGATCTGGAGGACACACTAAACACAAATGCTTCATTTGTAAGTGATGTCTGCATGTTTTATTGTGCCCCTGGCTATCCATAGAAAAGAAAAGAAAAATTGTGCCGTCTGATTTGCTTTTTATTATTATTTTTTAAAAATTGTACCCCTTTTTTCTCCCCAATTGTTGTAGTAGCTACTATCTTGTCTCATCGCTACAACTCCCGTACGGGCTCGGGAGAGACGAAGGTTGAAAGTCATGCGTACACCGTGCACCTGGCAACCTTGGTTAGCGCTCACTGCGCCCGGCCCGCCACAGGAGTCGCTGGTGCGCGATGAGACAAGGACATCCCTACCGACCTAGGCCAGTTGCTCCCGGTCGTGGCCGGTTTACGACAGAGCCTGGGCACGAACCCAAGGACTCTGATGGCACAGCTGGCGCTGCAGTACAGCGCCCTTAACCACTGCGCCCAGTGGTTTTTGCAATTTTGCATTTTCTTTTGATACTTAAGTATATTTAAAACCAAATACTTTTAGACTTTTACTCAATAAGTATTTTTCTGGGTGATTTTAACTTTTGTGAGTCACTTTGCATCAAGGCATCTTTACTTTTACTGAAGTATGACAATTGCGTACTTTTTCCACCAATGGACTTAGACCACTTATGATGAGATCACCGTTCAGTATCAGGTCTACTTGCCAGTTTCCTTACTCAACAGTCACACTTGTTCAATCTGTACTTATTGCTCCCCTCTTGGTAATACATTTAATTGTAATGTTACTAATTTATACCCCATTCTTTTTAGTGGCAAAGAGGTTCAAGAACTTCAGGAGATTTGTGTACGAGTATGAAGTCAAGACCCTTAATGGTGTAAATGGAGCTACCAGCCTCAAGAATGGCCCAAAAGTCACCTGCAAGGTACGTGACAGACAGCTGAGCCCAGAGCCCTTAATCAACTCTTCAGTGCTTTCACTCAACTTCCCTTATAGAATGGAACATTAAATTGACAGTCCTCTGACCATCCCTTTTCTCCTTCTTCTCACAGGTCGAAATCGATGTGCTCCAAACATGCAGTTTTATCCTGCGCACCACAGAGACAGGGATTTACACACCTTTTCAATTTCTTTATAACTATCACGTTTGAAGGTAAGACCCAGGTGAAGTGACAAAAGTTTATTAATTCGAACACGGGCAGGCAAAGGTACGGGACGGCAGGCAGGCTCAGGGTCAGGTCAGGCAGAGGTCGGTAATCCAGAGTAGTGGGCAATGGTACAGGACGACAGGCAGGCTCAGGGTCAGGGCAGGCAGAAAGGAAAAGAACAGGAAAACTAGAAAACAGACAAGGCAGGAGCAAGGGGGGAAACGCTGGTAGGTTTGTGGAACAAAACTAACTGGTAACAGACAAACAGAGAACACAGGTATAAATACACAGGAGAAAATGGGGAAGATGGGCAACACCTGGAGGGGGGTGGAGGCAATCACAAAGACAGGTGAAACAGGTCAGGGCATGACAATAACCCTTCATGGCAGAATAAAAGTCGACAAAATAAGTAGTTACCTAGATGATCTCCCTTTCCTGAACAGGAACTCCCTGAAGG
The DNA here is from genome assembly GCF_034236695.1 of Oncorhynchus nerka. Taxonomy (NCBI): domain Eukaryota; kingdom Metazoa; phylum Chordata; class Actinopteri; order Salmoniformes; family Salmonidae; genus Oncorhynchus; species Oncorhynchus nerka. The sequence continues at coordinate 44,229,960 of NC_088408.1, read as the reverse complement.
TCATGGTTGAGGGACAGAGGTGTGAAACTCTTCCCTGAGGAGGATGAGACCACCACCATCTTGAACATCAAAAGAGGAATTGTCTCTGCCTTAATCGTGCATGCTTTGGAGGAGGAGAAGAACAAGGACATGGTAAGAGCTGACAACAGTAATTTCCTCACCTGCCAACTCACTGCCAATTATTCAGTGACCTAACATAACAGTCATAAGGTCCATATAGGTCTGGTCATCAAGACAATTGGATTTTGTGTGTGATATATCAGGGTGATAAATACCAAACAACAAGTTGTTAGAATGACACCACCATATATAAAGCTGCAGGTCAAAGTCCTTAATAGCCTTGTCTCAAGACAGAGCACAGGAGGAGCCATTCTATCTATTATATGGAGTTGACCATTCTGGATCTATATACTATTTATAGCCTTTTTAGTAACAGTCGTGAAAAGGAAACACAGATACCAAAGCATATTGTGTAAACCTAATAATCTATACTTCCTCTCCTGAAATGGATGTATGACCTCGCTAAAGTCCTGTAGCTCACTTCATCACTTCACCTTCTTGTTTACAAAGCTCTGTTCCACAAGTTTCCAACATACCTCACTTCCCTTTTGAAATCTAAAAATATGAGATGCCAACCCCCCTCGCAGTGTTTGTTAACTCTTGAGGTCCCACAACATTTGGTAAATCCGCCTTTATCTTTAATGCATTACAGTTATGGAATACCTTACAAAACAAATGACACCTGGATTCCCTAGTGCCGATGGGACAATTTAAAACTGCTAAAGGAGTTCACTGAAGTGTGCAGTTGTTTCAATTGATTATTCCAACTTGATGTAATTACCTGATGTAATGTATTTATAGCTTTCTTGTAGTTTTTATATATATATTTTGTTGTTGCTGTATTGATGTAATTTGTGTCCTCAGGGCACTATTGTAAATGAGATAGTGGTCTCAATTGGGTTCCCCTGAATAAATAAAAGTTGTTAAAATAAATAATAATATTTGACTCTTACAAAAACTTTCACAACTTTCAGGCCACCCTTCATGGAGTGTGACACCGACTTCGCCGTTAACTCCAGGGAAGACATAGCCACTGACGTCACCGTCACCAGACACCTGTCCAAATGCGACAGCTTCATTGCCCAGAAGGATCACAGCAGCCCCCTGGATATCATCTCTGGCATGGTAAGAGGAGGAAAAAAAACAAATTTGATGGCGATCCTTTACAAAAAAACATTTGGTAATTATTTGATTAAGCATTACATTTGAATATAATATAATAGTTGTATTAATTTACACCATAAACCAACCAAGAATGTTGTTCCTGACAAAGTGTTTGATTCTGGTTCCCCATCAACAGCAATACCCACTGTCCAAGCTGATCAGCAGCACCCAGACTTGCAACTACAAGTTTGACAGTCAGAAGAAGCACATGACTGCTGGATCCTGCACTGAGAAGCACATATTCCTGCCTTTCTCCCACCAGTAAATCCAGACAATTAAAAATCTGTTTTTCCAGTGAATAGCATACTGAGTCTGCAATAATGGTAGCCAACATATGATCCTGGCCAGTTTGTCATTCATTAAATGTTCTTCCATCCTCTTTCCCAAATGACTGAGTATGGAGTGTCAACACTGGTGAAACAGACTGACTCTCCTAGAGACTAGCAAGAACAACGAAAGAGCCTTCAACCACAGTGAGAATTTCCTCTCATAGTTCCTTTTACTGTTCAACCTTAAAAACTTGACAACTCAGCTTTTACCAAAATTATGAAAAGTATGTGTACTGTACCAGGCGACTATTACAACATTTCTTCCATTTTACTCTCTGAAGATGAAGCCAACCTCAAGGGTCTGCCCATGGAGGCTGCTGAGGACAAAGCTGTCGTCCAAACCGCAAATGCTGCTCTTGCCACCATGAGGGAACAGAACACCCATACCAGACCAACCAGGGCCACCAGCGTGCCAGCACCTTCCAGAGACTCGTGGCCAAACTCTGTGGACTGAAGGGTGACACTATGAGCCCCGCCGTCCCCGAGATGGTGTCCGTGTCGCGAGTGCAGCAGCGCCATGCTCCAGCACCTTAGGACCTTTGGGACTGAATCTATTGAGGTTGACACTGCCGTCTATGCCCTTGGACTCCTGCCCCACCCCTCCCGCCTCCTGGTCAAAGACATGCTCAGCATGGCTCAGTACAAACAGAGCAAGCCCATCATGTTTTCTCAAGGAAAAGTTGTCAGAAAGAAAGTCCAAAATGTATACTGTACTTGGTTAATGATGGTTACAGACAATGACTTATGGTTTCAGTTTAGTTGAATAAACATTGTGGTCCAAATGTTCATTGCCACCCTCTTGTTTTGTGTTACTAGGCTCTACCAGGCTGAGGGCAAAGTCACCCCAGAGATCACAGCTGTGTCTGAGTTCCTCGCCTCCCTTCTGGCTGCTGAATGCACTGGAGAGAAGGATCTGACATTCCTGACCCTGAGGGTATGTTGTTGCTCAACCAATCAGCTTCTTCCCACCTAATCACATGGCATGGAAAGTTCGACATCATTGCTTGTTTATCTGAATCTCTCTTTATGTAATGGCGTCCAGGTTGTTGGAAACATTGGAGGCCATGGAGGCTGCCGACGCCACCATGAAGACCACCCTGCGGAAGTTCATGAGACAGTCCGCCACAACCCTGCAGGTGCAGCTCACCTCCATCCAGGCCTTCAGACGCCTGTCTGTGACCGATGAGGTAAACTATATGCAAAAATATCAATAAAATGGGCCTGTATTCAAAAAGTGTCTCTGAGAAAAGTGATGATCTGGGATCACATACCCCCTTATCCATATGTTATTCATTATGATCTAAAAGGGCAAACTGATCCTATATCACCACTCCTACTGTGAAACTCTTTGTGAATAAGGGTTCTCCGCTGATATACTGTAGCACACATTCTCCTTTCTCGAATGCATTGACTTATTAGCTGCCATTTTGTTTTCATTTCCAGGTTTGCTCTAACCTCCATTGAGTGAGCTCACATGCTAAGGGTGCCGTGCAGAAGAGACTGGCAGCCTACCTGATTCTGATGAGGACACCTGAGGCAAGTGACCTGGAGCTGGTGAAGAAAATACTGAAGGCATCGATGCAGGAGCAGAAACCAGAGGTCCAGGAGCAGAATGCGCAGGTCAAGGCCTTTGTGACCTCTCACATCTACAACATCATCCACTCCAATGACCCCGAGACCTTGAAGTATGTATAACCATCTTCTGAAAGAGACTGTCATAATATTGACCACCAAACCAGTCAACTAAGGGTGGCAGTGGTTAGAGCGTTGGATCAGTAACCAAAAGGTTGCTGGATCGAATCCCCGAGCTAACAAGGCAAAAAATCTGACATTTTGCCCCTGAACAAGGCAGTTAACCCACTCATCCCCGTAGGCCGTCATTGTAAATAAGAATTTGTTAACTGACTTGCCAAGTTAAAAGGATCTGCCCATTTTTTTAAATTTTCGCCTAAAATGACATACCCAAATCTAACTGCCTGTAGCTCAGGACCTGAGGCAGGGATATGTATATTCTTGATACCATTTGAAAGGAAACACTTTTAAGTTTGTGGAAATGTGAAATGAATGTAGGAGAATATAACACATTATATCTGGTAAAAGATAATACAAAGAAAACATGCGTTGTTTTGTATTTTTTTTGTACCATCATCTTTGAAATGCAATAGAAAGGCCATAATGTATTATTCCAGCTCAGGTGATATTTAGATTTTGGCCACTAGATGGCAGCAGTGTATGTTGAAAGTTTTAAACTGATCCAATGAAACATTGTATTTCTCTTCAAAATGTTGTTTCAAGACTGCCCAAATGTGCCTAATTGGTTTCTTAATCAATTTTAAGCTCATAACTGTACACTCTTCTCAAACAATGGCATGGTATTCTTCCACTGTAATAGCTACTGTAAATTGGACAGTTAGATTAACAAGAATTTAGACTTTCTGCCAACATCAGATACAGTGAGGGAAAAAAGTATTTGATCCCCTGCTGATTTTGTACGCTTGCCCACTGACAAAGAAATGATCAGTCTATAATTTTAATGGTAGGTTTATTTGAACAGTGAGAGGCAGAATAACAAAAAAAATTCCTGAAAAACACATGCCAAAAATGTTATAAAGCATATGGTCTCACAGGGAGTTCCCCTATGGGATCGCCTTGCCATAACAGGTTTTAAGGACCAAAAAACTGACAGCTGTGCCATATAAATGGCAAAATAGTTGGGAAGAGATTTTCGATTGCAAGGGCTGCGTACTGGCGGCAGGGAAGTCAGGCAGAGGAGAGCAAAAACTGGGTTTTCAACGGAGCAGTTTAATACATATGTAACGCTCGTCTGTGATGGAAGAAGAGGAGGACCAGTGTGGTAAGTGTCCATATTGTTTTAATACGAATACTGAACATTGAACAACGTGAACATCTCTTCCCTCTGCTCAAACCTTCTCCAACCTATCTCCTGATTCTGCCTCCTCAACCCTCCTCTCCTCCCTTTCTGCATCCTTTGACTCTCTATGTCCCCTATCCTCCAGGCCGGCTCGGTCCTCCCCTCCCGCTCCGTGGCTCGACGACTCATTGCGAGCTCACAGAACAGGGCTCCGGGCAGCCGAGCGGAAATGGAGGAAAACTCGCCTCCCTGCGGACCTGGCATCCTTTCACTCCCTCCTCTCTACATTTTCCTCCTCTGTCTCTGCTGCTAAAGCCACTTTCTACCACTCTAAATTCCAAGCATCTGCCTCTAACCCTAGGAAGCTCTTTGCCACCTTCTCCTCCCTCTTGAATCCTCCTCCCCTCCCCCTCCTCCCTCTCTGCAGATGACTTCATCAACCATTTTGAAAAGAAGGTCGACGACATCCGATCCTCGTTTGCTAAGTTAAACGACACCGCTGGTTCTGCTCACACTGCCCTACCCTGTGCTCTGACCTCTTTCTCCCCTCTCTCTCCAGATGACATCTCGCGTCTTGTGACGGCCGGCCGCCCAACAACCTGCCCGCTTGACCCTATCCCCTCCTCTCTTCTCCAGACCATCTCCGGTGACCTTCTCCCTTACCTCACCTCGCTCATCAACTCATCCCTGACCGCTGGCTACGTCCCTCCCGTCTTCAAGAGAGCGAGAGTTGCACCCCTTCTGAAAAAACCTACACTCGATCCCTCCGATGTCAACAACTACAGACCAGTATCCCTTCTTTCTTTTCTCTCCAAAACTCTTGAACGTGCCGTCCTTGGCCAGCTCTCCCGCTATCTCTCTCAGAATGACCTTCTTGATCCAAATCAGTCAGGTTTCAAGACTAGTCATTCAACTGAGACTGCTCTTCTCTGTATCACGGAGGCGCTCCGCACTGCTAAAGCTAACTCTCTCTCCTCTGCTCTCATCCTTCTAGACCTATCGGCTGCCTTCGATACTGTGAACCATCAGATCCTCCTCTCCACCCTCTCCGAGTTGGGCATCTCCCGGCGCGGCCCACGCTTGGATTGCGTCCTACCTGACAGGTCGCTCCTACCAGGTGGCGTGGCGAGAATCCGTCTCCTCACCACGTGCTCTCACCACTGGTGTCCCCCAGGGCTCTGTTCTAGGCCCTCTCCTATTCTCGCTATACACCAAGTCACTTGGCTCTGTCATAACCTCACATGGTCTCTCCTATCATTGCTATGCAGACGACACACAATTAATCTTCTCCTTTCCCCTTCTGACGACCAGGTGGCGAATCGCATCTCTGCATGTCTGGCAGATATATCAGTGTGGATGACGGATCATCACCTCAAGCTGAACCTCGGCAAGACGGAGCTGCTCTTCCTCCCGGGAAGGACTGCCCGTTCCATGATCTCGCCATCACGGTTGACAACTCCATTGTGTCCTCGTCCCAGAGCGCTAAGAACCTTGGCGTGATCCTGGACAACACCCTGTCGTTCTCAAATAACATCAAGGCGGTGGCCCGTTCCTGTAGGTTCATGCTCTACAACATCCGCAGAGTACGACCCTGCCTCACACAGGAAGCGGCGCAGGTCCTAATCCAGGCACTTGTCATCTCCCGTCTGGATTACTGCAACTCGCTGTTGGCTGGGCTCCCTGCCTGTGCCATTAAACCCCTACAACTCATCCAGAACGCCGCAGCCCGTCTGGTGTTCAACCTTCCCAAGTTCTCTCACGTCACCCCGCTCCTCCGCTCTCTCCACTGGCTTCCAGTTGAAGCTCGCATCCGCTACAAGACCATGGTGCTTGCCTACGGAGCTGTGAGGGGGACGGCACCTCACTACCTCCAGGCTCTGATCAGGCCCTACACCCAAACAAGGGCACTGCGTTCATCCACCTCTGGCCTGCTCGCCTCCCTACCACTGAGGAAGTACAGTTCCCGCTCAGCCCAGTCAAAACTGTTCGCTGCTCTGGCCCCCCAATGGTGGAACAAACTCCCTCACGACGCCAGGACAGCGGAGTCAATCACCACCTTCCGGAGACACCTGAAACCCCACCTCTTTAAGGAATACCTAGGATAGGATAAAGTAATCTTTCTCCCCTCCCCCCTTAAAAGACCTAGATGCACTATTGTAAAGTGGCTGTTCCACTGGATGTCATAAGGGGAAAGCACCAATTTGTAAGTCGCTCTGGATAAGAGCGTCTGCTAAATGACTTAAATGTAAATGTAAATGAACAAAAACAATAACGACAAAACGAACAGTCCTGAACGGTGAAGCAAAACACAGAACAGAAAATAATCATCCTCAAATCAAGGGTGAAAACAGGCTGCCTAAGTATGGTTCTGCCTCTGATTGAGAACCATACCAGCTGCCTCTGATTGAGAACCATACCAGGCCAAACACAGAAATACCAACTCATAGAAAAACAAACAGACAACGCACCCAACTCACGCCCTTATCATACTAAAACAAAGACATAACAAAAGAACTAAGGTCAGAACGTGATAGTACCCCCCCCCCGAAAGGTACGGACTCCGGCCGCAAAACCTGAACCTATATGGGAGGGTCTGGGTGGGTGTCTGTCCGCGGTGGCGGCTCTGGCGCGAGACGTGGACCCCAACCTACCATAGTCTTTGCCGCCTCTTTACCCGCCTCCATGGCCTCTTTAGAGCGGCGACCCTCTCCGCCGACCTCAGACTGGGGACACTAGCAACGGGTCCCGAATGGACGGGAGATTCCAGCAGCACGGGACAGGCGGGAGACTCCGGCAGCTCCGGAGTGAAGGGCTATTCCTGCAGCGCCGGAGTGACAGGCGGCTCTGGCAGCTCCTGACAGCTCAGGACAGACGGGCCACTCTGGCAGCTCATGACAGACGGGCCACTCTGGCAGCTCAGGACAGACGGGCCACTCTGGCAGCTCAGGACAGACGGGCCACTCTGGCAGCTCAGGACAGACGGACCACTCTGGCAGCTCAGGACAGACGGGCCACTCCGGCAGCTCAGGACAGACGGACCACTCTGGCAGCTCAGGACAGACGGGCCACTCCGGCAGCTCAGGACAGACGGGCCACTCCGGCAGCTCAGGACAGACGGGCCACTCTGGCAGCTCAGGACAGACGGGCCACTCTGGCAGATCAGGACAGACGGGCCACTCCGGCAGATCAGGACAGACGGGCCACTCCGGCAGCTCAGGACAGACGGGCCACTCCGGCAGCTCAGGACAGACGGGCCACTCTGGCAGCTCAGGACAGACGGGAGACTCTGACAGCGCTGAGCAGGCAGGAGCACCTGTAGGGAAGAGACGGAGACACAGCCGGGTGCGGGGGGCTGCCACCGGAGGGCTGGTGCGTGTTCTCAATCAGGGACAACGATTGACAGCTGCCTCTGAGAACCATACCAGGCCAAACACAGAAATACCAACTCATAGAAAAACAAACATAGACAACCCACCCAACTCACGCCCTGACCATACTAAAACAAAGACATAACAAAATAACTAACATCAGAACGTGACAACATAAAACCACCGGCATCCAGAAAAAACAATCATTGGGTTCAAAACCCGTCGCACACCAGATAAACGTGCACATGCACTTAGAAAAAACAATTCCGGACAAGGACATCGACATGTGGTGAACAGATAGTTAAATACACAACATGTAATGAGGGAGTTGAAATCAGGTGTGTGGGAAGAGAAGACAAAACAAATGGAAAATGAAAAGTGGATCGAGGATGGTTAGAAGACCGGTGATGTCGACCGCCGAACGCCGCCCGAACATGGAGAGGAACCTGACATCGATGTACCCATTCCATGGCACATGTTTTATGAATTGATATGCAAAACAACGCCGGATTCAAAACTTGCAACCAATAGAATGTTATATGTATGGGGAATAAAATCTTCCCAGCTCTGCAGATTTTGCTGTGAGCAGGCGGAGTCATTAGATCATTTATTTTGGTATTGTCCATATGTAGCTCGTTTTTGGTCAGAGGTCCAGGAATGGCTGAAGAATTGCAACATTTGCCTAGAACTAACGCTGCAGATAGCAATACTGGGTGATTTAAAAGCCATGGTCAATCAAGCAATAGTATAATAATTATTTTATCAAAAATGTTTATTTTTTCAATTTACAATCTGTAGAAGCTATGAGAATAGAAAGGTTCAGTACTTTTGTGAAGCATCACAGCATAGTTGAAAAATATATGGCAAATAGAAATCCATTTGGGATTATCTTGAGAGATAGATGGGAGGGGTTGAATGGAGCTGAAGGGTGGAACTTCATCCACCTCTGGCCTGCTCGCCTCCCTACCACTGAGGAAGTACAGTTCCCGCTCAGCCCAGTCAAAACTGTTCGCTGCTCTGGCCCCCCAATGGTGGAACAAACTCCCTCACGACGCCAGGACAGCGGAGTCAATCACCACCTTCCGGAGACACCTGAAACCCCACCTCTTTAAGGAATACCTAGGATAGGATAAAGTAATCCTTCTCACCCCCCTTAAAAGACCTAGATGCACTATTGTAAAGTGGCTGTTCCACTGGATGTCATAAGGTGAAAGCACCAATTTGTAAGTCGCTCTGGATAAGAGCGTCTGCTAAATGACTTAAATGTAAATGTAAATAACCAATGTAAAACATAAGGGGTCTGTAAAATGTATATAGGGTCAGAGTTTTTATGAAAAAGCACAGTTGCAAATAGAAATCAAACTGGATGGACATCAGAAATAGAGGAAGGATTAAAAACAAACCAAATATAACTATTGTAAAATAGATTGTGTCTGTAAAATGTGGATAAGATGTATAAACTGAAGGTAGAAGCCTAAGTGTTTTGGGGGGGAATTGGGGGAAGGGTGGTAGGGTTTGCGGGGAATAATAAAGGTATGTTCTTATGTATATATGTATGTGTATGTGTATATGTATGTATATGGATATATATATATTTACCCCCCAAAAATATGGGGGATTGGAAATGATGCAGAAAATTAAATAGATGGAAACAACAATCTCTCCGCAATATTAAACTGATCCACCCCTTTAAAAAAAAGTAAATTGTTAAATGTATTTTTAAACCATCGACATGATTAGACACAATAATGTGACTGTATGGAGATGATCACAGGCTTCCTGTTTGTCCACTGACTGATCCGCAGCACAGCCGAGAGGTTGGTGCTGGCTGTGGGCCTCATTCTCTGCAACATCTCCTGCTTGTGGTGCCTCATCTTCCTGGCCAACCCACAGGGTGAGTGAGGATGAATAGTAACTCAATTGTTCTCTCCGCAGATGGCCATTTTGTATATTGTTGGTTTGTGTTTTCAGCTAGATCAAACAATGTAGCCTACACTCTCAGAAAGAAATAGTGCTATGTAGCACCATTTGTCACTGTCGGAGAACCCCCTGAAAATAGGCTCCAGATAAAACCCTGTCGTGACGTTGTATTGGTTAATGTGGCGACTGCTCATCGAATGATTATAAGTTTTAATTACGTGATTAACTGAATCTAGCAATTATTAACCCGGGGCACCATGGGAAAATAGTTGTTATTGAGTTTCTATTTCCCAAATTAACTCAAAGAATATTAGAATATCGATTTTACAACAGCCGCTAATTAATCAGTTACTTCTATTAGTCTCATAATCTGAATGTCGTATAGCCCTTGAATCTTCACGGACCCAGGTCCCATTAATGAATTTGTGCCACACCAATCTTAATTGAATATTTATTTACTAAAAAGCTAAAATGATGATAAAAGATACACATAGACAAAACACATTATAGGCTATTGATTAGAACTTAGTATAATGGGCCAACACACTATGGCGCGTGTTTTACCCACAATGGGAATTTCAAAAGAGAGAAAAAGTACACAAGAGAAATATACATTGCGTGAATTTGTCAGCTATGCTATTCTAACCCTAGCCTTGCCTCAAACTGCCCCCCTCATGGGTCAGAATATATAATGATGTATTTACTGTGGTGATGATCTCCGGGGATTCTCTGCGTGGACCATTCCGTTGTACGATGACTCACTGCTCCTGTGCGCCTCATTGCTCGTCCTCCCGGTATTCGTGTCCTTTGTGGCTTAGGAGTCTGTTACCTCACCCCTTTCTCTGGAAGGGGTCTTCTGAGGACAGACAGCTCTGTAGCTCAGAGCTCACAGCATAGGAATGAAACCCTTTAGATACCACGATTCGATGGGAGATGGAGGCTAGATGGTTCGACTTGAATTCACCCTCATCCGTAGCTTGGGTAGAAAAGGATTTGTTTGTCCTCAAACTTGCGTTGCGTTCTGGGTTGGTTTGACTTTTCAGACCTTGCTGCACGTAGTCTTATCGTAAAATCTATACTCACAAGTTTTATACCCTTGGGTCAGAAGTGGGCATAACCGCCTTTAGGGCAATTCTCTGGGCGTACCAAGTTAATGAGGCAAGGATTAGCTTTTCTCAAATCCAATTTTAGACAACTAACTTAACATTAAATCTTCCCCAAAACATTCTCTTTGATTTGGATATTTTCCATACAACGTACAATGTGTAAACATCAAACATATATTAGGAAAACCCTTCACATTACAATGTTTTTGTACTAACGTCATCTATTAACCTTTAATACAGAACAAAAATGACATCTTTTCATAGTCCACCTATCGTCATGGCCAACATTGTGGCTGACGGAAACCATTGTTACAAAGTCCCTTTATTTCATGTTTAATGTTCTGAGGTTGGTTCTCCATAGTGACAGGACAAAGGAATTTGTCTGTGGCCTGAGATTTACAAGGGGTGTGGGGCCATAACCCCCCCCCCCCATGTCTTCAGACCCACAGCTCTCTCCTCTTGTGGTTGAGAGATAATCTGTAGGGTTGGAGTCTCCTGTAACCTGACCTGATCAAGAGAGTCAAATAGAACCCTAATGGGTTCCAAATAAAGGGTGCTATTTGGAACCAAAAAGTGCCACATAGCACTTTTTTTCTGAGAGTGTACTCATACAAGGGTGTCATTTTCAGAGCTATTACCACACACCAAATGGGAAACCTTAAAATATAAATGACATCAACAAATATGTGTAGTAAAATGTGCCAAAAATGAATTTACGTAAAGTTATTCAGTTTCCAAAGACTAAATCTGACTAAATCTCTCTCTCTCTCACACACACATGCACGCATGCACGCACAAACACACAGGCTTTGGGACTTCGTCGGTGTGCCCTAGGTGTTTCTCTTCTCCAAAACCACTGCGGAAAAGTCTCAAGGTGAGCAATGGTACCCTCTAGAGGACGCCTTGGAGTATAGCTGTCTGTAGTTGAATTCCAGTACACTAAACCACTGTTATTTTCATTAGGCACCAAACTAATCAAAGTGAAACAGGGAGGGATAACCTAGACTTGTCCACTAAGAAACCCTTCTTTTAATTTTCAGTTGCTTAACATTTTTCATTTTGTTCCCTAATGAACATCTTGATTCATCCATAATTTACTTATTGAGAGTAGATTTCCCACCCCTCAGCAGTTTATCAAACCAGTGGGCTTTCAAAGACTTTAGAAAGGCAGGGCAGGATTTGATTATAGGTCTGTAACAGTTTGGGTCTAGTATGTCACCTCCTTTGCAGAGGGGGATGACCGCGGCAGCTTTCCAATCTTTAGGGATCTCGGACGAAATGAAAGAGAGGTTGAACAGACTGGTAATAGGGCTTGCAACAATGGCGGCGGATAATTTTAGAAAGAGAGGGTCCAGATTGTCTAGCCCAGCTGATTTGTACAGGTTTTGCAGCTCTTTCAGAACATCTGTGATCTGGATTTGGGTGAAGGAGAAGCTGGGGAGGCTTGGGCAAGTAGCTGTGAGGGGTGCAGAGCTGTTGGCCAGGGTTGGGGTAGCCAGGAGGAATGCATTTCCAGCCGGTGGTGACCATGTCACCTAGCCTCAGTGCAGTGGACAGCTGGGAGGAGGTGCTCTTGTTGCTCCATCGACTTTAGTGTCCCATTTAGAGCTACAGGATGCAAATTTCTTTTTGATAAAGCTAGCCTTTACTTTCCTGACTGACTGTGTGTATTGGTTCCTGACTTCCCTGAACAGTTGCATATCGTGGGGACTATTCGATGCTATTGCAGTCCGCGACAGGATGTTTTTGCTGGTCAAGGGCAGTCAGGTCTGGAGTGGCATCCTCGACTGATGGGATGAGGTCAATATCCTTCCAGGATACATGGGCCAGGTCAATTTAAAAGGCCTGCTGTTTTAGGGAGAGTTTGACAGTGATGAGGGGTGGTCTTTTGACCGCGGACCCATAGCGGATGCAGGCAATGAGGCAGTGATTGCTGAGATCCCGATTGAAAACAGCAGAGGTGTATTTGGAGGGCAAGTTGGTCAGGATAATATCTATGAGGTTGTCCATGTTTACGGATTTAGGGTTGTACCTGGTGGTTTCCTTGATGATTTGTGTGAGATTGAGGGCATCTAGCTTAGATTGTAGGACTGCTGGGGTGTTAAGCATATCCCAGTTTAGGTCACCTAACAGAACGAACTCTGAAGATAGATGGGGGGCAATCAATTCACATATGGTGTCCCGGGCACAGGTGTGACCTGGGGGGGGTCTATAACAGGCGGCAACAGTGAGAGACTTATTTCTGGAGAGATAATTTTTTTTAAATAAGAAGCTTCAACTGTTTGGGCATAGACCTGGAAAGTATGACAGAACTTTGCAAGCTATCCCTGCAGTAGATTGCAACTCCTCCCCCTTTGGCAGTTCTATCTTGACAGAAAATATTGTAGTTGGGAATGGAAATCTCAGAATTTTTGGTGGCCTTCCTAAGCCAGGATTCAGACACGGCAAGCTAAAGCAGTGAGTAAAACAAATTTAGGGACTAGGCTTCTGATGTTAACCTGTTGAATCTAGGGTCTATTTTTTGGGGGGGAAAAATAACATTCCCAAAGTAAACAGGCTATTTTTCAGGACCAGAAAAGTTCATATTTATATCCCAAAATCGTATTTTACATTGGTGCGTTACGTTCAGTAGTTCCAAAACATGCAGTGATATTGCAGAGAGCCACATGAATTCACAGAAATACTCATTATAAATGTTGATGAAAATTCAAGTGTTATGCATGGAACTTTAGATACACTTCTCCTTAATGAAACCGCTGTGTCAGATATCAAAAAAACTTTACTGAAAAAGCATAATCTGAGAACGGCACTCAGAGCCCAAATCAGCCAGAGAAATATCCGCCATGTTGGGTAGTCAACAGAAGTCAGAAATAGCATTATAAATATTCACTTACCTTTGATGACCTTCATCATAATGCACTCCCAGGAATCACAGTTCCACAATAAATGCTTGTTTTGTTCGATAATGTCCATCATTTATGTCCATTTATGTCCAATAGCTTCTTTTTTTAGGGTGTTTGGTAAACAAATCCAAAATCGCGCTCAGGTCCAGTCAGACGAAAACTTCAAAAAGTTATAGTCAAAGAAACTTGTCAAACTAAGTATAGATTCAATTCTTAGGATGTTTTTATCATAACTGTTCCAACTGGAGAATTCCATTGTTTGTAGAAAAGCAACGGAACCAGAGATACCTCTCATGTGAAGGCGAGTGACTGAGAACGAGGCTGCTGGAAGACCCCTTAGTCACACAGCTCCCATCCGGCACCGCTTCACACGAGAAGACTGAAACAACGTTCTAAAGACGGTTGACATCTAGTGGAAGCATTAGGAGGTGCAAAATAACCCATATCCCACTGTAAATTCGATAGGGGCCGAGTTCAAGAACTACAAACCTCAGATTTCCCACTTCCTGTTTGGATTTTTTTCTCAGGTTTTTGCCTGCCATATGAGTTCTGTTACACTCACAGACATCATTCAAACAGTTTTAGAAACTTCAGAGTGTTTTCTATCCAGAACTAATAATAATATGCATATATTAGCATCTGGGACTGAGTAGGAGGCAGTTCACTCTGGGCACGCTATTCATCCAAATGTAACAATGCTGCCCCCTATCCCAAAGAAGATTTATACTACACTTAATTAAATTAGAACAAGTTGTAACATAACTCAATGATCTGATCAAAATCATCACAAACGCATTAGGAAGACATCTGAAACGCTTTTAGATAGCAAGATAACTTACTGTATGTTTCTTTTGAATAGTCATTGTCCTCACACTATTTTTTTATGAAACTACATAGACTGTAATTTCTTATGAACAGTGCTGTGGTAAGAAGGAAGATTGTGGTAATAAAACTGGCAAAACTTATTTTATTTTAGAAATTTTAACATAATCTGTGCAAAATCTCAGGTTGCTCATTATGCCTGCATTGGCCCACTTGTTGGGTACCGCTGAGTACCACAACACACCAGCAGGGGTCACTGTGGCCCTGTGTGATTCCTACGACGCTGGTCGATCTGACGACCCACTGAGAGGTGGGCTGAGATAATGATCGGGTGGGGCTAAGGGAGCCAGGGGGTGTGCTCGTTCCCGAAGACCAGTCCCACTGTGATTGCCCTCTCATTGAACCCGTTTCCACACCGGGGAGTAACCAAGAGGACGGAGTGATGGACATTTGGCACGTGGTCAATGAAATTGGGATATTTTCAATTGTAGTGTACTGCTGGACCTACCTGAGCCAGCTCTTCTCGCAGGAGCAGTCTGACCATACAGTAACCCGGCCGATCGGGATCAGAAGTTTAGAAAACGTCACATGTCATGGCTGAGTAATAGTCGGTGAGTTAGTTCCTTCCCCTACATACCCAATCCCCCACTGCAAAAAAAAGAACAGAATAAAAAAACAGGTTAAGAAATGTAAACAATAGGTAATTGCAGCACAGTGCAGTCTGTTACTGGATGTGTGAACTTTGAATGAACTCTAAGCTTTGTTTTCAGACAGGGAGGGCGACGGGGCAGGTTGGAGTCGATGGCAGGGCATCTGGGAGGGGGGCCCAAATATGCAGAAGGATGAGAGGAGGGGGTTGCTAGATTTTTTTGCAAGCTCATCCCCCATGAATGACCGAAATGTGACCGTGGGGGGGGGTGTAAGCGAGAAATTTAGAAGATGTGCTGCTGCAACGCGGATGTTTGACAGTGCAGCCCAGCATAGTGTCATCGTGTTCAGAATGGTTGAGCAGCACAGGAGGGACCCATGTTCCACCAATAGCCTTCTACAGGTAAATCAAGTGCAATGGCAACAGGAGCCACAATTATTGCCATAATGCTACATTTCTACATCTCTCTACCTATATAACTCACTTATCAGTTAACATGACCCCTCTTCTGTTTAGGGAATAACAAAATTATATTCAATGAATTTACTGCCTTTTCGTAAGACCTTCATATAGGATTTCAGTGTGTCAAGTGTCTATGAACAGACCAACGGGTCTGGCTTTCATCTGAACTTTCGAGCTACCACAGGTTCACAAAATATTAAAGACTGCGCTATCTTGTCAGTGAATTATCTTGATCTTTCAGCAAAATACTCTACACAGCTGCGGTTGAATCAAAATGGTAGTGTGCGTTAGAAACTAGTGAAAGTGGATGAGTGTCTCGGCAAGGGGAAGCACTCAAGTCTATTTTTATTCATACGTGTCACTCCTCCAAAGTGTGAGATGTCCTTAAAGAGAGAGTGTGATGGAAATCAGTTAGGGAGAGTTGGAAGAGGAGCAAGTAGGAGAAGTGGCAGAGAATTGGGGAAAAAAAGGATAAGCTGTGGCGTTGTAGAGAAACATCACTCGCTGCCAGAGGAAAAAGTACTAGAGCGAAAGGTGAATTTATGCAACCTTTGGTTCAGATAGTTTAGTCGTCTCTAAGTATGATAAAGGTTAGCTAACAAACACAATTCTGATGATCTTGTTTTTGTTGTTGTTTCGAGTCCTGTGCAAGGGCCTTGCGCAATGCCCAATTCAAATCTTGTGTTGAGAAATTCCCAACCGGTACGCGTTTGACATTTGAACAGAACTTTACGTCTTGTCAGTAAAGTACAACAGTCGTGGTTTTCTGCGTTTCCATATGGATTGTTGATCATGTCCCCATAGCTGGACGCATCTCATTCAGGTGACCCTGTCTTTTCAGATAGGGTCACGGTTGAGTCCTCTCAACTATAAGGCACGTTTCTTAAACCCTTTATTAACCTCTTGCGACGAGCAATCCCGTATCCGGGAGCGTAATCATAGCCTCAAGCTCATTAGCATAACGCAAAGTTAACTATTCATGAAAATCGCAAATGAAATTAAATAAATATATTGGCTCACAAGCTTAGCCTTTTGTTAACAACACTGTCATCTCAGATTTTCAAAATATGCTTTTCAACCATAGCTACACAAGCATTTGTGTAAGAGTATTGATAGCTAGCATAGCATTAAGCCTAGCATTCAGCAGGCAACATTTTCACAAAAACAAGAAAAGCATTCAAATAAAATCATTTACCTTTGAAGAACTTTGGATGTCTTCAATGAGGAGACTCTCAGTTAGATAGCAAATGTTCAGTTTTTCCAAAAATATTATTTGTGTAGGAGAAATCGCTGCGTTTTGTTCATCACGTTTGGCTAAGAAAACCCCCAGAAAATTCAGTCATTATGTCCCCATATTATCTGTGAGTGCCACAGAACTGATGCTACAGGCAAAACCAAGATGAAATTTCAAACAGGAAATGCCCCAGATTTTGGAGGCGCTGTGTTCCAATGTCTCCTTATATGGCTGTGAATGCGCAAGGAATGAGCCTACACTTTGTCATTTCCCCAAGGTGTCTGCAGCATTGTGACGTATTTGTAGGCATATCATTGGAAGATTGACCATAAGAGACTACATCTACCAGGTGGTCGCTTGGTGTCCTCCGTCGCAATTATTGCGTAATCTCCAGCTGCAGTATTTTTCCGTTTACTTCTGATGAGAAGCCAACTGCCACCACTGATAGATTATCGAATAGATATGTGAAAAACACCTTGAGGATTGATTCTAAACAACGTTTGCCATGTTTCTGTCGATATTATGGAGCAAATTTGGAAAAAAGTTTGGCGTTGTAAGTGACTGCATTTTCCTGTCTTTTTCTTAGCCAAACGTGATGAACAAAACGGAGCTATTTCGTCTACACAAATAATCTTTTTGGAAAAAATGAACATTTGCTATCTAACTAAGAGTCATTGAAAACATCCGAAGTTCTTCAAAGGTAAATTATTTTATTTGAATGCTTTCCTTGTTTTTGTGAAAATCTTGCCTGCTGAATGCTAGGCTTAATGCTAGGCTAGGCTATCAATACTCTTACACAAATGCTTGTGTAGCTTTGGTTAAAAAGCATATTTTGAAATTCTGAGATGACAGTGTTGTTAACAAAAGGCTAAGCTTGTGTTTGAATATATTTATTTCATTTCATTTGCGATTTTCATGAATAGGAAATGTTGCGTTATGGTAATGAGCTTGAGGCTATGATTACGCTCCCGGATAGGGGATTGCTCGACGCTAGAGGTTAAGTGTTTTCCCTTATCTGTATTGTTAAGCATGGGCGACTCTCCTCCCTAGCCTCGCTAAAACCACCACACTGACATTTTTATCCTCCCCATTTTAAACAATTTGGAATCAGCTGCAAAAAAAATATTTGCGTATGTTTTACGAGACTGTCCTTTTAAAGCTTAAGATGACAAGTATAAGGTGTAGGAAATAGGGTTTGGCCTGGTGAATGTGGGGAACACAGTGTCCATCCACTGGGTAGTAGTAGCACTGCTAAGCTCGGATAGGCAAGGGGGACAGTGGAGGGAAATAGACAGGATGTTGGGAGGAGGGGGGCCAGTGGAGAGAAAATGTGTGAGGAGGGGGCAGGAGGTGCTCGGAGGAGGTCCTGGTACATGTTAGTATTGTGCACCAGGGACCCAGGATTAAGTTCCGTGGAGAGTAGTAGTTTGATTTGGCAGTGATGTGTTGTTAAATTGTTCATTAAATCCAATTAGGCGAAGGGTACAACGGAGAAGTGGAGGAAAGGGGAGGCGGTTTGAATCGGGCCTGGGCCGCTCCTGGGAAAGATTACATAACTAACGAGCAACTGCCCTTCTGACCTTGCTGCAGAACGGAGGGGTTCGGAAGGACATTCACCCTCCCCTCCCTCCTTCCCCCTCTCCTCTACTGTCCCCTCAGAGCCATGGTCATTCTCTCTCATACCTCTCTCTCTCCCTCTCGCTGTTGCTGAGGCAAAAAAGAGATGCAAAGCACATGCAGGACCTTGAAAACCCCCTGGAACACCAATAAGGAACAAGCGAGAAGTAGTCACCCAATTTTGGCCACACTGTGCATTGTCATGCCAATTAGTGTTTCAGGGGAGGAAAAGGTGAAAACAGTAGATGGCTTGTCGCTCTCAAGTGGTGTAAGCACTGCCGGCACATCGCAGCCCATGCCGAGCAGATGCTGTGCCGTTGTGCAACTTGACACCCAATTGTGACCTCCCTACCTCCACACACTACCCACAAAAATGGTACAGAAAGCTTCACTTGAGACCAATTATTATACAGCAACCTCCTTAATTCAATACAATGTGATCATCATTTCCATGCTCTCATTAGTTTACCTTCTTCATTACAGTTTTTCATTTCAGACTATAATATTGCTAATGTTATATAAAGTATTATGAATAGAAGGTAGGCAGTGTTTCAAGGCACAAACAAATTGGAATATGTTGCCTGTGACTTTGGAAGAGATTACAAGTTTATGTGGATCTGCAGGAGGTTAAACTGGGACAGGTGCTTCGTGATGCATTGTTTTTTCCTTCAAAATCCTTCCAAACTCCAAAAATATGGGCACATGGTATTTTGAGTGGATAATCAAAATATTACCCTGTTGGTTGGTTTAAAAGTTTTAATGTATTTCAATAAATGTGAACATTTCCTTTGAGAGTTTGGTGATGCTGTTATATGGCACATGAACTAAATAGCTTATATAGTGTATATCCAGTACATATGTTATTTATACTCAGAAGTATAGTCGTTAAGATGAAGATCATGATGTCGTTTTGACGCTTGGCATGCTATTGTTATGTTTTATCTAGCTAGTCATATGCATCATTTACTGTAGACCTACAGTGAAATTGCATTTCTTTCGTCATTTCGCAGACACTCTTATCCAGAGCATTTAGGGTTAAGAGCCTTGCTCAAGGGCACGTCAACAGATATTTCACCTAGTCAGCTCGGGATTCTATCGGTTACTCGTCCAACTACTAGGCTACTCTACCGCCCTGTGACCAATCAGAGTTAAATTCACTAGGGTAGGGGGCACTATTTTCACCTCCGGATGACAAAAGTGCCCCAAAGTAAACTGCCTGCGACTCAGGCGCAGAAGCAGGATATGCATATAATTGGTAGCTTTGGATAGGAAACACTCTAAAGCTTCCAAAACTGTTAAAATAATGTATGTGAGTATAACAGAACTGATTTACCAACAATGTAATGTGGGGGACAGAATCAGAGACATTAAACCATTTTTGTTCAAATTTTGATCCAACCCTGTCTTTCACATCCATTGCTGCTCCCTGTTTCCCTATAATTATGTACTGTGACATAATCGGTAATGACTTTCCATTTACATTCATTGTCCAAAGTTGTTCTAACATGTGGTCTTGGTAGGGGTCATATTGCAATGTGCAATGGTACACTGCCAGCTTTAGGTATCTGGGCTTGAATGAACCTTCCCCATTTCTCTATGGTTCTGTTTACTTCTGTCTCAATGTCCCAGAACCAATATACATTAGCTGTTTGTCCTGTCATTAGCATTTGCAAATTTACTCGATTCCATCTATTATTACCCCTTCAGGAGAGCATTTTTTGTGTGCTCTTTTGCGTTAATTGTAACTTATTTTCTACATGTTTCTGCCACCGTCTCTTATGACCAAAAGAGTTTCTAGAAATCACGACAGCGATTACTCACCTCGTATTGAAGGACAGTTTTTTTTCCGGAAGAGAGGGATTTACTCCAGACACCCGACCAGGCCCTTGTACCTGTCATTTGCAGGAGAAGAAGACGGAGATAGAGGACGAAGGTCGGGGTGCCTTGTAAGGATCCGTCGACGAATGGGTAATTTTCCTTTACCATCGGTCCTATTAGCCAACGTACAATCATTGGATTATAAAATAGATGAACAACAAGCATGTATTATCCTACCAACGGGACATTAAAAACGGTAATATCTTATGTTTCACCGAGTTGTGGCTGAATGAAAACATGAAAAACATACAGCTGGCGGGCTATACACTGTATCGGCAGGATAGAACAGTAGCCTCTGTTAAGACAAGGGGTGGCGGTCTATGTGCAATATATCTAAGGAAATCTCAAGGTTTTGCTCGCCTGAGGTAGAGTATCTCATAATACGCAGTAGACCACACTATTTACCAAGATATTGTTCATCTATATTCTTCAAAGCTATCTATTTACCACCACAAACCGATGCTGACACTAAGAACCACACGCAATGAGCTGTATAAGGCCATAAGCAAGCAGGACAACACTCAACCAGAGGCGGCACTCCTAGTGGCTGGGGACTTTAATGAAGGGAAACTTAAATCGATTTTACATAATTTCTACCAGCATGTTAAATGTGCAGCCAGAGGGGAAAAAAACTCTATACCACCTTTAATCCACACACAGAGACGCATACAAAGCTCTCCCTCGCCCTCCATTTGGCAAATCTGACCATAATTCTATCCTCCTGATTCCTGTTTACAAGCAAAATCTAAAGCAGGAAGCACTATTGACTTGGTGAATAAAAAAGTGGACAGATGAAGCAGACGATAAAGGTACAGGACTGTTTTGCTAGCACAGACTGGAATATGTTCCCGGGATTCTTCCAATGGCATTGAGGAGTACACCACATCAGTCACTGGCTTCATCGATGATGTCGTCCCCAACAGTGACTGTACGTACATACCCCAACCAGAAACCATGGATTACAGGCAACATCCACACTGATCTAAGGGGTAGAGCTGCCGCTTTCAAGAACCGGAAGCTTATAAGAAATTCCTCTATGCCCTCCAAAGAACCATCAAACAGGCAAAGCTTCAATACAGGACTAAGATCAAATCAATGTACAATTGTACATAATGGATTGTAGTATGGAAAAGGAACAACACAGAAAGAATGAAGAAAATTAACTAGTTGCTCCTACCCTCTACTTTTTTGAACATTTTGTTAAAAATCGCGCAACATTTCAGCGCCCTGCTACTCATGCCAGGAATATAGTACGTTCATATGGTTAGAATGTGTGTATAGGAAACCCTCGGACGTTTTTAAAACTGGTTAAATCACGACTGTGGCTATTACATAACGTGCGTTACATCGGAAAGCGCAGGAAAACCTGATCACAGAAAATGGAAATAAATATCCTTGCGCCACTTCCAGCAATTGTTAACAGTGAGCCAAATTAGATAAGACCGAGCATTCAACTCCCACAGCATCCCCATGTAGTCGAGTATCTTGTGAATTTAATCCTCTTTGATTCTTGGTTGAACCGAAAGAGGGGCACGACGTACCTCCGGTCTCCGCCCAGATCATTCCGGAAGAGCTCTCTCCTGAAATTTTTTCCAAGACGACAGCTAATGATATGTACATCGCCTACGGATTAATTTTATCGCTTATTAACGTTTACTAATACCTAAAGTAGCATTACAAACGTATTTCGAAGTGTTTTGTAAAAGTTTATCGTCTACTTTTTGAATTTTAAAAAATGACGTTACGTTGTGAAATCGCTGTTTTTTTCGTTTATCGCACAGTCTACATATAACGATATCTTGGCTTTATATGGCCCGATTTAATCGAAATAAAGACCCAATAGTGTTTATGGGACATCTAGGAGTGCCAACAAAGAAGATGGTGAAAGGTAATGACTGTTTTCTATTTTATTGTGCGGTTTGTGTAACGCCGAAATGCTAATTATTTTGTTTACGTCCCCTGCTGTGCTTTTCTGTTGTAGTGTATTGGTGCATGCTATCAGATAATAGCTTCTCATGCTGTCGCCGAAAAGCATTTTAAAAATCTGACTTGTTGCCTGGATTCACAACGAGTGTAGCTTTAATTTGATACCCTGCATGTGTATTTTAATGAACTTTTGAGTTTTAACTAATACTATTAGCATTTAGCGTAGCACATTTGCATTTCCAGAGCTCTAGT
This sequence comes from Oncorhynchus nerka, assembly GCF_034236695.1. NCBI lineage: Eukaryota > Metazoa > Chordata > Actinopteri > Salmoniformes > Salmonidae > Oncorhynchus > Oncorhynchus nerka. The sequence continues at coordinate 44,207,398 of NC_088408.1, read as the reverse complement.
TGGGACGCAAGCGTGTGTAATTGAGTTAAAAAGAGACTTTTCATCGAATCTCCTCAGTGCGGATATTAATGACGTGCAACACAATTTCCCATTTTTTATGTTATGTAAATAAGACAACTAGACTTAGCTTTTAACTATTACTTACCAAAGACTTTAGGGGGGGGTTCTAAAAACAACATTCCCCCATGAAATGACAAAAAACGTAGACTGTAGCCATTTGTTTCCCCTTATAGTTTATTTGCCTAAGCATGACCTTTATCCACATACCAATACTTTTCAAAATGTTGCTTTTTTGTGTCGGCAATCAGACATTGTTCTTAGAGGGGGCTAGTTTCCCCATAGTACCCTACAGTCTATACATATTGCATTAGTCTGAGTGTAGTTACAGTAGCTACAATCAGTTTGGCCTTTGGGTCATCAGTCAGCCAGGACGTAAGATACTGTGCAGCGTGTCTCAATGCTAAAATCAATGCTAAATCACGTAAATATGTCAAACCTGAAATTTTATTTGGTTGTAATTTGCCGTACCTTACCACACTGTTTTCCTGAAATACATTTTGATGTGGTTTGTAGGATTGAAATTATTTGACTAATTTCAGATTTTGTCAACACTGTCTGTTATACAGAAATGAACTTTGAGTAATACAATTACAGTAATGAGTGATAATGACCATGTTTGCAACACCAAATCCCAGACAATCTCTTCACATTGACCATACTTGACATTCCATGGCCTGAATATGAGACAACTGTGGGCAAGTTCTTGTAGTAATGAACCAGGCCTATGGAGGCCATAATAATAGTATTATGTACCGAGGCCTATCCGTAACCCACTGACAGTGTGTGTGGGAAGTTATGTTAATTGAATCCGACAGCGAGATACTCAAGTCTTCCCACCATGAGACCAGTGACCTCATACTACGACAGTCTGTCTTGATCATTCTCACAGTAAGACAAGATGAGAGTGTTATAAATGAGTTTAGATGTATTTCTACAGTGTCTACTATCAGTTAGGGTCAGACAAGGGCGAGCCAAGAGAGGAAGCCCCGGATATCAGACTATGTATTACAGACCGCTCTCTATACTCAGTCGTGATACTAAAACAGAGACCAAACATAGATATTATAGTCTTCCTTTTTTTATAGGCTCCTACCTTTTTTTTACTGACCCAGGCAACAATCTCTCTGTCTCTCTAGGAGAATGTCATAGAATGTATCCCCTGGTTCATACTCACCAAGTAGCCTGGGTGCCCCTCTCTCTGTCTCTCCCCTTCAGTAGCTGGACTGGTTCACGGATTTGTTTACTTGAGGTCAAATAAACACACTAAACATTTTGAACATTAGCTTTGACCGTTCAGAATATATTCTGTGTACTTTGAACCTTGAATACACCTCCAAATGGTTTTTGGGTGTCACTAAAGATGTAATTCACAGTAAAGCCAAAGGCAAAATTAAATGTGTAAAAACACTCTTAATGTAAGACATGCATGCACACACACACACAGACACACATGAACATACACTCACACTTAAATAAATGCACCCTTATTCATAGCCAAAGACTTTTGCACTGCCAGAAACCTCCAATAGTTTTTCACATTTGTTGTTCGCTTTCAGGTGCTGATCTGTACTCAATGTAGTTTGAAGCTCTGTCATGCTGGGAGACTGACTGGGTGGAAACTAGCCATCCTACAGAGACCTATTTAAAAGCAATCCTATCTGTGGATTTGCTATGGCCTAAACAAGGGATTCGACCTTATTAACATAGATAGTCCCAAAAGTATGACCTGTTATTGTGTGAAGATGCCATGATGGGGACTGGGAAGCTATGGCCCACATTTTTAAATAACCATGTGCTTTTTCTTGTGCATCATATGCCTCGAGCTTTAGAACATGCTCAGATCCTCCCTAGCTCTGCCATACTAGAATACTTGGCCCTCCTCCTCGCATCCACACTGCTCCAGGTCATATGTGTACAGTATGTCTTGTGGGACTTTTTTTAATAAACACTGACAAATAGGCTCACCCATTGTTTCAGTTCTACAGAGCATGAATAATCCCGGGAAACTGTGTGGGAAGGATGAGTGTGTGAGAGAAGGATAGGGGTAAAGTATGCCACAAATGACATATTTCATCAAGTCAAATACAATCCATCAATTTGGTGAAATGCATACTGCAATAATGATTGCTCATATTTGCAGTGGTTAATATGACTGGAAGTAAAGCATTATTTTGGCATTTAGTTTTAATAAATGTTTGGATGTTAGTTTTGGGTTACATGATAAGCACAATCACATTACAGGTTGTGGTGATGAGAATTCAGGTAAGTCTAAAGTACAAATGTAAGGGAACACCCACCTGAAATGTACAAAAATGAATGGGAAGTCATTGGCACTGTACGAAACATATACACGGTGTCCAATACCACTCAATTCGGCGTGGTTTCATTCAAAGTTGATTGCAAATGCAATATGGCAAATGCCAAAAACCCAACAGATGGCGAGTGCGCTCCACCGTGATTTTTCGTATTGCAAATGTAACACAAGTCAAGACCCAAAAGTAAAATTGTGAGAAAAAACCCCCCCCAAAAAATATCACTCCCTTAAAGTTTTTTTTCAAATTCTTTCGATTTCACTTGTATTGTATGAATATACTTTTGTCCAGTTTTATTATCATAATTATATATATATATTTTACTTGTGCATAAGGCATATGTTTAGTCCTTTTGCAATATGATTTCATAGGAAGTTAAAAGTCAAAAATAGCAAACAATATGAAAAAAACTTATCACCCCTTAAAAAAGTGCTTTCTGGACCGTTTTTTTTTTTACTTGTACATAGGGCTCATGTTTTGTCCATTTGCAATATTATTTCATATGAGGTCAAAAGTCGAAAATGTGGAGAAAAAAAATTGAAACTTATCACCCCTCTTACGTCGACCCGGCACGCATGCGTCCCATCTAGCCATTTGGAAATGCAAATGCGCTACGCTAAATGCTAATAGCACTCGTTAAAACTCAAACGTTCATTAAAACACACATGCAGGGTACTGAATTAAAGCTACACTCGTTGTGAATCCAGCCAACAAGTCAGATTTTTAAAATGCTTTTCGGCGAAAGCATGAGAAGCTATTATCTGATAGCATGCAACACCCCGAAATACCCGAAGGGGACGTAAACAAAATAATTAGCATAGCCGGCGCTACACAAAACGCAGAAATAAAATATAAAACATTCATTACCTTTGACGATCTTCTTTGTTGGCACTCCTAGATGTCCCATAAACATCACTATTGGGTCTTTTTTTCGATTAAATCGGTCCATATATACCATAAATATCGATCTATGAAGACTGTGTGATCAAGGAAAAAACAGCGTTCTAAAACGCAACGTAATTTTTTAAAATTAAAAAAGTCGACTATAAACTTTCACAAAACACTTCGAAATACTTTTGTAATCCAACTTTAGGTATTAGTAAACGTTAATAATCTATCAAATTGATCACGGGGCGATGTGTATTCAATAGCTCCACGTCTTGAAATCATGTTCAGAAATTTCTCATCCAAAACATCCTGTCGGAGACCGGAAGGAATGGGCTCTCTCTCGCTCGTTTGACCAAGAAACAAAGACCAGGCAATTGACAAGACTGGCGACATCGTGTGGAAGCTGTAGGACTTGCAATCTCAGCCCCATGTAATTTGGTTTCCCATCAACAATACAAGTGGCGCATTGATACTTTTTCCAGTTTTCAGTGATCAGTTTTTCTTGCGCTTTTCGATGAAACGCAGGCTCTGTTATAGTCACAGCCGTGATTTAACCAGTTTTAGAAACGTCAGAGTGTTTTCTATCCACACATACTAATCATATGCATATACTATATTCCTGGCATGAGTAGCAGGACGCTGAAATGTTGCGCGATTTTTAACAGAATGTTCGAAAAAGTAGGGGGTAGACTTACATTTACATTTAAGTCATTTAGCAGACGCTCTTATCCAGAGCGACTTACAAATTGGTGCTTTCACCTTATGACATCCAGTGGAACAGTAGTGCATCTAAATCTTTTAAGGGGGTGAGAGGGATTACTTTATCCTATCCTAGGTATTCCTTAAAGAGGTGGGGTTTCAGGTGTCTCCGGAAGGTGGTGATTGACTCCGCTGTCCTGGCGTCGTGAGGGAGTTTGTTCCACCATTGGGGGGCCAGAGCAGCGAACAGTTTTGACTGGGCTGAGCGGGAACTGTACTTCCTCAGTGGTAGGGAGGCGAGCAGGCCAGAGGTGGATGAACGCAGTGCCCTTGTTTGGGTGTAGGGCCTGATCAGAGCCTGGAGGTACTGAGGTGCCGTTCCCCTCACAGCTCCGTAGGCAAGCACCATGGTCTTGTAGCTGATGCGAGCTTCAACTGGAAGCCAGTGGAGAGAGCGGAGGAGCGGGGTGACGTGAGAGAACTTGGGAAGGTTGAACACCAGACGGGCTGCGGCGTTCTGGATGAGTTGTAGGGTTTAATGGCACAGGCAGGGAGCCCAGCCAACAGCGAGTTGCAGTAATCCAGACGGGAGATGACGAGTGCCTGGATTAGGACCTGCGCCGCTTCCTGTGTGAGGCAGGGTCGTACTCTGCGGATGTTGTAGAGCATGAACCTACAGGAACGGGCCACCGCCTTGATGTTAGTTGAGAACGACAGGGTGTTGTCCAGGATCACGCCAAGGTTCTTAGCACTCTGGGAGGAGGACACAATGGAGTTGTCAACCGTGATGGCGAGATCATGGAACGGGCAGTCCTTCCCGGGAGGAAGAGCAGCTCCGTCTTGCCGAGGTTCAGCTTGAGGTGGTGATCCGTCATCCACACTGATATGTCTGCCAGACATGCAGAGATGCGATTCGCCACCTGATCATCAGAAGGGGGAAAGGAGAAGATTAATTGTGTGTCGTCTGCATAGCAATGATAGGAGAGACCATGTGAGGTTATGACAGAGGCAAGTGACTTGGTGTATAGCGAGAATAGGAGAGGGCCTAGAACAGAGCCCTGGGGGACACCAGTGGTGAGAGCACGTGGTGTGGAGACGGATTCTCGCCACGCCACCTGGTAGGAGCGACCTGTCAGGTAGGACGCAATCCAAGCGTGGGCTGCGCCGGAGATGCCCAACTCGGAGAGGGTGGAGAGGAGGATCTGATGGTTCACAGTATTGAAGGCAGCCGATAGGTCTAGAAGGATGAGAGCAGAGGAGAGAGAGTTAGCTTTAGCAGTGCGGAGCGCCTCCGTGATACAGAGAAGAGCAGTCTCAGTTGAATGACTAGTCTTGAAACCTGACTGATTTGGATCAAGAAGGTCATTCTGAGAGAGATAGCGGGAGAGCTGGCCAAGAACGGCACGTTCAAGAGTTTTGGAGAGAAAAGAAAGAAGGGATACTGGTCTGTAGTTGTTGACATCGGAGGGATCGAGTGTAGGTTTTTTCAGAAGGGGTGCAACTCTCGCTCTCTTGAAGACGGAAGGGACGTAGCCAGCAGTCAGGGATGAGTTGATGAGCGAGGTGAGGTAAGGGAGAAGGTCTCCGGAAATGGTCTGGAGAAGAGAGGAGGGGATAGGGTCAAGCGGGCAGGTTGTTGGGCGGCGGCCGTCACAAGACGCGAGATTTCATCTGGAGAGAGGGGGAGAAAGAGGTCAGAGCACAGGGTAGGGCAGTGTGAGCAGAACCAGCGGTGTCGTTTGACTTAGCAAACGAGGATCGGATGTCGTCGACCTTCTTTTCAAAATGGTTGACGAAGTCATCTGCAGAGAGGGAGGAGGAGGGGGAGGAGGATTCAGGAGGGAGGAGAAGGTTGCAAAGAGCTTCCTAGGGTTAGAGGCAGATGCTTGGAATTTAGAGTGGTAGAAAGAGGCTTTAGCAGCAGAGAGAGAAGAGGAAAATGTAGAGAGGAGGGAGTGAAAGGATGTCAGGTCCGCAGGGAGGCGAGTTTTCCTCCATTTCCGCTCGGCTGCCCGGAGCCCTGTTCTGTGAGCTCGCAATGAGTCGTCGAGCCACGGAGCGGGAGGGGAGGACCGAGCCGGCCTGGAGGATAGGGGACATAGAGAGTCAAAGGATGCAGAAAGGGAGGAGAGGAGGGTTGAGGAGGCAGAATCAGGAGATAGGTTGGAGAAGGTTTGAGCAGAGGGAAGAGATGATAGGATGGAAGAGGAGAGAGTAGCGGGGGAGAGAGAGCGAAGGTTGGGACGGCGCGATACCATCCGAGTAGGGGCAGTGTGGGAAGTGTTGGATGAGAGCGAGAGGGAGAAGGATACAAGGTAGTGGTCGGAGACTTGGAGGGGAGTTGCAATGAGGTTAGTGGAAGAACAGCATCTAGTAAAGATGAGGTCGAGCGTATTTCCTGCCTTGTGAGTAGGGGGGGAAGGTAAGAGGCTGAGGTCAAAAGAGGAGAGGAGTGGAAAGAAGGAGGCAGAGAGGAATGAGTCAAAGGTAGATGTGGGGAGGTTAAAGTCGCCCAGAACTGTGAGAGGTGAGCCGTCCTCAGGAAAGGAGCTTATCAAGGCATCAAGCTCATTGATGAACTCTCCGAGGGAACCTGGAGGGCGATAAATGATAAGGATGTTAAGCTTGAAAGGGCTGGTAACTGTGACAGCATGGAATTCAAAGGAGGCGATAGACAGATGGGTAAGGGGAGAAAGAGAGAATGACCACTTGGGAGAGATGAGGATCCCGGTGCCACCACCCCGCTGACCAGAAGCTCTCGGGGTGTGCGAGAACACGTGGGCAGACGAAGAGAGAGCAGTAGGAGTAGCAGTGTTGTCTGTGGTGATCCATGTTTCCGTCAGTGCCAAGAAGTCGAGGGACTGGAGGGAGGCATAGGCTGAGATGAACTCTGCCTTGTTGGCCGCAGATCGGCAGTTCCAGAGGCTACCGGAGACCTGGAACTCCACGTGGGTCGTGCGCGCTGGGACCACCAGATTAGGGTGGCCGCGGCCGCGCGGTGTGGAGCGTTTGTATGGTCTGTGCAGAGAGGAGAGAACAGGGATAGACAGACACATAGTTGACAGGCTACACAAGAGGCTATGCTAATGCAAAGGAGATTGGAATGACAAGTGGACTACACGTCTCGAGTGTTCAGAAAGTTAAGCTTACGTAGCAAGAATCTTATTGACTAAAATGATTAAAATGATACAGTACTGCTGAAGTAGGCTAGCTGGCAGAGGCTGCGTTGTTGACTATGTAGGCTAGCTGGCAGTGTCTGCGTTGTTGACACTACACTAATCAAGTCGTTCCGTTGAGTGTAATAGTTTCTACTGTGCTACTGTGCTGCTATTCGGGGCTAGCTGGCTAGCTAGCAGTGTTGATTTACGTTACGTTGCGTTAAAAGAACGACAATAGCTGGCTAGCTGACCTAGGAAATCGCTCAAGACTACACAATTATCTTTGATACAAAGACGGCTATGTAGCTAGCTATGTAGCTAGCTACGATCAAACAAATCAAGCCGTTGTACTGTGATGAAATGAAAAATGTGATACTACCTGTGGAGCGAAGCGAAATGCGACCGGATTGTTGAGTGCGGAAGTTCTGTTACGTTAAGGACGACGAATAGCTGGCTAGCTAACCTCTGTAAATTAAGATAATCACTCTAAAACTACACACTCTAAACTACACAATTATCTTGGATACGAAGACAGCAAAGACAACTATGTAGCTAGCTAACACTACACTAATCAAGTCGTTCAGTTGAGTGTAAGTTGTGCTGCTAATCGGTAGACGGTGGACTAGCTAACAGGTTTTAACCTCTCTGCGCACCGAACCCGTTAGCGGGATTATATTCGACAACATACGGTGATCACTACATAAATAGTCATATTAAATATTCATGAAAATACAAGTGTCTCACATGGGTCGAAAGCCTAGAATCTTGCTAATCCAACTGCGTTGTCAGATTTAAAAAAGGATTTACTGCGAAAGAATATGTTGTGATTATCTGAGGATAGAGCCCCATAAAAAACAACTATTTCAACCTTTTACAGAATCCTGAGTTTTACGTCTATACGTTAAGAACTGACTGATTTACACAGGGTTGAATTCACTATTTCTATCAAACATTAGGTCGGGTATGGAAAAACACTTTTAGGGTGATTTTAACCACTTCCTGTTGCTTCAGGAAGCTTAGAATCGACACAGGTAGACCTCAAGGTGGCCTGATGGACTGTCATCGAAGACAGGTTCATAAGGCATTTATAACCCACATAGGCTTCAGGTTGACTTTAGAGGAGCAGGCAATGTATTCCTATGGGGATAGAAGTCATTGTAATCTGTGAGATCGAAAAAAACTGATTTACTGTTAATGGTTAATGCCACACGGTCAAGGTTAGGCTTGCACAGATCGGGAGGACCTCAGGAACGTACCAGGAACGTACGAATGGTGCTTCTCACCCTAAGGGTTCTCTCACTGTCACCCAAAAGCAAATTAAATTTAGGTCTAGGCTTCATTTTGGGCCTACTTTTTTCAAAGTCGCTGCACTCAGAGCGAGCTACAGTCAAGCGGGGCATCATGTTGAACTCGGCACGGCCTTGAGAATATGGAAATGCCATTGCAGGCTCTGTGTGTCTTTAAGCACCGCACTTTGTCATCCTTGCTGTGTGTGTGTGTGTGTGTGTGTGTGTGTGTGTGTGTGTGTGAGAGCTTTTCTTTGACATCTGTTGGGAGAAATGACTGATTTACAGTTCATGAGGGTTGCATATGAAGTTCTGAAATGATCAGACCTTTTTAACCCTACAAAACAGCACCTATGACACCATTTTCAGTCACTTCCGGTTTACACATGAAACTGAAAGTGAACACATATCCTCCTTGGGGTAGGCACTTGTAATATTTTGAGTTTTAAGTATATACGTTAAGAACTGACTTATATACGGAGGGTTTAGTGAGTGTGTGTTACTTCAGAAAATCACAGAAATCTCGCAGAGCTCCGAAGTACACTTTAAAAAGATTCATATGAACACGCTGCAACTGGATCTGTAGCTTTAAAAAATATATATTTTTGAACATCACCATTATGACATTGTGTGATTTCTCTTAAATGACGATAGATAAATGGCTGGTTCTTTTTTTATTGACACCGTAGGTTCATTTACTTGGACATGAAGCAGAAAAAATATTGCTCCATTTTCATTTTTTGACCTTTAATCCCAGAAAAAGGGCCATAACTCAAAATCCGTTGAGGCCTAGACGCCATATTGTTCGGGGCCAACTGCCCATTATGCCAAACCTATGCTCATCAAGTTTCGTCTTCAAAATATTTTCAGTTTATGAGATAAGGCCACGTCGTGATTGGTGCTGTTTTGTACATTTGCAATATTATTCCATTCGCCCTCTTGTGGGATTTACTGGGAGAGCGGAAAAATGACCAAAATTTGATAAAACGGAAACCGAATGTCCGAGAGAGAGAGTTTGATGACTTCCTGGAAAATCCGGCCCTGCTGCACGGCCCGACGCCGAACGCAAATTTTAGAAACGTTGTTGGACGTCTAGTAAGGGACCATACATTTGCAATGTGGACTTTCTCACTAACCACATGGCGAATGTCAAAATGTCCCCTTATGTATGTAAGAGAGGAAAGTTCTTTCTCGTTTTCTCAACAGGTTCTTGAAGACTAATGAATAATATACCAGGCAGGTTTTGAATTTAAGCTTCTTAAGACTGCTTTGCAATTAAAAATACTTGCATACAATGTATGCAATCACCAATAAGCATCAGACAGTAGTGACAATTCAATTTAAAACAAAAAACAACACATTCCATTAGAGGAAATTGTACTTATTTGAAATATTTCAGAAACATTCGGACCTGACAATCCTTGTCAAAAAAACTGTTACAGGCTACGTGTTATACTGTATGTTTGTGGTTATGTTTGTTCTTTGAAAATATGAGTGTCTCCCTGTATTTTATAACAAGTTATTATATATAAATACCCCTCCTTTTTGGAAAGATAAAGCATTCAAATGTGGCGCTATGTAATGGATTGTAATGTGCTGATGCATACTTAATAGTTACACACAGTAGGAAGATTTTTACTCTGTCTGTTCAACTAAACCACAAGCCTTTTCGTCTTGCAAAAACTTTAGTTGGAATATTTTTTGGTTCTGAATTTGGTCATTTATACTTGTACTGCTGTAGAGCACTTAAACTATGTCTGAAACATAAATTGAATGTGTAAATGAAATGTATACATACTATATGTAACCTTGCTATTAAACATTGAATGTGTAAATGAAATTCATAAATATGTATCCCAGCAAGGAAAGGCTGATATTTTAGCCAGCTGTTCACACATGAAAAGCTGCAGTCACGCTCTAGGCTTTTAGTATGCCACTCTGTGTCGTTTGATATGGTGTTTTATGAAATATCATGATAACAAGCATGGAGAAAATAAACGGAAGCGGTGAGAGCTCTTTTTAAAAGATAACCTTTTATGTGAAGGTATTTTTGGCCTGTGTGCATATGACAGCTCATTGGTAACTATATAAATAATTAAAATATTGATGTGAATGACAGTCAGATTTTGCATGTCGCCTGTCTTGTAAATAATGATTGAGAATAAACAATGAATAAATATAAAATACATGACAACATATTAAACTGAACATATATTTTGTAAATATTTAAATCCAGGCTAATTTTTGTATACTAATTTGTACAAAAATATAGATAAGATATATACTATGATATAGTTGAAGAGATTTTCATGTCATAATGTTATTCATATGATTTCAAATATAGATGAAACATGTGATAAAAAAAATTGTTTATCAGAAAATGCTCAAACATTAAAACAGGTTCATCAGTAGAGCTACATATGGTTCAGAACAAAGATGAGGGTGAAGTTGAAGTTACTTACAATTTTAAAAGATAATGCACTTAAACTAGCAAATAGCCCTATAATTTATCTATTACATTTTATTGTGAAAATATACAATTATGAAATCAATTTAGCATCAAAATATGGCATTTCTGTTGTTCATTTTTAAATTAATAAAAATACATTGTTGAAAATAATTGTTTGCAGTTAGTTGCTCAGCACCAAAAACACAAAAATGTATCTATATTGATACATTTAAATTGCATTGTTTGTCACAGAATGATCATTAACGCCCATTGAGACCGGTATTGTAATCGTTCTTATCAAACTTAAATGTAAGTATTTTTATTTGCATATCAAAAGTACTGTTAACAGCATATGATGTGTACATTTTGCTCCTAACAATGATTATTTTCTGTATTGCATCAGGATTAAGCAACTTTTCACAGATTATGATTATTGAAACAATAACTTTGATACATTTAGATTTTTTTTTAAATATCTGACTGTAATCAGTTATTTTCCCAGATGTTATATGCTAAATTCACAGACTACATATCATAATACCAACAACTCTGCATGATACTACTTGCCAGTGTTGTCTAGTAAATCTGCACCTTCTAGATTCTTTCATATGATGCCAGAGGTTACTAGGTCCGCGTTGTCTGGACTGGGGGCTTGAGAAACCTAAGCGGCTTATTTAACGTTAATGATTCCTCCCTCAGTCTCAGTCTGTAACTTTACACATTGAACTAAGCTGTGACCGAATGGCCGTCTGATGGTCCTGTTTCCAGTGGTGTCTGAGGAAGATGGTCCTCCATTTTGTTTGAACGGATTAAAAGCCCAAAACAACAGGGTAAATGTTCAGTGGATTATCTCCTCCTCATAGTGTTTTTTTGATAGGAAAAATATATGTTGTTCTTGTTTAGAAAACATACAATACTTACAGGGAGCCGTGTATTTTTGTTCAACATACTGTATGTCTGGACTCTTATTGTAAGTAGTGGGTACCAGCGTGCTAGGCTCACAGGGAATAATACATATTAATATTATCATTATTGATTGTTTTACCGGTCACGTACTCTGGGTAACTTTTCAGCTCATCCACTTACTCAGTTTTATGTCCAGGGCAGCTTCACCCCTCAGTGTCACACTAACCTCTGCAAATCACTGCCAGGTGTGTGTTAGCCGTGCATACACACTGGTCACTGGACCAAGGCAGCAGTCAAGCTGATCAATATTCCCTGTCTGGTGTAGTGACCTTTGGGTCCATCAGAATTTGAGCTTGTCCTCATGCTATGTTGACCATCTCGCCTCTGGAAAGGGCATCCACTGACATCATCAGCAGTGGACGAACTACCGCAGACTTGTCTTATTCTCCTTTTTCACTGTTTAGACACTGTGAATGTAGCAACAGCAGGCAAGCATTACCTGTGGAGAGCCAATGTAACAACAGGGCCTTGTAAAATGATTTTCACACTACTGAGCTGAACCAAACCAAAGCAAGCTGTATTGAGATGGCCTTGGTTACAGATCCACCATAGTTGCAATAACCATGCTAAAAAGGACATTGTGAAAAAATAATATAAACTTCTTGGTTGGCACAATAGTGTGAAAAGCTTGTAATACTGAACACAGTTAACAGTAAAATAACTGATGTGGTGTTTTTATCCTTTTACACTGCCCTAGGCTAACTCTGCTAGCTTTAAAATGCAGGCCTTTACACTTCCTATTGGGCACGTCCAGACAAACAGTCTAATCAGGTCCGCAAATCACACTTGGAACACATTCACAAGGCCTCAGATATATCGACTTACACGTGCTACCTGATAAACTGGGTCCATGGCCAAAGTCCTTTTCCCCAATTGTGTTGTTATTAGCAATGCAGTAGGACAAAAAATATCTTAATGAACCACTCATAGTCAAAACATCA